>NC_057836.1:74675000-75300000 GCF_910594005.1 Cervus elaphus
CGTCTCCTTTAGAGGCACTGATCTCCGCGTACCTCTGGAGTTTTCAAAGGATGTGAGGCCTCCGGTCGCGATGAGGTGGGGAACTAGGTCTTTCTCTGTGGTCTCCACAGGGTATTCAGACATCCTTTCTTCTTGGGAGATGCAAGACGAGCCTGCATTCAAGTCACTGCAGGGATATCCGGCCTTATTTCGAGTCAGGGCATCGCGGTGTCCATTCCACTTGAGGCCGCAAACTCAGGGTCCCTCTCACATACCTAGAGCTGAGAGAAGCCTCCTCTTGAGGTGCTTGTGGTAAGGTGGTATTCCTCTGGAGTCGAAGCCAGGGACTAACCTCTCATCTCGAGTTGATTTTTGGCCCACTTAGCTCTTTCGTGTTGCTACAGTGACCTCAGGATCCCTCTATCCTTCAAACAGTGTTCTTGGGGTTTCTCTGGAGTGCCATGAAGGAAATCAAGGCTCCTTTCATGTGTGATGTGCAAGACGGAATTGCTCTGCACGCAGTGCAGGGGAATCGGGCCTCATCTCGCGGCGAGGGGGAAGTCTCATGGTTTTTCTCGAGTTGCGGCGGGAACCTGGGGTATATTCTCGAGTTACGACGGGGATGGCCCTTCCACACACGTGTTTGTTCAGCCACGTCAGGAGTCTTGCCTAGTTGCGAGACACAACTCGGGATTCTCCTCGAGGCTTGGCAAGGCCATTGGGACGCCTTTCCAGCTGAGGCGGGAGACCAAGTGTCCCTTTCCAAGTGCCACAGGAATCCTGGGACTCCTATCAAGTTTCACGAGGAGTCAGGCATCGTCTCCTTTGGAGGCACTGATCTCCGCGTACCTCTGGAGTTTTCAAAGGATGTGAGGCTATCGGTCGCGATGAGGTGGGGAACTAAGTCTTTCTCTGTGCTTTCCACAGGGGATTCAGACATCCTTTCGTCCTGGGAGATGCAAGACGAGCCTGCATTGAAGTCACTGCAGGGATATCCGGCCTTATTTCGAGTCAGGGCATCGCGGTGTCCATTCCACTTGAGGCCGCAAACTCAGGGTCCCTCTCACATACCTAGAGTTGAGAGAAGCCTCCTCTTGAGATGCTTGTGGTAAGGTGGTATTCCTCTGGAGACGAATCCAGGGACTAACCTCTCTTTTCGAGTTGATTTTTGGTCCACAGAGTTCTTTCGTGTTGCTACAGTGACCTCAGGATCCCTCTAGCCTTGAAACAGTGTTCTTGGGGTTTCTCTGGAGTGCCATCAAGGAAATCAAGGCTCCTTTCATGTGTGATGTGCAAGACGGAATTGCTCTGCACGCAGTACAGGGGAATCGGGCCTCATCTCGCATCGAGGGGGAAGTCTCATGGTTTTTCTCGAGTTGCGATGGGAACCTGGGGTATATTCTCGAGTTACGACGGGGATGGCCCTTCCACCCACGTGTTTGTTCAGCCACGTCAGGACTCCTGCCTAGTTGTGAGGGAAAACTCGGGATTCTCCTCGAGGCTTGGCAGGGCAATTGGAACGCCTCTCCAGCTGAGGCGGGAGACCAAGTGTCCCTTTCCAAGTGCCACAGGAATCCTGGGACTCCTATCAAGTTTCACGAGGAGTCAGGCATCGTCTCCTTTGGAGGCACTGATCTCCGCGTACCTCTGGAGTTTTCAAAGGATGTGAGGCCTCCGGTCGCGATGAGGTGGGGAACTAGGTCTTTCTCTGTGGTCTCCACAGGGGATTCAGACATCCTTTCATCTTGGGAGATGCAAGACGAGCCTGCATTCAAGTCACTGCAGGGATATCCGGCCTTATTTCACGTCAGGGCATCGCGGTGTCCATTCCACTTGAGGCCGCAAACTCAGGGTCCCTCTCACATACCTAGAGCTGAGAGAAGCCTCCTCTTGAGGTGCTTGTGGTAAGGTGGTATTCCTCAGGAGTCGAAGCCAGGGACTAACCTCTCATCTCGAGTTGATTTTTGGCCCACGGAGCTCTTTCGTGTTGCTACAGTGACCTCAGGATCCCTCTCGCCTTGAAACAGTGTTCTTGGGGTTTCTCTGGAGTGCCATCAAGGAAATCAAGGCTCCTTTCATGTGTGATGTGCAAGACGGAATTGCTCTGCACGCAGTGCAGGGGAATCGGGCCTCATCTCGCGGCGAGGGGGAAGTCTCATGGTTTCTCTCGAGTTGCGGCGGGAACCTGGGGTATATTCTCGAGTTACGACGGGATGGCCCTTCCACCCACGTGTTTCTTCAGCGACGTCAGGACTCCTGCCTAGTTGCGAGGGACAACTCTGGATTCTCCTCGAGGATTGGCAGGGCAATTGGGACGCCTCTCCAGCTGAGGCGGGAGACCAAGAGTCCCTTTCCAAGTGCCACAGGAATCCTGGGACTCCTATCAAGTTTCACGAGGAGTCAGGCATCGTCTCCTTTGGAGGCACTGATCTCCGCGTACCTCTGGAGTTTTCAAAGGATGTGAGGATATCGGTCGCGATGAGGTGGGGAACTAAGTCTTTCTCTGTGCTTTCCACAGGGGATTCAGACATCCTTTTGTCCTGGGAGATGCAAGACGAGCCTGCATTGAAGTCACTGCAGGGATATCCGGCCTTATTTCGAGTCAGGGCATCGCGGTGTCCATTCCACTTGAGGCCGCAAACTCAGGGTCCCTCTCACATACCTAGAGCTGAGAGAAGCCTCCTCTTGAGGTGCTTGTGGTAAGGTGGTATTCCTCTGGAGACGAATCCAGGGACTAACCTCTCTTTTCGAGTTGATTTCTGGTCCACAGAGTTCTTTCGTGTTGCTACAGTGACCTCAGGATCCCTCTATCCTTGAAACAGTGTTCTTGGGGTTTCTCTGGAGTGCCATCAAGGAAATCAAGGCTCCTTTCATGTGTGATGTGCAAGACGGAATTGCTCTGCAAGCAGTACAGGGGAATCGGGCCTCATCTCGCATCGAGGGGGAAGATTCATGGTTTTTCTCGAGTTGCGGCGGGAACCTGGGGTATATTCTCGAGTTACGACGGGGATGGCCCTTCCACCCACGTGTTTGTTCAGCCACGTCAGGACTCCTGCCTAGTTGCGAGGGACAACTCGGGATTCTCCTCGAGGCTTGGCAGGGCAATTGGAACGCCTCTCCAGCTGAGGCGGGAGACCAAGGGTCCCTTTCCACGTGCCACAAGAATCCTGGGACTCCTATCAAGTTTCACGAGGAGTCAGGCATCGTCTCCTTTGGAGGCACTGATCTCCGCGTACCTCTGGAGTTTTCAAAGGATGTAAGGCTATCGGTCGCGATGAGGTGGGGAACTAGGTCTTTCTCTGTGGTCTCCACAGGGGATTCAGACATCCTTTCTTCTTGGGAGATGCAAGACGAGCCTGCATTCAAGTCACTGCAGGGATATCCGGCCTTATTTCGAGTCAGGGCATCGCGGTGTCCATTCCACTTGAGGCCGCAAACTCAGGATCCCTCTCACATACCTAGAGCTGAGAGAAGCCTCCTCTTGAGGTGTTTGTGGTAAGGTGGTATTCCTCAGGAGTCGAAGCCAGGGACTAACCTCTCATCTCGTGTTGATTCTTGGTCCACGGAGCTCTTTCCTGTTGCTACAGTGATCTCAGGATCCCTCTAGCCTTGAAACAGTGTTCTTGGGGTTTCTCTGGAGTGCCATCAAGGAAATCAAGGCTCCTTTCATGTGTGATGTGCAACACGGAATTGCTCTGCACGCAGTGCAGGGGAATCGGGCCTCATCTCGCGGTGAGGGGGAAGTCTCATGGTTTTTCTCGAGTTGCGGCGGGAACCTGGGGTATATTCTCGAGTTACGACGGGGATGGCCTTTCCACCCACTTGTTTCTTCAGCGACGTCAGGACTCCTGCCTAGTTGCGAGGGACAACTCGGGATTCTCCTCGAGGCTTTGCAGGGCAATTGGGACGCCTCTCCAGCTGAGACGGGAGACCAAGGGTCCCTTTCCACATGCCACAGGAATCCTGGGTCTCCTATCAAGTTTCACGAGGAGTCAGGCATCGTCTCCTTTGGAGGCACTGATCTCCGCATACCTCTGGAGTTTTCAAAGGATTTGAGGCCTCCTGTCCGGATGAGGTGGGGAACTAGGTCTTTCTCTGTGGTCTCCACAGGGGATTCAGACACCCTGTCGTCTTGGGAGATGCAAGACGAGCCTGCATTTCAGTCACTGCAGGGATGTCCGGCCTTATTTCGAGTCAGGGCATCGCGGTGTCCATTCCACTTGAGGCCGCAAACTCAGGGTCCCTCTCACATACCTAGAGCTGAGAGAAGCCTCCTCTTGAGGTGCTTGTGGTAAGGTGGTATTCCTCTGGAGTCGAAGCCAGGGACTAACCTCTCATCTCGAGTTGATTTTTGGTCCACGGATCTCTTTCGTGTTGCTACAGTGACCTCAGGATCCCTCTAGCCTTGAAACAGTGTTCTTGGGGTTTCTCTGGAGTGCCATGAAGGAAATCAAGGCTCCTTTCATGTGTGATGTGCAACACAGAATTGCTCTGCACGCAGTGCAGGGGAATCGGGCCTCATCTCGCGGCGAGGGGGAAGTCTCATGGTTTTTCTCGAGTTGCGGCGGGAACCTGGGGTATATTCTCGAGTTACGACGGGGATGGCCCTTCCACACACGTGTTTGTTCAGCCACGTCAGGACTCTTGCCTAGTTGCGAGACACAACTCGGGATTCTCCTCGAGGCTTGGCAAGGCAATTGGGACGCCTCTCCAGCTGAGGCGGGAGACCAAGGGTCCCTTTCCACGTGCCACAGGAATCCTGGGACTCCTATCAAGTTTCACGAGGAGTCAGGCATCGTCTCCTTTGGAGGCACTGATCTCCGTGTACCTCTGGAGTTTTCAAAGGATGTGAGGCCTCCGATCGCGATGAGGTGGGGAACTAGGTGTTTCTCTGTGGTCTCCACAGGGGATTCAGACATCCTTTCATCTTGGGAGATGCAAGACGAGCCTGCATTCAAGTCACTGCAGGGATATCCAGCCTTATTTCGCGTCAGGGCATCGCGGTGTCCATTCCACTTGAGGCCGCAAACTCAGGGTCCCTCTCACATACCTAGAGCTGAGAGAAGCCTCCTCTTGAGGTGCTTGTGGTAAGGTGGTATTCCTCTGGAGTCGAAGCCAGGGACTAACCTCTCATCTTGAGTTGATTTTTGGCCCACGGAGCTCTTTCGTGTTGCTACAGTGACCTCAGGATCCCTCTAGCCTTGAAACAGTGTTCTTGGGGTTTCTCTGGAGTGCCATCAAGGAAATCAAGGCCCCTTTCATGTGTGATGTGCAACACGGAATTGCTCTGCACGCAGTGCAGGGGAATCGGTCCTCATCTCGCGGCGAGGGGGAAGTCTCATGGTTTTTCTCGAGTTGTGGCGGGAACCTGGGGTATATTCTCGAGTTACGACGGGGATGGCCCTTCCACCCACGTGTTTCTTCAGCGACGTCAGGACTCCTGCCTAGTTGCGAGGGATAACTCTGGATTCTCCTCGAGGCTTGGCAGGGCAATTGGGACGCCTCTCCAGCTGAGACGGGAGACCAAGTGTCCCTTTCCAAGTGCCACAGGAATCCTGGTACTCCTATCAAGTTTCACGAGGAGTCAGGCATCGTCTCCTTTGGAGGCACTGATCTCCGCGTACCTCTGGAGTTTTCAAAGGATGTGAGGCTATCGGTCGCGATGAGGTGGGGAACTAAGTCTTTCTCTGTGGTCTCCACAGGGGATTCAGACACCCTTTCGTCTTGGGAGATGCAAGACGAGCCTGCATTCCAGTCACTGCAGGGATATCCGGCCTTATTTCAAGTCAGGGCATCGCGGTGTCCATTCCACTTGAGGCCGCAAACTCAGGGTCCCTCTCACATACCTAGAGCTGAGAGAAGCCTCCTCTTGAGGTGCTTGTGGTAAGGTGGTATTCCTCTGGAGTCGAAGCCAGGGACTAACCTCTCATCTCGAGTTGATTTTTGGTCCACGGAGCTCTTTCGTGTTGCTACAGTGACCTCAGGATCCCTCTAGCCTTGAAACAGTGTTCTTGGGGTTTCTCTGGAGTGCCATGAAGGAAATCAAGGCTCCTTTCATGTGTGATGTGCAACACGGAATTGCTCCGCACGCAGTGCAGGGGAATCGGGCCTCATCTCGCGGCGAGGGGGAAGTCTCATGGTTTTTCTCGAGTTGCGGCGGGAACCTGGGGTATATTCTCGAGTTACGACGGGGATGGCCCTTCCGCCCACGTGTTTGTTCAGCCACGTCAGGACTCCTGCCTAGTTGCGAGACTCAACTCGGGATTCTCCTCGAGGCTTGGCAAGGCAATTGGGACGCCTCTCCAGCTGAGGCGGGAGACCAAGTGTCCCTTTCCACGTGCCACAGGAATCCTGGGACTCCTATCAAGTTTCACGAGGAGTCAGGAATCTTCTCCTTTGGAGGCACTGATCTCCGCGTACCTCTGGAGTTTTCAAAGGATGTGAGGCCTCCGGTCGCGATGAGGTGGGGAACTAGGTCTTTCTCTGTGGTCTCCACAGGGGATTCAGACATCCTTTCTTCTTGGGAGATGCAAGACGAGCCTGCATTCAAGTCACTGCAGGGATATCCAGCCTTATTTCGCGTCAGGGCATCGCGGTGTCAATTCCACTTGAGGCCGCAAACTCAGGGTCCCTCTCACATACCTAGAGCTGAGAGAAGCCTCCTCTTGAGGTGCTTGTGGTAAGGTGGTATTCCTCTGGAGTCGAAGCCAGGGACTAACCTCTCATCTCGAGTTGATTTTTGGTCCACGGAGCTCTTTCGTGTTGCTACAGTGACCTCAGGATCCCTCTAGCCTTGAAACAGTGTTCTTGGGGTTTCTCTGGAGTGCCATGAAGGAAATCAAGGCTCCTTTCATGTGTGATGTGCAACACGGAATTGCTCTGCACGCAGTGCAGGGGAATCGGGCCTCATTTCGCGGCGAGGGGGAAGTCTCATGGTTTTTCTCGAGTTGCGGCGGGAACCTGGGGTATATTCTCGAGTTACGACGGGGATGGCCCTTCCACCCACGTGTTTCTTCAGCGACGTCAGGACTCCTGCCTAGTTGCGAGGGACAACTCGGGATTCTCCTCGAGGCTTTGCAGGGCAATTGGGACGCCTCTCCAGCTGAGGCGGGAGACCAAGTGTCCCTTTCCACGTGCCACAGGAATCCTGGGACTCCTATCAAGTTTCACGAGGAGTCAGGCATCGTCTCCTTTGGAGGCACTGATCTCCGCGTACCTCTGGAGTTTTCAAAAGATGTGAGGCCTCCGGTCGCGATGAGGTGGGGAACTAGGTCTTTCTCTGTGGTCTCCACAGGGGATTCAGACATCCTTTCATCTTAGGAGATGCAAGACGAGCCTGCATTCAAGTCATTGCAGGGATATCCAGCCTTATTTCGCGTCAGGGCATCGCGGTATCCACTCCACTTGAGGCCGCAAACTCAGGGTCCCTCTCACATACCTAAAGCTGAGAGATGCCTACTCTTGAGGTGCTTGTGGTAAGGTGGTATTCCTCTGGAGTCGAAGCCAGGGACCAACCTCTCATCTCGAGTTGATTTTTGGCCCACGGAGCTCTTTCGTGTTGCTACAGTGACCGTAGGATCCCTCTAGCCTTGAAACAGTGTTCTTGGGGTTTCTCTGGAGTGCCATGAAGGAAATCAAGGCTACTTTCATGTGTTATGTGCAACACAGAATTGCTCTGCAGGCAGTGCAGGGGAATCGGGCCTCATCTCGCGGCGAGGGGGAAGTCTCATGGTTTTTCTCGAGTTGCGGCGGGAACCTGGGGTATATTCTCGAGTTACGACGGGGATGGCCCTTCCACACACGTGTTTGTTCAGCCACGTCAGGACTCTTGCCTAGTTGCGAGACACAACTCGGGATTCTCCTCGAGGCTTGGCAAGGCAATTGGGACGCCTCTCCAGCTGAGGCGGGAGACCAAGGGTCCCTTTCCACGTGCCACAGGAATCCTGGGACTCCTATCAAGTTTCACGAGGAGTCAGGCATCGTCTCCTTTGGAGGCACTGATCTCCGCGTACCTCTGGAGTTTTCAAAGAATGTGAGGCCTCCGGTCGCGATGAGGTGGGGAACTAGGTCTTTCTTTGTGGTCTCCACAGGGGATTCAGACATCCTTTCGTCCTGGGAGATGCAAGACGAGCCTGCATTCCAGTCACTGCAGGGATATCCGGCCTTATTTCGAGTCAGGGCATCGCGGTGTCCATTCCACTTGAGGTCGCAAACTCAGGGTCCCTCTCACATACCTAGAGCTGAGAGAAGCCTCCTCTTGAGGTGCTTGTGGTAAGGTGGTATTCCTCTGGAGACGAATCCAGGGACTAACCTCTCTTTTCGAGTTGATTTTTGGTCCACAGAGTTCTTTCGTGTTGCTACAGTGACTTCAGGATCCCTCTATCCTTGAAAAAGTGTTCTTGGGGTTTCTCTGGAGTGCCATCAAGGAAATCAAGGCTTCTTTCATGTGTGATGAGCAACACGGAATTGCTCTGCACGCAGTACAGGGGAATCGGGCCTCATCTCGCTTCGAGGGGGAAGTCTCATGGTTTTTCTCGAGTTGCGGCGGGAACCTGGGATATATTCTCGAGTTACGACGGGGATGGCCCTTCCACCCACGTGTTTGTTCAGCCATGTCAGGACTCCTGCCTAGTTGCGAGGGACAACTCGGGATTCTCCTCGAGGCTTGGCAGGGCAATTGGAACGCCTCTCCAGCTGAGGCGGGAGACCAAGGGTCCCTTTCCACGTGCCACAAGAATCCTGGGACTCCTATCAAGTTTCACGAGGAGTCAGGCATCGTCTCCTTTGGAGGCACTGATCTCCGCGTACCTCTGGAGTTTTCAAAGGATGTGAGGCCTGCGGTCGCGATGAGGTGGGGAACTAGGTGTTTCTCTGTGGTCTCCACAGGGGATTCAGACATCCTTTCTTCTTGGGAGATGCAAGACGAGCCTGCATTCAAGTCACTGCAGGGATATCCGGCCTTATATCGAGTCAGGGCATCGCGGTGTCCATTCCACTTGAGGCCGCAAACTCAGAATCCCTCTCACATACCTAGAGCTGAGAGAAGCCTCCTCTTGAGGTGCTTGTGGTAAGGTGGTATTCCTCAGGAGTCGAAGCCAGGGACGAACCTCTCATCTCGTGTTGATTCTTGGTCCACGGAGCTCTTTCGTGTTGCTACAGTGACCTCAGGATCCCTCTAGCCTTGAAACAGTGTTCTTGGGGTTTCTCTGGAGTGCCATCAAGGAAATCAAGGCTCCTTTCATGTGTGATGTGCAACACGGAATTGCTCTGCACGCAGTGCAGGGGAATCGGGCCTCATCTCGCGGCGAGGGGTAAGTCTCATGGTTTTTCTCGAGTTGCGGCGGGAACCTGGGGTATATTCTCGAGTTACGACGGGGATGCCCCTTCCACACACGTGTTTCTTCAGCGACGTCAGGACTCCTGCCTAGTTGCGAGGGACAACTCGGGATTCTCCTCGAGGATTTGCAGGGCAATTGGGACGCCTCTCCAGCTGAGACGGGAGACCAAGGGTCCCTTTCCACGTGCCACAGGAATCCTGGGACTCCTATCAAGTTTCACGAGGAGTCAGGCATCGTCTCCTTTGGAGGCACTGATCTCCGCATACCTCTGGAGTTTTCAAAGGATGTGAGGCCTCCTGTCGCTATGAGGTGGGGAACTAGGTCTTTCTCTGTGCTTTCCACAGGGGATTTAGACACCCTTTCGTCTTGGGAGATGCAAGACGAGCCTGCATTCCAGTCACTGCAGGGATATCCGGCCTTATTTCGAGTCAGGGCATCGCGGTGTCCATTCCACTTGAGGCCGCAAACTCAGGGTCCCTCTCACATACCTAGAGCTGAGAGAAGCCTCCTCTTGAGGTGCTTGTGTAAGGTGGTATTCCTCTGGGGTCGAAGCCAGGGACTAACCTCTCATCTCGAATTGATTTTTGGTCCACGGAGCTCTTTCGTGTTGCTACAGTGACCTCAGGATCCCTCTAGCCTTGAAACAGTGTTCTTGGGGTTTCTCTGGAGTGCCATGAAGGAAATCAAGGCTCCTTTCATGTGTGATGTGCAACACGGAATTGCTCTGCACGCAGTGCAGGGGAATCGGGCCTCATCTCGCGGCGAGGGGGAAGTCTCATGGTTTTTCTCGAGTTGCGGCGGGAACCTGGGTTATACTCTCGAGTTACGACGGGGATGGCCCTTCCACACACGTGTTTGTTCAGCCATGTCAGGACTCTTGCCTAGTTGCGAGACACAACTCGGGATTCTCCTCGAGTCTTGACAAGGCAATTGGGACGCCTCTCCAGCTGAGACGGGAGACCAAGGGTCCCTTTCCACGTGCCACAGGAATCCTGGGACTCCTATCAAGTTTCACGAGGAGTCAGGCATCGTCTCCTTTGGAGGCACTGATCTCCGCGTACCTCTGGAGTTTTTAAAGGATGTGAGGCCTCCGGTCGCGATGAGGTGGCGAACTAGGTGTTTCTCTGTGGTCTCCACAGGGGATTCAGACATCCTTTCATCTTGGGAGATGCAAGACGAGCCTGCATTCAAGTCACTGCAGGGATATCCAGCCTTATTTCGCGTCAGGGCATCGCGGTGTCCATTCCACTTGAGGCCGCAAACTCAGGGTCCCTCTCACATACCTAGAGCTGAGAGAAGCCTCCTCTTGAGGTGCTTGTGGTAAGGTGGTATTCCTCAGGAGTCGAAGCCAGGGACTAACCTCTCATCTCGTGTTGATTCTTGGTCCACGAAGCTCTTTCGTGTTGCTACAGTGACCTCAGGATCCCTCTAGCCTTGAAACAGTGTTCTTGGGTTTTCTCTGGAGTGCCATCAAGGAAATCAAGGCTCCTTTCATGTGTGATGTGCAACACGGAATTGCTCTGCACGCAGTGCAGGGGAATCGGGCCTCATCTCGCGGCGAGGGTGAAGTCTCATGGTTTTTCTCGAGTTGCGGCGGGAACCTGGGGTATATTCTCGAGTTACGACGGGGATGGCCCTTCCACACACGTGTGTGTTCAGCCACGTCAGGACTCCTGCCTAGTTGCGAGGGACACCTCGGAATTCTCCTCGAGGCTTGGCAGGGCAATTGGAACGCCTCTCCAGCTGAGGCGGGAGACCAAAGGTCCCTTTCCACGTGCCACAAGAATCCTGGGACTCCTATCAAGTTTCACGAGGAGTCAGGCATCGTCTCCTTTGGAGGCACTGATCTCCGCGTACCTCTGGAGTTTTCAAAGGATGTGAGGCCTGCGGTCGCGATGAGGTGGGGAACTAGGTGTTTCTCTGTGGTCTCCACAGGGGATTCAGACATCCTTTCTTCTTGGGAGATGCAAGACGAGCCTGCATTCAAGTCACTGCAGGGATATCCGGCCTTATATCGAGTCAGGGCATCGCGGTGTCCATTCCACTTGAGGCCGCAAACTCAGAATCCCTCTCACATACCTAGAGCTGAGAGAAGCCTCCTCTTGAGGTGCTTGTGGTAAGGTGGTATTCCTCAGGAGTCGAAGCCAGGGATGAACCTCTCATCTCGTGTTGATTCTTGGTCCACGGAGCTCTTTCGTGTTGCTACAGTGACCTCAGGATCCCTCTAGCCTTGAAACAGTGTTCTTGGGGTTTCTCTGGTGTGCCATCAAGGAAATCAAGGCTCCTTTCATGTGTGATGTGCAACACGGAATTGCTCTGCATGCAGTGCAGGGGAATCGGGCCTCATCTCGCGGCGAGGGGGAAGTCTCATGGTTTTTCTCGAGTTGCGGCGGGAACCTGGGGTATATTCTCGAGTTACGACGGGGATGCCCCTTCCACACACGTGTTTCTTCAGCGACGTCAGGACTCCTGCCAAGTTGCGAGGGACAACTCGGGATTCTCCTCGAGGATTTGCAGGGCAATTGGGACGCCTCTCCAGCTGAGACGGGAGACCAAGGGTCCCTTTTCACGTGCCACAGGAATCCTGGGTCTCCTATCAAGTTTCACGAGGAGTCAGGCATCGTCTCCTTTGCAGGCACTGATCTCCGCATACCTCTGGAGTTTTCAAAGGATGTGAGGCCTCCTGTCGCGATGAGGTGGGGAACTAGGTCTTTCTCTGTGCTTTCCACAGGGGATTCAGACACCCTTTCGTCTTGGGAAATGCAAGACGAGCCTGCATTCCAGTCACTGCAGGGATATCCGGCCTTATTTCGAGTCAGGGCATCGCGGTGTCCATTCCACTTGAGGCCGCAAACTCAGGGTCCCTCTCACATACCTAGAGCTGAGAGAAGCCTCCTCTTGAGGTGCTTGTGAAAGGTGGTATTCCTCTGGAGTCGAAGCCAGGGACTAACCTCTCATCTCGAGTTGATTTTTGGCCCACGGAGCTCTTTCGTGTTGCTACAGTGACCTCAGGATCCCTCTAGCCTTGAAACAGTGTTCTTGGGGTTTCTCTGGAGTGCCATCAAGGAAATCAAGGCTCCTTTCATGTGTGATGTGCAACACGGAATTGCTCTGCACGCAGTGCAGGGGAATCGGGCCTCATCTCGCGGCGAGGGGGAAGTCTCATGGTTTTTCTCGAGTTGCGGCGGGAACCTGGGGTATATTCTCGAGTTACGACGGGGATGGCCCTTCCACACACGTGTGTGTTCAGCCATGTCAGGACTCTTGCCTAGTTGCGAGACACAACTCGGGATTCTCCTCGAGTCTTGACAAGGCAATTGGGACGCCTCTCCAGCTGAGACGGGAGACCAAGGGTCCCTTTCCACGTGCCACAGGAATCCTGGGACTCCTATCAAGTTTCACGAGGAGTCAGGCATCGTCTCCTTTGGAGGCACTGATCTCCGCGTACCTCTGGAGTTTTTAAAGGATGTGAGGCCTCCGGTCGCGATGAGGTGGCGAACTAGGTCTTTCTCTGTGGTCTCCACAGGGGATTCAGACATCCTTTCATCTTGGGAGATGCAAGACGAGCCTGCATTCAAGTCACTGCAGGGATATCCAGCCTTATTTCGCGTCAGGGCATCGCGGTGTCCATTCCACTTGAGGCCGCAAACTCAGGGTCCCTCTCACATACCTAGAGCTGAGAGAAGCCTCCTCTTGAGGTGCTTGTGGTAAGGTGGTATTCCTCAGGAGTCGAAGCCAGGGAACTAACCTCTCATCTCGTGTTGATTCTTGGTCCACGGAGCTCTTTTGTGTTGCTACAGTAACCTCAGGATCCCTCTAGCCTTGAAACAGTGTTCTTGGGGTTTCTCTGGAGTGCCATCAAGGAAATCAAGGCTCCTTTCATGTGTGATGTGCAACACGGAATTGCTCTGCACGCAGTGCAGGGGAATCGGGCCTCATCTCGCGGCGAGGGTGAAGTCTCATGGTTTTTCTCGAGTTGCGGCGGGAACCTGGGGTATATTCTCGAGTTACGACGGGGATGGCCCTTCCACACACGTGTGTGTTCAGCCACGTCAGGACTCCTGCCTAGTTGCGAGGGACAACTCGGGATTCTCCTCGAGGCTTTGCAGGGCAATTGGGACGCCTCTCCAGCTGAGACGGGAGACCAAGGGTCCCTTTCCACGTGCCACAGGAATCCTGGGTCTCCTATCAAGTTTCACGAGGAGTCAGGCATCGTCTCCTTTGGAGGCACTGATCTCCGCATACCTCTGGAGTTTTCAAAGGATTTGAGGCCTCCTGTCGCGATGAGGTGTGGAACTAGGTCTTTCTCTGTGGTCTCCACAGGGGATTCAGACACCCTTTCGTCTTGGGAGATGCAAGACGAGCCTGCATTCCAGTCACTGCAGGGATATCCGGCCTTATTTCAAGTCAGGGCATCGCGGTGTCCATTTCACTTGAGGCCGCAAACTCAGGGTCCCTCTCACATACCTAGAGCTGAGAGAAGCCTCCTCTTGAGGTGCTTGTGGTAAGGTGGTATTCCTCTGGAGTCGAAGCCAGGGACTAACCTCTCATCTCGAGTTGATTTTTGGTCCACAGAGTTCTTTCGTGTTGCTACAGTGACCTCAGGATCCCTCTATCCTTGAAACAGTGTTCTTGGGGTTTCTCTGGAGTGCCATCAAGGAAATCAAGGCTCCTTTCATGTGTGATGTGCAAGACGGAATTGCTCTGCACGCAGTACAGGGGAATCGGGCCTCATCTCGCATCGAGGGGGAAGTCTCATGGTTTTTCTCGAGTTGCGGCGGGAACCTGGGGTATATTCTCGAGTTACGACGGGGATGGCCCTTCCACCCACGTGTTTGTTCAGCCACGTCAGGACTCCTGCCTAGTTGCGAGGGACAACTCGGGATTCTCCTCGAGGCTTGGCAAGGCAATTGGGACGCCTCTCCAGCTGAGGCGGGAGACCAAGGGTCCCTTTCCACGTTCCACAGGAATCCTGGGACTCCTATCAAGTTTCACGAGGAGTCAGGCATCGTCTCCTTTGGAGGCACTGATCTCCGCGTACCTCTGGAGTTTTCAAAGGATGTGAGGCCTCCGGTCGCCATGGGGTGGGGAACTAGGTGTTTCTCTGTGGTTTCCACAGGGGATTCAGACATCCTTTCTTCTTGGGAGATGCAAGACGAGCCTGCATTCAAGTCACTGCAGGGATATCCGGCCGTATTTCGAGTCAGGGCATCGCGGTGTCCATTCCACTTGAGGCCGCAAACTCAGGGTCCCTCTCACATACCTAGAGCTGAGAGAAGCCTCCTCTTGAAGTGCTTGTGGTAAGGTGGTATTCCTCTGGATTCGAAGCCAGGGACTAACCTCTCATCTCGGGTTGATTTTTGGCCCACGGAGCTCTTTCGTGTTGCTACAGTGACCTCAGGATCCCTCTAGCCTTGAAACAGTGTTCTTGGGGTTTCTCTGGAGTGCCATCAAGGAAATCAAGGCTCCTTTCATGTGTGATGTGCAACACGGAATTGCTCTGCACGCAGTGCAGGGGAATCGGGCCTCATCTCGCGGCGAGGGGGAAGTCTCATGGTTTTTCTCGAGTTGCGGCGGGAACCTGGGGTATATTCTCGAGTTACGTCCGGGATGGCCCTTCCACCCACGTGTTTCTTCAGCGACGTAAGGACTCCTGCCTAGTTGCTAGGGACAACTCGGGATTCTCCTCGAGGCTTTGCAGGGCAATTGGGACGCCTCTCCAGCTGAGACTGGAGACCAAGGGTCCCTTTCCACGTGCCACAGAAATCCTGAGTCTCCTATCAAGTTTCACGAGGAGTCAGGCATCGTCTCCTTTGGAGGCACTGATCTCCGCGTACCTCTGGAGTTTTCAAAGGATTTGAGGCCTCCGGTCGCGATGAGGTGGGGAACTAGGTCTTTCTCTGTGGTCTCCACAGGGGATTCAGACATCCTTTCGTCTTGGGAGATGCAAGACGAGCCTGCATTCCAGTCACTGCAGGGATATCCGGCCTTATTTCGAGTCAGGGCATCGCGGTGTCCATTCCACTTGAGGCCGCAAACTCAGGGTCCCTCTCACATAACTAGAGCTGAGAGAAGCCTCCTCTTGAGGTGCTTGTGGTAAGGTGGTATTCCTCTGGAGACGAATCCAGGGACTAACCTCTCTTTTCGAGTTGATTTTTGGTCCACAGAGTTCTTTCGTGTTGCTACAGTGACCTCAGGATCCCTCTATCCTTGAAACAGTGTTCTTGGGGTTTCTCTGGAGTGCCATCAAGGAAATCAAGGCTCCTTTCATGTGTGATGTGCAAGACGGAATTGCTCTGCACGCAGTACAGGGGAATCGGGCCTCATCTCGCATCGAGGGGGAAGTCTCATGGTTTTTCTCGAGTTGCGGCGGGAACCTGGGGTATATTCTCGAGTTACGACGGGGATGGCCCTTCCACCCACGTGTTTGTTCAGCCACGTCAGGACTCTTGCCTAGTTGCGAGACACAACTCGGGATTCTCCTCGAGGCTTGGCAAGGCAATTGGGACGCCTCTCCAGCTGAGGCGGGAGACCAAGTGTCCCTTTCCACGTGCCACAGGAATCCTGGGACTCCTATCAAGTTTCACGAGGAGTCAGGCATCGTCTCCTTTGGAGGCACTGATCTCCGCGTACCTCTGGAGTTTTCAAAGGATGTGAGGCCTCCGGTCGCGATGAGGTGGGGAACTAGGTCTTTCTCTGTGGTCTCCACAGGGGATTCAGACATCCTTTCATCTTGGGAGATGCAAGACGAGCCTGCATTCAAGTCACTGCAGGGATATCCAGCCTTATTTCGCGTCAGGGCATCGCGGTGTCAATTCCACTTGAGGCCGCAAACTCAGGGTCCCTCTCACATACCTAGAGCTGAGAGAAGCCTCCTCTTGAGGTGCTTGTGGTAAGGTGGTATTCCTCTGGAGTCGAAGCCAGGGACTAACCTCTCATCTCGAGTTGATTTTTGGTCCACGGAGCTCTTTCGTGTTGCTACAGTGACCTCAGGATCCCTCTAGCCTTGAAACAGTGTTCTTGGGGTTTCTCTGGAGTGCCATCAAGGAAATCAAGGCTCCTTTCATGTGTGATGTGCAACACGGAATTGCTCTGCACGCAGTGCAGGGGAATCGGGCCTCATCTCGCGGCGAGGGGGAAGTCTCATGGTTTTTCTCGAGTTGCGGCGGGAACCTGGGGTATATTCTCGAGTTACGACGGGGATGGCCCTTCCACCCAAGTGTTTCTTCAGCGACGTCAGGACTGCTGCCTAGTTGCGAGGGACAACTCTGGATTCTCCTCGAGGCTTTGCAGGGCAATTGGGACGCCTCTCCAGCTGAGGCGGGAGACCAAGGGTCCCTTTCCAAGTGCCACAGGAATCCTGGGACTCCTATCAAGTTTCACGAGGAGTCAGGCATCGTCTCCTTTGGAGGCACTGATCTCCGCGTACCTCTGGAGTTTTCAAAGGATGTGAGGCCTCCGGTCGCGATGAGGTGGGGAACTAGGTCTTTCTCTGTGGTCTGCACAGGGGATTCAGACATCCTTTCATCTTGGGAGATGCAAGACGAGCCTGCATTCAAGTCATTGCAGGGATATCCAGCCTTATTTCGCGTCAGGGCATCGCGGTATCCATTCCACTTGAGGCCGCAAACTCAGGGTCCCTCTCACATACCTAAAGCTGAGAGATGCCTCCTCTTGAGGTGCTTGTGGTAAGGTGGTATTCCTCTGGAGTCGAAGCCAGGGACTAACCTCTCATCTCGAGTTGATTTTTGGCCCACGGAGCTCTTTCGTGTTGCTACAGTGACCTTAGGATCCCTCTAGCCTTGAAACAGTGTTCTTGGGGTTTCTCTGGAGTGCCATCAAGGAAATCAAGGCTCCTTTCATGTGTGATGTGCAACACAGAATTGCTCTGCACGCAGTGCAGGGGAATCGGGCCTCATCTCGCGGCGAGGGGGAAGTCTCATGGTTTTTCTCGAGTTGCGGCGGGAACCTGGGGTATATTCTCGAGTTACGACGGGGATGGCCCTTCCACACACGTGTTTGTTCAGCCACGTCAGGACTCTTGCCTAGTTGCGAGACACAACTCGGGATTCTCCTCGAGGCTTGGCACGGCAATTGGGACGCCTCTCCAGCTGAGGCGGGAGACCAAGGGTCCCTTTCCACGTGCCACAGGAATCCTGGGACTCCTATCAAGTTTCACGAGGAGTCAGGCATCGTCTCCTTTGGAGGCACTGATCTCCGCGTACCTCTGGAGTTTTCAAAGGATGTGAGGCCTCCGGTCGCGGTGAGGTGGGGAACTAGGTCTTTCTCTGTGGTCTCCACAGGGGATTCAGACATCCTTTCGTCCTGGGAGATGCAAGACGAGCCTGCATTCCAGTCACTGCAGGGATATCCGGCCTTATTTCGAGTCAGGGCATCGCGGTGTCCATTCCACTTGAGGCCGCAAACTCAGGGTCCCTCTCACATACCTAGAGCTGAGAGAAGCCTCCTCTTGAGGTGCTTGTGGTAAGGTGGTATTCCTCTGGAGACGAATCCAGGGACTAACCTCTCTTTTCGAGTTGATTTTTGGTCCACAGAGTTCTTTCGTGTTGCTACAGTGACTTCAGGATCCCTCTATCCTTCAAAAAGTGTTCTTGGGGTTTCTCTGGAGTGCCATCAAGGAAATCAAGGCTCCTTTCATGTGTGATGTGCAACACGGAATTGCTCTGCACGCAGTGCAGGGGAATCGGGCCTCATCTCGCTTCGAGGGGGAAGTCTCATGGTATTTCTCGAGTTGCGGCGGGAACCTGGGATATATTCTCAAGTTACGACGGGGATGGCCCTTCCACCCACGTGTTTGTTCAGCCATGTCAGGACTCCTGCCTAGTTGCGAGGGACAACTCGGGATTCTCCTCGAGGCTTGGCAGGGCAATTGGAACGCCTCTCCAGCTGAGACGGGAGACCAAGGGTCCCTTTCCACGTGCCACAAGAATCCTGGGACTCCTATCAAGTTTCACGAGGAGTCAGGCATCGTCTCCTTTGGAGGCACTGATCTCCGCATACCTCTGGAGTTTTCAAAGGATTTGAGGCCTCCGGTCGCGATGAGGTGGGGAACTAGGTGTTTCTCTGTGGTCTCCACAGGGGATTCAGACATCCTTTCTTCTTGGGAGATGCAAGAGGAGCCTGCATTCAAGTCACTGCAGGGATATACGGCCTTATTTCGAGTCAGGGCATCGCGGTGTCCATTCCACTTGAGGCCGCAAACTCAGGATCCCTCTCACATACCTAGAGCTGAGAGAAGCCTCCTCTTGAGGTGCTTGCGGTAAGGTGGTATTCCTCTGGAGTCGAAGCCAGGGACTAACCTCTCATCTCGTGTTGATTCTTGGTCCACGGAGCTCTTTCGTGTTGCTACAGTGACCTCAGGATCCCTCTAGCCTTGAAACAGTGTTCTTGGGGTTTCTCTGGAGTGCCATCAAGGAAATCAAGGCTCCTTTCATGTGTGATGTGCAACACGGAATTGCTCTGCACGCAGTGCAGGGGAATCGGGCCTCATCTCGCGGCGAGGGGGAGGTCTCATGGTTTTTCTCGAGTTGCGGCGGGAACCTGGGGTATATTCTCGAGTTACGACGGGGATGGCCCTTCCACACACGTGTGTGTTCAGCCATGTCAGGACTCCTGTCTAGTTGCGAGGGACAACTCGGGATTCTCCTCGAGGCTTTGCAGGGCAATTGGGACGCCTCTCCAGCTGAGACGGGAGACCAAGTGTCCCTTTCCACGTGCCACAGGAATCCTGGGTCTCCTATCAAGTTTCACGAGGAGTCAGGCATCGTCTCCTTTGGAGGCACTGATCTCCGCATACCTCTGGAGTTTTCAAAGGATTTGAGGCCTCCTGTCGCGATGAGGTGGGGAACTAGGTCTTTGTCTGTGGTCTCCACAGGGGATTCAGGCACCCTTTCGTCTTGGGAGATGCAAGACGAGCCTGCATTCCAGTCACTGCAGGGATATCCGGCCTTATTTCGAGTCAGGGCATCGCGGTGTCCATTCCACTTGATGCCGCAAACTCAGGGTCCCTCTCACATACCTAGAGCTGAGAGAAGCCTCCTCTTGAGGTGCTTGTGGTAAGGTGGTATTCCTCTGGAGTCGAAGCCAGGGACTAACCTCTCATCTCGAGTTGATTTTTGGTCCACGGAGCTCTTTCGTGTTGCTACAGTGACCTCAGGATCCCTCTAGCCTTGAAACAGTGTTCTTGGGGTTTCTCTGGAGTGCCATGATGGAAATCAAGGCTCCTTTCATGTGTGATGTGCAACACAGAATTGCTCTGCACGCAGTGCAGGGGAATCGGGCCTCATCTCCCGGCGAGGGGGAAGTCTCATGGTTTTTCTCGAGTTGCGGCGGGAACCTGGGGTATATTCTCGAGTTACGACGGGGATGGCCCTTCCACACACGTGTTTGTTCAGCCACGTCAGGACTCTTGCCTAGTTGCGAGACACAACTCGGGATTATCCTCGAGGCTTGGCAAGGCAATTGGGACACCTCTCCAGCTGAGGCGGGAGACCAAGTGTCCCTTTCCACGTGCCACAGGAATCCTGGGACTCCTATCAAGTTTCACGAGGAGTCAGGCATCGTCTCCTTTGGAGGCACTGATCTCCGCATACCTCTGGAGTTTTCAAAGAATGTGAGGCCTCCGGTCGCGATGAGGAGGGGAACTAGGTGTTTCTCTGTGGTCTCCACAGGGGATTCAGACATCCTTTCTTCTTGGGAGATGCAAGAGGAGCCTGCATTCAAGTCACTGCAGGGATATACGGCCTTATTTCGAGTCAGGGCATCGCGGTGTCCATTCCACTTGAGGCCGCAAACTCAGGATCCCTCTCACATACCTAGAGCTGAGAGAAGCCTCCTCTTGAGGTGCTTGCGGTAAGGTGGTATTCCTCTGGAGTCGAAGCCAGGGACTAACCTCTCATCTCGTGTTGATTCTTGGTCCACGGAGCTCTTTCGTGTTGCTACAGTGACCTCAGGATCCCTCTAGCCTTGAAACAGTGTTCTTGGGGTTTCTCTGGAGTGCCATCAAGGAAATCAAGGCTCCTTTCATGTGTGATGTGCAACACGGAATTGCTCTGCACGCAGTGCAGGGGAATCGGGCCTCATCTCGCGGCGAGGGGGAGGTCTCATGGTTTTTCTCGAGTTGCGGCGGGAACCTGGGGTATATTCTCGAGTTACGACGGGGATGGCCCTTCCACACACGTGTGTGTTCAGCCATGTCAGGACTCCTGTCTAGTTGCGAGGGACAACTCGGGATTCTCCTCGAGGCTTTGCAGGGCAATTGGGACGCCTCTCCAGCTGAGACGGGAGACCAAGTGTCCCTTTCCACGTGCCACAGGAATCCTGGGTCTCCTATCAAGTTTCACGAGGAGTCAGGCATCGTCTCCTTTGGAGGCACTGATCTCCGCATACCTCTGGAGTTTTCAAAGGATTTGAGGCCTCCTGTCGCGATGAGGTGGGGAACTAGGTCTTTGTCTGTGGTCTCCACAGGGGATTCAGGCACCCTTTCGTCTTGGGAGATGCAAGACGAGCCTGCATTCCAGTCACTGCAGGTATATCCGGCCTTATTTCGCGTCAGGGCATCGCGGTGTCCATTCCACTTGAGGCCGCAAACTCAGGGTCCCTCTCACATACCTAGAGCTGAGAGAAGCCTCCTCTTGAGGTGCTTGTGGTAAGGTGGTATTCCTCTGGAGTCGAAGCCAGGGACTAACCTCTCATCTCGAGTTGATTTTTGGTCCACGGAGCTCTTTCGTGTTGCTACAGTGACCTCAGGATCCCTCTAGCCTTGAAACAGTGTTCTTGGGGTTTCTCTGGAGTGCCATGATGGAAATCAAGGCTCCTTTCATGTGTGATGTGCAACACAGAATTGCTCTGCACGCAGTGCAGGGGAATCGGGCCTCATCTCGCGGCGAGGGGGAAGTCTCATGGTTTTTCTCGAGTTGCGGCGGGAACCTGGGGTATATTCTCGAGTTACGACGGGGATGGCCCTTCCACACACGTGTTTGTTCAGCCACGTCAGGACTCTTGCCTAGTTGCGAGACACAACTCGGGATTATCCTCGAGGCTTGGCAAGGCAATTGGGACACCTCTCCAGCTGAGGCGGGAGACCAAGTGTCCCTTTCCACGTGCCACAGGAATCCTGGGACTCCTATCAAGTTTCACGAGGAGTCAGGCATCGTCTCCTTTGGAGGCACTGATCTCCGTGTACCTCTGGAGTTTTCAAAGGATGTGAGGCCTCCGGTCGCGATGAGGTGGGGAACTAGGTCTTTCTCTGCGGTCTCCACAGGGGATTCAGACATCCTTTCATCTTGGGAGATGCAAGACGAGCCAGCATTCAAGTCACTGCAGGGATATCCAGCCTTATTTCGAGTCAGGGCATCGCGATTTCCATTCCACTTGAGGCCGCAAACTCAGGGTCCCTCTCACATACCTAGAGCTGAGAGAAGCCTCCTCTTGAGGTGCTTGTGGTAAGGTGGTATTCCTCTGGAGTCGAAGCCAGGGACTAACCTCTCATCTCGAGTTGATTTTTGGCCCACGGAGCTCTTTCGTGTTGCTACAGTGACCTCAGGATCCCTCTAGCCTTGAAACAGTGTTCTTGGGGTTTCTCTGGAGTGCCATCAAGGAAATCAAGGCTCCTTTCATGTGTGATGTGCAACACGGAATTGCTCTGCACGCAGTGCAGGGGAATCGGGCCTCATCTCGCGGCGAGGGGGAAGTCTCATGGTTTTTCTCGAGTTGCGGCGGGAACCTGGGGTATATTCTCGAGTTACGACGGGGATGGCCCTTCCACACACGTGTTTGTTCAGCCACGTCAGGACTCCTGCCTAGTTGCGAGGGACAACTCGGGATTCTCCTCGAGGCTTGGCAGGGCAATTGGAACGCCTCTCCAGCTGAGGCGGGAGACCAAGGGTCCCTTTCCACGTGCCACAGGAATCCTGGGACTCCTATCAAGTTTCACGAGGAGTCAGGCATCGTCTCCTTTGGAGGCACTGATCTCCGCGTACCTCTGGAGTTTTCAAAGGATTTGAGGCCTCCGGTCGCGATGAGGTGGGGAACTAGGTCTTTCTCTGTGGTCTCCACAGGGGATTCAGACATCCTTTCTTCTTGGGAGATGCAAGACGAGCTTGCATTCAAGTCACTGCAGGGATAATCGGCCTTATTTCGCGTCAGGGCATCGCGGTGTCCATTCCACTTGAGGACGCAAACTCAGGATCCCTCTCACATACCTAGAGCTGAGAGAAGCCTCCTCTTGAGGTGCTTGTGGTAAGGTGGTATTCCTCAGGAGTCGAAGCCAGGGACTAACCTCTCATCTCGTGTTGATTCTTGGTCCACGGAGCTCTTTCGTGTTGCTACAGTGACCTCAGGATCCCTCTAGCCTTGAAACAGTGTTCTTGGGGTTTCTCTGGAGTGCCATCAAGGAAATCAAGGCTCCTTTCATGTGTGATGTGCAACACGGAATTGCTCTGCATGCAGTGCAGGGGAATCGGGCCTCATCTCGCGGCGAGGGGAAAGTCTCATGGTTTTTCTCGAGTTGCGGCAGGAACCTTGGGTATATTCTCGAGTTACGACGGGGATGGCCCTTCCACCCACGTGTTTCTTCAGCGACGTCAGGACTCCTGCCTAGTTGCGAGGGACAACTCTGGATTCTCCTCGAGGCTTGGCAGGGCAATTGGGACGCCTCTCCAGCTGAGGCGGGAGACCAAGTGTCCCTTTCCAAGTGCCACAGGAATCCTGGGACTCCTATCAAGTTTCACGAGGAGTCAGGCATCGTCTCCTTTGGAGGCACTGATCTCCGCGTACCTCTGGAGTTTTCAAAGGATGTGAGGCTATCGGTCGCGATGAGGTGGGGAACTAAGTCTTTCTCTGTGCTTTCCACAGGGGATTCAGACATCCTTTCGTCCTGGGAGATGCAAGACGAGCCTGCATTGAAGTCACTGCAGGGATATCCGGCCTTATTTCGAGTCAGGGCATCGCGGTGTCCATTCCACTTGAGGCCGCAAACTCAGGATCCCTCTCACATACCTAGAGCTGAGAGAAGCCTCCTCTTGAGGTGCTTGTGGTAAGGTGGTATTCCTCTGGAGACGAATCCAGGGACTGACCTCTCTTTTCGAGTTGATTTTTGGTCCACAGAGTTCTTTCGTGTTGCTACAGTGACCTCAGGATCCCTCTATCCTTGAAACAGTGTTCTTGGGGTTTCTCTGGAGTGCCATCAAGGAAATCAAGGCTCCTTTCATGTGTGATGTGCAAGACGGAATTGCTCTGCACACAGTACAGGGGAATCGGGCCTCATCTCGCATCGAGGGGGAAGTCTCATGGTTTTTCTCGAGTTGCGGCGGGAACCTGGGGTATATTCTCGAGTTACGACTGGGATGGCCCTTCCACACACGTGTTTGTTCAGCCACATCAGGACTCCTGCCTAGTTGCGAGGGACAACTCGGGATTCTCCTCGAGGCTTGGCAGGGCAATTGGAACGCCTCTCCAGCTGAGGCGGGAGACCAAGGGTTCCTTTCCACGTGCGACAAGAATCCTGGGACTCCTATCAAGTTTCACGAGGAGTCAGGCATCGTCTCCTTTGGAGGCACTGATCTCCGCGTACCTCTGGAGTTTTCAAAGGATGTGAGGCCTCCGGTCGCGATGAGGTGGGGAACTAGGTGTTTCTCTGTGGTCTCCACAGGGGATTCAGACATCCTTTCTTCTTGGGAGATGCAAGACGAGCCTGCATTCAAGTCACTGCAGGAATATCCAGCCTTATTTCGAGTCAGGGCATCGCGGTGTCCATTCCACTTGAGGCCGCAAACTCAGGATCCCTCTCACATACCTAGAGCTGAGAGAAGCCTCCTCTTGAGGTGCTTGTGGTAAGGTGGTATTCCTCAGGAGTCGAAGCCAGGGACTATCCTCTCATCTCGTGTTGATTCTTGGTCCACGGAGATCTTTCGTGTTGCTACAGTGACCTCAGGATCCCTCTAGCCTTGAAACAGTGTTCTTGGGGCTTCTCTGGAGAGCCATCAAGGAAATCAAGGCTCCTTTCATGTGTGATGTGCAACACGGAATTGCTCTGCACGCAGTGCAGGGGAATCGGGCCTCATCTCGCGGCAAGGGGGAAGTCTCATGGTTTTTCTCGAGTTGCGGCGGGAACCTGGCGTATATTCTCGAGTTACGACGGGGATGGCCCTTCCACACACGTGTGTGTTCAGCCATGTCAGGACTCCTGCCTAGTTGCGAGGGACAACTCGGGATTCTCCTCGAGGCTTTGCAGGGCAATTGGGACGCCTCTCCAGCTGAGACGGGATACCAAGGGTCCCTTTCCACGTGCCACAGGAATCCTGGGTCTCCTATCAAGTTTCACGAGGAGTCAGGCATCGTCTCCTTTGGAGGCACTGATCTCCGCATACCTCTGGAGTTTTCAAAGGATTTGAGGCCTCCTGTCGCGATGAGGTGGGGAACTAGGTCTTTCTCTGTGGTCTCCGCAGGGGATTCAGACAACCTTTCGTCTTGGGAGATGCAAGACGAGCCTGCATTCCAGTCACTGCAGGGATATCCGGCCTTATTTCGAGTCAGGGCATCGCGGTGTCCATTCCACTTGAGGCCGCAAACTCAGGGTCCCTCTCACATACCTAGAGCTGAGAGAAGCCTCCTCTTGAGGTGCTTGTGGTAAGGTGATATTCCTCTGGAGTCGAAGCCAGGGACTAACCTCTCATCTCGTGTTGATTCTTGGTCCACGGAGCTCTTTCGTGTTGCTACAGTGACCTCAGGATCCCTCTAGCCTTGAAACAGTGTTCTTGGGGTTTCTCTGGAGTGCCATGAAGGAAATCAAGGCTCCTTTCATGTGTGATGTGCAACACAGAATTGCTCTGCACGCAGTGCAGGGGAATCGGGCCTCATCTCGCGGCGAGGGGGAAGTCTCATGGTTTTTCTCGAGTTGCGGCGGGAACCTGGGGTATATTCTCGAGTTACGATGGGGATGGCCCTTCCACACACGTGTTTGTTCAGCCACGTCAGGACTCTTGCCTAGTTGCGAGACACAACTCGGGATTCTCCTCGAGGCTTGGCAAGGCAATTGGGACGCCTCTCCAGCTGAGGCGGGAGACCAAGTGTCCCTTTCCACGTGGCACAGGAATCCTGGGACTCCTATCAAGTTTCACGAGGAGTCAGGCATCGTCTCCTTTGGAGGCACTGATCTCCGCGTACCTCTGGAGTTTTCAAAGGATGTGAGGCTATCGGTCGCGATGAGGTGGGGAACTAAGTCTTTCTCTGTGCTTTCCACAGGGGATTCAGACATCCTTTCGTCCTGGGAGATGCAAGACGAGCCTGCATTGAAGTCACTGCAGGGATATCCGGCCTTATTTCGAGTCAGGGCATCGCGGTGTCCATTCCACTTGAGTCCGCAAACTCAGGGTCCCTCTCACATACCTAGAGCTGAGAGAAGCCTCCTCTTGAGGTGCTTGTGGTAAGGTGGTATTCCTCTGGAGACGAATCCAGGGACTAACCTCTCTTTTCGAGTTGATTTTTGGTCCACAGAGTTCTTTCGTGTTTCTACAGTGACCTCAGGATCCCTCTATCCTTGAAACAGTGTTCTTGGGGTTTCTCTGGAGTGCCATCAAGGAAATCAAGGCTCCTTTCATGTGTGATGTGCAAGACGGATTTGCTCTGCACGCAGTACAGGGGAATCGGGCCTCATCTCGCATCGAGGGGGAAGTCTCATGGTTTTTCTCGAGTTGCGGCGGGAACCTGGGGTATATTCTCGAGTTACGATGGGGATGGCCCTTCCACCCACGTGTTTGTTCAGCCACGTCAGGACTCCTGCCTAGTTGCAAGGGACAACTCGGGATTCTCCTCGAGGCTTGGCAGGGCAATTGGAACGCCTCTCCAGCTGAGGCGGGAGACCAAGGGTCCCTTTCCACGCGCCACAAGAATCCTGGGACTCCTATCAAGTTTCACGAGGAGTCAGGCATCGTCTCCTTTGGAGGCACTGATCTCCACACACCTCTGGAGTTTTCAAAGGATTTGAGGCCTCCTGTCGCGATGAGGTGGGGAACTAGGTCTTTCTCTGTGGTCTCCACAGGGGATTCAGACATCCTTTCTTCTTGGGAGATGCAAGACGAGCCTGCATTCCAGTCACTGCAGGGATATCCGGCCTTATTTCGAGTCAGGGCATCGCGGTGTCCATTCCACTTGAGGCCGCAAACTCAGGGTCCCTCTCACATACCTAGAGCTGAGAGAAGCCTCCTCTTGAGGTGCTTGTGGTAAGGTGGTATTCCTCTGGAGTCGAAGCCAGGAAATAACCTCTCATCTCCAGTTGGTTTTTGGTCCACTGAGCTCTTTCGTGTTGCTACAGTGACCTCAGGATCCCTCTAGCCTTGAAACAGTGTTCTTGGGTTTTCTCTGGAGTGCCATGAAGGAAATCAAGGCTCCTTTCATGTGTGATGTGCAACACAGAATTGCTCTGCACGCAGTGCAGGGGAATCGGGCCTCATCTCGCGGCGAGGGCGAAATCTCATGGTTTTTCTCGAGTTGCGGCGGGAACCTGGGGTATATTCTCGAGTTACGACGGGGATGGCCCTTCCACACACGTGTTTGTTCAGCCACGTCAGGACTCTTGCCTAGTTGCGAGACACAACTCGGGATTCTCCTCGAGGCTTGGCAAGGCAATTGGGACGCCTCTCCAGCTGAGGCGGGAGACCAAGGGTCCCTTTCCACGTGCCACAGGAATCCTGGGTCTCCTATCAAGTTTCACGAGGAGTCAGGCATCGTCTCCTTTGGAGGCACTGATCTCCGCGTACCTCGGGAGTTTTCAAAGGATGTGAGGCCTCCGGTCGCGATGAGGTGGGGAACTAGGTGTTTCTCTGTGGTCTCCACAGGGGATTCAGACATCCTTTCATCTTGGGAGATGCAAGACGAGCCTGCATTCAAGTCACTGCAGGGATATCCAGCCTTATTTCGCGTCAGGGCATCGCGGTGTCCATTCCACTTGAGGCCGCAAACTCAGGGTCCCTCTCACATACCTAGAGCTGAGAGAAGCCTCCTCTTGAGGTGCTTGTGGTAAGGTGGTATTCCTCTGGAGTCGAAGCCAGGGACTAACCTCTCATCTCGAGTTGATTTTTGGCCCACGGAGCTCTTTCGTGTTGCTACAGTGACCTCAGGATCCCTCTAGCCTTGAAACAGTGTTCTTGGGGTTTCTCTGGAGTGCCATCAAGGAAATCAAGGCTCCTTTCATATGTGATGTGCAACACGGAATTGCTCTGCACGCAGTGCAGGGGAATCGGGCCTCATCTCACGGTGAGGGGGAAGTCTCATGGTTTTTCTCGAGTTGCGGCGGGAACCTGGGGTGTATTCTCGAGTTACGACGGGGATGGCCCGTCCACCCACGTGTTTGTTCAGCCACGTCAGGACTCCTGCCTAGTTGCGAGGGACAACTCGGGATTCTCCTCGAGGATTGGCAGGCCAGTTGGAACGCCTCTCCAGCTGAGGCAGGAGACCAAGGGTCCCTTTCCACGTGCCACAGGAATCCTGGGACTCCTATCAAGTTTCACGAGGAGTCAGGCATCGTCTCCTTTGGAGGCACTGATCTTCGCGTACCTCTGGAGTTTTCAAAGGATGTGAGGCCTCTGGTCGCGATGAGGTGGGGAACTAGGTCTTTCTCTGTGGTCTCCACAGGGGATTCAGACATCCTTTCATCTTGGGAGATGCAAGACGAGCCTGCATTCAAGTCACTGCAGGGATATCCAGCCTTATTTCGTGTCAGGGCATCGCGGTGTCCATTCCACTTGAGGCCGCAAACTCAGGGTCCCTCTCACATACCTAGAGCTGAGAGAATCCTCCTCTTGAGGTGCTTGTGGTAAGGTGGTATTCCTCCGGAGTCGAAGCCAGGGACTAACCTCTCATCTCGAGTTGATTTTTGGTCCACGGAGCTCTTTCGTGTTTCTACAGTGACCTCAGGATCCCTCTAGCCTTGAAACAGTGTTCTTGGGGTTTCTCTGGAGTGCCATCAAGGAAATCAAGGCTCCTTTCATGTGTGATGTGCAACACGGAATTGCTCTGCACGCAGTGCAGGGGAATCGGGCCTCATCTCGCGGCGAGGGGGAAGTCTCATGGTTTTTCTCAAGTTGCGGCAGGAACCTGGGGTACATTCTCGAGTTACGACGGGGATGGCCCTTCCACCCACGTGTTTCTTCAGCGACGTCAGGACTCCTGCCTAGTTGCGAGGGACAACTCTGGATTCTCCTCGAGGCTTGGCAGGGCAATTGGGACGCCTCTCCAGCTGAGGCGGGAGACCAAGTGTCCCTTTCCAAGTGCCACAGGAATCCTGGGACTCCTATCAAGTTTCACGAGGAGTCAGGCATCGTCTCCTTTGGAGGCACTGATCTCCGCGTACCTCTGGAGTTTTCAAAGGATGTGAGGCTATCGGTCGCGATGAGGTGGGGAACTAAGTCTTTCTCTGTGCTTTCCACAGGGGATTCAGACATCCTTTCGTCCTGGGAGATGCAAGACGAGCCTGCATTGAAGTCACTGCAGGGATATCCGGCCTTATTTCGAGTCAGGGCATCGCGGTGTCCATTCCACTTGAGTCCGCAAACTCAGGGTCCCTCTCACATACCTAGAGCTGAGAGAAGCCTCCTCTTGAGGTGCTTGTGGTAAGGTGGTATTCCTCTGGAGACGAATCCAGGGACTAACCTCTCTTTTCGAGTTGATTTTTGGTCCACAGAGTTCTTTCGTGTTTCTACAGTGACCTCAGGATCCCTCTATCCTTGAAACAGTGTTCTTGGGGTTTCTCTGGAGTGCCATCAAGGAAATCAAGGCTCCTTTCATGTGTGATGTGCAAGACGGATTTGCTCTGCACGCAGTACAGGGGAATCGGGCCTCATCTCGCATCGAGGGGGAAGTCTCATGGTTTTTCTCGAGTTGCGGCGGGAACCTGGGGTATATTCTCGAGTTACGATGGGGATGGCCCTTCCACCCACGTGTTTGTTCAGCCACGTCAGGACTCCTGCCTAGTTGCAAGGGACAACTCGGGATTCTCCTCGAGGCTTGGCAGGGCAATTGGAACGCCTCTCCAGCTGAGGCGGGAGACCAAGGGTCCCTTTCCACGTGCCACAAGAATCCTGGGACTCCTATCAAGTTTCACGAGGAGTCAGGCATCGTCTCCTTTGGAGGCACTGATCTCCACATACCTCTGGAGTTTTCAAAGGATTTGAGGCCTCCTGTCGCGATGAGGTGGGGAACTAGGTCTTTCTCTGTGGTCTTCACAGGGGATTCAGACATCCTTTCTTCTTGGGAGATGCAAGACGAGCCTGCATTCCAGTCACTGCAGGGATATCCGGCCTTATTTCGAGTCAGGGCATCGCGGTGTCCATTCCACTTGAGGCCGCAAACTCAGGGTCCCTCTCACATACCTAGAGCTGAGAGAAGCCTCCTCTTGAGGTGCTTGTGGTAAGGTGGTATTCCTCTGGAGTCGAAGCCAGGAAATAACCTCTCATCTCCAGTTGGTTTTTGGTCCACTGAGCTCTTTCGTGTTGCTACAGTGACCTCAGGATCCCTCTAGCCTTGAAACAGTGTTCTTGGGGTTTCTCTGGAGTGCCATGAAGGAAATCAAGGCTCCTTTCATGTGTGATGTGCAACACAGAATTGCTCTGCACGCAGTGCAGGGGAATCGGGCCTCATCTCGCGGCGAGGGCGAAATCTCATGGTTTTTCTCGAGTTGCGGCGGGAACCTGGGGTATATTCTCGAGTTACGACGGGGATGGCCCTTCCACACACGTGTTTGTTCAGCCACGTCAGGACTCTTGCCTATTTGCGAGACACAACTCGGGATTCTCCTCGAGGCTTGGCAAGGCAATTGGGACGCCTCTCCAGCTGAGGCGGGAGACCAAGGGTCCCTTTCCACGTGCCACAGGAATCCTGGGTCTCCTATCAAGTTTCACGAGGAGTCAGGCATCGTCTCCTTTGGAGGCACTGATCTCCGCGTACCTCGGGAGTTTTCAAAGGATGTGAGGCCTCCGGTCGCGATGAGGTGGGGAACTAGGTCTTTCTCTGTGGTCTCCACAGGGGATTCAGACATCCTTTCATCTTGGGAGATGCAAGACGAGCCTGCATTCAAGTCACTGCAGGGATATCCAGCCATATTTCGCGTCAGGGCATCGCGGTGTCCATTCCACTTGAGGCCGCAAACTCAGGGTCCCTCTCACATACCTAGAGCTGAGAGAAGCCTCCTCTTGAGGTGCTTGTGGTAAGGTGGTATTCCTCTGGAGTCGAAGCCAGGGACTAACCTCTCATCTCGAGTTGATTTTTGGCCCACGGAGCTCTTTCGTGTTGCTACAGTGACCTCAGGATCCCTCTAGCCTTGAAACAGTGTTCTTGGGGTTTCTCTGGAGTGCCATCAAGGAAATCAAGGCCCCTTTCATGTGTGATGTGCAACACGGAATTGCTCTGCACGCAGTGCAGGGGAATCGGGCCTCATCTCACGGTGAGGGGGAAGTCTCATGGTTTTTCTCGAGTTGCGGCGGGAACCTGGGGTGTATTCTCGAGTTACGACGGGGATGGCCCTTCCACCCACGTGTTTGTTCAGCCACGTCAGGACTCCTGCCTAGTTGCGAGGGACAACTCGGGCTTCTCCTCGAGGATTGGCAGGCCAGTTGGAACGCCTCTCCAGCTGAGGCAGGAGACCAAGGGTCCCTTTCCACGTGCCACAGGAATCCTGGTACTCCTATCAAGTTTCACGAGGAGTCAGGCATCGTCTCCTTTGGAGGCACTGATCTTCGCGTACCTCTGGAGTTTTCAAAGGATGTGAGGCCTCTGGTCGCGATGAGGTGGGGAACTAGGTCTTTCTCTGTGGTCTCCGCAGGGGATTCAGACATCCTTTCATCTTGGGAGATGCAAGACGAGCCTGCATTCAAGTCACTGCAGGGATATCCAGCCTTATTTCGTGTCAGGGCATCGCGGTGTCCATTCCACTTGAGGCCGCAAACTCAGGGTCCCTCTCACATACCTAGAGCTGAGAGAAGCCTCCTCTTGAGGTGCTTGTGGTAAGGTGGTATTCCTCCGGAGTCGAAGCCAGGGACTAACCTCTCATCTCGAGTTGATTTTTGGTCCACGGAGCTCTTTCGTGTTTCTACAGTGACCTCAGGATCCCTCTAGCCTTGAAACAGTGTTCTTGGGGTTTCTCTGGAGTGCCATCAAGGAAATCAAGGCTCCTTTCATATGTGATGTGTAACACGGAATTGCTCTGCATGCAGTGCAGGGGAATCGGGCCTCATCTCGCGGCGAGGGGGAAGTCTCATGGTTTTTCTCAAGTTGCGGCAGGAACCTGGGGTACATTCTCGAGTTACGACGGGGATGGCCCTTCCACCCACGTGTTTCTTCAGCGACGTCAGGACTCCTGCCTAGTTGCGAGGGACAACTCTGGATTCTCCTCGAGGCTTGGCAGGGCAATTGGGACGCCTCTCCAGCTGAGGCGGGAGACCAAGTGTCCCTTTCCAAGTGCCACAGGAATCCTGGGACTCCTATCAAGTTTCACGAGGAGTCAGGCATCGTCTCCTTTGGAGGCACTGATCTCCGCGTACCTCTGGAGTTTTCAAAGGATGTGAGGCTATCGGTCGCGATGAGGTGGGGAACTAAGTCTTTCTCTGTGCTTTCCACAGGGGATTCAGACATCCTTTCGTCCTGGGAGATGCAAGACGAGCCTGCATTGAAGTCACTGCAGGGATATCCGGCCTTATTTCGAGTCAGGGCATCGCGGTGTCCATTCCACTTGAGGCCGCAAACTCAGGGTCCCTCTCACATACCTAGAGCTGAGAGAAGCCTCCTCTTGAGGTGCTTGTGGTAAGGTGGTATTCCTCTGGAGACGAATCCAGGGACTAACCTCTCTTTTCGAGTTGATTTTTGGTGCACAGAGTTCTTTCGTGTTGCTACAGTGACCTCAGGATCCCTCTATCCTTGAAACAGTGTTCTTGGGGTTTCTCTGGAGTGCCATCAAGGAAATCAAGGCTCCTTTCATGTGTGATGTGTAAGACGGAATTGCTCTGCACACAGTACAGGGGAATCGGGCCTCATCTCGCATCGAGGGGGAAGTCTCATGGTTTTTCTCGAGTTGCGGCGGGAACCTGGGGTATATTCTCGAGTTACGACGGGGATGGCCCTTCCACCCACGTGTGTGTTCAGCCACGTCAGGACTCCTGCCTAGTTGCGAGGGACAACTCGGGATTCTCCTCGAGGCTTGGCAGGGCAATTGGAACGCCTCTCCAGCTGAGGCGGGAGACCAAGGGTTCCTTTCCACGTGCCACAAGAATCCTGGGACTCCTATCAAGTTTCACGAGGAGTCAGGCATCGTCTCCTTTGGAGGCACTGATCTCCGCGTACCTCTGGAGTTTTCAAAGGATTTGAGGCCTCCGGTCGCCATGAGGTGGGGAACTAGGTGTTTCTCTGTGGTCTCCACAGGGGATTCAGACATCCTTTCTTCTTGGGAGATGCAAGACGAGCCTGCATTCAAGTCACTGCAGGGATATCCAGCCTTATTTCGAGTCAGGGCATCGCGTTGTCCATTCCACTTGAGGCCGCAAACTCAGGGTCCCTCTCACATACCTAGAGCTGAGAGAAGCCTCCTCTTGAGGTGCTTGTGGTAAGGTGGTATTCTTCAGGAGTCGAAGCCAGGGACTAACCTCTCATCTCGAGTTGGTTTTTGGTCCACGGAGCTCTTTCGTGTTGCTACAGTGACCTCAGGATCCCTCTAGCCTTGAAACAGTGTTCTTGGGGTTTCTCTGGAGTGCCATGAAGGAAATCAAGGCTCCTTTCATGTGTGATGTGCAACACAGAATTGCTCTGCACACAGTGCAGGGGAATCGGGCCTCATCTCGCGGCGAGGGCGAAGTCTCATGGTTTTTCTTGAGTTGCGGCGGGAACCTGGGGTATATTCTCGAGTTACGACGGGGATGGCCCTTCCACACACGTGTTTGTTCAGCCACGTCAGGACTCTTGCCTAGTTGCGAGACACAACTCGGGATTCTCCTCGAGGCTTGGCAAGGCAATTGGGACGCCTCTCCAGCTGAGGCGGGAGACCAAGGGTCCCTTTCCACGTGCCACAGGAATCCTGGGCTTCCTATCAAGTTTCACGAGGAGTCAGGCATCGTCTCCTTTGGAGGCACTGATCTCCGCGTACCTCGGGAGTTTTCAAAGGATGTGAGGCCTCCGGTCGCGATGAGGTGGGGAACTAGGTCTTTCTCTGTGGTCTCCACAGGGGATTCAGACATCCTTTCATCTTGGGAGATGCAAGACGAGCCTGCATTCAAGTCACTGCAGGGATATCCGGCCTTATTTCGCGTCAGGGCATCGCGGTGTCCATTCCACTTGAGGCCGCAAACTCAGGGTCCCTCTCACATACCTAGAGCTGAGAGAAGCCTCCTCTTGAGGTGCTTGTGGTAAGGTGGTATTCCTCCGGAGTCGAAGCCAGGGACTAACCTCTCATCTCGAGTTGATTTTTGGTCCACGGAGCTCTTTCGTGTTTCTACAGTGACCTCAAGATCCCTCTAGCCTTGAAACAGTGTTCTTGGGGTTCCTCTGGAGTGCCATCAAGGAAATCAAGGCTCCTTTCATGTGTGATGTGCAACACGGAATTGCTCTGCACGCAGTGCAGGGGAATCGGGCCTCATCTCACGGTGAGGGGGAAGTCTCATGGTTTTTTTCGAGTTGCGGCGGGAACCTGGGGTGTATTCTCGAGTTACGACGGGGATGGCCCTTCCACCCACGTGTTTGTTCAGCCACGTCAGGACTCCTGCCTAGTTGCGAGGGACAACTCGGGATTCTCCTCGAGGATTGGCAGGCCAGTTGGAACGCCTCTCCAGCTGAGGCAGGAGACCAAGGGTTCCTTTCCACGTGCCACAGGAATCCTGGGACTCCTATCAAGTTTCACGAGGAGTCAGGCATCGTCTCCTTTGGAGGCACTGATCTTCGCGTACCTCTGGAGTTTTCAAAGGATGTGAGGCCTCTGGTCGCGATGAGGTGGGGAACTAGGTCTTTCTCTGTGGTCTCCACAGGGGATTCAGACATCCTTTCATCTTGGGAGATGCAAGACGAGCCTGCATTCAAGTCACTGCAGGGATATCCAGCCTTATTTCGTGTCAGGGCATCGCGGTGTCCATTCCACTTGAGGCCGCAAACTCAGGGTTCCTCTCACATACCTAGAGCTGAGAGAATCCTCCTCTTGAGGTGCTTGTGGTAAGGTGGTATTCCTCTGGAGTCGAAGCCAGGGACTAACCTCTCATCTCTAGTTGATTTTTGGTCCACGGAGCTCTTTCGTGTTTCTACAGTGACCTCAGGATCCCTCTAGCCTTGAAACAGTGTTCTTGGGGTTTCTCTGGAGTGCCATCAAGGAAATCAAGGCTCCTTTCATGTGTGATGTGCAACACGGAATTGCTCTGCACGCAGTGCAGGGGAATCGGGCCTCATCTCGCGGCGAGTGGGAAGTCTCATGGTTTTTCTCAAGTTGCGGCAGGAACCTGGGGTACATTCTCGAGTTACGACGGGGATGGCCCTTCCACCCACGTGTTTCTTCAGCGACGTCAGGACTCCTGCCTAGTTGCGAGGGACAACTCTGGATTCTCCTCGAGGCTTGGCAGGGCAATTGGGACGCCTCTCCAGCTGAGGCGGGAGACCAAGTGTCCCTTTCCAAGTGCCACAGGAATCCTGGGACTCCTATCAAGTTTCACGAGGAGTCAGGCATCGTCTCCTTTGGAGGCACAGATCTCCGCGTACCTCTGGAGTTTTCAAAGGATGTGAGGCTATCGGTCGCGATGAGGTGGGGAACTAAGTCTTTCTCTGTGCTTTCCACAGGGGATTCAGACATCCTTTCGTCCTGGGAGATGCAAGACGAGCCTGCATTGAAGTCACTGCAGGGATATCCGGCCTTATTTCGAGTCAGGGCATCGCGGTGTCCATTCCACTTGAGTCCGCAAACTCAGGGTCCCTCTCACATACCTAGAGCTGAGAGAAGCCTCCTCTTGAGGTGCTTGTGGTAAGGTGGTATTCCTCTGGAGACGAATCCAGGGACTAACCTCTCTTTTCGAGTTGATTTTTGGTCCACAGAGTTCTTTCGTGTTTCTACAGTGACCTCAGGATCCCTCTATCCTTGAAACAGTGTTCTTGGGGTTTCTCTGGAGTGCCATCAAGGAAATCAAGGCTCCTTTCATGTGTGATGTGCAAGACGGATTTGCTCTGCACGCAGTACAGGGGAATCGGGCCTCATCTCGCATCGAGGGGGAAGTCTCATGGTTTTTCTCGAGTTGCGGCGGGAACCTGGGGTATATTCTCGAGTTACGATGGGGATGGCCCTTCCACCCACGTGTTTGTTCAGCCACGTCAGGACTCCTGCCTAGTTGCAAGGGACAACTCGGGATTCTCCTCGAGGCTTGGCAGGGCAATTGGGACGCCTCTCCAGCTGAGGCGGGAGACCAAGGGTCCCTTTCCACGTGCCACAAGAATCCTGGGACTCCTATCAAGTTTCACGAGGAGTCAGGCATCGTCTCCTTTGGAGGCACTGATCTCCACATACCTCTGGAGTTTTCAAAGGATTTGAGGCCTCCTGTCGCGATGAGGTGGGGAACTAGGTCTTTCTCTGTGGTCTTCACAGGGGATTCAGACATCCTTTCTTCTTGGGAGATGCAAGACGAGCCTGCATTCCAGTCACTGCAGGGATATCCGGCCTTATTTCGAGTCAGGGCATCGCGGTGTCCATTCCACTTGAGGCCGCAAACTCAGGGTCCCTCTCACATACCTAGAGCTGAGAGAAGCCTCCTCTTGAGGTGCTTGTGGTAAGGTGGTATTCCTCTGGAGTCGAAGCCAGGAAATAACCTCTCATCTCCAGTTGGTTTTTGGTCCACTGAGCTCTTTCGTGTTGCTACAGTGACCTCAGGATCCCTCTAGCCTTGAAACAGTGTTCTTGGGGTTTCTCTGGAGTGCCATCAAGGAAATCAAGGCTCCTTTCATGTGTGATGTGCAACACAGAATTGCTCTGCACGCAGTGCAGGGGAATCGGGCCTCATCTCGCGGCGAGGGCGAAATCTCATGGTTTTTCTCGAGTTGCGGCGGGAACCTGGGGTATATTCTCGAGTTACGACGGGGATGGCCCTTCCACACACGTGTTTGTTCAGCCACGTCAGGACTCTTGCCTAGTTGCGAGACACAACTCGGGATTCTCCTCGAGGCTTGGCAAGGCAATTGGGACGCCTCTCCAGCTGAGGCGGGAGACCAAGGGTCCCTTTCCACGTGCCACAGGAATCCTGGGTCTCCTATCAAGTTTCACGAGGAGTCAGGCATCGTCTCCTTTGGAGGCACTGATCTCCGCGTACCTCGGGAGTTTTCAAAGGATGTGAGGCCTCCGGTCGCGATGAGGTGGGGAACTAGGTCTTTCTCTGTGGTCTCCACAGGGGATTCAGACATCCTTTCATCTTGGGAGATGCAAGACGAGCCTGCATTCAAGTCACTGCAGGGATATCCAGCCTTATTTCGCGTCAGGGCATCGCGGTGTCCATTCCACTTGAGGCCGCAAACTCAGGGTCCCTCTCACATACCTAGAGCTGAGAGAAGCCTCCTCTTGAGGTGCTTGTGGTAAGGTGGTATTCCTCTGGAGTCGAAGCCAGGGACTAACCTCTCATCTCGAGTTGATTTTTGGCCCACGGAGCTCTTTCGTGTTGCTACAGTGACCTCAGGATCCCTCTAGCCTTGAAACAGTGTTCTTGGGGTTTCTCTGGAGTGCCATCAAGGAAATCAAGGCCCCTTTCATGTGTGATGTGCAACACGGAATTGCTCTGCACGCAGTGCAGGGGAATCGGGCCTCATCTCACGGTGAGGGGGAAGTCTCATGGTTTTTCTCGAGTTGCGGCGGGAACCTGGGGTGTATTCTCGAGTTATGACGGGGATGGCCCTTCCACCCACGTGTTTGTTCAGCCACGTCAGGACTCCTGCCTAGTTGCGAGGGACAACTCAGGCTTCTCCTCGAGGATTGGCAGGCCAGTTGGAACGCCTCTCCAGCTGAGGCAGGAGACCAAGGGTCCCTTTCCACGTGCCACAGGAATCCTGGGACTCCTATCAAGTTTCACGAGGAGTCAGGCATCGTCTCCTTTGGAGGCACTGATCTTCGCGTACCTCTGGAGTTTTCAAAGGATGTGAGGCCTCTGGTCGCGATGAGGTGGGGAACTAGGTCTTTCTCTGTGGTCTCCACAGGGGATTCAGACATCCTTTCATCTTGGGAGATGCAAGACGAGCCTGCATTCAAGTCACTGCAGGGATATCCAGCCTTATTTCGTGTCAGGGCATCGCGGTGTCCATTCCACTTGAGGCCGCAAACTCAGGGTCCCTCTCACATACCTAGAGCTGAGAGAAGCCTCCTCTTGAGGTGCTTGTGGTAAGGTGGTATTCCTCCGGAGTCGAAGCCAGGGACTAACCTCTCATCTCGAGTTGATTTTTGGTCCACGGAGCTCTTTCGTGTTTCTACAGTGACCTCAGGATCCCTCTAGCCTTGAAACAGTGTTCTTGGGGTTTCTCTGGAGTGCCATCAAGGAAATCAAGGCTCCTTTCATATGTGATGTGTAACACGGAATTGCTCTGCACGCAGTGCAGGGGAATCGGGCCTCATCTCGCGGCGAGGGGGAAGTCTCATGGTTTTTCTCAAGTTGCGGCAGGAACCTGGGGTACATTCTCGAGTTACGACGGGGATGGCCCTTCCACCCACGTGTTTCTTCAGCGACGTCAGGACTCCTGCCTAGTTGCGAGGGACAACTCTGGATTCTCCTCGAGGCTTGGCAGGGCAATTGGGACGCCTCTCCAGCTGAGGCGGGAGACCAAGTGTCCCTTTCCAAGTGCCACAGGAATCCTGGGACTCCTATCAAGTTTCACGAGGAGTCAGGCATCGTCTCCTTTGGAGGCACTGATCTCCGCGTACCTCTGGAGTTTTCAAAGGATGTGAGGCTATCGGTCGCGATGAGGTGGGGAACTAAGTCTTTCTCTGTGCTTTCCACAGGGGATTCAGACATCCTTTTGTCCTGGGAGATGCAAGACGAGCCTGCATTGAAGTCACTGCAGGGATATCCGGCCTTATTTCGAGTCAGGGCATCGCGGTGTCCATTCCACTTGAGGCCGCAAACTCAGGGTCCCTCTCACATACCTAGAGCTGAGAGAAGCCTCCTCTTGAGGTGCTTGTGGTAAGGTGGTATTCCTCTGGAGACGAATCCAGGGACTAACCTCTCTTTTCGAGTTGATTTTTGGTCCACAGAGTTCTTTCGTGTTGCTACAGTGACCTCAGGATCCCTCTATCCTTGAAACAGTGTTCTTGGGGTTTCTCTGGAGTGCCATCAAGGAAATCAAGGCTCCTTTCATGTGTGATGTGTAAGACGGAATTGCTCTGCACACAGTACAGGGGAATCGGGCCTCATCTCGCATCGAGGGGGAAGTCTCATGGTTTTTCTCGAGTTGCGGCGGGAACCTGGGGTATATTCTCGAGTTACGACGGGGATGGCCCTTCCACACACGTGTTTGTTCAGCCACGTCAGGACTCCTGCCTAGTTGCGAGGGACAACTCGGGATTCTCCTCGAGGCTTGGCAGGGCAATTGGAACGCCTCTCCAGCTGAGGCGGGAGACCAAGGGTTCCTTTCCACGTGCCACAAGAATCCTGGGACTCCTATCAAGTTTCACGAGGAGTCAGGCATCGTCTCCTTTGGAGGCACTGATCTCCGCGTACCTCTGGAGTTTTCAAAGGATTTGAGGCCTCCGGTCGCCATGAGGTGGGGAACTAGGTGTTTCTCTGTGGTCTCCACAGGGGATTCAGACATCCTTTCTTCTTGGGAGATGCAAGACGAGCCTGCATTCAAGTCACTGCAGGGATATCCAGCCTTATTTCGAGTCAGGGCATCGCGTTGTCCATTCCACTTGAGGCCGCAAACTCAGGGTCCCTCTCACATACCTAGAGCTGAGAGAAGCCTCCTCTTGAGGTGCTTGTGGTAAGGTGGTATTCCTCTGGAGTCGAAGCCAGGAACTAACCTCTCATCTCGAGTTGGTTTTTGGTCCACGGAGCTCTTTCGTGTTGCTACAGTGACCTCAGGATCCCTCTAGCCTTGAAACAGTGTTCTTGGGGTTTCTCTGGAGTGCCATGAAGGAAATCAAGGCTCCTTTCATGTGTGATGTGCAACACAGAATTGCTCTGCACACAGTGCAGGGGAATCGGGCCTCATCTCGCGGCGAGGGCGAAGTCTCATGGTTTTTCTTGAGTTGCGGCGGGAACCTGGGGTATATTCTCGAGTTACGACGGGGATGGCCCTTCCACACACGTGTTTGTTCAGCCACGTCAGGACTCTTGCCTAGTTGCGAGACACAACTCGGGATTCTCCTCGAGGCTTGGCAAGGCAATTGGGACGCCTCTCCAGCTGAGGCGGGAGACCAAGGGTCCCTTTCCACGTGCCACAGGAATCCTGGGCCTCCTATCAAGTTTCACGAGGAGTCAGGCATCGTCTCCTTTGGAGGCACTGATCTCCGCGTACCTCGGGAGTTTTCAAAGGATGTGAGGCCTCCGGTCGCGATGAGGTGGGGAACTAGGTCTTTCTCTGTGGTCTCCACAGGGGATTCAGACATCCTTTCATCTTGGGAGATGCAAGACGAGCCTGCATTCAAGTCACTGCAGGGATATCCGGCCTTATTTCGCGTCAGGGCATCGCGGTGTCCATTCCACTTGAGGCCGCAAACTCAGGGTCCCTCTCACATACCTAGAGCTGAGAGAAGCCTCCTCTTGAGGTGCTTGTGGTAAGGTGGTATTCCTCTGGAGTCGAAGCCAGGGACTAAACTCTCATCTCGAGTTGATTTTTGGTCCACGGAGCTCTTTCGTGTTGCTACAGTGACCTCAGGATCCCTCTAGCCTAGAAACAGTGTTCTTGGGGTTTCTCTGGAGTGCCATCAAGGAAATCAAGGCTCCTTTCATGTGTGATGTGCAACACGGAATTGCTCTGCACGCAGTGCAGGGGAATCGGGCCTCATCTCGCATCGAGGGGGAAGTCTCATGGTTTTTCTCGAGTTGCGGCGGGAACCTGGGGTATATTCTCGAGTTACGACGGGGATGGCCCTTCCACACACGTGTTTCTTCAGCGACGTCAGGACTCCTGCCTAGTTGCGAGGGACAACTCTGGATTCTCCTCGAGGCTTGGCAGGGCAATTGGGACGCCTCTCCAGCTGAGGCGGGAGACCAAGTGTCCCTTTCCAAGTGCTACAGGAATCCTGGGACTCCTATCAAGTTTCACGAGGAGTCAGGCATCGTCTCCTTTGGAGGCACTGATCTCCGCGTACCTCTGGAGTTTTCAAAGGATGTGAGGCTATCGGTCGCGATGAGGTGGGGAACTAAGTCTTTCTCTGTGCTTTCCACAGGGGATTCAGACTTCCTTTTGTCCTGGGAGATGCAAGACGAGCCTGCATTGAAGTCACTGCAGGGATATCCGGCCTTATTTCGAGTCAGGGCATCTTGGTGTCCATTCCACTTGAGGCCGCAAACTCAGGGTCCCTCTCAGATACCTAGAGCTGAGAGAAGCCTCCTCTTGAGGTGCTTGTGGTAAGGTGGTATTCCTATGAAGATGAATCCAGGGACTAACCTCTCTTTTCGAGTTGATTTTTGGTCCACAGAGTTCTTTCGTGTTGCTACAGTTACCTCAGGATCCCTCTAGCCTTGAAACCGTGTTCTTGGGGTTTCTCTGGAGTGCCATCAAGGAAATCAAGGCTCCTTTGATGTGTGATGTGCAAGACGGAATTGCTCTGCACGCAGTACAGGGGAATCGGGCCTCATCTCGCATCGAGGGGGAAGTCTCATGGTTTTTCTCGAGTTGCGGCGGGAACCTGGGGTATATTCTCGAGTTACGACGGGGATGGCCCTTCCACCCACGTGTTTGTTCAGCCACGTCAGGACTCTTGCCTAGTTGTGAGACACAACTCGGGATTCTCCTCGAGGCTTGGCAAGGCAATTGGGACGCCTCTCCAGCTGAGGCGGGAGACCAAGGGTCCCTTTCCACGTGCCACAGGAATCCTGGGACTCCTATCAAGTTTCTCGAGGAGTCAGGCATCGTCTCCTTTGGAGGCACTGATCTCCGCGTACCTCTGGAGTTTTCAAAGGATGTGAGGCCTCCGGTCGCGATGAGGTGGGGAACTAGGTCTTTCTCTGTGGTCTCCACAGGGGATTCAGACATCCTTTCATCTTGGGAGATGCAAGACGAGCCTGCATTCAAGTCACTGCAGGGATATCCAGCCTTATTTCGCGTCAGGGCATCGCGGTGTCCATTCCACTTGAGGCCGCAAACTCAGGGTCCCTCTCACATACCTAGAGCTGAGAGAAGCCTCCGCTTGAGGTGCTTGTGGTAAGGTGGTATTCCTCTGGAGTCGAAGCCAGGGACTAACCTCTCATCTCGAGTTGATTTTTGGCCCACGGAGCTCTTTCGTGTTGCTACAGTGACCTCAGGATCCCTCTAGCCTTGAAACAGTGTTCTTGGGGTTTCTCTGGAGTGCCATCAAGGAAATCAAGGCTCCTTTCATGTGTGATGTGCAACACGGAATTGCTCTGCACGCAGTGCAGGGGAATCGGACCTCATCTCTCGGCGAGGGGGAAGTCTCATGGTTTTTCTCGAGTTGCGGCGGGAACCTGGGGTATATTCTCGAGTTACGATGGGGATGGCCCTTCCACACACGTGTGTGTTCAGCCATGTCAGGACTCCTGCCTAGTTGCGAGGGACAACTCGGGATTCTCCTCGAGGCTTTGCAGGGCAATTGGGACGCCTCTCCAGCTGAGGCGGGAGACCAAGGGTCCCTTTCCACGTGCCACAGGAATCCTGGGACTCCTATCAAGTTTCACGAGGAGTCAGGCATCGTCTCCTTTGGAGGCACTGATCTCCGCATACCTCGGGAGTTTTCAAAGGATTTGAGGCCTCCTGTCGTGATGAGGTGGGGAACTAGGTCTTTCTCTGTGATCTCCACAGGGGATTCAGACACCCTTTCGTCTTGGGAGATGCAAGACGAGCCTGCATTCCAGTCACTGCTGGGATATCCGGCGTTATTTCGAGTCAGGGCATCGCGGTGTCCATTCCACTTGAGGCCGCAAACTCAGGGTCCCTCTCACATACCTAGAGCTGAGAGAAGCCTCCTCTTGAGGTGCTTGTGGTAAGGTGGTATTCCTCTGGAGTCGAAGCCAGGGACTAACCTCTCATCTTGAGTTGATTTTTGGTCCACGGAGCTCTTTCGTGTTGCTACAGTGACCTCAGGATCCCTCTAGCCTTGAAACAGTGTTCTTGGGGTTTCTCTGGAGTGCCATGAAGGAAATCAAGGCTCCTTTCATGTGTGATGTGCAACACAGAATTGCTCTGCACGCAGTGCAGGGGAATCGGGCCTCATCTCGCGGCGAGGGCGAAGTCTCATGGTTTTTCTCGAGTTGCGGCGGGAACCTGGGGTATATTCTCGAGTTACGACGGGGATGGCCGTTCCACACACGTGTTTGTTCAGCGACGTCAGGACTCCTGCCTAGTTGTGAGGGACAACTCTGGATTCTCCTCGAGGCTTGGCAGGGCAATTGGGAAGCCTCTCCAGCTGAGGCGGGAGACCAAGTGTCCCTTTCCAAGTGCCACAGGAATCCTGGGACTCCTATCAAGTTTCACGAGGAGTCAGGCATCGTCTCCTTTGGAGGCACTGATCTCCGCGTACCTCTGGAGTTTTCAAAGGATGTGAGGCTATCGGTCGCGATGAGGTGGGGAACTAAGTCTTTCTCTGTGCTTTCCACAGGGGATTCAGACATCCTTTCGTCCTGGGAGATGCAAGACGAGCCTGCATTGAAGTCACTGCAGGGATAGCCGGCCTTATTTCGAGTCAGGGCATCTTGGTGTCCATTCCACTTGAGGCCGCAAACTCAGGGTCCCTCTCACATACCTAGAGCTGAGAGAAGCCTCCTCTTGAGGTGCTTGTGGTAAGGTGGTATTCCTATGGAGACGAATCCAGGGACTAACCTCTCTTTTCGAGTTGATTTTTGGTCCACAGAGTTCTTTCGTGTTGCTACAGTGACCTCAGGATTCCTCTAGCCTTGAAACAGTGTTCTTGGGGTTTCTCTGGAGTGCCATCAAGGAAATCAAGGCTCCTTTCATGTGTGATGTGCAAGACGGAATTGCTCTGCACGCAGTACAGGGGAATCGGGCCTCATCTCGCATCGAGGGGGAAGTCTCATGGTTTTTCTCGAGTTGCGGCGGGAACCTGGGGTATATTCTCGAGTTACGACGGGGATGGCCCTTCCACACACGTGTTTGTTCAGCCACGTCAGGACTCCTGCTTAGTTGCGAGGGACAACTCGGGATTCTCCTCGAGGCTTCCAAGGCAATTGGAACGCCTCTCCAGCTGAGGCGGGAGACCAAGGGTCCCTTTCCTCGTGCCACAAGAATCCTGGGACTCCTATCAAGTTTCACGAGGAGTCAGGCATCGTCTCCTTTGGAGGCACTGATCTCCGCATACCTCTGGAGTTTTCAAAGGATGTGAGGCCTCCGGTAGCGGTGACGTGGGGAACTAGGTGTTTCTCTGTGGTCTCCACAGGGGATTCAGACATCCTTTCATCTTGGGAGATGCAAGACGAGCCTGCATTCAAGTCACTGCAGGGATATCCGGCCTTATTTCGCGTCAGGGCATCGCGGTGTCCATTCCACTTGAGGCCGCAAACTCAGGGTCCCTCTCACATACCTAGAGCTGAGAGAAGCCTCCTCTTGAGGTGCTTGTGGTAAGGTGGTATTCCTCTGGAGTCGAAGCCAGGGACTAACCTCTCATCTCGAGTTGATTTTTGGCCCACGGAGCTCTTTCGTGTTGCTACAGTGACCTCAGGATTCCTCTAGCCTTGAAACAGTGTTCTTGGGGTTTCTCTGGAGTGCCATCAAGGAAATCAAGGCTCCTTTCATGTGTGATGTGCAACACGGAATTGCTCTGCACGCAGTGCAGGGGAATCGGGCCTCATCTCGCGGCGAGGGGGAAGTCTCATGGTTTTTCTCGAGTTGCGGCGGGAACCTTGGGTATATTCTCGAGTTACGACGGGGATGGCCCTTCCACACACGTGTTTGTTCAGCCATGTCAGGACTCCTGCCTAGTTGCGAGGGACAACTCGGGATTCTCCTCGAGGCTTTGCAGGGCAATTGGGACGCCTCTCCAGCTGAGACGGGAGACCAAGGGTCCCTTTCCACGTGCCACAGGAATCCTGGGTCTCCTATCAAGTTTCACGAGGAGTCAGGCATCGTCTCCTTTGGAGGCACTGATCTCCGCGTACCTCTGGAGTTTTCAAAGTATTTGAGGCCTCCTGTCGCGATGAGGTGGGGAACTAGGTCTTTCTCTGTGGTCTCCACAGGGGATTCAGACACCCTTTCGTCTTGGGAGATGCAAGACGAGCCTGCATTCCAGTCACTGCAGGGATATCCGGCCTTATTTCGAGTCAGGGCATCGCGGTGTCCATTCCACTTGAGGCCGCAAACTCAGGGTCCCTCTCACATACCTAGAGCTGAGAGAAGCCTCCTCTTGAGGTGCTTGTGGTAAGGTGGTATTCCTCAGGAGTCGAAGCCAGGGACTAACCTCTCATCTCGTGTTGATTCTTGGTCCACGGAGCTCTTTCGTGTTGCTACAGTGACCTCAGGATCCCTCTAGCCTTGAAACAGTGTTCTTGGGGTTTCTCTGGAGTGCCATCAAGGAAATCAAGGCTCCTTTCATGTGTGATGTGCAACACAGAATTGCTCTGCACGCAGTGCAGGGGAATCGGGCCTCATCCCGCGGCGAAGGGGACGTCTCATGGTTTTTCTCGAGTTGCGGCGGGAACCTGGGGTATATTCTCGAGTTACGACGGGGATGGCCCTTCCACCCACGTGTTTCTTCAGCGACGTCAGGACTCCTGCCTAGTTGCGAGGGACAACTCTGGATTCTCCTCGAGGCTTGGCAGGGCAATTGGGACGCCTCTCCAGCTGAGACGGGAGACCAAGGGTCCCTTTCCACGTGCCACAGGAATCCTGGGTCTCCTATCAAGTTTCACGAGGAGTCAGGCATCGTCTCCTTTGGAGGCACTGATCTCCGGATACCTCTGGAGTTTTCAAAGGATTTGAGGCCTCCTGTCGCGATGAGGTGGGGAACTAGGTCTTTCTCTGTGGTCTCCACAGGGGATTCAGACACCCTTTCGTCTTGGGAGATGCAAGACGAGCCTGCATTCCAGTCACTGCAGGGATATCCGGCCTTATTTCGAGTCAGGGCATCGCGGTGTCCATTCCACTTGAGGCCGCAAACTCAGGGTCCCTCTCACATACCAAGAGCTGAGAGAAGCCTCCTCTTGAGGTGCTTGTGGTAAGGTGGTATTCCTCTGGAGTCGAAGCCAGGGACTAACCTCCTATCTCGAGTTGATTTATGGCCCACGGAGCTCTTTCGTGTTGCTACAGTGACCTCAGGATCCCTCTAGCCTTGAAAGAGTGTTCTTGGGGTTTCTCTGGAGTGCCATCAAGGAAATCAAGGCTCCTTTCATGTGTGATGTGCAACATGGAATTGCTCTGCACGCAGTGCAGGGGAATCGGGCCTCATCTCGCGGCGAGGGGGAAGTCTCATGGTTTTTCTCGAGTTGCGGCGGGAACCTGGGGTATATTCTCGAGTTACGACGGGGATGGCCCTTCCACCCACGTGTTTCTTCAGCGATGTCAGGACTCCTGCCTAGTTGCGAGGGACAACTCTGGATTCTCCTCGAGGCTTGGCAGGGCAATTGGGACGCCTCTCCAGCTGAGGCGGGAGACCAAGTGTCCCTTTCCAAGTGCCACAGGAATCCTGGGACTCCTATCAAGTTTCACGAGGAGTCAGGCATCGTCTCCTTTGGAGGCACTGATCTCCGCGTACCTCTGGAGTTTTCAAAGGATGTGAGGCTATCGGTCGCGATGAGGTGGGGAACTAAGTCTTTCTCTGTGCTTTCCACAGGGGATTCAGACATCCTTTCGTCCTGGGAGATGCAAGACGAGCCTGCATTGAAGTCACTGCAGGGATATCCGGCCTTATTTCGAGTCAGGGCATCGCGGTGTCCATTCCACTTGAGGCCGCAAACTCAGGGTCCCTCTCACATACCTAGAGCTGAGAGAAGCCTCCTCTTGAGGTGCTTGTGGTAAGGTGGTATTCCTCTGGAGACGAATCCAGGGACTAACCTCTCTTTTCGAGTTGATTTTTGGTCCACAGAGTTCTTTCGTGTTGCTACAGTGACCTCAGGATCCCTCTATCCTTGAAACAGTGTTCTTGGGGTTTCTCTGGAGTGCCATCAAGGAAATCAAGGCTCCTTTCATGTGTGATGTGCAAGACGGAATTGCTCTGCACGCAGTACAGGGGAATCGGGCCTCATCTCGCATCGAGGGGGAAGTCTCATGGTTTTTCTCGAGTTGCGGCGGGAACCTGGGGTATATTCTCGAGTTACGACGGGGATGGCCCTTCAACCCACGTGTTTGTTCAGCCATGTCAGGACTCCTGCCTAGTTGCAAGGGATAACTCGGGATTCTCCTCGAGGCTTGGCAGAGCAATTGGAAAGCCTCTCCAGCTGAGGCGGGAGACCAAGGGTCCCTTCCACGTGCCACAAGAATCCTGGGACTCCTATCAAGTTTCACGAGGTGTCAGGCATCGTCTCCTTTGGAGGCACTGATCTCCGCGTACCTCTGGAGTTTTCAAAGGATGTGAGGCCTGCGGTCGCGATGAGGTGGGGAACTAGGTCTTTCTCTGTGGTCTCCACAGGGGATTCAGACACCCTTTCGTCTTGGGAGATGCAAGACGAGCCTGCATTCCAGTCACTGCAGGGATATCCGGCCTTTTTTCGAGTCAGGGCATCGCGGTGTCCATTCCACTTGAGGCCGCAAACTCAGGGTCCCTCTCACATACCTAGTGCTGAGAGAAGCCTCCTCTTGAGGTGCTTGTGGTAAGGTGGTATTCCTCTGGAGTCGAAGCCAGGGACTAACCTCTCATCTCGAGTTGGTTTTTGGTCCACGGAGCTCTTTCGTGTTGCTACAGTGACCTCAGGATCCCTCTATCCTTGAAACAGTGTTCTTGGGGTTTCTCTGGAGTGCCATCAAGGAAATCAAGGCTCCTTTCATGTGTGATGTGCAACACAGAATTGCTCTGCACGCAGTGCAGGGGAATCGGGCCTCATCTCGCGGCGAGGGGGAAGTCTCATGGTTTTTCTCGAGTTGCGGCGGGAACCTGGGGTATATTCTCGAGTTACGACGGGGATGGCCGTTCCACACACGTGTTTGTTCAGCCACGTCAGGACTCTTGCCTAGTTGCGAGACACAACTCGGGATTCTCCTCGAGGCTTGGCAAGGCAATTGGGACGCCTCTCCAGCTGAGGCGGGAGACCAAGGGTCCCTTTCCATGTGCCACAGGAATCCTGGGACTCCTATCAAGTTTCTCGAGGAGTCAGGCATCGTCTCCTTTGGAGGCACTGATCTCCGCGTACCTCTGGAGTTTTCAAAGGATGTGAGGCCTCCGGTCGCGATGAGGTGGGGAACTAGGTCTTTCTCTGTGGTCTCCACAGGGGATTCAGACATCCTTTCATCTTGGGAGATGCAAGACGAGCCTGCATTCAAGTCACTGCAAGGATATCCAGCCTTATTTCACGTCAGGGCATCGCGGTGTCCATTCCACTTGAGGCCGCAAACTCAGGGTCCCTCTCACATACCTAGAGCTGAGAGAAGCCTCCTCTTGAGGTGCTTGTGGTAAGGTGGTATTCCTCTGGAGTCGAAGCCAGGGACTAACCTCTCATCTCGAGTTGATTTTTGGTCCACGGAGCTCTTTCGTGTTGCTACAGTGACCTCAGGATCCCTCTAGCCTTGAAACAGTGTTCTTGGGGTTTCTCTGGAGTGCCATCAAGGAAATCAAGGCTCCTTTCATGTGTGATGTGCAACATGGAATTGCTCTGCACGCAGTGCAGGGGAATCGGGCCTCATCTCGCGGCGAGGGGGAAGTCTCATGGTTTTTCTCGAGTTGCGGCGGGAACCTGGGGTATATTCTCGAGTTACGACGGGGATGGCCGTTCCACACACGTGTTTCTTCAGCGAAGTCAGGACTCCTGCCTAGTTGCGAGGGACAACTCTGGATTCTCCTCGAGGCTTGGCAGGGCAATTGGGACGCCTCTCCAGCTGAAGCGGGAGACCAAGTGTCCCTTTCCAAGTGCCACAGGAATCCTGGGACTCCTATCAAGTTTCACGAGGAGTCAGGCATCGTCTCCTTTGGAGGCACTGATCTCCGCGTACCTCTGGAGTTTTCAAAGGATGTGAGGCTATCTGTCGCGATGAGGTGGGGAACTAAGTCTTTCTCTGTGCTTTCCACAGGGGATTCAGACATCCTTTCGTCCTGGGAGATGCAAGACGAGCCTGCATTGAAGTTACTGCAGGGATATCCGGCCTTATTTCGAGTCAGGGCATCGCGGTGTCCATTCCACTTGAGGCCGCAAACTCAGGGACCCTCTCACATACCTAGAGCTGAGAGAAGCCTCCTCTTGAGGTGCTTGTGGTAAGGTGATATTCCTCTGGAGACGAATCCAGGGACTAACCTCTCTTTTCAAGTTGATTTTTGGTCCACAGAGTTCTTTCGTGTTGCTACAGTGACCTCAGGATCCCTCTATCCTTGAAACAGTGTTCTTGGGGTTTCTCTGGAGTGCCATCAAGGAAATCAAGGCTCCTTTCATGTGTGATGTGCAAGACGGAATTGCTCTGCACGCAGTACAGGGGAATCGGGCCTCATCTCGCATCGAGGGGGAAGTCTCATGGTTTTTCTCGAGTTGCGGCGGGAACCTGGGGTATATTCTCGAGTTACGACGGGGATGGCCCTTCCACACACGTGTTTGTTCAGCCACGTCAGGACTCCTGCCTAGTTGCGAGGGACAACTCGGGATTCTCCTCGAGGCTTGGCACGGCAATTGGAACGCCTCTCCAGCTGAGGCGGGAGACCAAGGGTCCCTTTCCACGTGCCACAAGAATCCTGGGACTCCTATCAAGTTTCACGAGGAGTCAGGCATTGTCTCCTTTGGAGGCACTGATCTCCGCGTACCTCTGGAGTTTTCAAAGGATGTGAGGCCTCCGGTAGCGATGACGTGGGGAACTAGGTGTTTCTCTGTGGTCTCCACAGGGGATTCAGACATCCTTTCATCTTGGGAGATGCAAGACGAGCCTGCATTCAAGTCACTGCAGGTATATCCGGCCTTATTTTGCGTCAGGGCATCGCGGTGTCCATTCCACTTGAGGCCGCAAACTCAGGGTCCCTCTCACATACCTAGAGCTGAGAGAAGCCTCCTCTTGAGGTGCTTGTGGTAAGGTGGTATTCCTCTGGAGTCGAAGCCAGGGACTAACCTCTCATCTCGAGTTGATTTTTGGCCCACGGAGCTCTTTCGTGTTGCTACAGTGACCTCAGGATCCCTCTAGCCTTGAAACAGTGTTCTTGGGGTTTCTCTGGAGTGCCATCAAGGAAATCAAGGCTCCTTTCATGTGTGATGTGCAACACGGAATTGCTCTGCACGCAGTGCAGGGGAATCGGGCCTCATCTCGCGGCGAGGGGGAAGTCTCATGGTTTTTCTCGAGTTGCGGCGGGAACCTGGGGTATATTCTCGAGTTACGACGGGGATGGCCCTTCCACACACGTGTGTGTTCAGCCATGTCAGGACTCCTGCTTAGTTGCGAGGGACAACTCGGGATTCTCCTCGAGGCTTTGCAGGGCAATTGGGACGCCTCTCCAGCTGAGACGGGAGACCAAGGGTCCCTTTCCACGTGCCACAGGAATCCTGGGTCTCCTATCAAGTTTCACGAGGAGTCAGGCATCGTCTCCTTTGGAGGCACTGATCTCCGCATACCTCTGGAGTTTTCAAAGGATTTGAGGCCTCCTGTCGCGATGAGGTGGGGAACTAGGTCTTTCTCTGTGGTCTCCACAGGGGATTCAGACACCCTTTCGTCTTGGGAGATGCAAGACGAGCCTGCATTCCAGTCACTGCAGGGATATCCGGCCTTATTTCGAGTCAGGGCATCGCGGTGTCCATTCCACTTGAGGCCGCAAACTCAGGGTCCCTCTCACATACCTAGAGCTGAGAGAAGCCTCCTCTTGAGGTGCTTGTGGTAAGGTGGTATTCCTCTGGAGTCGAAGCCAGGGACTAACCTCTCATCTCGAGTTAATTTTTGGTCCACGGAGCTCTTTCGTGTTGCTACAGTGACCTCAGGATCCCTCTAGCCTTGAAACAGTGTTCTTGGCGTTTCTCTGGAGTGCCATGAAGGAAATCAAGGCTCCTTTCATGTGTGATGTGCAACACAGAATTGCTCTGCACGCAGTGCAGGGGAATCGGGCCTCATCTCGCGGCGAGGGGGAAGTCTCATGGTTTTTCTCGAGTTGCGGCGGGAACCTGGGGTATATTCTCGAGTTACGACGGGGATGGCCCTTCCACCCACGTGTTTGTTCAGCCACGTCAGGACTCTTGCCTAGTTGCGAGACACAACTCGGGATTCTCCTCGAGGCTTTGCAAGGCAATTGGGACGCCTCTCCAGCTGAGGCGGGTGACCAAGGGACCCTTTCCACGTGCCACAGGAATCCTGGGACTCCTATCAAGTTTCACGAGGAGTCAGGCATCGTCTCCTTTGGAGGCACTGATCTCCACGTACCTCTGGAGTTTTCAAATGATGTGAGGCCTCCGGTCGCGATGAGGTGGGGAACTAGGTCTTTCTCTGTGGTCTCCACAGGGGATTCAGACATCCTTTCACCTTGGAAGATGCAAGACGAGCCTGCATTCAAATAACTGCAGGGATATCCAGCCTTATTTCGCATCAGGGCATCGCGGTGTCCATTCCACTTGAGGCCGCAAACTCAGGGTCCCTCTCACATACCTAGAGCTGAGAGAAGCCTCCTCTTGAGGTGCTTGTGGTAAGGTGGTATTCCTCTGGAGTCGAAGCCAGGGACTAACCTCTCATCTCGAGTTGATTTTTGGCCCACGGAGCTCTTTCGTGTTGCTACAGTGACCTCAGGATCCCTCTAGCCTTGAAACAGTGTTCTTGGGGTTTCTCTGGAGTGCCATCAAGGAAATAAAGGCTCCTTTCATGTGTGATGTGCAACACGGAATTGCTCTGCACGCAGTGCAGGGGAATCGGGCCTCATCTCGCGGTGAGGGGGAAGTCTCATGGTTTTTCTCGAGTTGCGGCGGGAACCTGGGGTATATTCTCGAGTTACGACGGGGATGGCCCTTCCACACTCGTGTGTGTTCAGCCATGTCAGGACTCCTGCCTACTTGCGAGGGACAACTCGGGATTCTCCTCGAGGCTTTGCAGGGCAATTGGGACGCCTCTCCAGCTGAGACGGGAAACCAAGGGTCCCTTTCCACGTGCCACAGGAATCCTGGGTCTCCTATCAAGTTTCACGAGGAGTCAGGCATCGTCTCCTTTGGAGGCACTGATCTCCACATACCTCTGGAGTTTTCAAAGGATTTGAGGCCTCCTGTCGCGATGAGGTGGGGAACTAGGTCTTTCTCTGTGGTCTCCACAGGGGATTCAGACACCCTTTCGTCTTGGGAGATGCAAGACAAGCCTGCATTCCAGTCACTGCAGGGATATCCGGCCTTATTTTGAGTCAGGGCATCGCGGTGTCCATTCCACTTGAGGCCGCAAACTCAGGGTCCCTCTCACATACCTAGAGCTGAGAGAAGCCTCCTCTTGAGGTGCTTGTGGTAAGGTGGTATTCCTCTGGAGTCGAAGCCAGGGACTAACCTCTCATCTCGAGTTGGTTTTTGGTCCACGGAGCTCTTTCGTGTTGCTACAGTGACCTCAGGATCCCTCTAGCCTTGAAACAGTGTTCTTGGGGTTTCTCTGGAGTGCCATCAAGGAAATCAAGGCTCCTTTCTTGTGTGATGTGCAACACAGAGTTGCTCTGCACGCAGTGCAGGGGAATCGGGCCTCATCTCGCAGCGAGGGGGAAGTCTCATGGTTTTTCTCGAGTTGCGGCGGGAACCTGGGGTATATTCTCGAGTTACGACGGGGATGGTCATTCCACACACGTGTTTGTTCAGCCACGTCAGGACTCATGCCTAGTTGCGAGACACAACTCGGAATTCTCCTCGAGGCTTGGCAAGGCAATTGGGACGCCTCTCCAGCTGAGGCGGGAGACCAAGGGTCCCTTTCCACGTGCCACAGGAATCCTGGGACTCCTATCAAGTTTCTCGAGGAGTCAGGCATCGTCTCCTTTGGAGGCACTGATCTCCGCGTACCTCTGGAGTTTTCAAAGGATGTGAGGCCTCCGGTCGCGATGAGGTGGGGAACTAGGTCTTTCTCTGTGGTCTCCACAGGGGATTCAGACATCCTTTCATCTTGGGAGATGCAAGACGAGCCTGCATTCAAGTCACTGCAGGGATATCCGGCCTTATTTCGAGTCAGGGCATCGCGGTGTCCATTCCACTTGAGGCCGCAAACTCAGGGTCCCTCTCACACACCTAGAGCTGAGAGAAGCCTCCTCTTGAGGTGCTTGTGGTAAGGTGGTATTCCTCTGGAGTCGAAGCCAGGGAATATCCTCTCATCTCGAGTTGATTTTTGGTCCACGGAGCTCTTTCGTATTGCTACACTGACCTCAGGATCCCTCTAGCCTTGAAACAGTGTTCTTGGGGTTTCTCTAGAGTGCCATCAAGGAAATCAAGGCTCCTTTCATGTGTGATGTGCAACACGGAATTGCTCTGCACGCAGTGCAGGGGAATCGGGCCTCATCTCGCGGCGAGGGGGAAGTCTCATGGTTTTTCTCGAGTTGCGGCGGGAACCTGGGGTATATTCTCGAGTTACGACGGGGATGGCCCTTCCACCCACGTGTTTCTTCAGCGACGTCAGGACCCCTGCCTAGTTGCGAGGGACAACTCTGGATTCTCCTCGAGGCTTGGCAGGGAAATTGGGACGCCTCTCCAGCTGAAGCGGGAGACCAAGTGTCCCTTTCCAAGTGCCACAGGAATCCTGGGACTCCTATCAAGTTTCACGAGGAGTCAGGCATCGTCTCCTTTGGAGGCACTGATCTCCGCGTACCTCTGGAGTTTTCAAAGGATGTGAGGCTATCGGTCGCGATGAGGTGGGGAACTAAGTCTTTCTCTGTGCTTTCCACAGGGGATTCAGACATCCTTTCGTCCTGGGAGATGCAAGACGAGCCTGCATTGAAGTCACTGCAGGGATATCCGGCCTTATTTCGAGTCAGGGCATCGCGGTGTCCATTCCACTTGAGGCCGCAAACTCAGGGTCCCTCTCACATACCTAGAGCTGAGAGAAGCCTCCTCTTGAGGTGCTTGTGGTAAGGTGGTATTCCTCTGGAGACGAATCCAGGGACTAACCTCTCTTTTCGAGTTGATTTTTGGTCCACAGAGTTCTTTCGTGTTGCTACAGTGACCTCAGGATCCCTCTAGCCTTGAAACAGTGTTCTTGGGGTTTCTCTGGAGTGCCATCAAGGAAATCAAGGATCCTTTCATGTGTGATGTGCAAGACGGAATTGCTCTGCACGCAGTACAGGGGAATCGGGCCTCATCTCGCGGCGAGGGGGAAGTCACATGGTTTTTCTCGAGTTGCGGCGGGAACCTGGGGTATATTCTCGAGTTACGACGGGGATGGCCCTTCCACACACGTGTTTGTTCAGCCACGTCAGGACTCCTGCCTAGTTGCGAGGGACAACTCGGGATTCTCCTCGAGGCTTGGCACGGCAATTGGAACGCCTCTCCAGCTGAGGCGGGAGACCAAGGGTCCCTTTCCACGTGCCACAAGAATCCTGGGACTCCTATCAAGTTTCACGAGGAGTCAGGCATCGTCTCCTTTGGAGGCACTGATCTCCGTGTACCTCTGGAGTTTTCAAAGGATGTGAGGCCTCCGGTAGCGATGACGTGGGGAACTAGGTGTTTCTCTGTGGTCTCCACAGGGGATTCAGACATCCTTTCATCTTGGGAGATGCTAGACGAGCATGCATTCAAGTCACTGCAGGGATATCCGGCCTTATTTTGCGTCAGGGCATCGCGGTGTCCATTCCACTTGAGGCCGCAAAACTCAGGGTCCCTCTCACATACCTAGAGCTGAGAGAAGCCTCCTCTTGAGGTGCTTGTTGTAAGGTGGTATTCCTCTGGACTCGAAGCCAGGGACTAACCTCTCATCTCGAGTTGATTTTTGGCCCACGGAACTCTTTCGTTTTGCTACAGTGACCTCAGGATCCCTCTAGCCTTGAAACAGTGTTCTTGGGGTTTCTCTGGAGTGCCATCAAGGAAATCAAGGCTCCTTTCATGTGTGATGTGCAACACGGAATTGCTCTGCACGCAGTGCAGGGGAATCGGGCCTCATCTCGCGGCGAGGGGGAAGTCTCATGGTTTTTCTCGAGTTGCGGCGGGAACCTGGGGTATATTCTCGAGTTACGACGGGGATGGCCCTTCCACACACGTGTGTGTTCAGCCATGTCAGGACTCCTGCCTAGTTGCGAGGGACAACTCGGGATTCTCCTCGAGGCTTGGCAGGGCAATTGGGACGCCTCTCCAGCTGAGACGGGAGACCAAGGGTCCCTTTCCACGTGCCACAGGAATCCTGGGTCTCCTATCAAGTTTCACGAGGAGTCAGGCATCGTCTCCTTTGGAGGCACTGATCTCCGCATACCTCTGGAGTTTTCAAAGGATTTGAGGCCTCCTGTCGCGATGAGGTGGGGAACTAGGTCTTTCTCTGTGGTCTCCACAGGGGATTCAGACACCCTTTCGTCTTGGGAGATGCAAGACGAGCCTGCATTCCAGTCACTGCAGGGATATCCGGCCTTATTTCGAGTCAGGGCATCGCGGTGTCCATTCCACTTGAGGCCGCAAACTCAGGGTCCCTCTCACATACCTAGAGCTGAGAGAAGCCTCCTCTTGAGGTGCTTGGGGTAAGGTGGTATTCCTCTGGAGTCGAAGCCAGGGAATAACCTCTCATCTCGAGTTGATTTTTGGTCCACGGAGCTCTTTCGTGTTGCTACAGTGACCTCAGGATCCCTCTATCCTTGAAACAGTGTTCTTGGGATTTCTCTGGAGTGCCATCAAGGAAATCAAGGCTCCTTTCATGTGTGATGTGCAACACAGAATTGCTCTGCACGCAGTGCAGGGGAATCGGGCCTCATCTCGCGGCGAGGGGGAAGTCTCATGGTTTTTCTCGAGTTGCGGCGGGAACCTGGCGTATATTCTCGAGTTACGACGGGGATGGCCCTTCCACCCACGTGTTTGTTCAGCCACGTCAGGACTCTTGCCTAGTTGCGAGACACAACTCGGAATTCTCCTCGAGGCTTGGCAAGGCAATTGGGACGCCTCTCCAGCTGAGGCGGGAGACCAAGGGTCCCTTTCCACGTGCCACAGGAATCCTGGGACTCCTATCAAGTTTCACGAGGAGCCAGGCATCGTCTCCTTTGGAGGCACTGATCTCCGCGTACCTCTGGAGTTTTCAAAGGATGTGAGGCTATCGGTCGCGATGAGGTGGGGAACTAAGTCTTTCTCTGTGCTTTCCACAGGGGATTCAGACATCCTTTCGTCCTGGGAGATGCAAGACGAGCCTGCATTGAAGTCACTGCAGGGATATCCAGCCCTATTTCGAGTCAGGGCATCGCGGTGTCCATTCCACTTGAGGCCGCAAACTCAGGGTCCCTCTCACATACCTAGAGCTGAGAGAAGCCTCCTCTTGAGGTGCTTGTGGTAAGGTGGTATTCCTCTGGAGACGAATCCAGGGACTAACCTCTCTTTTCGAGTTGATTTTTGGTCCACAGAGTTCTTTCGTGTTGCTACAGTGACCTCAGGATCCCTCTATCCTTGAAACAGTGTTCTTGGGGTTTCTCTGGAGTGCCATCAAGGAAATCAAGGCTCCTTTCATGTGTGATGTGCAAGACGGAATTGCTCTGCACGCAGTACAGGGGAATCGGGCCTCATCTCGCATCGAGGGGGAAGTCTCATGGTTTTTCTCAAGTTGCGGCGGGAACCTGGGGTATATTCTCGAGTTACGATGGGGATGGCCCTTCCACCCACGTGTTTGTTCAGCCACGTCAGGACTCCTGCCTAGTTGCAAGGGACAACTCGGGATTCTCCTCGAGGCTTGGCAGGGCAATTGGAACGCCTCTCCAGCTGAGGCGGGAGACCAAGGGTCCCTTTCCACGTGCCACAGGAATCCTGGGACTCCTATCAAGTTTCACGAGGAGTCAGGCATCGTCTCCTTTGGAGGCACTGATCTCCGCGTACCTCGGGAGTTTTCAAAGGATGTGAGGCCTCCGGTCGCGATGAGGTGGGGAACTAGGTCTTTCTCTGTGGTCTCCACAGGGGATTCAGACATCCTTTCATCTTGGGAGATGCAAGACGAGCCTGCATTCAAGTCACTGCAAGGATATCCAGCCTTATTTCGCGTCAGGGCATCGCGGTGTCCATTCCACTTGAGGCCGCAAACTCAGGGTCCCTCTCACATACCTAGAGCTGAGAGAAGCCTCCTCTTGAGGTGCTTGTGGTAAGGTGGTATTCCTCTGAAGTCGAAGCCAGGGACTAACCTCTCATCTCGAGTTGATTTTTGGCCCACGGAGCTCTTTTGTGTTGCTACAGTGACCTCAGGATCCCTCTAGCCTTGAAACAGTGTTCTTGGGGTTTCTCTGGAGTGCCATCAAGGAAATCAAGGCTCCTTTCATGTGTGATGTGCAACACGGAATTGCTCTGCACGCAGTGCAGGGGAATCGGGCCTCATCTCACGGCGAGGGGGAAGTCTCATGGTTTTTCTCGAGTTGCGGCGGGAACCTGGGGTATATTCTCGAGTTACGACGGGGATGGCCCTTCCACACACGTGTGTGTTCAGCCATGTCAGGACTCCTGCCTACTTGCGAGGGACAACTCGGGATTCTCCTCGAGGCTTGGCAGGGCAATTGGGACGCCTCTCCAGCTGAGACGGGAGACCAAGGGTCCCTTTCCACTTGCCACAGGAATCCTGGGTCTCCTATCAAGTTTCACGAGGAGTCAGGCATCGTCTCCTTTGGAGGCACTGATCTCCACATACCTCGGGAGTTTTCAAAGGATTTGAGGCCTCCTGTCGCAATGAGGTGGGGAACTAGGTGTTTCTCTGTGGTCTCCACAGGGGATTCAGACACCCTTTCGTCTTGGGAGATGCAAGACAAGCCTGCATTCCAGTCACTGCAGGGATATCCGGCCTTATTTTGAGTCAGGGCATCGTGGTGTCCATTCCACTTGAGGCCGCAAACTCAGGGTCCCTCTCACATACCTAGAGCTGAGAGAAGCCTCCTCTTGAGGTGCTTGTGGTAAGGTGGTATTCCTCTGGAGTCGAAGCCAGGGACTAACCTCTCATCTCGAGTTGGTTTTTGGTCCACGGAGCTCTTTCGTGTTGCTACAGTGACCTCAGGATCCCTCTAGCCTTGAAACAGTGTTTTTGGGGTTTCTCTGGAGTGCCATCAAGGAAATCAAGGCTCCTTTCATGTGTGATGTGCAACACAGAATTGCTCTGCACGCAGTGCAGGGGAATCGGGCCTCATCTCGCGGCGAGGGGGAAGTCTCATGGTTTTTCTCGAGTTGCGGCGGGAACCTGGGGTATATTCTCGAGTTACGACGGAGATGGCCCTTCAACACACGTTTTTGTTCAGCCACATCAGGACTCTTGCCTAGTTGCGAGACACAACTCGGGATTCTCCTCGAGGCTTGGCAAGGCAATTCGGACGCCTCTCCAGCTGAGGCGGGAGACCAAGGGTCCCTTTCCAAGTGCCACAGGAATCCTGGGACTCCTATCAAGTTTCACGAGGAGTCAGGCATCGTCTCCTTTGGAGGCACTGATCTCCGCGTACCTCTGGAGTTTTCAAAGGATGTGAGGCTATCGGTCGCGATGAGGTGGGGAACTAAGTCTTTCTCTGTGCTTTCCACAGGGGATTCAGACATCCTTTCTTCCTGGGAGATGCAAGACGAGCCTGCATTGAAGTCACTGCAGGGATATCCGGCCTTATTTCGAGTCAGAGCATCGCGGTGTCCATTCCACTTGAGGCCGCAAACTCAGGGTCCCTCTCACATACCTAGAGCTGAGAGAAGCCTCCTCTTGAGGTGCTTGTGGTAAGGTGGTATTCCTCTGGAGACGAATCCAGGGACTAACCTCTCTTTTCGAGTTGATTTTTGGTCCACAGAGTTCTTTCGTGTTGCTACAGTGACCTCAGGATCCCTCTAGCCTTGAAACACTGTTCTTGGGGTTTCTCTGGAGTGCCATCAAGGAAATCAAGGCTCCTTTCATGTGTAATGTGCAAGACGGAATTGCTCTGCACGCAGTACAGGGGAATCGGGCCTCATCTCGCATCGAGGGGGAAGTCTCATGGTTTTTCTCGAGTTGCGGCGGGAACCTGGGGTATATTCTCGAGTTACGACGGGGATGGCCCTTCCACACACGTGTTTGTTCAGCCACGTCAGGACTCCTACCTAGTTGCGAGGGACAACTCTGGATTCTCCTCGAGGCTTGGCAGGGCAATTGGGACGCCTCTCCAGCTGAGGCGGGAGACCAAGTGTCCCTTTCCAAGTGCCACAGGAATCCTGGGACTCCTATCAAGTTTCACGAGGAGTCAGGCATCGTCTCCTTTGGAGGCACTGATCTCCGCGTACCTCTGGAGTTTTCAAAGGATGTGAGGCCTCCGGTCGCGATGAGGTGGGGAACTAGGTCTTTCTCTGTGGTCTCCACAGGGGATTCAGACATCCTTTCATCTTGGGAGATGCAAGACGAGCCTGCATTCAAGTCACTGCAGGGATATCCAGCCTTATTTCGCGTCAGGGCATCGCGGTGTCAATTCCACTTGAGGCCGCAAACTCAGGGTCCCTCTCACATACCTAGAGCTGAGAGAAGCCTCCTCTTGAGGTGCTTGTGGTAAGGTGGTATTCCTCTGGAGTCGAAGCCAGGGACTAACCTCTCATCTCGAGTTGGTTTTTGGTCCACGGAGCTCTTTCGTGTTGCTACAGTGACCTCAGGATCCCTCTAGCCTTGAAACAGTGTTCTTGGGGTTTCTCTGGAGTGCCATCAAGGAAATCAAGGCTCCTTTCTTGTGTGATGTGCAACACAGAGTTGCTCTGCACGCAGTGCAGGGGAATCGGGCCTCATCTCGCAGCGAGGGGGAAGTCTCATGGTTTTTCTCGAGTTGCGGCGGGAACCTGGGGTATATTCTCGAGTTACGACGGGGATGGTCATTCCACACACGTGTTTGTTCAGCCACGTCAGGACTCATGCCTAGTTGCGAGACACAACTCGGAATTCTCCTCGAGGCTTGGCAAGGCAATTGGGACGCCTCTCCAGCTGAGGCGGGAGACCAAGGGTCCCTTTCCACGTGCCACAGGAATCCTGGGACTCCTATCAAGTTTCTCGAGGAGTCAGGCATCGTCTCCTTTGGAGGCACTGATCTCCGCGTACCTCTGGAGTTTTCAAAGGATGTGAGGCCTCCGGTCGCGATGAGGTGGGGAACTAGGTCTTTCTCTGTGGTCTCCACAGGGGATTCAGACATCCTTTCATCTTGGGAGATGCAAGACGAGCCTGCATTCAAGTCACTGCAGGGATATCCGGCCTTATTTCGAGTCAGGGCATCGCGGTGTCCATTCCACTTGAGGCCGCAAACTCAGGGTCCCTCTCACACACCTAGAGCTGAGAGAAGCCTCCTCTTGAGGTGCTTGTGGTAAGGTGGTATTCCTCTGGAGTCGAAGCCAGGGAATATCCTCTCATCTCGAGTTGATTTTTGGTCCACGGAGCTCTTTCGTATTGCTACACTGACCTCAGGATCCCTCTAGCCTTGAAACAGTGTTCTTGGGGTTTCTCTAGAGTGCCATCAAGGAAATCAAGGCTCCTTTCATGTGTGATGTGCAACACGGAATTGCTCTGCACGCAGTGCAGGGGAATCGGGCCTCATCTCGCGGCGAGGGGGAAGTCTCATGGTTTTTCTCGAGTTGCGGCGGGAACCTGGGGTATATTCTCGAGTTACGACGGGGATGGCCCTTCCACCCACGTGTTTCTTCAGCGACGTCAGGACTCCTGCCTAGTTGCGAGGGACAACTCTGGATTCTCCTCGAGGCTTGGCAGGGAAATTGGGACGCCTCTCCAGCTGAAGCGGGAGACCAAGTGTCCCTTTCCAAGTGCCACAGGAATCCTGGGACTCCTATCAAGTTTCACGAGGAGTCAGGCATCGTCTCCTTTGGAGGCACTGATCTCCGCGTACCTCTGGAGTTTTCAAAGGATGTGAGGCTATCGGTCGCGATGAGGTGGGGAACTAAGTCTTTCTCTGTGCTTTCCACAGGGGATTCAGACATCCTTTCGTCCTGGGAGATGCAAGACGAGCCTGCATTGAAGTCACTGCAGGGATATCCGGCCTTATTTCGAGTCAGGGCATCGCGGTGTCCATTCCACTTGAGGCCGCAAACTCAGGGTCCCTCTCACATACCTAGAGCTGAGAGAAGCCTCCTCTTGAGGTGCTTGTGGTAAGGTGGTATTCCTCTGGAGACGAATCCAGGGACTAACCTCTCTTTTCGAGTTGATTTTTGGTCCACAGAGTTCTTTCGTGTTGCTACAGTGACCTCAGGATCCCTCTAGCCTTGAAACAGTGTTCTTGGGGTTTCTCTGGAGTGCCATCAAGGAAATCAAGGATCCTTTCATGTGTGATGTGCAAGACGGAATTGCTCTGCACGCAGTACAGGGGAATCGGGCCTCATCTCGCGGCGAGGGGGAAGTCACATGGTTTTTCTCGAGTTGCGGCGGGAACCTGGGGTATATTCTCGAGTTACGACGGGGATGGCCCTTCCACACACGTGTTTGTTCAGCCACGTCAGGACTCCTGCCTAGTTGCGAGGGACAACTCGGGATTCTCCTCGAGGCTTGGCACGGCAATTGGAACGCCTCTCCAGCTGAGGCGGGAGACCAAGGGTCCCTTTCCACGTGCCACAAGAATCCTGGGACTCCTATCAAGTTTCACGAGGAGTCAGGCATCGTCTCCTTTGGAGGCACTGATCTCCGTGTACCTCTGGAGTTTTCAAAGGATGTGAGGCCTCCGGTAGCGATGACGTGGGGAACTAGGTGTTTCTCTGTGGTCTCCACAGGGGATTCAGACATCCTTTCATCTTGGGAGATGCTAGACGAGCATGCATTCAAGTCACTGCAGGGATATCCGGCCTTATTTTGCGTCAGGGCATCGCGGTGTCCATTCCACTTGAGGCCGCAAAACTCAGGGTCCCTCTCACATACCTAGAGCTGAGAGAAGCCTCCTCTTGAGGTGCTTGTTGTAAGGTGGTATTCCTCTGGACTCGAAGCCAGGGACTAACCTCTCATCTCGAGTTGATTTTTGGCCCACGGAACTCTTTCGTTTTGCTACAGTGACCTCAGGATCCCTCTAGCCTTGAAACAGTGTTCTTGGGGTTTCTCTGGAGTGCCATCAAGGAAATCAAGGCTCCTTTCATGTGTGATGTGCAACACGGAATTGCTCTGCACGCAGTGCAGGGGAATCGGGCCTCATCTCGCGGCGAGGGGGAAGTCTCATGGTTTTTCTCGAGTTGCGGCGGGAACCTGGGGTATATTCTCGAGTTACGACGGGGATGGCCCTTCCACACACGTGTGTGTTCAGCCATGTCAGGACTCCTGCCTAGTTGCGAGGGACAACTCGGGATTCTCCTCGAGGCTTGGCAGGGCAATTGGGACGCCTCTCCAGCTGAGACGGGAGACCAAGGGTCCCTTTCCACGTGCCACAGGAATCCTGGGTCTCCTATCAAGTTTCACGAGGAGTCAGGCATCGTCTCCTTTGGAGGCACTGATCTCCGCATACCTCTGGAGTTTTCAAAGGATTTGAGGCCTCCTGTCGCGATGAGGTGGGGAACTAGGTCTTTCTCTGTGGTCTCCACAGGGGATTCAGACACCCTTTCGTCTTGGGAGATGCAAGACGAGCCTGCATTCCAGTCACTGCAGGGATATCCGGCCTTATTTCGAGTCAGGGCATCGCGGTGTCCATTCCACTTGAGGCCGCAAACTCAGGGTCCCTCTCACATACCTAGAGCTGAGAGAAGCCTCCTCTTGAGGTGCTTGGGGTAAGGTGGTATTCCTCTGGAGTCGAAGCCAGGGAATAACCTCTCATCTCGAGTTGATTTTTGGTCCACGGAGCTCTTTCGTGTTGCTACAGTGACCTCAGGATCCCTCTATCCTTGAAACAGTGTTCTTGGGATTTCTCTGGAGTGCCATCAAGGAAATCAAGGCTCCTTTCATGTGTGATGTGCAACACAGAATTGCTCTGCACGCAGTGCAGGGGAATCGGGCCTCATCTCGCGGCGAGGGGGAAGTCTCATGGTTTTTCTCGAGTTGCGGCGGGAACCTGGCGTATATTCTCGAGTTACGACGGGGATGGCCCTTCCACCCACGTGTTTGTTCAGCCACGTCAGGACTCTTGCCTAGTTGCGAGACACAACTCGGAATTCTCCTCGAGGCTTGGCAAGGCAATTGGGACGCCTCTCCAGCTGAGGCGGGAGACCAAGGGTCCCTTTCCACGTGCCACAGGAATCCTGGGACTCCTATCAAGTTTCACGAGGAGCCAGGCATCGTCTCCTTTGGAGGCACTGATCTCCGCGTACCTCTGGAGTTTTCAAAGGATGTGAGGCTATCGGTCGCGATGAGGTGGGGAACTAAGTCTTTCTCTGTGCTTTCCACAGGGGATTCAGACATCCTTTCGTCCTGGGAGATGCAAGACGAGCCTGCATTGAAGTCACTGCAGGGATATCCAGCCCTATTTCGAGTCAGGGCATCGCGGTGTCCATTCCACTTGAGGCCGCAAACTCAGGGTCCCTCTCACATACCTAGAGCTGAGAGAAGCCTCCTCTTGAGGTGCTTGTGGTAAGGTGGTATTCCTCTGGAGACGAATCCAGGGACTAACCTCTCTTTTCGAGTTGATTTTTGGTCCACAGAGTTCTTTCGTGTTGCTACAGTGACCTCAGGATCCCTCTATCCTTGAAACAGTGTTCTTGGGGTTTCTCTGGAGTGCCATCAAGGAAATCAAGGCTCCTTTCATGTGTGATGTGCAAGACGGAATTGCTCTGCACGCAGTACAGGGGAATCGGGCCTCATCTCGCATCGAGGGGGAAGTCTCATGGTTTTTCTCAAGTTGCGGCGGGAACCTGGGGTATATTCTCGAGTTACGATGGGGATGGCCCTTCCACCCACGTGTTTGTTCAGCCACGTCAGGACTCCTGCCTAGTTGCAAGGGACAACTCGGGATTCTCCTCGAGGCTTGGCAGGGCAATTGGAACGCCTCTCCAGCTGAGGCGGGAGACCAAGGGTCCCTTTCCACGTGCCACAGGAATCCTGGGACTCCTATCAAGTTTCACGAGGAGTCAGGCATCGTCTCCTTTGGAGGCACTGATCTCCGCGTACCTCGGGAGTTTTCAAAGGATGTGAGGCCTCCGGTCGCGATGAGGTGGGGAACTAGGTCTTTCTCTGTGGTCTCCACAGGGGATTCAGACATCCTTTCATCTTGGGAGATGCAAGACGAGCCTGCATTCAAGTCACTGCAAGGATATCCAGCCTTATTTCGCGTCAGGGCATCGCGGTGTCCATTCCACTTGAGGCCGCAAACTCAGGGTCCCTCTCACATACCTAGAGCTGAGAGAAGCCTCCTCTTGAGGTGCTTGTGGTAAGGTGGTATTCCTCTGAAGTCGAAGCCAGGGACTAACCTCTCATCTCGAGTTGATTTTTGGCCCACGGAGCTCTTTTGTGTTGCTACAGTGACCTCAGGATCCCTCTAGCCTTGAAACAGTGTTCTTGGGGTTTCTCTGGAGTGCCATCAAGGAAATCAAGGCTCCTTTCATGTGTGATGTGCAACACGGAATTGCTCTGCACGCAGTGCAGGGGAATCGGGCCTCATCTCACGGCGAGGGGGAAGTCTCATGGTTTTTCTCGAGTTGCGGCGGGAACCTGGGGTATATTCTCGAGTTACGACGGGGATGGCCCTTCCACACACGTGTGTGTTCAGCCATGTCAGGACTCCTGCCTACTTGCGAGGGACAACTCGGGATTCTCCTCGAGGCTTGGCAGGGCAATTGGGACGCCTCTCCAGCTGAGACGGGAGACCAAGGGTCCCTTTCCACTTGCCACAGGAATCCTGGGTCTCCTATCAAGTTTCACGAGGAGTCAGGCATCGTCTCCTTTGGAGGCACTGATCTCCACATACCTCGGGAGTTTTCAAAGGATTTGAGGCCTCCTGTCGCAATGAGGTGGGGAACTAGGTGTTTCTCTGTGGTCTCCACAGGGGATTCAGACACCCTTTCGTCTTGGGAGATGCAAGACAAGCCTGCATTCCAGTCACTGCAGGGATATCCGGCCTTATTTCGAGTCAGGGCATCGTGGTGTCCATTCCACTTGAGGCCGCAAACTCAGGGTCCCTCTCACATACCTAGAGCTGAGAGAAGCCTCCTCTTGAGGTGCTTGTGGTAAGGTGGTATTCCTCTGGAGTCGAAGCCAGGGACTAACCTCTCATCTCGAGTTGGTTTTTGGTCCACGGAGCTCTTTCGTGTTGCTACAGTGACCTCAGGATCCCTCTAGCCTTGAAACAGTGTTTTTGGGGTTTCTCTGGAGTGCCATCAAGGAAATCAAGGCTCCTTTCATGTGTGATGTGCAACACAGAATTGCTCTGCACGCAGTGCAGGGGAATCGGGCCTCATCTCGCGGCGAGGGGGAAGTCTCATGGTTTTTCTCGAGTTGCGGCGGGAACCTGGGGTATATTCTCGAGTTACGACGGAGATGGCCCTTCAACACACGTTTTTGTTCAGCCACATCAGGACTCTTGCCTAGTTGCGAGACACAACTCGGGATTCTCCTCGAGGCTTGGCAAGGCAATTCGGACGCCTCTCCAGCTGAGGCGGGAGACCAAGGGTCCCTTTCCAAGTGCCACAGGAATCCTGGGACTCCTATCAAGTTTCACGAGGAGTCAGGCATCGTCTCCTTTGGAGGCACTGATCTCCGCGTACCTCTGGAGTTTTCAAAGGATGTGAGGCTATCGGTCGCGATGAGGTGGGGAACTAAGTCTTTCTCTGTGCTTTCCACAGGGGATTCAGACATCCTTTCTTCCTGGGAGATGCAAGACGAGCCTGCATTGAAGTCACTGCAGGGATATCCGGCCTTATTTCGAGTCAGAGCATCGCGGTGTCCATTCCACTTGAGGCCGCAAACTCAGGGTCCCTCTCACATACCTAGAGCTGAGAGAAGCCTCCTCTTGAGGTGCTTGTGGTAAGGTGGTATTCCTCTGGAGACGAATCCAGGGACTAACCTCTCTTTTCGAGTTGATTTTTGGTCCACAGAGTTCTTTCGTGTTGCTACAGTGACCTCAGGATGCCTCTAGCCTTGAAACACTGTTCTTGGGGTTTCTCTGGAGTGCCATCAAGGAAATCAAGGCTCCTTTCATGTGTAATGTGCAAGACGGAATTGCTCTGCACGCAGTACAGGGGAATCGGGCCTCATCTCGCATCGAGGGGGAAGTCTCATGGTTTTTCTCGAGTTGCGGCGGGAACCTGGGGTATATTCTCGAGTTACGACGGGGATGGCCCTTCCACCCACGTGTTTGTTCAGCCACGTCAGGACTCCTACCTAGTTGCGAGGGACAACTCTGGATTCTCCTCGAGGCTTGGCAGGGCAATTGGGACGCCTCTCCAGCTGAGGCGGGAGACCAAGTGTCCCTTTCCAAGTGCCACAGGAATCCTGGGACTCCTATCAAGTTTCACGAGGAGTCAGGCATCGTCTCCTTTGGAGGCACTGATCTCCGCGTACCTCTGGAGTTTTCAAAGGATGTGAGGCCTCCGGTCGCGATGAGGTGGGGAACTAGGTCTTTCTCTGTGGTCTCCACAGGGGATTCAGACATCCTTTCATCTTGGGAGATGCAAGACGAGCCTGCATTCAAGTCACTGCAGGGATATCCAGCCTTATTTCGCGTCAGGGCATCGCGGTGTCAATTCCACTTGAGGCCGCAAACTCAGGGTCCCTCTCACATACCTAGAGCTGAGAGAAGCCTCCTCTTGAGGTGCTTGTGGTAAGGTGGTATTCCTCTGGAGTCGAAGCCAGGGACTAACCTCTCATCTCGAGTTGATTTTTGGTCCACGGAGCTCTTTCATGTTGCTACAGTGACCTCAGGATCCCTCTAGCCTTGAAACAGTGTTCTTGGGGTTTCTCTGGAGTGCCATCAAGGAAATCAAGGCTCCTTTCATGTGTGATGTGCAACACGGAATTGCTCTGCACGCAGTGCAGGGGAATCGGGCCTCATCTCGCGGCGAGGGGGAAGTCTCATGGTTTTTCTCGAGTTGCGGCGGGAACCTGGGGTATATTCTCGAGTTACGACGGGGATGGCCCTTCCACCCAAGTGTTTCTTCAGCGACGTCAGGACTCCTGCCTAGTTGCGAGGGACAACTCTGGATTCTCCTCGAGGCTTTGCAGGGCAATTGGGACGCCTCTCCAGCTGAGGCGGGAGACCAAGTGTCCCTTTCCAAGTGCCACAGGAATCCTGGGACTCCTATCAAGTTTCACGAGGAGTCAGGCATCGTCTCCTTTGGAGGCACTGATCTCCGCGTACCTCTGGAGTTTTCAAAGGATGTGAGGCCTCCGGTCGCGATGAGGTGGGGAACTAGGTCTTTCTCTGTGGTCTCCACAGGGGATTCAGACATCCTTTCATCTTGGGAGATGCAAGACGAGCCTGCATTCAAGTCATTGCAGGGATATCCAGCCTTATTTCGCGTCAGGGCATCGCGGTATCCACTCCACTTGAGGCCGCAAACTCAGGGTCCCTCTCACATACCTAAAGCTGAGAGATGCCTCCTCTTGAGGTGCTTGTGGTAAGGTGGTATTCCTCTGGAGTCGAAGCCAGGGACTAACCTCTCATCTCGAGTTGATTTTTGGCCCACGGAGCTCTTTCGTGTTGCTACAGTGACCTTAGGATCCCTCTAGCCTTGAAACAGTGTTCTTGGGGTTTCTCTGGAGTGCCATCAAGGAAATCAAGGCTCCTTTCAAGTGTGATGTGCAACACAGAATTGCTCTGCACGCAGTGCAGGGGAATCGGGCCTCATCTCGCGGCGAGGGGGAAGTCTCATGGTTTTTCTCGAGTTGCGGCGGGAACCTGGGGTATATTCTCGAGTTACGACGGGGATGGCCCTTCCACACACGTGTTTGTTCAGCCACGTCAGGACTCTTGCCTAGTTGCGAGACACAACTCGGGATTCTCCTCGAGGCTTGGCAAGGCAATTGGGACGCCTCTCCAGCTGAGGCGGGAGACCAAGGGTCCCTTTCCACGTGCCACAGGAATCCTGGGACTCCTATCAAGTTTCACGAGGAGTCAGGCATCGTCTCCTTTGGAGGCACTGATCTCCGCGTACCTCTGGAGTTTTCAAAGGATGTGAGGCCTCCGGTCGCGGTGAGGTGGGGAACTAGGTCTTTCTCTGTGGTCTCCACAGGGGATTCAGACATCCTTTCGTCCTGGGAGATGCAAGACGAGCCTGCATTCCAGTCACTGCAGGGATATCCGGCCTTATTTCGAGTCAGGGCATCGCGGTGTCCATTCCACTTGAGGCCGCAAACTCAGGGTCCCTCTCACATACCTAGAGCTGAGAGAAGCCTCCTCTTGAGGTGCTTGTGGTAAGGTGGTATTCCTCTGGAGACGAATCCAGGGACTAACCTCTCTTTTCGAGTTGATTTTTGGTCCACAGAGTTCTTTCGTGTTGCTACAGTGACTTCAGGATCCCTCTATCCTTGAAAAAGTGTTCTTGGGGTTTCTCTGGAGTGCCATCAAGGAAATCAAGGCTCCTTTCATGTGTGATGAGCAACACGGAATTGCTCTGCACGCAGTACAGGGGAATCGGGCCTCATCTCGCTTCGAGGGGGAAGTCTCATGGTATTTCTCGAGTTGCGGCGGGAACCTGGGATATATTCTCAAGTTACGACGGGGATGGCCCTTCCACCCACGTGTTTGTTCAGCCACGTCAGGACTCCTGCCTAGTTGCGAGGGACAACTCGGGATTCTCCTCGAGGCTTGGCAGGGCAATTGGAACGCCTCTCCAGCTGAGGCGGGAGACCAAGGGTCCCTTTCCACGTGCCACAAGAATCCTGGGACTCCTATCAAGTTTCACGAGGAGTCAGGCATCGTCTCCTTTGGAGGCACTGATCTCCGCATACCTCTGGAGTTTTCAAAGAATGTGAGGCCTCCGGTCGCGATGAGGTGGGGAACTAGGTGTTTCTCTGTGGTCTCCACAGGGGATTCAGACATCCTTTCTTCTTGGGAGATGCAAGAGGAGCCTGCATTCAAGTCACTGCAGGGATATACGGCCTTATTTCGAGTCAGGGCATCGCGGTGTCCATTCCACTTGAGGCCGCAAACTCAGGATCCCTCTCACATACCTAGAGCTGAGAGAAGCCTCCTCTTGAGGTGCTTGCGGTAAGGTGGTATTCCTCTGGAGTCGAAGCCAGGGACTAACCTCTCATCTCGTGTTGATTCTTGGTCCACGGAGCTCTTTCGTGTTGCTACAGTGACCTCAGGATCCCTCTAGCCTTGAAACAGTGTTCTTGGGGTTTCTCTGGAGTGCCATCAAGGAAATCAAGGCTCCTTTCATGTGTGATGTGCAACACGGAATTGCTCTGCACGCAGTGCAGGGGAATCGGGCCTCATCTCGCGGCGAGGGGGAGGTCTCATGGTTTTTCTCGAGTTTCGGCGGGAACCTGGGGTATATTCTCGAGTTACGACGGGGATGGCCCTTCCACACACGTGTGTATTCAGCCATGTCAGGACTCCTGTCTAGTTGCGAGGGACAACTCGGGATTCTCCTCGAGGCTTTGCAGGGCAATTGGGACGCCTCTCCAGCTGAGACGGGAGACCAAGTGTCCCTTTCCACGTGCCACAGGAATCCTGGGTCTCCTATCAAGTTTCACGAGGAGTCAGGCATCGTCTCCTTTGGAGGCACTGATCTCCGCATACCTCTGGAGTTTTCAAAGGATTTGAGGCCTCCTGTCGCGATGAGGTGGGGAACTAGGTCTTTGTCTGTGGTCTCCACAGGGGATTCAGGCACCCTTTCGTCTTGGGAGATGCAAGACGAGCCTGCATTCCAGTCACTGCAGGGATATCCGGCCTTATTTCGAGTCAGGGCATCTTGGTGTCCATTCCAATTGAGGCCGCAAACTCAGGGTCCCTCTCACATACCGAGAGCTGAGAGAAGCCTCCTCTTGAGGTGCTTGTGGTAAGGTGGTATTCCTCTGGAGTCGAAGCCAGGGACTAACCTCTCATCTCGAGTTGATTTTTGGTCCACGGAGCTCTTTCGTGTTGCTACAGTGACCTCAGGATCCCTCTAGCCTTGAAACAGTGTTCTTGGGTTTTCTCTGGAGTGCCATCAAGGAAATCAAGGCTCCTTTCATGTGTGATGTGCAACACAGAATTGCTCTGCACGCAGTGCAGGGGAATCGGGCCTCATCTCGCGGCGAGGGGGAAGTCTCATGGTTTTTCTCGAGTTGCGGCGGGAACCTGGGGTATATTCTCGAGTTACGACGGGAATGGCCCTTCCACACACGTGTTTGTTCAGCCACGTCAGGACTCTTGCCTAGTTGCGAGACACAACTCGGGATTCTCCTCGAGGCTTGGCAAGGCAATTGGGACGCCTCTCCAGCTGAGACGGGAGACCAAGGGTCCCTTTCCACGTGCCACAGGAATCCTGGGACTCCTATCAAGTTTCACGAGGAGTCAGGCATCGTCTCCTTTGGAGGCACTGATCTCCGCGTACCTCTGGAGTTTTCAAAGGATGTGAGGCCTCCGGTCGCGATGAGGTGGGAAACTAGGTCTTTCTCTGTGGTCTCCACAGGGGATTCAGACATCCTTTCATCTTGCGAGATGCAAGACGAGCCTGCATTCAAGTCACTGCAGGGATATCCAGCCTTATTTCGTGTCAGGGCATGGCGGTGTCCATTCCACTTGAGGCCGCAAACTCAGGGTCCCTCTCACATACCTAGAGCTGAGAGAAGCCTCCTCTTGAGGTGCTTGTGGTAAGGTGGTATTCCTCCGGAGTCGAAGCCAGGGACTAACCTCTCATCTCGAGTTGATTTTTGGTCCACGGAGCTCTTTCGTGTTTCTACAGTGACCTCAGGATCCCTCTAGCCTTGAAACAGTGTTCTTGGGGTTTCTCTGGAGTGCCATCAAGGAAATCAAGGCTCCTTTCATGTGTGATGTGCAACACGGAATTGCTCTGCACGCAGTGCAGGGGAATCGGGCCTCATCTCGCGGCGAGGGGGAAGTCTCATGGTTTTTCTCGAGTTGCGGCAGGAACCTTGGGTATATTCTCGAGTTACGACGGGGATGGCCCTTCCACACACGTGTTTCTTCAGCGACGTCAGGACTCCTGCCTAGTTGCGAGGGACAACTCTGGATTCTCCTCGAGGCTTGGCAGGGCAATTGGGACGCCTCTCCAGCTGAGGCGGGAGACCAAGTGTCCCTTTCCAAGTGCCACAGGAATCCTGGGACTCCTATCAAGTTTCACGAGGAGTCAGGCATCGTCTCCTTTGGAGGCACTGATCTCCGCGTACCTCTGGAGTTTTCAAAGGATGTGAGGCTATCGGTCGCGATGAGGTGGGGAACTAAGTCTTTCTCTGTGCTTTCCACAGGGGATTCAGACATCCTTTCGTCCTGGGAGATGCAAGACGAGCCTGCATTGAAGTCACTGCAGGGATATCCGGCCTTATTTCGAGTCAGGGCATCGCGGTGTCCATTCCACTTGAGGCCGCAAACTCAGGGTCCCTCTCACATACCTAGAGCTGAGAGAAGCCTCCTCTTGAGGTGCTTGTGGTAAGGTGGTATTCCTCTGGAGACGAATCCAGGGACTAACCTCTCTTTTCGAGTTGATTTTTGGTCCACAGAGTTCTTTCGTGTTGCTACAGTGACCTCAGGATCCCTCTATCCTTGAAACAGTGTTCTTGGGGTTTCTCTGGAGTGCCATCAAGGAAATCAAGGCTCCTTTCATGTGTGATGTGCAAGACGGAATTGCTCTGCACACAGTACAGGGGAATCGGGCCTCATCTCGCATCGAGGGGGAAGTCTCATGGTTTTTCTCGAGTTGCGGCGGGAACCTGGGGTATATTCTCGAGTTACGACGGGGATGTCCCTTCCACACACGTGTTTGTTCAGCCACGTCAGGACTCCTGCCTAGTTGCGAGACACAACTCGGGATTCTCCTCGAGGCTTGGCAGGGCAATTGGAACGCCTCTCCAGCTGAGACGGGAGACCAAGGGTTCCTTTCCACGTGCCACAAGAATCCTGGGACTCCTATCAAGTTTCACGAGGAGTCAGGCATCGTCTCCTTTGGAGGCACTGATCTCCGCGTACCTCTGGAGTTTTCAAAGGATGTGAGGACTCCGGTCGCGATGAGGTGGGGAACTAGGTGTTTCTCTGTGGTCTCCACAGGGGATTCAGACATCCTTTCTTCTTGGGAGATGCAAGACGAGCCTGCATTCCAGTCACTGCAGGGATATCCAGCCTTATTTCGAGTCAGGGCATCGCGGTGTCCATTCCACTTGAGGCCGCAAACTCAGGATCCCTCTCACATACCTAGAGCTGAGAGAAGCCTCCTCTTGAGGTGCTTGTGGTAAGGTGGTATTCCTCAGGAGTCGAAGCCAGGGACTATCCTCTCATCTCGTGTTGATTCTTGGTCCACGGAGCTCTTTCGTGTTGCTACAGTGACCTCAGGATCCCTCTAGCCTTGAAACAGTGTTCTTGGGGCTTCTCTGGAGTGCCATCAAGGAAATCAAGGCTCCTTTCATGTGTGATGTGCAACACGGAATTGCTCTGCACGCAGTGCAGGGGAATCGGGCCTCATCTCGCGGCAAGAGGGAAGTCTCATGGTTTTTCTCGAGTTGCGGCGGGAACCTGGGGTATATTCTCGAGTTACGACGGGGATGGCCCTTCCACACACGTGTTTGTTCAGCCACGTCAGGACTCTTGCCTAGTTGCGAGACACAACTCGGGATTCTCCTCGAGGCTTGGCAAGGCAATTGGGACGCCTCTCCAGCTGAGGCGGGAGACCAAGTGTCCCTTTCCACGTGGCACGGGAATCCTGGGACTCCTATCAAGTTTCACGAGGAGTCAGGCATCGTCTCCTTTGGAGGCACTGATCTCCGCGTACCTCTGGAGTTTTCAAAGGATGTGAGGCTATCGGTCGCGATGAGGTGGGGAACTAAGTCTTTCTCTGTGCTTTCCACAGGGGATTCAGACATCCTTTCGTCCTGGGAGATGCAAGACGAGCCTGCATTGAAGTCACTGCAGGGATATCCGGCCTTATTTCGAGTCAGGGCATCGCGGTGTCCATTCCACTTGAGTCCGCAAACTCAGGGTCCCTCTCACATACCTAGAGCTGAGAGAAGCCTCCTCTTGAGGTGCTTGTGGTAAGGTGGTATTTCTCTGGAGACGAATCCAGGGACTAACCTCTCTTTTCGAGTTGATTTTTGGTCCACAGAGTTCTTTCATGTTTCTACAGTGACCTCAGGATCCCTCTATCCTTGAAACAGTGTTCTTGAGGATTCTCTGGAGTGCCATCAAGGATTTCAAGGCTCCTTTCATGTGTGATGTGCAAGACGGATTTGCTCTGCACGCAGTACAGGGGAATCGGGCCTCATCTCGCATCGAGGGGGAAGTCTCATGGTTTTTCTCGAGTTGCGGCGGGAACCTGGGGTATATTCTCGAGTTACGATGGGGATGGCCCTTCCACCCACGTGTTTGTTCAGCCACGTCAGGACTCCTGCCTAGTTGCAAGGGACAACTCGGGATTCTCCTCGAGGCTTGGCAGGGCAATTGGAACGCCTCTCCAGCTGAGGCGGGAGACCAAGGGTCCCTTTCCACGTGCCTCAAGAATCCTGGGACTCCTATCAAGTTTCACGAGGAGTCAGGCATCGTCTCCTTTGGAGGCACTGATCTCCACATACCTCTGGAGTTTTCAAAGGATTTGAGGCCTCCTGTCGCGATGAGGTGGGGAACTAGGTGTTTCTCTGTGGTCTCCACAGGGGATTCAGACATCCTTTCTTCTTGGGAGATGCAAGACGAGCCTGCATTCCAGTCACTGCAGGGATATCCGGCCTTATTTCGAGTCAGGGCATCGCGGTGTCCATTCCACTTGAGGCCGCAAACTCAGGGTCCCTCTCACATACCTAGAGCTGAGAGAAGCCTCCTCTTGAGGTGCTTGTGGTAAGGTGGTATTCCTCTGGAGTCGAAGCCAGGAAATAACCTCTCATCTCCAGTTGGTTTTTGGTCCACTGAGCTCTTTCGTGTTGCTACAGTGATCTCAGGATCCCTCTAGCCTTGAAACAGTGTTCTTGGGTTTTCTCTGGAGTGCCATCAAGGAAATCAAGGCTCCTTTCATGTGTGATGTGCAACACAGAATTGCTCTGTACGCAGTGCAGGGGAATCGGGCCTCATCTCGCGGCGAGGGCGAAATCTCATGGTTTTTCTCGAGTTGCGGCGGGAACCTGGGGTATATTCTCGAGTTACGACGGGGATGGCCCTTCCACACACGTGTTTGTTCAGCCACGTCAGGACTCTTGCCTAGTTGCGAGACACAACTCGGGATTCTCCTCGAGGCTTGGCAAGGCAATTGGGACGCCTCTCCAGCTGAGGCGGGAGACCAAGGGTCCCTTTCCACGTGCCACAAGAATCCTGGGTCTCCTATCAAGTTTCACGAGGAGTCAGGCATCGTCTCCTTTGGAGGCACTGATCTCCGCGTACCTCGGGAGTTTTCAAAGGATGTGAGGCCTCCGGTCGCGATGAGGTGGGGAACTAGGTCTTTCTCTGTGCTTTCCACAGGGGATTCAGACATCCTTTCGTCCTGGGAGATGCAAGACGAGCCTGCATTGAAGTCACTGCAGGGATATCCGGCCTTACTTCGAGTCAGGGCATCGCGGTGTCCATTCCACTTGAGGCCGCAAACTCAGGGTCCCTCTCACATACCTAGAGCTGAGAGAAGCCTCCTCTTGAGGTGCTTGTGGTAAGGTGGTATTCCTCTGGAGACGAATCCAGGGACTAACCTCTCTTTTCGAGTTGATTTTTGGTCCACAGAGTTCTTTCGTGTTGCTACAGTGACCTCAGAATCCCTCTATCCTTGAAACAGTGTTCTTGGGGTTTCTCTGGAGTGCCATCAAGGAAATCAAGGCTCCTTTCATGTGTGATGTGTAAGACGGAATTGCTCTGCACACAGTAAAGGGGAATCGGGCCTCATCTCGCATCGAGGGGCAAGTCTCATGGTTTTTCTCGAGTTGCGGCGGGAACCTGGGGTATATTCTCGAGTTACGACGGGGATGGCCCTTCCACACACGTGTTTGTTCAGCCACGTCAGGACTCCTGCCTAGTTGCGAGGGACAACTCGGGATTCTCCTCGAGGCTTGGCAGGGCAATTGGAACGCCTCTCCAGCTGAGGCGGGAGACCAAGGGTTCCTTTCCACGTGCCACAAGAATCCTGGGACTCCTATCAAGTTTCACGAGGAGTCAGGCATCGTCTCCTTTGGAGGCACTGATCTCCGCGTACCTCTGGAGTTTTCAAAGGATTTGAGGCCTCCGGTCGCCATGAGGTGGGGAACTAGGTGTTTCTCTGTGGTCTCCACAGGGGATTCAGACATCCTTTTTTCTTGGGAGATGCAAGACGAGCCTGCATTCAAGTCACTGCAGGGATATCCAGCCTTATTTCGAGTCAGGGCATCGCGGTGTCCATTCCACTTGAGGCCGCAAACTCAGGGTCCCTCTCAAATACCTAGAGCTGAGAGAAGCCTCCTCTTGAGGTGCTTGTGGTAAGGTGGTATTCCTCTGGAGTCGAAGCCAGGGACTAACCTCTCATCTCGAGTTGGTTTTTGGTCCACGGAGCTCTTTCGTGTTGCTACAGTGACCTCAGGATCCCTCTAGCCTTGAAACAGTGTTCTTGGGGTTTCTCTGGAGTGCCATCAAGGAAATCAAGGCTCCTTTCATGTGTGATGTGCAACACGGAATTGCTCTGCACGCAGTGCAGGGGAATCGGGCCTCATCTCACGGTGAGGGGGAAGTCTCATGGTTTTTCTCGAGTTGCGGCGGGAACCTGGGGTATATTCTCGAGTTACGACGGGGATGGCCCTTCCACCCACGTGTTTCTTCAGCCACGTCAGGACTCCTGCCTAGTTGCGAGGGACAACTCGGGATTCTCCTCGAGGATTGGCAGGCCAGTTGGAACGCCTCTCCAGCTGAGGCAGGAGACCAAGGGTCCCTTTCCACGTGCCACAGGAATCCTGGGACTCCTATCAAGTTTCACGAGGAGTCAGGCATCGTCTCCTTTGGAGGCACTGATCTCCGCGTACCTCTGGAGTTTTCAAAGGATGTGAGGCTATCGGTCGCGATGAGGTGGGGAACTAAGTCTTTCTCTGTGCTTTCCACAGGGGATTCAGACATCCTTTCGTCCTGGGAGATGCAAGACGAGCCTGCATTGAAGTCACTGCAGGGATATCCGGCCTTATTTCGAGTCAGGGCATCGCGGTGTCCATTCCACTTGAGGCCGCAAACTCAGGGTCCCTCTCACATACCTAGAGCTGAGAGAAGCCTCCTCTTGAGGTGCTTGTGGTAAGGTGGTATTCCTCTGGAGACGAATCCAGGGACTAACCTCTCTTTTCGAGTTGATTTTTGGTCCACAGAGTTCTTTCGTGTTGCTACAGTGACCTCAGAATCCCTCTATCCTTGAAACAGTGTTCTTGGGGTTTCTCTGGAGTGCCATGAAGGAAATCAAGGCTCCTTTCATGTGTGATGTGCAACACAGAATTGCTCTGCACACAGTGCAGGGGAATCGGGCCTCATCTCGCGGCGAGGGCGAAGTTTCATGGTTTTTCCTGAGTTGCGGCGGGAACCTGGGGTATATTCTCGAGTTACGACGGGGATGGCCCTTCCACACACGTGTTTGTTCAGCCACGTCAGGACTCTTGCCTAGTTGCGAGACACAACTCGGGATTCTCCTCGAGGCTTGGCAAGGCAATTGGGACGCCTCTCCAGCTGAGGCGGGAGACCAAGGGTCCCTTTCCACGTGCCACAGGAATCCTGGGCCTCCTATCAAGTTTCACGAGGAGTCAGGCATCGTCTCCTTTGGAGGCACTGATCTCCGCGTACCTCGGGAGTTTTCAAAGGATGTGAGGCCTCCGGTCGCGATGAGGTGGGGAACTAGGTCTTTCTCTGTGGTCTCCACAGGGGATTCAGACATCCTTTCATCTTGGGAGATGCAAGACGAGCCTGCATTCAAGTCACTGCAGGGATATCCGGCCTTATTTCGCGTCAGGGCATCGCGGTGTCCATTCCACTTGAGGCCGCAAACTCAGGGTCCCTCTCACATACCTAGAGCTGAGAGAAGCCTCCTCTTGAGGTGCTTGTGGTAAGGTGGTATTCCTCTGGAGTCGAAGCCAGGAAATAACCTCTCATCTCCAGTTGGTTTTTGGTCCACTGAGCTCTTTCGTGTTTCTACAGTGACCTCAGGATCCCTCTAGCCTTGAAACAGTGTTCTTGGGGTTTCTCTGGAGTGCCATGAAGGAAATCAAGGCTCCTTTCATGTGTGATGTGCAACACAGAATTGCTCTGTACGCAGTGCAGGGGAATCGGGCCTCATCTCGCGGCGAGGGCGAAATCTCATGGTTTTTCTCGAGTTGCGGCGGGAACCTGGGGTATATTCTCGAGTTACGACGGGGATGGCCCTTCCACACACGTGTTTGTTCAGCCACGTCAGGACTCTTGCCTAGTTGCGAGACACAACTCGGGATTCTCCTCGAGGCTTGGCAAGGCAATTGGGACGCCTCTCCAGCTGAGGCGGGAGACCAAGGGTCCCTTTCCACGTGCCACAGGAATCCTGGGTCTCCTATCAAGTTTCACGAGGAGTCAGGCATCGTCTCCTTTGGAGGCACTGATCTCCGCGTACCTCGGGAGTTTTCAAAGGATGTGAGGCCTCCGGTCGCGATGAGGTGGGGAACTAGGTCTTTCTCTGTGGTCTCCACAGGGGATTCAGACATCCTTTCATCTTGGGAGATGCAAGACGAGCCTGCATTCAAGTCACTGCAGGGATATCCAGCCTTATTTCGCGTCAGGGCATCGCGGTGTCCATTCCACTTGAGGCCGCAAACTCAGGGTCCCTCTCACATACCTAGAGCTGAGAGAAGCCTCCTCTTGAGGTGCTTGTGGTAAGGTGGTATTCCTCTGGAGTCGAATCCAGGGACTAACCTCTCATCTCGAGTTGATTTTTGGCCCACGGAGCTCTTTCGTGTTGCTACAGTGACCTCAGGATCCCTCTAGCCTTGAAACAGTGTTCTTGGGGTTTCTCTGGAGTGCCATCAAGGAAATCAAGGCTCCTTTCATGTGTGATGTGCAACACGGAATTGCTCTGCACGCAGTGCAGGGGAATCGGGCCTCATCTCACGGCGAGGGGGAAGTCTCATGGTTTTTCTCGAGTTGCGGCGGGAACCTGGGGTATATTCTCGAGTTACGACGGGGATGGCCCTTCCACCCACGTGTTTCTTCAGCCACGTCAGGACTCCTGCCTAGTTGCGAGGGACAACTCGGGATTCTCCTCGAGGATTGGCAGGCCAGTTGGAACGCCTCTCCAGCTGAGGCAGGAGACCAAGTGTCCCTTTCCACGTGCCACAGGAATCCTGGGACTCCTATCAAGTTTCACGAGGAGTCAGGCATCGTCTCCTTTGGAGGCACTGATCTTCGCGTACCTCTGGAGTTTTCAAAGGATGTGAGGCCTCTGGTCGCGATGAGGTGGGGAACTAGGTCTTTCTCTGTGGTCTCCACAGGGGATTCAGACATCCTTTCATCTTGGGAGATGCAAGACAAGCCTGCATTCAAGTCACTGCAGGGATATCCAGCCTTATTTCGTGTCAGGGCATCGCGGTGTCCATTCCACTTGAGGCCGCAAACTCAGGGTCCCTCTCACATACCTAGAGCTGAGAGAAGCCTCCTCTTGAGGTGCTTGTGGTAAGGTGGTATTCCTCCGGAGTCGAAGCCAGGGACTAACCTCTCATCTCGAGTTGATTTTTGGTCCACGGAGCTCTTTCGTGTTTCTACAGTGACCTCAGGATCCCTCTAGCCTTGAAACAGTGTTCTTGGGGTTTCTCTGGAGTGCCATCAAGGAAATCAAGGCTCCTTTCATGTGTGATATGCAACAAGGACTTGCTCTGCACGCAGTGCAGGGGAATCGGGCCTCATCTCGCGGCGAGGGGGAAGTCTCATGGTTTTTCTCAAGTTGCGGCAGGAACCTGGGGTACATTCTCGAGTTACGACGGGGATGGCCCTTCCACCCACGTGTTTCTTCAGCGACGTCAGGACTCCTGCCTAGTTGCGAGGGACAACTCTGGATTCTCCTCGAGGCTTGGCAGGGCAATTGGGACGCCTCTCCAGCTGAGGCGGGAGACCAAGTGTCCCTTTCCAAGTGCCACAGGAATCCTGGGACTCCTATCAAGTTTCACGAGGAGTCAGGCATCGTCTCCTTTGGAGGCACTGATCTCCGCGTACCTCTGGAGTTTTCAAAGGATGTGAGGCTATCGGTCGCGATGAGGTGGGGAACTAAGTCTTTCTCTGTGCTTTCCACAGGGGATTCAGACATCCTTTCGTCCTGGGAGATGCAAGACGAGCCTGCATTGAAGTCACTGCAGGGATATCCGGCCTTATTTCGAGTCAGGGCATCGCGGTGTCCATTCCACTTGAGGCCGCAAACTCAGGGTCCCTCTCACATACCTAGAGCTGAGAGAAGCCTCCTCTTGAGGTGCTTGTGGTAAGGTGGTATTCCTCTGGAGACGAATCCAGGGACTAACCTCTCTTTTCGAGTTGATTTTTGGTCCACAGAGTTCTTTCGTGTTGCTACAGTGACCTCAGAATCCCTCTATCCTTGAAACAGTGTTCTTGGGGTTTCTCTGGAGTGCCATCAAGGAAATCAAGGCTCCTTTCATGTGTGATGTGTAAGACGGAATTGCTCTGCACACAGTAAAGGGGAATCGGGCCTCATCTCGCATCGAGGGGCAAGTCTCATGGTTTTTCTCGAGTTGCGGCGGGAACCTGGGGTATATTCTCGAGTTACGACGGGGATGGCCCTTCCACACACGTGTTTGTTCAGCCACGTCAGGACTCCTGCCTAGTTGCGAGGGACAACTCGGGATTCTCCTCGAGGCTTGGCAGGGCAATTGGGACGCCTCTCCAGCTGAGGCGGGAGACCAAGGGTTCCTTTCCACGTGCCACAAGAATCCTGGGACTCCTATCAAGTTTCACGAGGAGTCAGGCATCGTCTCCTTTGGAGGCACTGATCTCCGCGTACCTCTGGAGTTTTCAAAGGATTTGAGGCCTCCGGTCGCCATGAGGTGGGGAACTAGGTGTTTCTCTGTGGTCTCCACAGGGGATTCAGACATCCTTTCTTCTTGGGAGATGCAAGACGAGCCTGCATTCAAGTCACTGCAGGGATATCCAGCCTTATTTCGAGTCAGGGCATCGCGGTGTCCATTCCACTTGAGGCCGCAAACTCAGGGTCCCTCTCAAATACCTAGAGCTGAGAGAAGCCTCCTCTTGAGGTGCTTGTGGTAAGGTGGTATTCCTCTGGAGTCGAAGCCAGGAACTAACCTCTCATCTCGAGTTGGTTTTTGGTCCACGGAGCTCTTTCGTGTTGCTACAGTGACCTCAGGATCCCTCTAGCCTTGAAACAGTGTTCTTGGGGTTTCTCTGGAGTGCCATGAAGGAAATCAAGGCTCCTTTCATGTGTGATGTGCAACACAGAATTGCTCTGCACACAGTGCAGGGGAATCGGGCCTCATCTCGCGGCGAGGGCGAAGTTTCATGGTTTTTCCTGAGTTGCGGCGGAAACCTGGGTTATATTCTCGAGTTACGACGGGGATGGCCCTTCCACACACGTGTTTGTTCAGCCACGTCAGGACTCTTGCCTAGTTGCGAGACACAACTCGGGATTCTCCTCGAGGCTTGGCAAGGCAATTGGGACGCCTCTCCAGCTGAGGCGGGAGACCAAGGGTCCCTTTCCACGTGCCACAGGAATCCTGGGTCTCCTATCAAGTTTCACGAGGAGTCAGGCATCGTCTCCTTTGGAGGCACTGATCTCCGCGTACCTCGGGAGTTTTCAAAGGATGTGAGGCCTCCGGTCGCGATGAGGTGGGGAACTAGGTCTTTCTCTGTGGTCTCCACAGGGGATTCAGACATCCTTTCATCTTGGGAGATGCAAGACGAGCCTGCATTCAAGTCACTGCAGGGATATCCGGCCTTATTTCGCGTCAGGGCATCGCGGTGTCCATTCCACTTGAGGCCGCAAACTCAGGGTCCCTCTCACATACCTAGAGCTGAGAGAAGCCTCCTCTTGAGGTGCTTGTGGTAAGGTGGTATTCCTCTGGAGTCGAATCCAGGGACTAACCTCTCATCTCGAGTTGATTTTTGGCCCACGGAGCTCTTTCGTGTTGCTACAGTGACCTCAGGATCCCTCTAGCCTTGAAACAGTGTTCTTGGGGTTTCTCTGGAGTGCCATCAAGGAAATCAAGGCTCCTTTCATGTGTGATGTGCAACACGGAATTGCTCTGCACGCAGTGCAGGGGAATCGGGCCTCATCTCACGGTGAGGGGGAAGTCTCATGGTTTTTCTCGAGTTGCGGCGGGAACCTGGGGTATATTCTCGAGTTACGACGGGGATGGCCCTTCCACCCACGTGTTTCTTCAGCCACGTCAGGACTCCTGCCTAGTTGCGAGGGACAACTCGGGATTCTCCTCGAGGATTGGCAGGCCAGTTGGAACGCCTCTCCAGCTGAGGCAGGAGACCAAGTGTCCCTTTCCACGTGCCACAGGAATCCTGGGACTCCTATCAAGTTTCACGAGGAGTCAGGCATCGTCTCCTTTGGAGGCACTGATCTTCGCGTACCTCTGGAGTTTTCAAAGGATGTGAGGCCTCTGGTCGCGATGAGGTGGGGAACTAGGTCTTTCTCTGTGGTCTCCACAGGGGATTCAGACATCCTTTCATCTTGGGAGATGCAAGACAAGCCTGCATTCAAGTCACTGCAGGGATATCCAGCCTTATTTCGTGTCAGGGCATCGCGGTGTCCATTCCACTTGAGGCCGCAAACTCAGGGTCCCTCTCACATACCTAGAGCTGAGAGAAGCCTCCTCTTGAGGTGCTTGTGGTAAGGTGGTATTCCTCTGGAGTCGAAGCCAGGGACTAACCTCTCATCTCGAGTTGATTTTTGGTCCACGGAGCTCTTTCGTGTTTCTACAGTGACCTCAGGATCCCTCTAGCCTTGAAACAGTGTTCTTGGGGTTTCTCTGGAGTGCCATCAAGGAAATCAAGGCTCCTTTCATGTGTGATATGCAACAAGGAATTGCTCTGCACGCAGTGCAGGGGAATCGGGCCTCATCTCGCGGCGAGGGGGAAGTCTCATGGTTTTTCTCAAGTTGCGGCAGGAACCTGGGGTACATTCTCGAGTTACGACGGGGATGGCCCTTCCACCCACGTGTTTCTTCAGCGACGTCAGGACTCCTGCCTAGTTGCGAGGGACAACTCTGGATTCTCCTCGAGGCTTGGCAGGGCAATTGGGACGCCTCTCCAGCTGAGGCGGGAGACCAAGTGTCCCTTTCCAAGTGCCACAGGAATCCTGGGACTCCTATCAAGTTTCACGAGGAGTCAGGCATCGTCTCCTTTGGAGGCACTGATCTCCGCGTACCTCTGGAGTTTTCAAAGGATGTGAGGCTATCGGTCGCGATGAGGTGGGGAACTAAGTCTTTCTCTGTGCTTTCCACAGGGGATTCAGACATCCTTTCGTCCTGGGAGATGCAAGACGAGCCTGCATTGAAGTCACTGCAGGGATATCCGGCCTTATTTCGAGTCAGGGCATCGCGGTGTCCATTCCACTTGAGGCCGCAAACTCAGGGTCCCTCTCACATACCTAGAGCTGAGAGAAGCCTCCTCTTGAGGTGCTTGTGGTAAGGTGGTATTCCTCTGGAGACGAATCCAGGGACTAACCTCTCTTTTCGAGTTGATTTTTGGTCCACAGAGTTCTTTCGTGTTGCTACAGTGACCTCAGAATCCCTCTATCCTTGAAACAGTGTTCTTGGGGTTTCTCTGGAGTGCCATCAAGGAAATCAAGGCTCCTTTCATGTGTGATGTGTAAGACGGAATTGCTCTGCACACAGTAAAGGGGAATCGGGCCTCATCTCGCATCGAGGGGCAAGTCTCATGGTTTTTCTCGAGTTGCGGCGGGAACCTGGGGTATATTCTCGAGTTACGACGGGGATGGCCCTTCCACACACGTGTTTGTTCAGCCACGTCAGGACTCCTGCCTAGTTGCGAGGGACAACTCGGGATTCTCCTCGAGGCTTGGCAGGGCAATTGGGACGCCTCTCCAGCTGAGGCGGGAGACCAAGGGTTCCTTTCCACGTGCCACAAGAATCCTGGGACTCCTATCAAGTTTCACGAGGAGTCAGGCATCGTCTCCTTTGGAGGCACTGATCTCCGCGTACCTCTGGAGTTTTCAAAGGATTTGAGGCCTCCGGTCGCCATGAGGTGGGGAACTAGGTGTTTCTCTGTGGTCTCCACAGGGGATTCAGACATCCTTTCTTCTTGGGAGATGCAAGACGAGCCTGCATTCAAGTCACTGCAGGGATATCCAGCCTTATTTCGAGTCAGGGCATCGCGGTGTCCATTCCACTTGAGGCCGCAAACTCAGGGTCCCTCTCAAATACCTAGAGCTGAGAGAAGCCTCCTCTTGAGGTGCTTGTGGTAAGGTGGTATTCCTCTGGAGTCGAAGCCAGGAACTAACCTCTCATCTCGAGTTGGTTTTTGGTCCACGGAGCTCTTTCGTGTTGCTACAGTGACCTCAGGATCCCTCTAGCCTTGAAACAGTGTTCTTGGGGTTTCTCTGGAGTGCCATGAAGGAAATCAAGGCTCCTTTCATGTGTGATGTGCAACACAGAATTGCTCTGCACACAGTGCAGGGGAATCGGGCCTCATCTCGCGGCGAGGGCGAAGTTTCATGGTTTTTCCTGAGTTGCGGCGGAAACCTGGGTTATATTCTCGAGTTACGACGGGGATGGCCCTTCCACACACGTGTTTGTTCAGCCACGTCAGGACTCTTGCCTAGTTGCGAGACACAACTCGGGATTCTCCTCGAGGCTTGGCAAGGCAATTGGGACGCCTCTCCAGCTGAGGCGGGAGACCAAGGGTCCCTTTCCACGTGCCACAGGAATCCTGGGTCTCCTATCAAGTTTCACGAGGAGTCAGGCATCGTCTCCTTTGGAGGCACTGATCTCCGCGTACCTCGGGAGTTTTCAAAGGATGTGAGGCCTCCGGTCGCGATGAGGTGGGGAACTAGGTCTTTCTCTGTGGTCTCCACAGGGGATTCAGACATCCTTTCATCTTGGGAGATGCAAGACGAGCCTGCATTCAAGTCACTGCAGGGATATCCGGCCTTATTTCGCGTCAGGGCATCGCGGTGTCCATTCCACTTGAGGCCGCAAACTCAGGGTCCCTCTCACATACCTAGAGCTGAGAGAAGCCTCCTCTTGAGGTGCTTGTGGTAAGGTGGTATTCCTCTGGAGTCGAAGCCAGGGACTAAACTCTCATCTCGAGTTGATTTTTGGTCCACGGAGCTCTTTCGTGTTGCTACAGTGACCTCAGGATCCCTCTAGCCTTGAAACAGTGTTCTTGGGGTTTCTCTGGAGTGCCATCAAGGAAATCAAGGCTCTTTCATGTGTGATGTGCAACACGGAATTGCTCTGCACGCAGTGCAGGGGAATCGGGCCTCATCTCGCATCGAGGGGGAAGTCTCATGGTTTTTCTCGAGTTGCGGCGGGAACCTGGGGTATATTCTCGAGTTACGACGGGGATGGCCCTTCCACCCACGTGTTTGTTCAGCCACGTCAGGACTCTTGCCTAGTTGTGAGACACAACTCGGGATTCTCCTCGAGGCTTGGCAAGGCAATTGGGACGCCTCTCCAGCTGAGGCGGGAGACCAAGGGTCCCTTTCCACGTGCCACAGGAATCCTGGGACTCCTATCAAGTTTCTCGAGGAGTCAGGCATCGTCTCCTTTGGAGGCACTGATCTCCGCGTACCTCTGGAGTTTTCAAAGGATGTGAGGCCTCCGGTCGCGATGAGGTGGGGAACTAGGTCTTTCTCTGTGGTCTCCACAGGGGATTCAGACATCCTTTCATCTTGGGAGATGCAAGACGAGCCTGCATTCAAGTCACTGCAGGGATATCCAGCCTTATTTCGCGTCAGGGCATCGCGGTGTCCATTCCACTTGAGGCCGCAAACTCAGGGTCCCTCTCACATACCTAGAGCTGAGAGAAGCCTCCGCTTGAGGTGCTTGTGGTAAGGTGGTATTCCTCTGGAGTCGAAGCCAGGGACTAACCTCTCATCTCGAGTTGATTTTTGGCCCACGGAGCTCTTTCGTGTTGCTACAGTGACCTCAGGATCCCTCTAGCCTTGAAACAGTGTTCTTGGGGTTTCTCTGGAGTGCCATCAAGGAAATCAAGGCTCCTTTCATGTGTGATGTGCAACACGGAATTGCTCTGCACGCAGTGCAGGGGAATCGGACCTCATCTCTCGGCGAGGGGGAAGTCTCATGGTTTTTCTCGAGTTGCGGCGGGAACCTGGGGTATATTCTCGAGTTACGATGGGGATGGCCCTTCCACACAAGTGTGTGTTCAGCCATGTCAGGACTCCTGCCTAGTTGCGAGGGACAACTCGGGATTCTCCTCGAGGCTTTGCAGGGCAATTGGGACGCCTCTCCAGCTGAGGCGGGAGACCAAGGGTCCCTTTCCACGTGCCACAAGAATCCTGGGACTCCTATCAAGTTTCACGAGGAGTCAGGCATCGTCTCCTTTGGAGGCACTGATCTCCGCGTACCTCTGGAGTTTTCAAAGGATGTGAGGCCTCCTGTCGCGATGAGGTGGGGAACTAGGTCTTTCTCTGTGATCTCCACAGGGGATTCAGACACCCTTTCGTCTTGGGAGATGCAAGACGAGCCTGCATTCCAGTCACTGCTGGGATATCCGGCGTTATTTCGAGTCAGGGCATCGCGGTGTCCATTCCACTTGAGGCCGCAAACTCAGGGTCCCTCTCACATACCTAGAGCTGAGAGAAGCCTCCTCTTGAGGTGCTTGTGGTAAGGTGGTATTCCTCTGGAGTCGAAGCCAGGGACTAACCTCCTATCTCGAGTTGATTTTTGGCCCACGGAGCTCTTTCGTGTTGCTACAGTGACCTCAGGATCCCTCTATCCTTGAAACAGTGTTCTTGGGGTTTCTCTGGAGTGCCATCAAGGAAATCAAGGCTCCTTTCATGTGTGATGTGCAACACGGAATTGCTCTGCACGCAGTGCAGGGGAATCGGGCCTCATCTCGCGGCGAGGGGGACGTCTCATGGTTTTTCTCGAGTTGCGGCGGGAACCTGGGGTATATTCTCGAGTTACGACGGGGATGGCCCTTCCACCCACGTGTTTCTTCAGCGACGTCAGGACTCCTGCCTAGTTGCGAGGGACAACTCGCGATTCTCCTCGAGGCTTTGCAGGGCAATTGGGACGCCTCTCCAGCTGAGACGGGAGACCAAGAGTCCCTTTCCACGTGCCACAGGAATCCTGGGTCTCCTATCAAGTTTCACGAGGAGTCAGGCATCGTCTCCTTTGGAGGCACTGATCTCCGCATACCTCTGGAGTTTTCAAAGGATTTGAGGCCTCCTGTCGCGATGAGGTGGGGAACTAGGTCTTTCTCTGTGGTCTCCACAGGGGATTCAGACACCCTTTCGTCTTGGGAGATGCAAGACGAGCCTGCATTCCAGTCACTGCAGGGATATCCGGCGTTATTTCGAGTCAGGGCATCGCGGTGTCCATTCCACTTGAGGCCGCAAACTCAGGGTCCCTCTCACATACCTAGAGCTGAGAGAAGCCTCCTCTTGAGGTGCTTGTGGTAAGGTGGTATTCCTCTGGAGTCGAAGCCAGGGACTAACCTCTCATCTCGAGTTGATTTTTGGTCCACGGAGCTCTTTCGTGTTGCTACAGTGACCTCAGGATCCCTCTAGCCTTGAAACAGTGTTCTTGGGGTTTCTCTGGAGTGCCATGAAGGAAATCAAGGCTCCTTTCATGTGTGATGTGCAACACAGAATTGCTCTGCACGCAGTGCAGGGGAATCGGGCCTCATCTCGCGGCGAGGGGGAAGTCTCATGGTTTTTCTCGAGTTGCGGCGGGAACCTGGGGTATATTCTCGAGTTACGACGGGGATGGCCGTTCCACACACGTGTTTGTTCAGCGACGTCAGGACTCCTGCCTAGTTGTGAGGGACAACTCTGGATTCTCCTCGAGGCTTGGCAGGGCAATTGGGACGCCTCTCCAGCTGAGGCGGGAGACCAAGTGTCCCTTTCCAAGTGCCACAGGAATTCTGGGACTCCTATCAAGTTTCACGAGGAGTCAGGCATCGTCTCCTTTGGAGGCACTGATCTCCGCGTACCTCTGGAGTTTTCAAAGGATGTGAGGCTATCGGTCGCGATGAGGTGGGGAACTAAGTCTTTCTCTGTGCTTTCCACAGGGGATTCAGACATCCTTTCGTCCTGGGAGATGCAAGACGAGCCTGCATTGAAGTCACTGCAGGGATAGCCGGCCTTATTTCGAGTCAGGGCATCTTGGTGTCCATTCCACTTGAGGCCGCAAACTCAGGGTCCCTCTCACATACCTAGAGCTGAGAGAAGCCTCCTCTTGAGGTGCTTGTGGTAAGGTGGTATTCCTATGGAGACGAATCCAGGGACTAACCTCTCTTTTCGAGTTGATTTTTGGTCCACAGTGTTCTTTCGTGTTGCTACAGTGACCTCAGGATTCCTCTAGCCTTGAAACAGTGTTCTTGGGGTTTCTCTGGAGTGCCATCAAGGAAATCAAGGCTCCTTTCATGTGTGATGTGCAAGACGGAATTGCTCTGCACGCAGTACAGGGGAATCGGGCCTCATCTCGCATCGAGGGGGAAGTCTCATGGTTTTCCTCGAGTTGCGGCGGGAACCTGGGGTATATTCTCGAGTTACGACGGGGATGGCCCTTCCACACACGTGTTTGTTCAGCCACGTCAGGACTCCTGCTTAGTTGCGAGGGACAACTCGGGATTCTCCTCGAGGCTTCCAAGGCAATTGGAACGCCTCTCCAGCTGAGGTGGGAGACCAAGGGTCCCTTTCCACGTGCCACAAGAATCCTGGGACTCCTATCAAGTTTCACGAGGAGTCAGGCATCGTCTCCTTTGGAGGCACTGATCTCCGCATACCTCTGGAGTTTTCAAAGGATGTGAGGCCTCCGGTAGCGTTGACGTGGGGAACTAGGTGTTTCTCTGTGGTCTCCACAGGGGATTCAGACATCCTTTCATCTTGGGAGATGCAAGACGAGCCTGCATTCAAGTCACTGCAGGGATATCCGGCCTTATTTCGCGTCAGGGCATCGCGGTGTCCATTCCACTTGAGGCCGCAAACTCAGGGTCCCTCTCACATACCTAGAGCTGAGAGAAGCCTCCTCTTGAGGTGCTTGTGGTAAGGTGGTATTCCTCTGGAGACGAATCCAGGGACTAACCTCTCTTTTCGAGTTGATTTTTGGTCCACAGAGTTCTTTCGTGTTGCTACAGTGACCTCAGGATTCCTCTAGCCTTGAAACAGTGTTCTTGGGGTTTCTCTGGAGTGCCATCAAGGAAATCAAGGCTCCTTTCATGTGTGATGTGCAAGACGGAATTGCTCTGCACGCAGTACAGGGGAATCGGGCCTCATCTCGCATCGAGGGGGAAGTCTCATGGTTTTTCTCGAGTTGCGGCGGGAACCTGGGGTATATTCTCGAGTTACGACGGGGATGGCCCTTCCACCCACGTGTTTGTTCAGCCACGTCAGGACTCCTGCCTAGTTGCGAGGGACAACTCGGGATTCTCCTCGAGGCTTGGCAAGGCAATTGGGACGCCTCTCCAGCTGAGGCGGGAGACCAAGTGTCCCTTTCCACGTACCACAGGAATCCTGGGACTCCTATCAAGTTTCACGAGGAGTCAGGCATCGTCTCCTTTGGAGGCACTGATCTCCGCGTACCTCTGGAGTTTTCAAAGGATGTGAGGCCTCCGGTCGCGATGAGGTGGGGAACTAGGTCTTTCTCTGTGGTCTCCACAGGGGATTCAGACATCCTTTCATCTTGGGAGATGCAAGACGAGCCTGCATTGAAGTCACTGCAGGGATATCCAGCCTTATTTCGCGTCAGGGCATCGCGGTGTCAATTCCACTTGAGGCCGCAAACTCAGGGTCCCTCTCACATACCTAGAGCTGAGAGAAGCCTCCTCTTGAGGTGCTTGTGGTAAGGTGGTATTCCTCTGGAGTCGAAGCCAGGGACTAACCTCTCATCTCGAGTTGATTTTTGGTCCACGGAGCTCTTTCATGTTGCTACAGTGACCTCAGGATCCCTCTAGCCTTGAAACAGTGTTCTTGGGGTTTCTCTGGAGTGCCATCAAGGAAATCAAGGCTCCTTTCATGTGTGATGTGCAACACGGAATTGCTCTGCACGCAGTGCAGGGGAATCGGGCCTCATCTCGCGGCGAGGGGGAAGTCTCATGGTTTTTCTCGAGTTGCGGCGGGAACCTGGGGTATATTCTCGAGTTACGACGGGGATGGCCCTTCCACCCAAGTGTTTCTTCAGCGACGTCAGGACTCCTGCCTAGTTGCGAGGGACAACTCTGGATTCTCCTCGAGGCTTTGCAGGGCAATTGGGACGCCTCTCCAGCTGAGGCGGGAGACCAAGTGTCCCTTTCCAAGTGCCACAGGAATCCTGGGACTCCTATCAAGTTTCACGAGGAGTCAGGCATCGTCTCCTTTGGAGGCACTGATCTCCGCGTACCTCTGGAGTTTTCAAAGGATTTGAGGCCTCCGGTCGCGATGAGGTGGGGAACTAGGTCTTTCTCTGTGGTCTCCACAGGGGATTCAGACATCCTTTCATCTTGGGAGATGCAAGACGAGCCTGCATTCAAGTCATTGCAGGGATATCCAGCCTTATTTCGCGTCAGGGCATCGCGGTATCCACTCCACTTGAGGCCGCAAACTCAGGGTCCCTCTCACATACCTAAAGCTGAGAGATGCCTCCTCTTGAGGTGCTTGTGGTAAGGTGGTATTCCTCTGGAGTCGAAGCCAGGGACTAACCTCTCATCTCGAGTTGATTTTTGGCCCACGGAGCTCTTTCGTGTTGCTACAGTGACCTTAGGATCCCTCTAGCCTTGAAACAGTGTTCTTGGGGTTTCTCTGGAGTGCCATCAAGGAAATCAAGGCTCCTTTCATGTGTGATGTGCAACACAGAATTGCTCTGCACGCAGTGCAGGGGAATCGGGCCTCATCTCGCGGCGAGGGGGAAGTCTCATGGTTTTTCTCGAGTTGCGGCGGGAACCTGGGGTATATTCTCGAGTTACGACGGGGATGGCCCTTCCACACACGTGTTTGTTCAGCCACGTCAGGACTCTTGCCTAGTTGCGAGACACAACTCGGGATTCTCCTCGAGGCTTGGCAAGGCAATTGGGACGCCTCTCCAGCTGAGGCGGGAGACCAAGGGTCCCTTTCCACGTGCCACAGGAATCCTGGGACTCCTATCAAGTTTCACGAGGAGTCAGGCATCGTCTCCTTTGGAGGCACTGATCTCCGCGTACCTCTGGAGTTTTCAAAGGATGTGAGGCCTCCGGTCGCGGTGAGGTGGGGAACTAGGTCTTTCTCTGTGGTCTCCACAGGGGATTCAGACATCCTTTCGTCCTGGGAGATGCAAGACGAGCCTGCATTCCAGTCACTGCAGGGATATCCGGCCTTATTTCGAGTCAGGGCATCTTGGTGTCCATTCCACTTGAGGCCGCAAACTCAGGGTCCCTCTCACATACCGAGAGCTGAGAGAAGCCTCCTCTTGAGGTGCTTGTGGTAAGGTGGTATTCCTCTGGAGTCGAAGCCAGGGACTAACCTCTCATCTCGAGTTGATTTTTGGTCCACGGAGCTTTTTCGTGTTGCTACAGTGACCTCAGGATCCCTCTAGCCTTGAAACAGTGTTCTTGGGTTTTCTCTGGAGTGCCATCAAGGAAATCAAGGCTCCTTTCATGTGTGATGTGCAACACAGAATTGCTCTGCACGCAGTGCAGGGGAATCGGGCCTCATCTCGCGGCGAGGGGGAAGTCTCATGGTTTTTCTCGAGTTGCGGCGGGAACCTGGGGTATATTCTCGAGTTACGACGGGAATGGCCCTTCCACACACGTGTTTGTTCAGCCACGTCAGGACTCTTGCCTAGTTGCGAGACACAACTCGGGATTCTCCTCGAGGCTTGGCAAGGCAATTGGGACGCCTCTCCAGCTGAGACGGGAGACCAAGGGTCCCTTTCCACGTGCCACAGGAATCCTGGGACTCCTATCAAGTTTCACGAGGAGTCAGGCATCGTCTCCTTTGGAGGCACTGATCTTCGCGTACCTCTGGAGTTTTCAAAGGATGTGAGGCCTCTGGTCGCGATGAGGTGGGAAACTAGGTCTTTCTCTGTGGTCTCCACAGGGGATTCAGACATCCTTTCATCTTGCGAGATGCAAGACGAGCCTGCATTCAAGTCACTGCAGGGATATCCAGCCTTATTTCGTGTCAGGGCATGGCGGTGTCCATTCCACTTGAGGCCGCAAACTCAGGGTCCCTCTCACATACCTAGAGCTGAGAGAAGCCTCCTCTTGAGGTGCTTGTGGTAAGGTGGTATTCCTCCGGAGTCGAAGCCAGGGACTAACCTCTCATCTCGAGTTGATTTTTGGTCCACGGAGCTCTTTCGTGTTTCTACAGTGACCTCAGGATCCCTCTAGCCTTGAAACAGTGTTCTTGGGGTTTCTCTGGAGTGCCATCAAGGAAATCAAGGCTCCTTTCATGTGTGATGTGCAACACGGAATTGCTCTGCACGCAGTGCAGGGGAATCGGGCCTCATCTCGCGGCGAGGGGGAAGTCTCATGGTTTTTCTCGAGTTGCGGCAGGAACCTTGGGTATATTCTCGAGTTACGACGGGGATGGCCCTTCCACCCACGTGTTTCTTCAGCGACGTCAGGACTCCTGCCTAGTTGCGAGGGACAACTCTGGATTCTCCTCGAGGCTTGGCAGGGCAATTGGGACGCCTCTCCAGCTGAGGCGGGAGACCAAGTGTCCCTTTCCAAGTGCCACAGGAATCCTGGGACTCCTATCAAGTTTCACGAGGAGTCAGGCATCGTCTCCTTTGGAGGCACTGATCTCCGCGTACCTCTGGAGTTTTCAAAGGATGTGAGGCTATCGGTCGCGATGAGGTGGGGAACTAAGTCTTTCTCTGTGCTTTCCACAGGGGATTCAGACATCCTTTCGTCCTGGGAGATGCAAGACGAGCCTGCATTGAAGTCACTGCAGGGATATCCGGCCTTATTTCGAGTCAGGGCATCGCGGTGTCCATTCCACTTGAGGCCGCAAACTCAGGGTCCCTCTCACATACCTAGAGCTGAGAGAAGCCTCCTCTTGAGGTGCTTGTGGTAAGGTGGTATTCCTCTGGAGACGAATCCAGGGACTAACCTCTCTTTTCGAGTTGATTTTTGGCCCACAGAGTTCTTTCGTGTTGCTACAGTGACCTCAGGATCCCTCTATCCTTGAAACAGTGTTCTTGGGGTTTCTCTGGAGTGCCATCAAGGAAATCAAGGCTCCTTTCATGTGTGATGTGCAAGACGGAATTGCTCTGCACACAGTACAGGGGAATCGGGCCTCATCTCGCATCGAGGGGGAAGTCTCATGGTTTTTCTCGAGTTGCGGCGGGAACCTGGGGTATATTCTCGAGTTACGACGGGGATGGCCCTTCCACACACGTGTTTGTTCAGCCACGTCAGGACTCCTGCCTAGTTGCGAGGGACAACTCGGGATTCTCCTCGAGGCTTGGCAGGGCAATTGGAACGCCTCTCCAGCTGAGGCGGGAGACCAAGGGTTCCTTTCCACGTGCCACAAGAATCCTGGGACTCCTATCAAGTTTCACGAGGAGTCAGGCATCGTCTCCTTTGGAGGCACTGATCTCCGCGTACCTCTGGAGTTTTCAAAGGATGTGAGGCCTCCGGTCGCGATGAGGTGGGGAACTAGGTGTTTCTCTGTGGTCTCCACAGGGGATTCAGACATCCTTTCTTCTTGGGAGATGCAAGACGAGCCTGCATTCCAGTCACTGCAGGGATATCCAGCCTTATTTCGAGTCAGGGCATCGCGGTGTCCATTCCACTTGAGGCCGCAAACTCAGGATCCCTCTCACATACCTAGAGCTGAGAGAAGCCTCCTCTTGAGGTGCTTGTGGTAAGGTGGTATTCCTCAGGAGTCGAAGCCAGGGACTATCCTCTCATCTCGTGTTGATTCTTGGTCCACGGAGCTCTTTCGTGTTGCTACAGTGACCTCAGGATCCCTCTAGCCTTGAAACAGTGTTCTTGGGGCTTCTCTGGAGTGCCATCAAGGAAATCAAGGCTCCTTTCATGTGTGATGTGCAACACGGAATTGCTCTGCACGCAGTGCAGGGGAATCGGGCCTCATCTCGCGGCAAGAGGGAAGTCTCATGGTTTTTCTCGAGTTGCGGCGGGAACCTGGGGTATATTCTCGAGTTACGACGGGGATGGCCCTTCCACACACGTGTTTGTTCAGCCACGTCAGGACTCTTGCCTAGTTGCGAGACACAACTCGGGATTCTCCTCGAGGCTTGGCAAGGCAATTGGGACGCCTCTCCAGCTGAGGCGGGAGACCAAGTGTCCCTTTCCACGTGGCACAGGAATCCTGGGACTCCTATCAAGTTTCACGAGGAGTCAGGCATCGTCTCCTTTGGAGGCACTGATCTCCGCGTACCTCTGGAGTTTTCAAAGGATGTGAGGCTATCGGTCGCGATGAGGTGGGGAACTAAGTCTTTCTCTGTGCTTTCCACAGGGGATTCAGACATCCTTTCGTCCTGGGAGATGCAAGACGAGCCTGCATTGAAGTCACTGCAGGGATATCCGGCCTTATTTCGAGTCAGGGCATCGTGGTGTCCATTCCACTTGAGTCCGCAAACTCAGGGTCCCTCTCACATACCTAGAGCTGAGAGAAGCCTCCTCTTGAGGTGCTTGTGGTAAGGTGGTATTCCTCTGGAGACGAATCCAGGGACTAACCTCTCTTTTCGAGTTGATTTTTGGTCCACAGAGTTCTTTCGTGTTTTTACAGTGACCTCAGGATCCCTCTATCCTTGAAACAGTGTTCTTGGGGTTTCTCTGGAGTGCCATCAAGGATTTCAAGGCTCCTTTCATGTGTGATGTGCAAGACGGATTTGCTCTGCACGCAGTACAGGGGAATCGGGCCTCATCTCGCATCGAGGGGGAAGTCTCATGGTTTTTCTCGAGTTGCGGCGGGAACCTGGGGTATATTCTCGAGTTACGATGGGGATGGCCCTTCCACCCACGTGTTTGTTCAGCCACGTCAGGACTCCTGCCTAGTTGCGAGGGACAACTCGGGATTCTCCTCGAGGCTTGGCAGGGCAATTGGAACGCCTCTCCAGCTGAGGCGGGAGACCAAGGGTTCCTTTCCACGTGCCACAAGAATCCTGGGACTCCTATCAAGTTTCACGAGGAGTCAGGCATCGTCTCCTTTGGAGGCACTGATCTCCGCGTACCTCTGGAGTTTTCAAAGGATTTGAGGCCTCCTGTCGCGATGAGGTGGGGAACTAGGTGTTTCTCTGTGGTCTCCACAGGGGATTCAGACATCCTTTCTTCTTGGGAGATGCAAGACGAGCCTGCATTCAAGTCACTGCAGGGATATCCAGCCTTATTTCGAGTCAGGGCATCGCGGTGTCCATTCCACTTGAGGCCGCAAACTCAGGGTCCCTCTCAAATACCTAGAGCTGAGAGAAGCCTCCTCTTGAGGTGCTTGTGGTAAGGTGGTATTCCTCTGGAGTCGAAGCCAGGAACTAACCTCTCATCTCGAGTTGGTTTTTGGTCCACGGAGCTCTTTCGTGTTGCTACAGTGACCTCAGGATCCCTCTAGCCTTGAAACAGTGTTCTTGGGGTTTCTCTGGAGTGCCATGAAGGAAATCAAGGCTCCTTTCATGTGTGATGTGCAACACAGAATTGCTCTGCACACAGTGCAGGGGAATCGGGCCTCATCTCGCGGCGAGGGCGAAGTTTCATGGTTTTTCCTGAGTTGCGGCGGGAACCTGGGGTATATTCTCGAGTTACGACGGGGATGGCCCTTCCACACACGTGTTTGTTCAGCCACGTCAGGACTCTTGCCTAGTTGCGAGACACAACTCGGGATTCTCCTCGAGGCTTGGCAAGGCAATTGGGACGCCTCTCCAGCTGAGGCGGGAGACCAAGGGTCCCTTTCCACGTGCCACAGGAATCCTGGGCCTCCTATCAAGTTTCACGAGGAGTCAGGCATCGTCTCCTTTGGAGGCACTGATCTCCGCGTACCTCGGGAGTTTTCAAAGGATGTGAGGCCTCCGGTCGCGATGAGGTGGGGAACTAGGTGTTTCTCTGTGGTCTCCACAGGGGATTCAGACATCCTTTCTTCTTGGGAGATGCAAGACGAGCCTGCATTCCAGTCACTGCAGGGATATCCGGCCTTATTTCGAGTCAGGGCATCGCGGTGTCCATTCCACTTGAGGCCGCAAACTCAGGGTCCCTCTCACATACCTAGAGCTGAGAGAAGCCTCCTCTTGAGGTGCTTGTGGTAAGGTGGTATTCCTCTGGAGTCGAAGCCAGGAAATAACCTCTCATCTCCAGTTGGTTTTTGGTCCACTGAGCTCTTTCGTGTTGCTACAGTGACCTCAGGATCCCTCTAGCCTTGAAACAGTGTTCTTGGGGTTTCTCTGGAGTGCCATGAAGGAAATCAAGGCTCCTTTCATGTGTGATGTGCAACACAGAATTGCTCTGTACGCAGTGCAGGGGAATCGGGCCTCATCTCGCGGCGAGGGCGAAATCTCATGGTTTTTCTCGAGTTGCGGCGGGAACCTGGGGTATATTCTCGAGTTACGACGGGGATGGCCCTTCCACACACGTGTTTGTTCAGCCACGTCAGGACTCTTGCCTAGTTGCGAGACACAACTCGGGATTCTCCTCGAGGCTTGGCAAGGCAATTGGGACGCCTCTCCAGCTGAGGCGGGAGACCAAGGGTCCCTTTCCACGTGCCACAGGAATCCTGGGTCTCCTATCAAGTTTCACGAGGAGTCAGGCATCGTCTCCTTTGGAGGCACTGATCTCCGCGTACCTCGGGAGTTTTCAAAGGATGTGAGGCCTCCGGTCGCGATGAGGTGGGGAACTAGGTGTTTCTCTGTGGTCTCCACAGGGGATTCAGACATCCTTTCATCTTGGGAGATGCAAGACGAGCCTGCATTCAAGTCACTGCAGGGATATCCAGCCTTATTTCGCGTCAGGGCATCGCGGTGTCCATTCCACTTGAGGCCGCAAACTCAGGGTCCCTCTCACATACCTAGAGCTGAGAGAAGCCTCCTCTTGAGGTGCTTGTGGTAAGGTGGTATTCCTCTGGAGTCGAAGCCAGGGACTAACCTCTCATCTCGAGTTGATTTTTGGCCCACGGAGCTCTTTCGTGTTGCTACAGTGACCTCAGGATCCCTCTAGCCTTGAAACAGTGTTCTTGGGGTTTCTCTGGAGTGCCATCAAGGAAATCAAGGCTCCTTTCATGTGTGATGTGCAACACGGAATGGCTCTGCACGCAGTGCAGGGGAATCGGGCCTCATCTCACGGTGAGGGGGAAGTCTCATGGTTTTTCTCGAGTTGCGGCGGGAACCTGGGGTATATTCTCGAGTTACGACGGGGATGGCCCTTCCACCCACGTGTTTCTTCAGCCACGTCAGGACTCCTGCCTAGTTGCGAGGGACAACTCGGGATTCTCCTCGAGGATTGGCAGGCCAGTTGGAACGCCTCTCCAGCTGAGGCAGGAGACCAAGGGTCCCTTTCCACGTGCCACAGGAATCCTGGGACTCCTATCAAGTTTCACGAGGAGTCAGGCATCGTCTCCTTTGGAGGCACTGATCTTCGCGTACCTCTGGAGTTTTCAAAGGATGTGAGGCCTCTGGTCGCGATGAGGTGGGGAACTAGGTCTTTCTCTGTGGTCTCCACAGGGAATTCAGACATCCTTTCATCTTGGGAGATGCAAGACGAGCCTGCATTCAAGTCACTGCAGGGATATCCAGCCTTATTTCGTGTCAGGGCATCGCGGTGTCCATTCCACTTGAGGCCGCAAACTCAGGGTCCCTCTCACATACCTAGAGCTGAGAGAAGCCTCCTCTTGAGGTGCTTGTGTTAAGGTGGTATTCCTCCGGAGTCGAAGCCAGGGACTAACCTCTCATCTCGAGTTGATTTTTGGTCCACGGAGCTCTTTCGTGTTTCTACAGTGACCTCAGGATCCCTCTAGCCTTGAAACAGTGTTCTTGGGGTTTCTCTGGAGTGCCATCAAGGAAATCAAGGCTCCTTTCATGTGTGATGTGCAACACGGAATTGCTCTGCACGCAGTGCAGGGGAATCGGGCCTCATCTCGCGGCGAGGGGGAAGTCTCATGGTTTTTCTCAAGTTGCGGCAGGAACCTGGGGTACATTCTCGAGTTACGACGGGGATGGCCCTTCCACCCAAGTGTTTCTTCAGCGACGTCAGGACTCCTGCCTAGTTGCGAGGGACAACTCTGGATTCTCCTCGAGGCTTGGCAGGGCAATTGGGACGCCTCTCCAGCTGAGGCGGGAGACCAAGTGTCCCTTTCCAAGTGCCACAGGAATCCTGGGACTCCTATCAAGTTTCACGAGGAGTCAGGCATCGTCTCCTTTGGAGGCACTGATCTCCGCGTACCTCTGGAGTTTTCAAAGGATGTGAGGCTATCGGTCGCGATGAGGTGGGGAACTAAGTCTTTCTCTGTGCTTTCCACAGGGGATTCAGACATCCTTTCGTCCTGGGAGATGCAAGACGAGCCTGCATTGAAGTCACTGCAGGGATATCCGGCCTTATTTCGAGTCAGGGCATCGCGGTGTCCATTCCACTTGAGGCCGCAAACTCAGGGTCCCTCTCACATACCTAGAGCTGAGAGAAGCCTCCTCTTGAGGTGCTTGTGGTAAGGTGGTATTCCTCTGGAGACGAATCCAGGGACTAACCTCTCTTTTCGAGTTGATTTTTGGTCCACAGAGTTCTTTCGTGTTGCTACAGTGACCTCAGGATCCCTCTATCCTTGAAACAGTGTTCTTGGGGTTTCTCTGGAGTGCCATCAAGGAAATCAAGGCTCCTTTCATGTGTGATGTGTAAGACGGAATTGCTCTGCACACAGTAAAGGGGAATCGGGCCTCATCTCGCATCGAGGGGCAAGTCTCATGGTTTTTCTCGAGTTGCGGCGGGAACCTGGGGTATATTCTCGAGTTACGACGGGGATGGCCCTTCCACACACGTGTTTGTTCAGCCACGTCAGGACTCCTGCCTAGTTGCGAGGGACAACTCGGGATTCTCCTCGAGGCTTGGCAGGGCAATTGGAACGCCTCTCCAGCTGAGGCGGGAGACCAAGTGTCCCTTTCCACGTGCCACAAGAATCCTGGGACTCCTATCAAGTTTCACGGGGAGTCAGGCATCGTCTCCTTTGGAGGCACTGATCTCCGCGTACCTCTGGAGTTTTCAAAGGATTTGAGGCCTCCGGTCGGCATGAGGTGGGGAACTAGGTGTTTCTCTGTGGTCTCCACAGGGGATTCAGACATCCTTTCTTCTTGGGAGATGCAAGACGAGCCTGCATTCAAGTCACTGCAGGGATATCCAGCCTTATTTCGAGTCAGGGCATCGCGGTGTCCATTCCACTTGAGGCCGCAAACTCAGGGTCCCTCTCAAATACCTAGAGCTGAGAGAAGCCTCCTCTTGAGGTGCTTGTGGTAAGGTGGTATTCCTCTGGAGTCGAAGCCAGGAACTAACCTCTCATCTCGAGTTGGTTTTTGGTCCACGGAGCTCTTTCGTGTTGCTACAGTGACCTCAGGATCCCTCTAGCCTTGAAACAGTGTTCTTGGGGTTTCTCTGGAGTGCCATGAAGGAAATCAAGGCTCCTTTCATGTGTGATGTGCAACACAGAATTGCTCTGCACACAGTGCAGGGGAATCGGGCCTCATCTCGCGGCGAGGGCGAAGTTTCATGGTTTTTCCTGAGTTGCGGCGGGAACCTGGGGTATATTCTCGAGTTACGACGGGGATGGCCCTTCCACACACGTGTTTGTTCAGCCACGTCAGGACTCTTGCCTAGTTGCGAGACACAACTCGGGATTCTCCTCGAGGCTTGGCAAGGCAATTGGGACGCCTCTCCAGCTGAGGCGGGAGACCAAGGGTCCCTTTCCACGTGCCACAGGAATCCTGGGCCTCCTATCAAGTTTCACGAGGAGTCAGGCATCGTCTCCTTTGGAGGCACTGATCTCCGCGTACCTCGGGAGTTTTCAAAGGATGTGAGGCCTCCGGTCGCGATGAGGTGGGGAACTAGGTCTTTCTCTGTGGTCTCCACAGGGGATTCAGACATCCTTTCATCTTGGGAGATGCAAGACGAGCCTGCATTCAAGTCACTGCAGGGATATCCAGCCTTATTTCGCGTCAGGGCATCGCGGTGTCCATTCCACTTGAGGCCGCAAACTCAGGGTCCCTCTCACATACCTAGAGCTGAGAGAAGCCTCCGCTTGAGGTGCTTGTGGTAAGGTGGTATTCCTCTGGAGTCGAAGCCAGGGACTAACCTCTCATCTCGAGTTGATTTTTGGCCCACGGAGCTCTTTCGTGTTGCTACAGTGACCTCAGGATCCCTCTAGCCTTGAAACAGTGTTCTTGGGGTTTCTCTGGAGTGCCATCAAGGAAATCAAGGCTCCTTTCATGTGTGATGTGCAACACGGAATTGCTCTGCACGCAGTGCAGGGGAATCGGACCTCATCTCTCGGCGAGGGGGAAGTCTCATGGTTTTTCTCGAGTTGCGGCGGGAACCTGGGGTATATTCTCGAGTTACGATGGGGATGGCCCTTCCACACAAGTGTGTGTTCAGCCATGTCAGGACTCCTGCCTAGTTGCGAGGGACAACTCGGGATTCTCCTCGAGGCTTTGCAGGGCTATTGGGACGCCTCTCCAGCTGAGGCGGGAGACCAAGGGTCCCTTTCCACGTGCCACAAGAATCCTGGGACTCCTATCAAGTTTCACGAGGAGTCAGGCATCGTCTCCTTTGGAGGCACTGATCTCCGCATACCTCTGGAGTTTTCAAAGGATGTGAGGCCTCCTGTCGCGATGAGGTGGGGAACTAGGTCTTTCTCTGTGATCTCCACAGGGGATTCAGACACCCTTTCGTCTTGGGAGATGCAAGACGAGCCTGCATTCCAGTCACTGCTGGGATATCCGGCGTTATTTCGAGTCAGGGCATCGCGGTGTCCATTCCACTTGAGGCCGCAAACTCAGGGTCCCTCTCACATACCTAGAGCTGAGAGAAGCCTCCTCTTGAGGTGCTTGTGGTAAGGTGGTATTCCTCTGGAGTCGAAGCCAGGGACTAACCTCCTATCTCGAGTTGATTTTTGGCCCACGGAGCTCTTTCGTGTTGCTACAGTGACCTCAGGATCCCTCTAGCCTTGAAACAGTGTTCTTGGGGTTTCTCTGGAGTGCCATCAAGGAAATCAAGGCTCCTTTCATGTGTGATGTGCAACACGGAATTGCTCTGCACGCAGTGCAGGGGAATCGGGCCTCATCTCGCGGCGAGGGGGACGTCTCATGGTTTTTCTCGAGTTGCGGCGGGAACCTGGGGTATATTCTCGAGTTACGACGGGGATGGCCCTTCCACCCACGTGTTTCTTCAGCGACGTCAGGACTCCTGCCTAGTTGCGAGGGACAACTCGGGATTCTCCTCGAGGCTTTGCAGGGCAATTGGGACGCCTCTCCAGCTGAGACGGGAGACCAAGGGTCCCTTTCCACGTGCCACAGGAATCCTGGGTCTCCTATCAAGTTTCACGAGGAGTCAGGCATCGTCTCCTTTGGAGGCACTGATCTCCGCATACCTCTGGAGTTTTCAAAGGATTTGAGGCCTCCTGTCGCGATGAGGTGGGGAACTAGGTCTTTCTCTGTGGTCTCCACAGGGGATTCAGACACCCTTTCGTCTTGGGAGATGCAAGACGAGCCTGCATTCCAGTCACTGCAGGGATATCCGGCGTTATTTCGAGTCAGGGCATCGCGGTGTCCATTCCACTTGAGGCCGCAAACTCAGGGTCCCTCTCACATACCTAGAGCTGAGAGAAGCCTCCTCTTGAGGTGCTTGTGGTAAGGTGGTATTCCTCTGGAGTCGAAGCCAGGGACTAACCTCTCATCTCGAGTTGATTTTTGGTCCACGGAGCTCTTTCGTGTTGCTACAGTGACCTCAGGATCCCTCTAGCCTTGAAACAGTGTTCTTGGGGTTTCTCTGGAGTGCCATGAAGGAAATCAAGGCTCCTTTCATGTGTGATGTGCAACACAGAATTGCTCTGCACGCAGTGCAGGGGAATCGGGCCTCATCTCGCGGCGAGGGCGAAGTCTCATGGTTTTTCTCGAGTTGCGGCGGGAACCTGGGGTATATTCTCGAGTTACGACGGGGATGGCCGTTCCACACACGTGTTTGTTCAGCGACGTCAGGACTCCTGCCTAGTTGTGAGGGACAACTCTGGATTCTCCTCGAGGCTTGGCAGGGCAATTGGGACGCCTCTCCAGCTGAGGCGGGAGACCAAGTGTCCCTTTCCAAGTGCCACAGGAATCCTGGGACTCCTATCAAGTTTCACGAGGAGTCAGGCATCGTCTCCTTTGGAGGCACTGATCTCCGCGTACCTCTGGAGTTTTCAAACGATGTGAGGCTATCGGTCGCGATGAGGTGGGGAACTAAGTCTTTCTCTGTGCTTTCCACAGGGGATTCAGACATCCTTTCGTCCTGGGAGATGCAAGACGAGCCTGCATTGAAGTCACTGCAGGGATAGCCGGCCTTATTTCGAGACAGGGCATCTTGGTGTCCATTCCACTTGAGGCCGCAAACTCAGGGTCCCTCTCACATACCTAGAGCTGAGAGAAGCCTCCTCTTGAGGTGCTTGTGGTAAGGTGGTATTCCTATGGAGACGAATCCAGGGACTAACCTCTCTTTTCGAGTTGATTTTTGGTCCACAGTGTTCTTTCGTGTTGCTACAGTGACCTCAGGATCCCTCTAGCCTTGAAACAGTGTTCTTGGGGTTTCTCTGGAGTGCCATCAAGGAAATCAAGGCTCCTTTCATGTGTGATGTGCAAGACGGAATTGCTCTGCACGCAGTACAGGGGAATCGGGCCTCATCTCGCATCGAAGGGGAAGTCTCATGGTTTTTCTCGAGTTGCGGCGGGAACCTGGGGTATATTCTCGAGTTACGACGGGGATGGCCCTTCCACACACGTGTTTGTTCAGCCACGTCAGGACTCCTGCTTAGTTGCGAGGGACAACTCGGGATTCTCCTCGAGGCTTCCAAGGCAATTGGAACGCCTCTCCAGCTGAGGTGGGAGACCAAGGGTCCCTTTCCACGTGCCACAAGAATCCTGGGACTCCTATCAAGTTTCACGAGGAGTCAGGCATCGTCTCCTTTGGAGGAACTGATCTCCGCATACCTCTGGAGTTTTCAAAGGATGTGAGGCCTCCGGTAGCGTTGACGTGGGGAACTAGGTGTTTCTCTGTGGTCTCCACAGGGGATTCAGACATCCTTTCATCTTGGGAGATGCAAGACGAGCCTGCATTCAAGTCACTGCAGGGATATCCGGCCTTATTTCGAGTCAGGGCATCGCGGTGTCCATTCCACTTGAGGCCGCAAACTCAGGGTCCCTCTCAAATACCTAGAGCTGAGAGAAGCCTCCTCTTGAGGTGCTTGTGGTAAGGTGGTATTCCTCTGGAGTCGAAGCCAGGGACTAACCTCTCATCTCGAGTTGATTTTTGGCCCACGGAGCTCTTTCGTGTTGCTACAGTGACCTCAGGATCCCTCTAGCCTTGAAACAGTGTTCTTGGGGTTTCTCTGGAGTGCCATCAAGGAAATCAAGGCTCCTTTCATGTGTGATGTGCAACACGGAATTGCTCTGCACGCAGTGCAGGGGAATCGGGCCTCATCTCGCGGCAAGGGGGAAGTCTCATGGTTTTTCTCGAGTTGCGGCGGGAACCTGGGGTATATTCTCGAGTTACGACGGGGATGGCCCTTCCACACACGTGTGTGTTCAGCCATGTCAGGACTCCTGCCTAGTTGCGAGGGACAACTCGGGATTCTCCTCGAGGCTTTGCAGGGCAATTGGGACGCCTCTCCAGCTGAGACGGGAGACCAAGGGTCCCTTTCCAAGTGCCACAGGAATCCTGGGTCTCCTATCAAGTTTCACGAGGAGTCAGGCATCGTCTCCTTTGGAGGCACTGATCTCCGCATACCTCTGGAGTTTTCAAAGGATTTGAGGCCTCCTGTCGCGATGAGGTGGGGAACTAGGTCTTTCTCTGTGGTCTCCACAGGGGATTCAGACACCCTTTCGTCTTGGGAGATGCAAGACGAGCCTGTATTCCAGTCACTGCAGGGATATCCGGCGTTATTTCGAGTCAGGGCATCGCGGTGTCCATTCCACTTGAGGCCGCAAACTCAGGGTCCCTCTCACATACCTAGAGCTGAGAGAAGCCTCCTCTTGAGGTGCTTGTGGTAAGGTGGTATTCCTCTGGAGTCGAAGCCAGGGACTAACCTCCTATCTCGAGTTGATTTTTGGCCCACGGAGCTCTTTCGTGTTGCTACAGTGACCTCAGGATCCCTCTAGCCTTGAAACAGTGTTCTTGGGGTTTCTCTGGAGTGCCATCAAGGAAATCAAGGCTCCTTTCATGTGTGATGTGCAACACGGAATTGCTCTGCACGCAGTGCAGGGGAATCGGGCCTCATCTCGCGGCGAGGGGGACGTCTCATGGTTTTTCTCGAGTTACGGCGGGAACCTGGGGTATATTCTCGAGTTACGACGGGGATGGCCCTTCCACCCACGTGTTTCTTCAGCGATGTCAGGACTCCTGCCTAGTTGCGAGGGACAACTCTGGATTCTCCTCGAGGCTTGGCAGGGCAATTGGGACGCCTCTCCAGCTGAGGCGGGAGACCAAGTGTCCCTTTCCAAGTGCCACAGGAATCCTGGGACTCCTATCAAGTTTCACGAGGAGTCAGGCATCGTCTCCTTTGGAGGCACTGATCTCCGCGTACCTCTGGAGTTTTCAAAGGATGTGAGGCTATCGGTCGCGATGAGGTGGGGAACTAAGTCTTTCTCTGTGCTTTCCACAGGGGATTCAGACATCCTTTCGTCCTGGGAGATGCAAGACGAGCCTGCATTGAAGTCACTGCAGGGATATCCGGCCTTATTTCGAGTCAGGGCATCGCGGTGTCCATTCCACTTGAGGCCGCAAACTCAGGGTCCCTCTCACATACCTGGAGCTGAGAGAAGCCTCCTCTTGAGGTGCTTGTGGTAAGGTGGTATTCCTCTGGAGACGAATCCAGGGACTAACCTCTCTTTTCGAGTTGAATTTTGGTCCACAGAGTTCTTTCGTGTTGCTACAGTGACCTCAGGATCCCTCTATCCTTGAAACAGTGTTCTTGGGGTTTCTCTGGAGTGCCATCAAGGAAATCAAGGCTCTTTTCATGTGTGATGTGCAAGACGGAATTGCTCTGCACGCAGTACAGGGGAATCGGGCCTCATCTCGCTTCGAGGGGGAAGTCTCATGGTTTTTCTCGAGTTGCGGCGGGAACCTGGGGTATATTCTCGAGTTACGATGCGGATGGCCCTTCCACCCACGTGTTTGTTCAGCCATGTCAGGACTCCTGCCTAGTTGCAAGGGATAACTCGGGATTCTCCTCGAGGCTTGGCAGGGCAATTGGAACGCCTCTCCAGCTGAGGCGGGAGACCAAGGGTCCCTTCCACGTGCCACAGGAATCCTGGGACTCCTATCAAGTTTCACGAGGAGTCAGGCATCGTCTCCTTTGGAGGCACTGATCTCCGCGTACCTCTGGAGTTTTCAAAGGATGTGAGGCCTCCGGTCGCGATGAGGTGGGGAACTAGGTCTTTCTCTGTGGTCTCCACAGGGGATTGAGACATCCTTTCATCTTGGGAGATGCAAGACGAGCCTGCATTCAAGTCACTGCAAGGATATCCAGCCTTATTTCGCGTCAGGGCATCGCGGTGTCCATTCCACTTGAGGCCGCAAACTCAGGGTCCCTCTCACATACCTAGAGCTGAGAGAAGCCTCCTCTTGAGGTGCTTGTGGTAAGGCGGTATTCCTCTGGAGTCGAAGCCAGGGACTAACCTCTCATCTCGAGTTGATTTTTGGTCCACGGAGCTCTTTCGTGTTGCTACAGTGACCTCAGGATCCCTCTAGCCTTGAAACAGTGTTCTTGGGGTTTCTCTGGAGTGCCATCAAGGAAATCAAGGCTCCTTTCATGTGTGATGTGCAACACGGAATTGCTCTGCACGCAGTGCAGGGGAATCGGGCCTCATCTCGCGGCGAGGGGGAAGTCTCATGGTTTTTCTCGAGTTGCGGCGGGAACCTGGGGTATATTCTCGAGTTACGACGGGGATGGCCCTTCCACCCACGTGTTTCTTCAGCGAAGTCAGGACTCCTGCCTAGTTGCGAGGGACAACTCTGGATTCTCCTCGAGGCTTGGCAGGGCAATTGGGACGCCTCTCCAGCTGAAGCGGGAGACCAAGTGTCCCTTTCCAAGTGCCACAGGAATCCTGGGACTCCTATCAAGTTTCACGAGGAGTCAGGCATCGTCTCCTTTGGAGGCACTGATCTCCGCGTACCTCTGGAGTTTTCAAAGGATGTGAGGCTATCGGTCGCGATGAGGTGGGGAACTAAGTCTTTCTCTGTGCTTTCCACAGGGGATTCAGACATCCTTTCGTCCTGGGAGATGCAAGACGAGCCTGCATTGAAGTTACTGCAGGGATATCCGGCCTTATTTCGAGTCAGGGCATCGCGGTGTCCATTCCACTTGAGGCCGCAAACTCAGGGTCCCTCTCACATACCTAGAGCTGAGAGAAGCCTCCTCTTGAGGTGCTTGTGGTAAGGTGATATTCCTCTGGAGACGAATCCAGGGACTAACCTCTCTTTTCAAGTTGATTTTTGGTCCACAGAGTTCTTTCGTGTTGCTACAGTGACCTCAGGATCCCTCTATCCTTGAAACAGTGTTCTTGGGGTTTCTCTGGAGTGCCATCAAGGAAATCAATGCTCCTTTCATGTGTGATGTGCAAGACGGAATTGCTCTGCACGCAGTACAGGGGAATCGGGCCTCATCTCGCATCGAGGGGGAAGTCTCATGGTTTTTCTCGAGTTGCGGCGGGAACCTGGGGTATATTCTCGAGTTACGACGGGGATGGCCCTTCCACACACGTGTTTGTTCAGCCACGTCAGGACTCCTGCCTAGTTGCGAGGGACAACTCGGGATTCTCCTCGAGGCTTGGCACGGCAATTGGAACGCCTCTCCAGCTGAGGCGGGAGACCAAGGGTCCCTTTCCACGTGCCACAAGAATCCTGGGACTCCTATCAAGTTTCACGAGGAGTCAGGCATCGTCTCCTTTGGAGGCACTGATCTCCGCGTACCTCTGGAGTTTTCAAAGGATGTGAGGCCTCCGGTAGCGATGACGTGGGGAACTAGGTGTTTCTCTGTGGTCTCCACAGGGGATTCAGACATCCTTTCATCTTGGGAGATGCAAGACGAGCCTGCATTCAAGTCACTGCAGGGATATCCGGCCTTATTTTGCGTCAGGGCATCGCGGTGTCCATTCCACTTGAGGCCGCAAACTCAGGGTCCCTCTCACATACCTAGAGCTGAGAGAAGCCTCCTCTTGAGGTGCTTGTGGTAAGGTGGTATTCCTCTGGAGTAGAAGCCAGGGACTAACCTCTCATCTCGAGTTGATTTTTGGCCCACGGAGCTCTTTCGTGTTGCTACAGTGACCTCAGGATCCCTCTAGCCTTGAAACAGTGTTCTTGGGGTTTCTCTGGAGTGCCATCAAGGAAATCAAGGCTCCTTTCATGTGTGATGTGCAACACGGAATTGCTCTGCACGCAGTGCAGGGGAATCGGGCCTCATCTCGCGGCGAGGGGGAAGTCTCATGGTTTTTCTCGAGTTGCGGCGGGAACCTGGGGTATATTCTCGAGTTACGACGGGGATGGCCCTTCCACACACGTGTGTGTTCAGCCATGTCAGGACTCCTGCCTAGTTGCGAGGGACAACTCGGGATTCTCCTCGAGGCTTTGCAGGGCAATTGGGACGCCTCTCCAGCTGAGACGGGAGCCAAGGGTCCCTTTCCACGTGCCACAGGAATCCTGGGTCTCCTATCAAGTTTCACGAGGAGTCAGGCATCGTCTCCTTTGGAGGCACTGATCTCCGCATACCTCTGGAGTTTTCAAAGGATTTGAGGCCTCCTGTCGCGATGAGGTGGGGAACTAGGTCTTTCTCTGTGGTCTCCACAGGGGATTCAGACACCCTTTCGTCTTGTGAGATGTAAGACGAGCGTGCATTCCAGTCACTGCAGGGATATCCGGCCTTATTTCGAGTCAGGGCATCGCGGTGTCCATTCCACTTGAGGCCGCAAACTCAGGGTCCCTCTCACATACCTAGAGCTGAGAGAAGCCTCCTCTTGAGGTGCTTGTGGTAAGGTGGTATTCCTCTGGAGTCGAAGCCAGGGACTAACCTCTCATCTCGAGTTGATTTTTGGTCCACGGAGCTCTTTCGTGTTGCTACAGTGACCTCAGGATCCCTCTAGCCTTGAAACAGTGTTCTTGGGGTTTCTCTGGAGTGCCATCAAGGAAATCAAGGCTCCTTTCATGTGTGATGTGCAACACAGAATTGCTCTGCACGCAGTGCAGGGGAATCGGGCCTCATCTCGCGGCGAGGGGGAAGTCTCATGGTTTTTCTCGAGTTGCGGCGGGAACCTGGGGTATATTCTCGAGTTACGACGGGGATGGCCCTTCCACCCACGTGTTTGTTCAGCCACGTCAGGACTCTTGCCTAGTTGCGAGACACAACTCGGGATTCTCCTCGAGGCTTTGCAAGGCAATTGGGACGCCTCTCCAGCTGAGGCGGGTGACCAAGGGACCCTTTCCACGTGCCACAGGAATCCTGGGACTCCTATCAAGTTTCACGAGGAATCAGGCATCGTCTCCTTTGGAGGCACTGATCTCCACGTACCTCTGGAGTTTTCAAATGATGTGAGGCCTCCGGTCGCGATGAGGTGGGGAACTAGGTCTTTCTCTGTGGTCTCCACAGGGGATTCAGACATCCTTTCATCTTGGGAGATGCAAGACGAGCCTGCATTCAAGTAACTGCAGGGATATCCAGCCTTATTTCGCGTCAGGGCATCGCGGTGTCCATTCCACTTGAGGCCGCAAACTCAGGGTCCCTCTCACATACCTAGAGCTGAGAGAAGCCTCCTCTTGAGGTGCTTGTGGTAAGGTGGTATTCCTCTGGAGTCGAAGCCAGGGACTAACCTCTCATCTCGAGTTGATTTTTGGCCCACGGAGCTCTTTCGTGTTGCTACAGTGACCTCAGGATCCCTCTAGCCTTGAAACAGTGTTCTTGGGGTTTCTCTGGAGTGCCATCAAGGAAATAAAGGCTCCTTTCATGTGTGATGTGCAACACGGAATTGCTCTGCACGCAGTGCAGGGGAATCGGGCCTCATCTCGCGGCGAGGGGGAAGTCTCATGGTTTTTCTCGAGTTGCGGCGGGAACCTGGGGTATATTCTCGATTTACGACGGGGATGGCCCTTCCACACTCGTGTGTGTTCAGCCATGTCAGGACTCCTGCCTACTTGCGAGGGACAACTCGGGATTCTCCTCGAGGCTTTGCAGGGCAATTGGGACGCCTCTCCAGCTGAGACGGGAAACCAAGGGTCCCTTTCCACGTGCCACAGGAATCCTGGGTCTCCTATCAAGTTTCACGAGGAGTCAGGCATCGTCTCCTTTGGAGGCACTGATCTCCACATACCTCTGGAGTTTTCAAAGGATTTGAGGCCTCCTGTCGCGATGAGGTGGGGAACTAGGTCTTTCTCTGTGGTCTCCACAGGGGATTCAGACACCCTTTCGTCTTGGGAGATGCAAGACAAGCCTGCATTCCAGTCACTGCAGGGATATCCGGCCTCATTTTGAGTCAGGGCATCGCGGTGTCCATTCCACTTGAGGCCGCAAACTCAGGGTCCCTCTCACATACCTAGAGCTGAGAGAAGCCTCCTCTTCAGGTGCTTGTGGTAAGGTGGTATTCCTCTGGAGTCGAAGCCAGGGACTAACCTCTCATCTCGAGTTGGTTTTTGGTCCACGGAGCTCTTTCGTGTTGCTACAGTGACCTCAGGATCCCTCTAGCCTTGAAACAGTGTTCTTGGGGTTTCTCTGGAGTGCCATCAAGGAAATCAAGGCTCCTTTCTTGTGTGATGTGCAACACAGAATTGCTCTGCACGCAGTGCAGGGGAATCGGGCCTCATCTCGCAGCGAGGGGGAAGTCTCATGGTTTTTCTCGAGTTGCGGCGGGAACCTGGGGTATATTCTCGAGTTACGACGGGGATGGCCATTCCACACACGTGTTTGTTCAGCCACGTCAGGACTCTTGCCTAGTTGCGAGACACAACTCGGAATTCTCCTCGAGGCTTGGCAAGGCAATTGGGACGCCTCTCCAGCTGAGGCGGGAGACCAAGGGTCCCTTTCCACGTGCCACAGGAATCCTGGGACTCCTATCAAGTTTCTCGAGGAGTCAGGCATCGTCTCCTTTGGAGGCACTGATCTCCGCGTACCTCTGGAGTTTTCAAAGGATGTGAGGCCTCCGGTCGCGATGAGGTGGGGAACTAGGTCTTTCTCTGTGGTCTCCACAGGGGATTCAGACATCCTTTCATCTTGGGAGATGCAAGACGAGCCTGCATTCCAGTCACTGCAGGGATATCCAGCCTTATTTCGCGTCAGGGCATCGCGGTGTCCATTCCACTTGAGGCCGCAAACTCAGGGTCCCTCTCACACACCTAGAGCTGAGAGAAGCCTCCTCTTGAGGTGCTTGTGGTAAGGTGGTATTCCTCTGGAGTCGAAGCCAGGGAATATCCTCTCATCTCGAGTTGATTTTTGGTCCACGGAGCTCTTTCGTATTGCTACACTGACCTCAGGATCCCTCTAGCCTTGAAACAGTGTTCTTGGGGTTTCTCTGGAGTGCCATCAAGGAAATCAAGGCTCCTTTCATGTGTGATGTGCAACACGGAATTGCTCTGCACGCAGTGCAGGGGAATCGGGCCTCATCTCGCGGCGAGGGGGAAGTCTCATGGTTTTTCTCGAGTTGCGGCGGAAACCTGGGGTATATTCTCGAGTTACGACGGGGATGGCCCTTCCACCCACGTGTTTCTTCAGCGACGTCAGGACTCCTGCCTAGTTGCGAGGGACAACTCTGGATTCTCCTCGAGGCTTGGCAGGGCAATTGGGACGCCTCTCCAGCTGAAGCGGGAGACCAAGTGTCCCTTTCCAAGTGCCACAGGAATCCTGGGACTCCTATCAAGTTTCACGAGGAGTCAGGCATCGTCTCCTTTGGAGGCACTGATCTCCGCGTACCTCTGGACTTTTCAAAGGATGTGAGGCTATCGGTCGCGATGAGGTGGGGAACTAAGTCTTTCTCTGTGCTTTCCACAGGGGATTCAGACATCCTTTCGTCCTGGGAGATGCAAGACGAGCCTGCATTGAAGTCACTGCAGGGATATCCGGCCTTATTTCGAGTCAGGGCATCTTGGTGTCCATTCCACTTGAGGCCGCAAACTCAGGGTCCCTCTCACATACCTAGAGCTGAGAGAAGCCTCCTCTTGAGGTGCTTGTGGTAAGGTGATATTCCTCTGGAGACGAATCCAGGGACTAACCTCTCTTTTCGAGTTGATTTTTGGTCCACAGAGTTCTTTCGTGTTGCTACAGTGACCTCAGGATCCCTCTAGCCTTGAAACAGTGTTCTTGGGGTTTCTCTGGAGTGCATCAAGGAAATCAAGGATCCTTTCATGTGTGATGTGCAAGACGGAATTGCTCTGCACGCAGTACAGGGGAATCGGGCCTCATCTCGCGGCGAGGGGGAAGTCACATGGTTTTTCTCGAGTTGCGGCGGGAACCTGGGGTATATTCTCGAGTTACGACGGGGATGGCCCTTCCACACACGTGTTTGTTCAGCCACGTCAGGACTCCTGCCTAGTTGCGAGGGACAACTCGGGATTCTCCTCGAGGCTTGGCACGGCAATTGGAACGCCTCTCCAGCTGAGGCGGGAGACCAAGGGTCCCTTTCCACGTGCCACAAGAATCCTGGGACTCCTATCAAGTTTCACGAGGAGTCAGGCATCGTCTCCTTTGGAGGCACTGATCTCCGCGTACCTCTGGAGTTTTCAAAGGATGTGAGGCCTCCGGTAGCGATGACGTGGGGAACTAGGTGTTTCTCTGTGGTCTCCACAGGGGATTCAGACATCCTTTCATCTTGGGAGATGCTAGACGAGCATGCATTCAAGTCACTGCAGGGATATCCGGCCTTATTTTGCGTCAGGGCATCGCGGTGTCCATTCCACTTGAGGCCGCAAAACTCAGGGTCCCTCTCACATACCTAGAGCTGAGAGAAGCCTCCTCTTGAGGTGCTTGTGGTAAGGTGGTATTCCTCTGGAGTCGAAGCCAGGGACTAACCTCTCATCTCGAGTTGATTTTTGGCCCACGGAGCTCTTTCGTGTTGCTACAGTGACCTCAGGATCCCTCTAGCCTTGAAACAGTGTTCTTGGGGTTTCTCTGGAGTGCCATCAAGGAAATCAAGGCTCCTTTCATGTGTGATGTGCAACACGGAATTGCTCTGCACGCAGTGCAGGGGAATCGGGCCTCATCTCGCGGCGAGGGGGAAGTCTCATGGTTTTTCTCGAGTTGCGGCGGGAACCTGGGGTATATTCTCGAGTTACGACGGGGATGGCCCTTCCACACACGTGTGTGTTCAGCCATGTCAGGACTCCTGCCTACTTGCGAGGGACAACTCGGGATTCTCCTCGAGGCTTTGCAGGGCAATTGGGACGCCTCTCCAGCTGAGACGGGAGACCAAGGGTCCCTTTCCACGTGCCACAGGAATCCTGGGTCTCCTATCAAGTTTCACGCGGAGTCAGGCATCGTCTCCTTTGGAGGCACTGATCTCCGCATACCTCTGGAGTTTTCAAAGGATTTGAGGCCTCCTGTCGCGATGAGGTGGGGAACTAGGTCTTTCTCTGTGGTCTCCACAGGGGATTCAGACACCCTTTCGTCTTGGGAGATGCAAGACGAGCCTGCATTCCAGTCACTGCAGGGATATCCGGCCTTATTTCGAGTCAGGGCATCGCGGTGTCCATTCCACTTGAGGCCGCAAACTCAGGGTCCCTCTCACATACCTAGAGCTGAGAGAAGCCTCCTCTTGAGGTGCTTGTGGTAAGGTGGTATTCCTCTGGAGTCGAAGCCAGGGACTAACCTCTCATCTCGAGTTGGTTTTTGGTCCACGGAGCTCTTTCGTGTTGCTACAGTGACCTCAGGATCCCTCTAGCCTTGAAACAGTGTTTTTGGGGTTTCTCTGGAGTGCCATCAAGGAAATCAAGGCTCCTTTCATGTGTGATGTGCAACACAGAATTGCTCTGCACGCAGTGCAGGGGAATCGGGCCTCATCTCGCGGCGAGGGGGAAGTCTCATGGTTTTTCTCGAGTTGCGGCGGGAACCTGGGGTATATTCTCGAGTTACGACGGGGATGGCCCTTCCACACACGTGTGTGTTCAGCCACATCAGGACTCTTGCCTAGTTGCGAGACACAACTCGGGATTCTCCTCGAGGCTTTGCAGGGCAATTCGGACGCCTCTCCAGCTGAGGCGGGAGACCAAGGGTCCCTTTCCAAGTGCCACAGGAATCCTGGGACTCCTATCAAGTTTCACGAGGAGTCAGGCATCGTCTCCTTTGGAGGCACTGATCTCCGCGTACCTCTGGAGTTTTCAAAGGATGTGAGGCTATCTGTCGCGATGAGGTGGGGAACTAAGTCTTTCTCTGTGCTTTCCACAGGGGATTCAGACATCCTTTCATCTTGGGAGATGCAAGACGAGCCTGCATTGAAGTCACTGCAGGGATATCCGGCCTTATTTCGAGTCAGAGCATCGCGGTGTCCATTCCACTTGAGGCCGCAAACTCAGGGTCCCTCTCACATACCTAGAGCTGAGAGAAGCCTCCTCTTGAGGTGCTTGTGGTAAGGTGGTATTCCTCTGGAGACGAATCCAGGGACTAACCTCTCTTTTCGAGTTGATTTTTGGTCCACAGAGTTCTTTCGTGTTGCTACAGTGATCTCAGGATCCCTCTATCCTTGAAACAGTGTTCTTGGGGTTTCTCTGGAGTGCCATCAAGGAAATCAAGGCTCCTTTCATGTGTGATGTGCAAGACGGAATTGCTCTGCACGCAGTACAGGGGAATCGGGCCTCATCTCGCATCGAGGGGGAAGTCTCATGGTTTTTCTCGAGTTGCGGCGGGAACCTGGAGTATATTCTCGAGTTACGACGGGGATGGCCCTTCCACCCACGTGTTTGTTCAGCCACGTCAGGACTCCTGCCTAGTTGCGAGGGACAACTCGGGATTCTCCTCGAGGCTTGGCAGGGCAATTGGGACGCCTCTCCAGCTGAGGCGGGAGACCAAGGGTCCCTTTCCTCGTGCCACAAGAATCCTGGGACTCCTATCAAGTTTCTCGAGGAGTCAGGCATCGTCTCCTTTGGAGGCACTGATCTCCGCGTACCTCGGGAGTTTTCAAAGGATGTGAGGCCTCCGGTAGCGATGACGTGGGGAACTAGGTGTTTCTCTGTGGTCTCCACAGGGGATTCAGACATCCTTTCATCTTGGGAGATGCAAGACGAGCCTGCATTCAAGTCACTGCAGGTATATCCGGCCTTATTTCGCGTCAGGGCATCGCGGTGTCCATTCCACTTGAGGCCGCAAACTCAGGGTCCCTCTCACATACCTAGAGCTGAGAGAAGCCTCCTCTTGAGGTGCTTGTGGTAAGGTGGTATTCCTCTGAAGTCGAAGCCAGGGACTAACCTCTCATCCCGAGTTGATTTTTGGCCCACGGAGCTCTTTCGTGTTGCTACAGTGACCTCAGGATCCCTCTAGCCTTGAAACAGTGTTCTTGGGGTTTCTCTGGAGTGCCATCAAGGAAATCAAGGCTCCTTTCATGTGTGATGTGCAACACGGAATTGCTCTGCACGCAGTGCAGGGGAATCGGGCCTCATCTCGCGGCGAGGGGGAAGTCTCATGGTTTTTCTCGAGTTGCGGCGGGAACCTGGGGTATATTCTCGAGTTACGACGGGGATGGCCCTTCCACACACGTGTGTGTTCAGCCATGTCAGGACTCCTGCCTAGTTGCGAGGGACAACACGGGATTCTCCTCGAGGCTTTGCAGGGCAATTGGGACGCCTCTCCAGCTGAGACGGGAGACCAAGGGTCCCTTTCCACGTGCCACAGGAATCCTGGGTCTCCTATCAAGTTTCACGAGGAGTCAAGCATCGTCTCCTTTGGAGGCACTGATCTCCGCATACCTCTGGAGTTTTCAAAGGATTTGAGGCCTCCTGTCGCGATGAGGTGGTGAACTAGGTGTTTCTCTGTGGTCTCCACAGGGGATTCAGACACCCTTTCGTCTTGGGAGATGCAAGACGAGCCTGCATTCCAGTCACTGCAGGGATATCCGGCCTTATTTCGAGTCAGGGCATCGCGGTGTCCATTCCACTTGAGGCCGCAAACTCAGGGTCCCTCTCACATACCTAGAGCTGAGAGAAGCCTCCTCTTGAGGTGCTTGTGGTAAGGTGGTATTCCTCTGGAGTCGAAGCCAGGGACTAACCTCTCATCTCGAGTTGATTTTTGGCCCACGGAGCTCTTTCGTGTTGCTACAGTGACCTCAGGATCCCTCTAGCCTTGAAACAGTGTTCTTGGGGTTTCTCTGGAGTGCCATCAAGGAAATCAAGGCTCCTTTCATGTGTGATGTGCAACACGGAATTGCTCTGCACGCAGTGCAGGGGAATCGGGCCTCATCTCGCGGCGAGGGGGAAGTCTCATGGTTTTTCTCGAGTTGCGGCGGGAACCTGGGGTATATTCTCGAGTTACGACGGGGATGGCCCTTCCACCCACGTGTTTCTTCAGCGACGTCAGGACTCCACCTAGTTGCGAGGGACAACTCTGGATTCTCCTCGAGGCTTGGCAGGGCAATTGGGACGCCTTTCCCGCTGAGGCGGGAGACCAAGTGTCCCTTTCCAAGTGCCACAGGAATCCTGGGACTCCTATCAAGTTTCACGAGGAGTCAGGCATCGTCTCCTTTGGAGGCACTGATCTCCGCGTACCTCTGGAGTTTTCAAAGGATGTGAGGCTATCGGTCGCGATGAGGTGGGGAACTAAGTCTTTCTCTGTGCTTTCCACAGGGGATTCAGACATCCTTTCGTCCTGGGAGATGCAAGACGAGCCTGCATTGAAGTCACTGCAGGGATATCCGGCCTTATTTCGAGTCAGAGCATCGCGGTGCACATTCCACTTGAGGCCGCAAACTCAGGGTCCCTCTCACATACCTAGAGCTGAGAGAAGCCTCCTCTTGAGGTGCTTGTGGTAAGGTGGTATTCCTCTGGAGTCGAAGCCAGGGACTAACCTCTCATCTCGAGTTGATTTTTGGTCCACGGAGCTCTTTCGTGTTGCTACAGTGACCTCAGGATCCCTCTAGCCTTGAAACAGTGTTCTTGGGGTTTCTCTGGAGTGCCATCAAGGAAATCAAGGCTCCTTTCATGTGTGATGTGCAACACAGAATTGCTCTGCACGCAGTGCAGGGGAATCGGGCCTCATCTCGCGGCGAGGGGGAAGTCTCATGGTTTTTCTCGAGTTGCGGCGGTAACCTGGGGTATATTCTCGAGTTACGACGGGGATGGCCCTTCCACCCACGTGTTTGTTCAGCCACGTCAGGACTCTTGCCTAGTTGCGAGACACAACTCGGGATTCTCCTCGAGGCTTTGCAAGGCAATTGGGACGCCTCTCCAGCTGAGGCGGGTGACCAAGGGACCCTTTCCACGTGCCACAGGAATCCTGGGACTCCTATCAAGTTTCACGAGGAATCAGGCATCGTCTCCTTTGGAGGCACTGATCTCCACGTACCTCTGGAGTTTTCAAATGATGTGAGGCCTCCGGTCGCGATGAGGTGGGGAACTAGGTCTTTCTCTGTGGTCTCCACAGGTGATTCAGACATCCTTTCATCTTGGGAGATGCAAGACGAGCCTGCATTCAAGTAACTGCAGGGATATCCAGCCTTATTTCGCATCAGGGCATCGCGGTGTCCATTCCACTTGAGGCCGCAAACTCAGGGTCCCTCTCACATACCTAGAGCTGAGAGAAGCCTCCTCTTGAGGTGCTTGTGGTAAGGTGGTATTCCTCTGGAGTCGAAGCCAGGGACTAACCTCTCATCTCGAGTTGATTTTTGGCCCACGGAGCTCTTTCGTGTTGCTACAGTGACCTCAGGATCCCTCTAGCCTTGAAACAGTGTTCTTGGGGTTTCTCTGGAGTGCCATCAAGGAAATAAAGGCTCCTTTCATGTGTGATGTGCAACACGGAATTGCTCTGCACGCAGTGCAGGGGAATCGGGCCTCATCTCGCGGCGAGGGGGAAGTCTCATGGTTTTTCTCGAGTTGCGGCGGGAACCTGGGGTATATTCTCGATTTACGACGGGGATGGCCCTTCCACACTCGTGTGTGTTCAGCCATGTCAGGACTCCTGCCTACTTGCGAGGGACAACTCGGGATTCTCCTCGAGGCTTTGCAGGGCAATTGGGACGCCTCTCCAGCTGAGACGGGAAACCAAGGGTCCCTTTCCACGTGCCACAGGAATCCTGGGTCTCCTATCAAGTTTCACGAGGAGTCAGGCATCGTCTCCTTTGGAGGCACTGATCTCCACATACCTCTGGAGTTTTCAAAGGATTTGAGGCCTCCTGTCGCGATGAGGTGGGGAACTAGGTCTTTCTCTGTGGTCTCCACAGGTGATTCAGACACCCTTTCGTCTTGGGAGATGCAAGACAAGCCTGCATTCCAGTCACTGCAGGGATATCCGGCCTTATTTTGAGTCAGGGCATCGCGGTGTCCATTCCACTTGAGGCCGCAAACTCAGGGTCCCTCTCACATACCTAGAGCTGAGAGAAGCCTCCTCTTCAGGTGCTTGTGGTAAGGTGGTATTCCTCTGGAGTCGAAGCCAGGGACTAACCTCTCATCTCGAGTTGGTTTTTGGTCCACGGAGCTCTTTCGTGTTGCTACAGTGACCTCAGGATCCCTCTAGCCTTGAAACAGTGTTCTTGGGGTTTCTCTGGAGTGCCATCAAGGAAATCAAGGCTCCTTTCTTGTGTGATGTGCAACACAGAATTGCTCTGCACGCAGTGCAGGGGAATCGGGCCTCATCTCGCAGCGAGGGGGAAGTCTCATGGTTTTTCTCGAGTTGCGGCGGGAACCTGGGGTATATTCTCGAGTTACGACGGGGATGGCCATTCCACACACGTGTTTGTTCAGCCACGTCAGGACTCTTGCCTAGTTGCGAGACACAACTCGGAATTCTCCTCGAGGCTTGGCAAGGCAATTGGGACGCCTCTCCAGCTGAGGCGGGAGACCAAGGGTCCCTTTCCACGTGCCACAGGAATCCTGGGACTCCTATCAAGTTTCTCGAGGAGTCAGGCATCGTCTCCTTTGGAGGCACTGATCTCCGCGTACCTCTGGAGTTTTCAAAGGATGTGAGGCCTCCGGTCGCGATGAGGTGGGGAACTAGGTCTTTCTCTGTGGTCTCCACAGGGGATTCAGACATCCTTTCATCTTGGGAGATGCAAGACGAGCCTGCATTCCAGTCACTGCAGGGATATCCAGCCTTATTTCGCGTCAGGGCATCGCGGTGTCCATTCCACTTGAGGCCGCAAACTCAGGGTCCCTCTCACACACCTAGAGCTGAGAGAAGCCTCCTCTTGAGGTGCTTGTGGTAAGGTGGTATTCCTCTGGAGTCGAAGCCAGGGAATATCCTCTCATCTCGAGTTGATTTTTGGTCCACGGAGCTCTTTCGTATTGCTACACTGACCTCAGGATCCCTCTAGCCTTGAAACAGTGTTCTTGGGGTTTCTCTGGAGTGCCATCAAGGAAATCAAGGCTCCTTTCATGTGTGATGTGCAACACGGAATTGCTCTGCACGCAGTGCAGGGGAATCGGGCCTCATCTCGCGGCGAGGGGGAAGTCTCATGGTTTTTCTCGAGTTGCGGCGGAAACCTGGGGTATATTCTCGAGTTACGACGGGGATGGCCCTTCCACCCACGTGTTTCTTCAGCGACGTCAGGACTCCTGCCTAGTTGCGAGGGACAACTCTGGATTCTCCTCGAGGCTTGGCAGGGCAATTGGGACGCCTCTCCAGCTGAAGCGGGAGACCAAGTGTCCCTTTCCAAGTGCCACAGGAATCCTGGGACTCCTATCAAGTTTCACGAGGAGTCAGGCATCGTCTCCTTTGGAGGCACTGATCTCCGCGTACCTCTGGAGTTTTCAAAGGATGTGAGGCTATCGGTCGCGATGAGGTGGGGAACTAAGTCTTTCTCTGTGCTTTCCACAGGGGATTCAGACATCCTTTCGTCCTGGGAGATGCAAGACGAGCCTGCATTGAAGTCACTGCAGGGATATCCGGCCTTATTTCGAGTCAGGGCATCTTGGTGTCCATTCCACTTGAGGCCGCAAACTCAGGGTCCCTCTCACATACCTAGAGCTGAGAGAAGCCTCCTCTTGAGGTGCTTGTGGTAAGGTGGTATTCCTCTGGAGACGAATCCAGGGACTAACCTCTCTTTTCGAGTTGATTTTTGGTCCACAGAGTTCTTTCGTGTTGCTACAGTGACCTCAGGATCCCTCTAGCCTTGAAACAGTGTTCTTGGGGTTTCTCTGGAGTGCCATCAAGGAAATCAAGGATCCTTTCATGTGTGATGTGCAAGACGGAATTGCTCTGCACGCAGTACAGGGGAATCGGGCCTCATCTCGCGGCGAGGGGGAAGTCACATGGTTTTTCTCGAGTTGCGGCGGGAACCTGGGGTATATTCTCGAGTTACGACGGGGATGGCCCTTCCACACACGTGTTTGTTCAGCCACGTCAGGACTCCTGCCTAGTTGCGAGGGACAACTCGGGATTCTCCTCGAGGCTTGGCACGGCAATTGGAACGCCTCTCCAGCTGAGGCGGGAGACCAAGGGTCCCTTTCCACGTGCCACAAGAATCCTGGGACTCCTATCAAGTTTCACGAGGAGTCAGGCATCGTCTCCTTTGGAGGCACTGATCTCCGCGTACCTCTGGAGTTTTCAAAGGATGTGAGGCCTCCGGTAGCGATGACGTGGGGAACTAGGTGTTTCTCTGTGGTCTCCACAGGGGATTCAGACATCCTTTTATCTTGGGAGATGCTAGACGAGCATGCATTCAAGTCACTGCAGGGATATCCGGCCTTATTTTGCGTCAGGGCATCGCGGTGTCCATTCCACTTGAGGCCGCAAAACTCAGGGTCCCTCTCACATACCTAGAGCTGAGAGAAGCCTCCTCTTGAGGTGCTTGTGGTAAGGTGGTATTCCTCTGGAGTCGAAGCCAGGGACTAACCTCTCATCTCGAGTTGATTTTTGGCCCACGGAGCTCTTTCGTGTTGCTACAGTGACCTCAGGATCCCTCTAGCCTTGAAACAGTGTTCTTGGGGTTTCTCTGGAGTGCCATCAAGGAAATCAAGGCTCCTTTCATGTGTGATGTGCAACACGGAATTGCTCTGCACGCAGTGCAGGGGAATCGGGCCTCATCTCGCGGCGAGGGGGAAGTCTCATGGTTTTTCTCGAGTTGCGGCGGGAACCTGGGGTATATTCTCGAGTTACGACGGGGATGGCCCTTCCACACACGTGTGTGTTCAGCCATGTCAGGACTCCTGCCTACTTGCGAGGGACAACTCGGGATTCTCCTCGAGGCTTTGCAGGGCAATTGGGACGCCTCTCCAGCTGAGACGGGAGACCAAGGGTCCCTCTCCACGTGCCACAGGAATCCTGGGTCTCCTATCAAGTTTCACGCGGAGTCAGGCATCGTCTCCTTTGGAGGCACTGATCTCCGCATACCTCTGGAGTTTTCAAAGGATTTGAGGCCTCCTGTCGCGATGAGGTGGGGAACTAGGTCTTTCTCTGTGGTCTCCACAGGGGATTCAGACACCCTTTCGTCTTGGGAGATGCAAGACGAGCCTGCATTCCAGTCACTGCAGGGATATCCGGCCTTATTTCGAGTCAGGGCATCGCGGTGTCCATTCCACTTGAGGCCGCAAACTCAGGGTCCCTCTCACATACCTAGAGCTGAGAGAAGCCTCCTCTTGAGGTGCTTGTGGTAAGGTGGTATTCCTCTGGAGTCGAAGCCAGGGACTAACCTCTCATCTCGAGTTGGTTTTTGGTCCACGGAGCTCTTTCGTGTTGCTACAGTGACCTCAGGATCCCTCTAGCCTTGAAACAGTGTTTTTGGGGTTTCTCTGGAGTGCCATCAAGGAAATCAAGGCTCCTTTCATGTGTGATGTGCAACACAGAATTGCTCTGCACGCAGTGCAGGGGAATCGGGCCTCATCTCGCGGAGAGGGGGAAGTCTCATGGTTTTTCTCGAGTTGCGGCGGGAACCTGGGGTATATTCTCGAGTTACGACGGGGATGGCCCATCCACACACGTGTGTGTTCAGCCACATCAGGACTCTTGCCTAGTTGCGAGACACAACTCGGGATTCTCCTCGAGGCTTGGCAAGGCAATTCGGACGCCTCTCCAGCTGAGGCGGGAGACCAAGGGTCCCTTTCCAAGTGCCACAGGAATCCTGGGACTCCTATCAAGTTTCACGAGGAGTCAGGCATCGTCTCCTTTGGAGGCACTGATCTCCGCGTACCTCTGGAGTTTTCAAAGGATGTGAGGCTATCTGTCGCGATGAGGTGGGGAACTAAGTCTTTCTCTGTGCTTTCCACAGGGGATTCAGACATCCTTTCATCTTGGGAGATGCAAGACGAGCCTGCATTGAAGTCACTGCAGGGATATCCGGCCTTATTTCGAGTCAGAGCATCGCGGTGTCCATTCCACTTGAGGCCGCAAACTCAGGGTCCCTCTCACATACCTAGAGCTGAGAGAAGCCTCCTCTTGAGGTGCTTGTGGTAAGGTGGTATTCCTCTGGAGACGAATCCAGGGACTAACCTCTCTTTTCGAGTTGATTTTTGGTCCACAGAGTTCTTTCGTGTTGCTACAGTGACCTCAGGATCCCTCTATCCTTGAAACAGTGTTCTTGGGGTTTCTCTGGAGTGCCATCAAGGAAATCAAGGCTCCTTTCATGTGTGATGTGCAAGACGGAATTGCTCTGCACGCAGTACAGGGGAATCGGGCCTCATCTCGCATCGAGGGGGAAGTCTCATGGTTTTTCTCGAGTTGCGGCGGGAACCTGGAGTATATTCTCGAGTTACGACGGGGATGGCCCTTCCACCCACGTGTTTGTTCAGCCACGTCAGGACTCCTGCCTAGTTGCGAGGGACAACTCGGGATTCTCCTCGAGGCTTGGCAGGGCAATTGGGACGCCTCTCCAGCTGAGGCGGGAGACCAAGGGTCCCTTTCCTCGTGCCACAAGAATCCTGGGACTCCTATCAAGTTTCTCGAGGAGTCAGGCATCGTCTCCTTTGGAGGCACTGATCTCCGCGTACCTCGGGAGTTTTCAAAGGATGTGAGGCCTCCGGTAGCGATGACGTGGGGAACTAGGTGTTTCTCTGTGGTCTCCACAGGGGATTCAGACATCCTTTCATCTTGGGAGATGCAAGACGAGCCTGCATTCAAGTCACTGCAGGTATATCCGGCCTTATTTCGCGTCAGGGCATCGCGGTGTCCATTCCACTTGAGGCCGCAAACTCAGGGTCCCTCTCACATACCTAGAGCTGAGAGAAGCCTCCTCTTGAGGTGCTTGTGGTAAGGTGGTATTCCTCTGAAGTCGAAGCCAGGGACTAACCTCTCATCCCGAGTTGATTTTTGGCCCACGGAGCTCTTTCGTGTTGCTACAGTGACCTCAGGATCCCTCTAGCCTTGAAACAGTGTTCTTGGGGTTTCTCTGGAGTGCCATCAAGGAAATCAAGGCTCCTTTCATGTGTGATGTGCAACACGGAATTGCTCTGCACGCAGTGCAGGGGAATCGGGCCTCATCTCGCGGCGAGGGGGAAGTCTCATGGTTTTTCTCGAGTTGCGGCGGGAACCTGGGGTATATTCTCGAGTTACGACGGGGATGGCCCTTCCACACACGTGTGTGTTCAGCCATGTCAGGACTCCTGCCTAGTTGCGAGGGACAACTCGGGATTCTCCTCGAGGCTTTGCAGGGCAATTGGGACGCCTCTCCAGCTGAGACGGGAGACCAAGGGTCCCTTTCCACGTGCCACAGGAATCCTGGGTCTCCTATCAAGTTTCACGAGGAGTCAAGCATCGTCTCCTTTGGAGGCACTGATCTCCGCATACCTCTGGAGTTTTCAAAGGATTTGAGGCCTCCTGTCGCGATGAGGTGGTGAACTAGGTGTTTCTCTGTGGTCTCCACAGGGGATTCAGACACCCTTTCGTCTTGGGAGATGCAAGAGGAGCCTGCATTCCAGTCACTGCAGGGATATCCGGCCTTATTTCGAGTCAGGGCATCGCGGTGTCCATTCCACTTGAGGCCGCAAACTCAGGGTCCCTCTCACATACCTAGAGCTGAGAGAAGCCTCCTCTTGAGGTGCTTGTGGTAAGGTGGTATTCCTCTGGAGTCGAAGCCAGGGACTAACCTCTCATCTCGAGTTGATTTTTGGCCCACGGAGCTCTTTCGTGTTGCTACAGTGACCTCAGGATCCCTCTAGCCTTGAAACAGTGTTCTTGGGGTTTCTCTGGAGTGCCATCAAGGAAATCAAGGCTCCTTTCATGTGTGATGTGCAACACGGAATTGCTCTGCACGCAGTGCAGGGGAATCGGGCCTCATCTCGCGGCGAGGGGGAAGTCTCATGGTTTTTCTCGAGTTGCGGCGGGAACCTGGGGTATATTCTCGAGTTACGACGGGGATGGCCCTTCCACCCACGTGTTTCTTCAGCGACGTCAGGACTCCACCTAGTTGCGAGGGACAACTCTGGATTCTCCTCGAGGCTTGGCAGGGCAATTGGGACGCCTTTCCCGCTGAGGCGGGAGACCAAGTGTCCCTTTCCAAGTGCCACAGGAATCCTGGGACTCCTATCAAGTTTCACGAGGAGTCAGGCATCGTCTCCTTTGGAGGCACTGATCTCCGCGTACCTCTGGAGTTTTCAAAGGATGTGAGGCTATCGGTCGCGATGAGGTGGGGAACTAAGTCTTTCTCTGTGCTTTCCACAGGGGATTCAGACATCCTTTCGTCCTGGGAGATGCAAGACGAGCCTGCATTGAAGTCACTGCAGGGATATCCGGCCTTATTTCGAGTCAGAGCATCGCGGTGCACATTCCACTTGAGGCCGCAAACTCAGGGTCCCTCTCACATACCTAGAGCTGAGAGAAGCCTCCTCTTGAGGTGCTTGTGGTAAGGTGGTATTCCTCTGGAGACGAATCCAGGGACTAACCTCTCTTTTCGAGTTGATTTTTGGTCCACAGAGTTCTTTCGTGTTGCTACAGTGACCTTAGGATCCCTCTAGCCTTGAAACAGTGTTCTTGGGGTTTCTCTGGAGTGCCATCAAGGAAATCAAGGCTCCTTTCATGTGTGATGTGCAAGACGGAATTGCTCTGCACGCAGTACAGGGGAATCGGGCCTCATCTCGCATCGAGGGGGAAGTCTCATGGTTTTTCTCGAGTTGCGGCGGGAACCTGGGGTATATTCTCGAGTTACGACGGGGATGGCCCTTCCACCCACGTGTTTGTTCAGCCACGTCAGGACTCCTGCCTAGTTGCGAGGGACAACTCGGGATTCTCCTCGAGGCTTGGCAGGGCAATTGGGACGCCTCTCCAGCTGAGGCGGGAGACCAAGGGTCCCTTTCCAAGTGCCACAGGAATCCTGGGACTCCTATCAAGTTTCTCGAGGAGTCAGGCATCGTCTCCTTTGGAGGCACTGATCTCCGCGTACCTCTGGAGTTTTCAAAGGATGTGAGGCCTCCGGTCGCGATCAGGTGGGGAACTAGGTGTTTCTCTGTGGTCTCCACAGGGTATTCAGACATCCTTTCATCTTGGGAGATGCAAGACGAGCCTGCATTCAAGTCACTGCAGGTATATCCGGCCTTATTTCGCGTCAGGGCATCGCGGTGTCCATTCCACTTGAGGCCGCAAACTCAAGGTCCCTCTCACATACCTAGAGCTGAGAGAAGCCTCCTCTTGAGGTGCTTGTGGTAAGGTGGTATTCCTCTGAAGTCGAAGCCAGGGACTAACCTCTCATCCCGAGTTGATTTTTGGCCCACGGAGCTCTTTCGTGTTGCTACAGTGACCTCAGGATCCCTCTAGCCTTGAAACAGTGTTCTTGGGGTTTCTCTGGAGTGCCATCAAGGAAATCAAGGCTCCTTTCATGTGTGATGTGCAACACGGAATTGCTCTGCACGCAGTGCAGGGGAATCGGGCCTCATCTCGCGGCGAGGGGGAAGTCTCATGGTTTTTCTCGAGTTGCGGCGGGAACCTGGGGTATATTCTCGAGTTACGACGGGGATGGCCCTTCCACACACGTGTGTGTTCAGCCATGTCAGGACTCCTGCCTAGTTGCGAGGGACAACTCGGGATTCTCCTCGAGGCTTTGCAGGGCAATTGGGACGCCTCTCCAGCTGAGACGGGAGACCAAGGGTCCCTTTCCACGTGCCACAGGAATCCTGGGTCTCCTATCAAGTTTCACGAGGAGTCAAGCATCGTCTCCTTTGGAGGCACTGATCTCCGCATACCTCTGGAGTTTTCAAAGGATTTGAGGCCTCCTGTCGCGATGAGGTGGTGAACTAGGTCTTTCTCTGTGGTCTCCACAGGGGATTCAGACACCCTTTCGTCTTGGGAGATGCAAGACGAGCCTGCATTCCAGTCACTGCAGGGATATCCGGCCTTATTTCGCGTCAGGGCATCGCGGTGTCCATTCCACTTGAGGCCGCAAACTCAGGGTCCCTCTCACATACCTAGAGCTGAGAGAAGCCTCCTCTTGAGGTGCTTGTGGTAAGGTGGTATTCCTCTGGAGTAGAAGCCAGGGACTAACCTCTCATCTCGAGTTGATTTTTGGCCCACGGAGCTCTTTCGTGTTGCTACAGTGACCTCAGGATCCCTCTAGCCTTGAAACAGTGTTCTTGGGGTTTCTCTGGAGTGCCATGAAGGAAATCAAGGCTCCTTTCATGTGTGATGTGCAACACGGAATTGCTCTGCACGCAGTGCAGTGGAATCGGGCCTCATCTCGCGGCGAGGGGGAAGTCTCATGGTTTTTCTCGAGTTGCGGCGGGAACCTGGGGTATATTCTCGAGTTACGACGGGGATGGCCCTTCCACCCACGTGTTTCTTCAGCGACGTCAGGACTCCACCTAGTTGCGAGGGACAACTCTGGATTCTCCTCGAGGCTTGGCAGGGCATTTGGGACGCCTTTCCCGCTGAGGCGGGAGACCAAGTGTCCCTTTCCAAGTGCCACAGGAATCCTGGGACTCCTATCAAGTTTCACGAGGAGTCAGGCATCGTCTCCTTTGGAGGCACTGATCTCCGCGTACCTCTGGAGTTTTCAAAGGATGTGAGGCTCTCGGTCGCGATGAGGTGGGGAACTAAGTCTTTCTCTGTGCTTTCCACAGGGGATTCAGACATCCTTTCGTCCTGGGAGATGCAAGACGAGCCTGCATTGAAGTCACTGCAGGGATATCCGGCCTTATTTCGAGTCAGAGCATCGCGGTGTCCATTCCACTTGAGGCCGCAAACTCAGGGTCCCTCTCACATACCTAGAGCTGAGAGAAGCCTCCTCTTGAGGTGCTTGTGGTAAGGTGGTATTCCTCTGGAGACGAATCCAGGGACTAACCTCTCTTTTCGAGTTGATTTTTGGTCCACAGAGTTCTTTCGTGTTGCTACAGTGACCTTAGGATCCCTCTAGCCTTGAAACAGTGTTCTTGGGGTTTCTCTGGAGTGCCATCAAGGAAATCAAGGCTCCTTTCATGTGTGATGTGCAAGACGGAATTGCTCTGCACGCAGTACAGGGGAATCGGGCCTCATCTCGCATCGAGGGGGAAGTCTCATGGTTTTTCTCGAGTTGCGGCGGGAACCTGGGGTATATTCTCGAGTTACGACGGGGATGGCCCTTCCACCCACGTGTTTGTTCAGCCACGTCAGGACTCCTGCCTAGTTGCGAGGGACAACTCGGGATTCTCCTCGAGGCTTGGCAGGGCAATTGGGACGCCTCTCCAGCTGAGGCGGGAGAACAAGGGTCCCTTTCCAAGTGCCACAGGAATCCTGGGACTCCTATCAAGTTTCTCGAGGAGTCAGGCATCGTCTCCTTTGGAGGCACTGATCTCCGCGTACCTCTGGAGTTTTCAAAGGATGTGAGGCCTCCGGTAGCGATGACGTGGGGAACTAGGTGTTTCTCTGTGGTCTCCACAGGGGATTCAGACATCCTTTCATCTTGGGAGATGCAAGACGAGCCTGCATTGAAGTCACTGCAGGTATATCCGGCCTTATTTCGCGTCAGGGCATCGCGGTGTCCATTCCACTTGAGGCCGCAAACTCAGGGTCCCTCTCACATACCTAGAGCTGAGAGAAGCCTCCTCTTGAGGTGCTTGTGGTAAGGTGGTATTCCTCTGAAGTCGAAGCCAGGGACTAACCTCTCATCTCGAGTTGATTTTTGGCCCACGGAGCTCTTTCGTGTTGCTACAGTGACCTCAGGATCCCTCTAGCCTTGAAACAGTGTTCTTGGGGTTTCTCTGGAGTGCCATCAAGGAAATCAAGGCTCCTTTCATGTGTGATGTGCAACACGGAATTGCTCTGCACGCAGTGCAGCGGAATCGGGCCTCATCTCGCGGCGAGGGGGAAGTCTCATGGTTTTTCTCGAGTTGCGGCGGGAACCTGGGGTATATTCTCGAGTTACGACGGGGATGGCCCTTCCACACTCCTGTGTGTTCAGCCATGTCAGGACTCCTGCCTAGTTGCGAGGGACAACTCTGGATTCTCCTCGAGGCTTTGCAGGGCAATTGGGACGCCTCTCCAGCTGAGGCGGGAGACCAAGGGTCCCTTTCCACGTGCCACAGGAATCCTGGGTCTCCTATCAAGTTTCACGAGGAGTCAGGCATCGTCTCCTTTGGAGGCACTGATCTCCGCATACCTCTGGATTTTTCAAAGGATTTGAGGCCTCCTGTCGCAATGAGGTGGGGAACTAGGTCTTTCTCTGTGGTCTCCACAGGGGATTCAGACACCCTTTCGTCTTGGGAGATGCAAGACGAGCCTACATTCCAGTCACTGCAGGGATATCCGGCCTTATTTCGCGTCAGGGCTTCGCGGTGTCCATTCCACTTGAGGCCGCAAACTCAGGGTCCCTCTCACATACCTAGAGCTGAGAGAAGCCTCCTCTTGAGGTGCTTGTGGTAAGGTGGTATTCCTCTGGAGTCGAAGCCAGGGACTAACCTCTCATCTCGAGTTGATTTTTGGCCCACGGAGCTCTTTCGTGTTGCTACAGTGACCTCAGGATCCCTCTAGCCTTGAAACAGTGTTCTTGGGGTTTCTCTGGAGTGCCATCAAGGAAATCAAGGCTCCTTTCATGTGTGATGTGCAACACGGAATTGCTCTGCACGCAGTGCAGGGGAATCGGGCCTCATCTCGCGGCGAGGGGGAAGTCTCATGGTTTTTCTCGAGTTGCGGCGGGAACCTGGGGTATATTCTCGAGTTACGACGGGGATGGCCCTTCCACACTCCTGTGTGTTCAGCCATGTCAGGACTCCTGCCTACTTGCGAGGGACAACTCGGGATTCTCCTCGAGGCTTTGCAGGGCAATTGGGACGCCTCTCCAGCTGAGACGGGAGACCAAGGGTCCCTTTCCACGTGCCACAGGAATCCTGGGTCTCCTATCAAGTTTCACGAGGAGTCAGGCATCGTCTCCTTTGGAGGCACTGATCTCCACATACCTCTGGAGTTTTCAAAGGATTTGAGGCCTCCTGTCGCGATGAGGTGGGGAACTAGGTCTTTCTCTGTGGTCTCCACAGGGGATTCAGACACCCTTTCTTCTTGGGAGATGCAAGACGAGCCTGCATTCCAGTCACTGCAGGGATATCCGGCCTTATTTCGCGTCAGGGCTTCGCGGTGTCCATTCCACTTGAGGCCGCAAACTCAGGGTCCCTCTCACATACCTAGAGCTGAGAGAAGCCTCCTCTTGAGGTGCTTGTGGTAAGGTGGTATTCCTCTGGAGTCGAAGCCAGGGACTAACCTCTCATCTCGAGTTGATTTTTGGCCCACGGAGCTCTTTCGTGTTGCTACAGTGACCTCAGGATCCCTCTAACCTTGAAACAGTGTTCTTGGGGTTTCTCTGGAGTGCCATCAAGGAAATCAAGGCTCCTTTCATGTGTGATGTGCAACACGGAATTGCTCTGCACGCAGTGCAGGGGAATCGGGCCTCATCTCGCGGCGAGGGGGAAGTCTCATGGTTTTTCTCGAGTTGCGGCGGGAACCTGGGGTATATTCTCGAGTTACGACGGGGATGGCCCTTCCACACACGTGTTTGTTCAGCCACATCAGGACTCTTGCCTAGTTGCGAGACACAACTCGGGATTCTCCTCGAGGCTTGGCAGGGCAATTCGGACGCCTCTCCAGCTGAGGCGGGAGACCAAGGGTCCCTTTCCACGTGCCACAGGAATCCTGGGACTCCTATCAAGTTTCACGAGGAGTCAGGCATCGTCTCCTTTGGAGGCACTGATCTCCGCGTACCTCGGGAGTTTTCAAAGGATGTGAGGCCTCCGGTCGCGATGAGGTGGGGAACTAGGTCTTTCTCTGTGGTCTCCACAGGGGATTCAGACATCCTTTCATCTTGGGAGATGCAAGACGAGCCTGCATTCAAGTCACTGCAGGGATATCCAGCCTTATTTCACGTCAGGGCATAGCGGTGTCCATTCCACTTGAGGCCGCAAACTCAGGGTCCCTCTCACATACCTAGAGCTGAGAGAAGCCTCCTCTTGAGGTGCTTGTCGTAAGGTGGTATTCCTCTGGAGACGAATCCAGGGACTAACCTCTCTTTTCGAGTTGATTTTTGGTCCACAGATTCTTTCGTGTTGCTACAGTGACCTCAGGATCCTTCCATCCTTGAAACAGTGTTCTTGGGGTTTCTCTGGAGTGCCATCAAGGAAATCAAGGCTCCTTTCATGTGTGATGTGCAACACGGAATTGCTCTGCACGCAGTGCAGGGGAATCGGGCCTCATCTCGCGGCGAGGGGGAAGTCTCATGGTTTTTCTCGAGTTGTGGCGGGAACCTGGGGTATATTCTCGAGTTACGACGGGGATGGCCCTTCCACCCACGTGTTTGTTCAGCCACGTCAGGACTCCTGCCTAGTTGCGAGGGACAACTCGGGATTCTCCTCGAGGCTTGCCAGGGCAATTGGAACACCTCTCCAGCTGAGGCGGGAGACCAAGGGTCCGTTTCCACGTGCCACAAGAATCCTGGGACTCGTATCAAGTTTCACGAGGAGTCAGGCATCGTCTCCTTTGGAGGCACTGATCTCCGCGTACCTCTGGAGTTTTCAAAGGATGTGAGGCCTGCGGTCGCGATGAAGTGGGGAACTAGGTCTTTCTCTGTGGTCTCCACAGGGGATTCAGACATCCTTTCTTCTTGGGAGATGCAAGACGAGCCTGCATTCAAGTCACTGCCGGGATATACGGCCTTATTTCGAGTCAGGGCATCGCGGTGTCCATTCCACTTGAGGCCGCAAACTCAGGGTCCCTCTCACATACTTAGAGCTGAGAGAAGCCTCCTCTTGAGGTGCTTGTGGTAAGGTGGTATTCCTCTGGAGTCGAAGCCAGGGACTAACCTCTCATCTCGAGTTGATTTTTGGTCCACGGAGCTCTTTCGTGTTGCTACAGTGACCTCAGGATCCCTCTAGCCTTGAAACAGTGTTCTTGGGGTTTCTCTGGAGTGCCATCAAGGAAATCAAGGCTCCTTTCATGTGTGATGTGCAACACGGAATTGCTCTGCACGCAGTGCAGGGGAATCGGGCCTCATCTCGCGGCGAGGGGGAAGTCTCATGGTTTTTCTCGAGTTGCGGCGGGAACCTGGGGTATATTCTCGAGTTACGACGGGGATGGCCGTTCCACACATGTGTTTGTTCAGCCACGTCAGGACTCTTGCCTAGTTGCGAGACACAACTCGGGATTCTCCTCGAGGCTTGGCAAGGCAATTGGGACGCCTCTCCAGCTGAGGCGGGAGACCAAGGGTCCCTTTCCACGTGCCACAGGAATCCTGGGACTCCTATGAAGTTTCTCGAGGAGTCAGGCATCGTCTCCTTTGGAGGCACTGATTTCCGCGTACCTCTGGAGTTTTCAAAGGATGTGAGGCCTCCGGTCGCGATGAGGTGGGGAACTAGGTCTTTCTCTGAGGTCTCCACAGGGGATTCAAACATCCTTTCATCTTGGGAGATGCAAGACGAGCCTGCATTCAAGTCACTGCAGGGATATCCAGCCTTATTTCGCGTCAGGGCATCGCGGTGTCCATTCCACTTGAGGCCGCAAACTCAGGGTCCCTCTCACATACCTAGAGCTGAGAGAAGCCTCCTCTTGAGGTGCTTGTGGTAAGGTGGTATTCCTCAGGAGTCGAAGCCAGTGACTAACCTCTCATCTCGAGTTGATTTTTGGTCCACGGAGCTCTTTCGTGTTGCTACAGTGACCTCAGGATCCCTCTAGCCTTGAAACAGTGTTCTTGGGGTTTCTCTGGAGTGCCATCAAGGAAATCAAGGCTCCTTTCATGTGTGATGTGCAACACGGAATTGCTCTGCACGCAGTGCAGGGGAATCGGGCCTCATCTCGCGGCGAGGGGGAAGTCTCATGGTTTTTCTCGAGTTGCGGCGGGAACCTGGGGTATATTCTCGAGTTACGACAGGGATGGCCCTTCCACCCACGTGTTTCTTCAGCGACGTCAGGACTCCTGCCTAGTTGCGAGGGACAACTCTGGATTCTCCTCGAGGCTTGGCAGGGCAATTGGGACGCCTCTCCAGCTGAGGCGGGAGACCAAGTGTCCCTTTCCAAGTGCCACAGGAATCCTGGGACTCCTATCAAGTTTCACGAGGAGTCAGGCATCGTCTCCTTTGGAGGCACTGATCTCCGCGTACCTCTGGAGTTTTCAAAGGATGTGAGGCTATCGGTCGCGATGAGGTGGGGAACTAAGTCTTTCTCTGTGCTTTCCACAGGGGATTCAGACATCCTTTCGTCCTGGGAGATGCAAGACGAGCCTGCATTGAAGTCACTGCAGGGATATCCGGCCTTATTTCGAGTCAGAGCATCGCGGTGTCCATTCCACTTGAGGCCGCAAACTCAGGGTCCCTCTCACATACCTAGAGCTGAGAGAAGCCTCCTCTTGAGGTGCTTGTGGTAAGGTGGTATTCCTCTGGAGACGAATCCAGGGACTAACCTCTCATCTCGAGTTGATTTTTGGTCCACAGAGTTCTTTCGTGTTGCTACAGTGACCTCAGGATCCCTCTAGCCTTGAAACAGTGTTCTTGGGGTTTCTCTGGAGTGCCATCAAGGAAATCAAGGCTCCTTTCATGTGTGATGTGCAAGACGGAATTGCTCTGCACGCAGTACAGGGGAATCGGGCCTCATCTCGCATCGAGGGGGAAGTCTCATGGTTTTTCTCGAGTTGCGGCGGGAACCTGGGGTATATTCTCGAGTTACGACGGGGATGGCCCTTCCACCCACGTGTTTGTTCAGCCACGTCAGGACTCCTGCCTTGTTGCGAGGGACAACTCGGGATTCTCCTCGAGGCTTGGCATGGCAATTGGAACGCCTCTCCAGCTGAGGCGGGAGACCAAGGGTTCCTTTCCACGTGCCACAAGAATCCTGGGACTCCTATCAAGTTTCACGAGGAGTCAGGCATCGTCTCCTTTGTAGGCACTGATCTCCGCGTACCTCTGGAGTTTTCAAAGGATGTGAGGCCTCCGGTAGCGATGACGTGGGGAACTAGGTGTTTCTCTGTGGTCTCCACAGGGGATTCAGACATCCTTTCATCTTGGGAGATGCAAGACGAGCCTGCATTCAAGTCACTGTAGGTATATCCGGCCTTATTTCGAGTCAGGGCATCGCGGTGTCCATTCCACTTGAGGCCGCAAACTCAGGGTCCCTCTCACATACCTAGAGCTGAGAGAAGCCTCCTCTTGAGGTGCTTGTGGTAAGGTGGTATTCCTCTGGAGTCGAAGCCAGGGACTAACCTCTCATCTCGAGTTGGTTTTTGGTTCGCGGAGTTCTTTTGTGTTGCTACAGTGACCTCAGGATCCCTCTAGCCTTGAAACAGTGTTCTTGGGGTTTCTCTGGAGTGCCATCAAGGAAATCAAGGCTCCTTTCATGTGTGATGTGCAACACAGAATTGCTCTGCACGCAGTGCAGGGGAATCGGGCCTCATCTCGCGGCGAGGGGGAAGTCTCATGGTTTTTCTCGAGTTGCGGCGGGAACCTGGGGTATATTCTCGAGTTACGACGGGGATGGCCCTTCCACACACGTGTTTGTTCAGCCACATCAGGACTCTTGCCTAGTTGCGAGACACAACTCGGGATTCTCCTCGAGGCTTGGCAAGGCAATTCGGACGCCTCTCCAGCTGAGGCGGGAGACCAAGGGTCCCTTTCCACGTGCCACAGGAATCCTGGGACTCCTATCAAGTTTCACGAGGAGTCAGGCATCGTCTCCTTTGGAGGCACTGATCTCCGCGTACCTCGGGAATTTTCAAAGAATGTGAGGCCTCCGGTAGCGTTGAGGTGGGGAACTAGGTCTTTCTCTGTGGTCTCCACAGGGGATTCAGACATCCTTTCATCTTGGGAGATGCAAGACGAGCCTGCATTCAAGTCACTGCAGGGATATCCAGCCTTATTTCACGTCAGGGCATTTTGGTGTCCATTCCACTTGAGGCCGCAAACTCAGGGTCCCTCTCACATACCTAGAGCTGAGAGAAGCCTCCTCTTGAGGTGCTTGTGGTAAGGTGGTATTCCTCTGGAGACGAATCCAGGGACTAACCTCTCTTTTCGAGTTGATTTTTGGTCCACAGAGTTCTTTCGTGTTGCTACAGTGACCTCAGGATCCCTCTAGCCTTGAAACAGTGTTCTTGGGGTTTCTCTGGAGTGCCATCAAGGAAATCAAGGCTCCTTTCATGTGTGATGTGCAAGACGGAATTGCTCTGCACGCAGTACAGGGGAATCGGGCCTCATCTCGCATCGAGGGGGAAGTTTCATGGATTTTCTCGAGTTGCGGTGGGAACCTGGGGTATATTCTCGAGTTACGACGGGGATGGCCCTTCCACCCACGTGTTTGTTCAGCCACGTCAGGACTCCTGCCTAGTTGCGAGGGACAACTCGGGATTCTCCTCGAGGCTTGGCAGGGCAATTGGAACGCCTCTCCAGCTGAGGCGGGAGACCAAGGGTCCCTTTCCACGTGCCACAAGAATCCTGGGACTCGTATCAAGTTTCACGAGGAGTCAGGCATCGTCTCCTTTGGAGGCACTGATCTCCGCATACCTCTGGAGTTTTCAAAGGATGTGAGGCCTGCGGTCGCGATGAGGTGGGGAACTAGGTCTTTCTCTGTGGTCTCCACAGGGGATTCAGACATCCTTTCTTCTTGGGAGATGCAAGACGAGCCTGCATTCAAGTCACTGCCGGGATATACGGCCTTATTTCGAGTCAGGGCATCGCGGTGTCCATTCCACTTGAGGCCGCAAACTCAGGGTCCCTCTCACATACCTAGAGCTGAGAGAAGCCTCCTCTTGAGGTGCTTGTGGTAAGGTGGTATTCCTCTGGAGTCGAAACCAGGGACTAACCTCTCATCTCGAGTTGATTTTTGGTCCACGGAGCTCTTTCGTGTTGCTACAGTGACCTCAGGATCCCTCTAGCCTGGAAACAGTGTTCTTGGGGTTTCTCTGGAGTGCCATCAAGGAAATCAAGGCTCCTTTCATGTGTGATGTGCAACACGGAATTGCTCTGCACGCAGTGCAGGGGAATCGGGCCTCATCTCGCGGCGAGGGGGAAGTCTCATGGTTTTTCTCGAGTTGCGGCGGGAACCTGGGGTATATTCTCGAGTTACGACGGGGATGGCCCTTCCACCCACGTGTTTCTTCAGCGACGTCAGGACTCCTGCCTAGTTGCGAGGGACAACTCTGGATTCTCCTCGAGGCTTGGCAGGGCAATTGGGACGCCTCTCCAGCTGAGGCGGGAGACCAAGTGTCCCTTTCCAAGTGCCACAGGAATCCTGGGACTCCTATCAAGTTTCACGAGGAGTCAGGCATCGTCTCCTTTGGAGGCACTGATCTCCGCGTACCTCTGGAGTTTTCAAAGGATGTGAGGCTATCGGTCGCGATGAGGTGGGTAACTAAGTCTTTCTCTGTGCTTTCCACAGGGGATTCAGACATCCTTTCGTCCTGGGAGATGCAAGACGAGCCTGCATTGAAGTCACTGCAGGGATATCCGGCCTTATTTCGAGTCAGGGCATCGCGGTGTCCATTCCACTTGAGGCCGCAAACTCAGGGTCCCTCTCACATACCTAGAGCTGAGAGAAGCCTCCTCTTGAGGTGCTTGTGGTAAGGTGGTATTCCTCTGGAGACGAATCCAGGGACTAACCTCTCTTTTCGAGTTGATTTTTGGTCCACAGAGTTCTTTCGTGTTGCTACAGTGACCTCAGGATCCCTCTAGCCTTGAAACAGTGTTCTTGGGGTTTCTCTGGAGTGCCATCAAGGAAATCAAGGCTCCTTTCATGTGTGATGTGCAACACAGAATTGCTCTGCACGCAGTACAGGGGAATCGGGCCTCATCTCGCATCGAGGGGGAAGTCTCATGGTTTTTCTCGAGTTGCGGCGGGAACCTGGGGTATATTCTCGAGTTACGACGGGGATGGCCCTTCCACCCACGTGTTTGTTCAGCCACGTCAGGACTCCTGCCTAGTTGCGAGGGACAACTCGGGATTCTCCTCGAGGCTTGGCAGGGCAATTGGAACGCCTCTCCAGCTGAGGCGGGAGACCAAGGGTCCCGTTCCACGTGCCAGAAGAATCCTGGGACTCCTATCAAGTTTCACGAGGAGTCAGGCATCGTCTCCTTTGGAGGCACTGATCTCCGCGTACCTCTGGAGTTTTCAAAGGATGTGAGGCCTCCGGTCGCGATGAGGTGGGGAACTAGGTGTTTCTCTGTGGTCTCCACAGGGGATTCAGACATCCTTTCATCTTGGGAGATGCAAGACGAGCCTGCATTCAAGTCACTGCAGGTATATCCGGCCTTATTTCGCGTCAGGGCATCGCGGTGTCCATTCCACTTGAGGCCGCAAACTCAGGGTCCCTCTCACATACCTAGAGCTGAGAGAAGCCTCCTCTTGAGGTGCTTGTGGTAAGGTGGTATTCCTCTGAAGTCGAAGCCAGGGACTAACCTCTCATCTCGAGTTGATTTTTGGCCCACGGAGCTCTTTCGTGTTGCTACAGTGACCTCAGGATCCCTCTAGCCTTGAAACAGTGTTCTTGGGGTTTCTCTGGAGTGCCATCAAGGAAATCAAGGCTCCTTTCATGTGTGATGTGCAACACGGAATTGCTCTGCACGCAGTGCAGGGGAATCGGGCCTCATCTCGCGGCGAGGGGGAAGTCTCATGGTTTTTCTCGAGTTGCGGCGGGAACCTGGGGTATATTCTCGAGTTACGACGGGGATGGCCCTTCCACACACGGGTGTGTTCAGCCATGTCAGGACTCCTGCCTAGTTGCGAGGAACAACTCGGGATTCTCCTGGAGGCTTTGCAGGGCAATTGGGACGCCTCTCCAGCTGAGACGGGAGACCAAGGGTCCCTTTCCACGTGCCACAGGAATCCTGGGTCTCCTATCAAGTTTCACGAGGAGTCAAGCATCGTCTCCTTTGGAGGCACTGATCTCCGCATACCTCTGGAGTTTTCAAAGGATTTGAGGCCTCCTGTCGCGATGAGGTGGGGAACTAGGTCTTTCTCTGTGGTCTCCACAGGGGATTCAGACACCCTTTCGTCTTGGGAGATGCAAGACGAGCCTGCATTCCAGTCACTGCAGGGATATCCAGCCTTATTTTGAGTCAGGGCATCGCGGTGTCCATTCCACTTGAGGCCGCAAACTCAGGGTCCCTCTCACATACCTAGAGCTGAGAGAAGCCTCCTCTTCAGGTGCTTGTGGTAAGGTGGTATTCCTCTGGAGTCGAAGCCAGGGACTAACCTCTCATCTCGAGTTGGTTTTTGGTCCACGGAGCTCTTTCGTGTTGCTACAGTGACCTCAGGATCCCTCTAGCCTTGAAACAGTGTTCTTGGGGTTTCTCTGGAGTGCCATCAAGGAAATCAAGGCTCCTTTCATGTGTGATGTGCAACACGGAATTGCTCTGCACGCAGTGCAGGGGAATCGGGCCTCATCTCGCGGCGAGGGGGAAGTCTCATGGTTTTTCTCGAGTTGCGGCGGGAACCTGGGGTATATTCTCGAGTTACGACGGGGATGGCCCTTCCACCCACGTGTTTCTTCAGCGATGTCAGGACTCCTGCCTAGTTGCGAGGGACAACTCTGGATTCTCCTCGAGGCTTGGCAGGGCAATTGGGACGCCTTTCCAGCTGAGGCGGGAGACCAAGTGTCCCTTTCCAAGTGCCACAGGAATCCTGGGACTCCTATCAAGTTTCACGAGGAGTCAGGCATCGTCTCCTTTGGAGGCACTGATCTCTGCGTACCTCTGGAGTTTTCAAAGGATGTGAGGCTATCGGTCGCGATGAGGTGGGGAACTAAGTCTTTCTCTGTGCTTTCCACAGGGGATTCAGACATCCTTTCTTCCTGGGAGATGCAAGACGAGCCTGCATTGAAGTCACTGCAGGGATATCCGGCCTTATTTCGAGTCAGAGCATCGCGGTGTCCATTCCACTTGAGGCCGCAAACTCAGGGTCCCTCTCACATACCTAGAGCTGAGAGAAGCCTCCTCTTGAGGTGCTTGTGGTAAGGTGGTATTCCTCTGGAGACGAATCCAGGGACTAACCTCTCTTTTCGAGTTGATTTTTGGTCCACAGAGTTCTTTCGTGTTGCTACAGTGACCTCAGGATCCCTCTAGCCTTGAAACAGTGTTCTTGGGGTTTCTCTGGAGTGCCATCAAGGAAATCAAGGCTCCTTTCATGTGTGATGTGCAAGACGGAATTGCTCTGCATGCAGTACAGGGGAATCGGGCCTCATCTCGCATCGAGGGGGAAGTCTCATGGTTTTTCTCGAGTTGCGGCGGGAACCTGGGGTATATTCTCGAGTTACGACGGGGATGGCCCTTCCACCCACGTGTTTGTTCAGCCACGTCAGGACTCCTGCCTAGTTGCGAGGGACAACTCGGGATTCTCCTCGAGGCTTGGCAGGGCAATTGGGACGCCTCTCCAGCTGAGGCGGGAGACCAAGGGTCCCTTTCCACGTGCAACAAGAATCCTGGGACTCCTATCAAGTTTCACGAGGAGTCAGGCATCGTCTCCTTTGGAGGCACTGATCTCCGCGTACCTCTGGAGTTTTCAAAGGATGTGAGGCCTCCGGTAGCGATGACGTGGGGAACTAGGTGTTTCTCTGTGGTCTGCACAGGGGATTCAGACATCCTTTCATCTTGGGAGATGCAAGACGAGCCTGCATTGAAGTCACTGCAGGTATATCCGGCCTTATTTCGCGTCAGGGCATCGCGGTGTCCATTCCACTTGAGGCCGCAAACTCAGGGTCCCTCTCACATACCTAGAGCTGAGAGAAGCCTCCTCTTGAGGTGTTTGTGGTAAGGTGGTATTCCTCTGAAGTCGAAGCCAGGGACTAACCTCTCATCTCGAGTTGATTTTTGGCCCACGGAGCTCTTTCGTGTTGCTACAGTGACCTCAGGATCCCTCTAGCCTTGAAACAGTGTTCTTGGGGTTTCTCTGGAGTGCCATCAAGGAAATCAAGGCTCCTTTCATGTGTGATGTGCAACACGGAATTGCTCTGCACGCAGTGCAGGGGAATCGGGCCTCATCTCGCGGCGAGGGGGAAGTCTCATGGTTTTTCTCGAGTTGCGGCGGGAACCTGGGGTATATTCTCGAGTTACGACGGGGATGGCCCTTCCACACACGTGTGTGTTCAGCCATGTCAGGACTCCTGCCTAGTTGCGAGGGACAACTCGGGATTCTCCTCGAGGCTTTGCAGGGCAATTGGGACGCCTCTCCAGCTGAGACGGGAGACCAAGGATCCCTTTCCACGTGCCACAGGAATCCTGGGTCTCCTATCAAGTTTCACGAGGAGTCAGGCATCGTCTCCTTTGGAGGCACTGATCTCCGCATACCTCTGGAGTTTTCAAAGGATTTGAGGCCTCCTGTCGCGATGAGGTGGGGAACTAGGTCTTTCTCTGTGGTCTCCACAGGGGATTCAGACACCCTTTCGTCTTGGGAGATGCAAGACGAGCCTGCATTCCAGTCACTGCAGGGATATCCGGCCTTATTTCGAGTCAGGGCATCGCGGTGTCCATTCCACTTGAGGCCGCAAACTCAGGGTCCCTCTCACATACCTAGAGCTGAGAGAAGCCTCCTCTTGAGGTGTTTGTGGTAAGGTGGTATTCCTCTGAAGTCGAAGCCAGGGACTAACCTCTCATCTCGAGTTGATTTTTGGCCCACGGAGCTCTTTCGTGTTGCTACAGTGACCTCAGGATCCCTCTAGCCTTGAAACAGTGTTCTTGGGGTTTCTCTGGAGTGCCATCAAGGAAATCAAGGCTCCTTTCATGTGTGATGTGCAACACGGAATTGCTCTGCACGCAGTGCAGGGGAATCGGGCCTCATCTCGCGGCGAGGGGGAAGTCTCATGGTTTTTCTCGAGTTGCGGCGGGAACCTGGGGTATATTCTCGAGTTACGACGGGGATGGCCCTTCCACACACGTGTGTGTTCAGCCATGTCAGGACTCCTGCCTAGTTGCGAGGGACAACTCGGGATTCTCCTCGAGGCTTTGCAGGGCAATTGGGACGCCTCTCCAGCTGAGACGGGAGACCAAGGGTCCCTTTCCACGTGCCACAGGAATCCTGGGACTCCTATCAAGTTTCACGAGGAGTCAGGCATCGTCTCCTTTGGAGGCACTGATCTCCGCGTACCTCGGGAGTTTTCAAAGGATGTGAGGCCTCCGGTCGCGATGAGGTGGGGAACTAGGTCTTTCTCTGTGGTCTCCACAGGGGATTCAGACATCCTTTCATCTTGGGAGATGCAAGACGAGCCTGCATTCAAGTCACTGCAGGGATATCCAGCCTTATTTCACGTCAGGGCATCGCGGTGTCCATTCCACTTGAGGCCGCAAACTCAGGGTCCCTCTCACATACTTAGAGCTGAGAGAAGCCTCCTCTTGAGGTGCTTGTGGTAAGGTGGTATTCCTCAGGAGTCGAAGCCAGGGACTAACCTCTCATCTCGTGTTGATTCTTGGTCCACGGAGCTCTTTCGTGTTGCTACAGTGACCTCAGGATCCCTCTAGCCTTGAAAGAGTGTTCTTGGGGTTTCTCTGGAGTGCCATCAAGGAAATCAAGGCTCCTTTCATGTGTGATGTGCAAGACGGAATTGCTCTGCACGCAGTACAGGGGAATCGGGCCTCATCTCGCATCGAGGGGGAAGTCTCATGGTTTTTCTCGAGTTGCGGCGGGAACCTGGGGTATATTCTCGAGTTACGACGGGGATGGCCCTTCCACCCACGTGTTTGTTCAGCCACGTCAGGACTCCTGCCTAGTTGCGAGGGACAACTCGGGATTCTCCTCGAGGCTTGACAGGGCAATTGGAACGCCTCTCCAGCTGAGGCAGGAGACCAAGGGTCCCTTTCCACGTGCCACAAGAATCCTGGGACTCCTATCAAGTTTCACGAGGAGTCAGGCATCATCTCCTTTGGAGGCACTGATCTCCGCGTACCTCTGGAGTTTTCAAAGGATGTGAGGCCTCCGGTCGCGATTAGGTGGGGAACTAGGTGTTTCTCTGTGGTCTCCACAGGGGATTCAGACATCCTTTCTTCTTGGGAGATGCAAGACGAGCCTGCATTGAAGTCACTGCAGGGATATCCGGCCTTATTTCGCATCAGGGCATCGCGGTGTCCATTCCACTTGAGGCCGCAATCTCAGGGTCCCTCTCACATACCTAGAACTGAGAGAAGCCTCCTCTTGAGGTGCTTGTGGTAAGGTGGTATTCCTCTGGAGTCGAAGCCAGGGACTAACCTCTCATCTCGAGTTGATTTTTGGTCCACGGAGCTCTTTCGTGTTGCTACAGTGACCTCAGGATCCCTCTAGCCTTGAAACAGTGTTCTTGGGGTTTCTCTGGAGTGCCATGAAGGAAATCAAGGCTCCTTTCATGTGTGATGTGCAACACAGAATTGCTCTGCACGCAGTGCAGGGGAATCGGGCCTCATCTCGCGGCGAGGGGGAAGTCTCATGGTTTTTCTCGAGGTGCGGCGGGAACCTGGGGTATATTCTCGAGTTACGACGGGGATGGCCCTTCCACCCACGTGTTTCTTCAGCGACGTCAGGACTCCTGCCTAGTTGCGAGGGACAACTCTGGATTCTCCTCGAGGCTTGGCAGGGCAATTGGGACGCCTCTCCAGCTGAGGCGGGAGACCAAGTGTCCCTTTCCAAGTGCCACAGGAATCCTGGGACTCCTATCAAGTTTCACGAGGAGTCAGGCATCGTCTCCTTTGGAGGCACTGATCTCCGCGTACCTCTGGAGTTTTCAAAGGATGTGAGGCTATCGGTCGCGATGAGGCGGGGAACTAAGTCTTTCTCTGTGCTTTCCACAGGGGATTCAGACTTCCTTTTGTCCTGGGAGATGCAAGACGAGCCTGCATTGAAGTCACTGCAGGGATATCCGGCCTTATTTCGAGTCAGGGCATCTTGGTGTCCATTCCACTTGAGGCCGCAAACTCAGGGTCCCTCTCACATACCTAGAGCTGAGAGAAGCCTCCTCTTGAGGTGCTTGTGGTAAGGTGGTATTCCTCTGGAGTCGAAGCCAGGGACTAACCTCTCATCTCGAGTTGATTTTTGGCCCACGGAGCTCTTTCGTGTTGCTACAGTGACCTCAGGATCCCTCTAGCCTTGAAACAGTGTTCTTGGGGTTTCTCTGGAGTGCCATCAAGGAAATCAAGGCTCCTTTCATGTGTGATGTGCAACACGGAATTGCTCTGCACGCAGTGCAGGGGAATCGGGCCTCATCTCGCGGCGAGGGGGAAGTCTCATGGTTTTTCTCGAGTTGCGGCGGGAACCTGGGGTATATTCTCGAGTTACGACGGGGATGGCCCTTCCACACACGTGTGTGTTCAGCCATGTCAGGACTCCTGCCTAGTTGCGAGGGACAACTCGGGATTCTCCTCGAGGCTTTGCAGGGCAATTGGGACGCCTCTCCAGCTGAGACGGGAGACCAAGGGTCCCTTTCCACGTGCCACAGGAATCCTGGGACTCCTATCAAGTTTCACGAGGAGTCAGGCATCGTCTCCTTTGGAGGCACTGATCTCCGCATACCTCTGGAGTTTTCAAAGGATTTGAGGCCTCCTGTCGCGATGAGGTGGGGAACTAGGTCTTTCTCTGTGGTCTCCACAGGGGATTCAGACACCCTTTCGTCTTGGGAGATGCAAGACGAGCCTGCATTCCAGTCACTGCAGGGATATCCGGCCTTATTTCGAGTCAGGGCATCGCGGTGTCCATTCCACTTGAGGCCGCAAACTCAGGGTCCCTCTCACATACCTAGAGCTGAGAGAAGCCTCCTCTTGAGGTGCTTGTGGTAAGGTGGTATTCCTCTGGAGTCGAAGCCAGGGACTAACCTCCTATCTCGAGTTGATTTTTGGCCCACGGAGCTCTTTCGTGTTGCTACAGTGACCTCAGGATCCCTCTAGCCTTGAAAGAGTGTTCTTGGGGTTTCTCTGGAGTGCCATCAAGGAAATCAAGGCTCCTTTCATGTGTGATGTGCAACACGGAATTGCTCTGCACGCAGTGCAGGGGAATCGGGCCTCATCTCGCGGCGAGGGGGAAGTCTCATGGTTTTTCTCGAGTTGCGGCGGGAACCTGGGGTATATTCTCGAGTTACGACGGGGATGGCCCTTCCACCCACGTGTTTCTTCAGCGATGTCAGGACTCCTGCCTAGTTGCGAGGGACAACTCTGGATTCTCCTCGAGGCTTGGCAGGGCAATTGGGACGCCTTTCCAGCTGAGGCGGAAGACCAAGTGTCCCTTTCCAAGTGCCACAGGAATCCTGGGACTCCTATCAAGTTTCACGAGGAGTCAGGCATCGTCTCCTTTGGAGGCACTGATCTCCGCGTACCTCTGGAGTTTTCAAAGGATGTGAGGCTATCGGTCGCGATGAGGTGGGGAACTAAGTCTTTCTCTGTGCTTTCCACAGGGAATTCAGACCTCCTTTCTTCCTGGGAGATGCAAGACGAGCCTGCATTGAAGTCACTGCAGGGATATCCGGCCTTATTTCGAGTCAGAGCATCGCGGTGTCCATTCCACTTGAGGCCGCAAACTCAGGGTCCCTCTCACATACCTAGAGCTGAGAGAAGCCTCCTCTTGAGGTGCTTGTGGTAAGGTGGTATTCCTCTGGAGACGAATCCAGGGACTAACCTCTCTTTTCGAGTTGATTTTTGGTCCACAGAGTTCTTTCGTGTTGCTACAGTGACCTCAGGATCCCTCTAGCCTTGAAACAGTGTTCTTGGGGCTTCTCTGGAGTGCCATCAAGGAAATCAAGGCTCCTTTCATGTGTGATGTGCAAGACGGAATTGCTCTGCATGCAGTACAGGGAAATCGGGCCTCATTTCGCATCGAGGGGGAAGTCTCATGGTTTTTCTCGAGTTGCGGCGGGAACCTGGGGTATATTCTCGAGTTACGACGGGGATGGCCCTTCCACCCACGTGTTTGTTCAGCCACGTCAGGACTCCTGCCTAGTTGCGAGGTACAACTCGGGATTCTCCTCGAGGCTTGGCAGGGCAATTGGGACGCCTCTCCAGCTGAGGCGGGAGACCAAGGGTCCCTTTCCACGTGCAACAAGAATCCTGGGACTCCTATCAAGTTTCACGAGGAGTCAGGCATCGTCTCCTTTGGAGGCACTGATCTCCGCGTACCTCTGGAGTTTTCAAAGGATGTGAGGCCTCCGGTAGCGATGACGTGGGGAACTAGGTGTTTCTCTGTGGTCTGCACAGGGGATTCAGACATCCTTTCATCTTGGGAGATGCAAGACGAGCCTGCATTGAAGTCACTGCAGGTATATCCGGCCTTATTTCGCGTCAGGGCATCGCGGTGTCCATTCCACTTGAGGCCGCAAACTCAGGGTCCCTCTCACATACCTAGAGCTGAGAGAAGCCTCCTCTTGAGGTGTTTGTGGTAAGGTGGTATTCCTCTGAAGTCGAAGCCAGGGACTAACCTCTCATCTCGAGTTGATTTTTGGCCCACGGAGCTCTTTCGTGTTGCTACAGTGACCTCAGGATCCCTCTAGCCTTGAAACAGTGTTCTTGGGGTTTCTCTGGAGTGCCATCAAGGAAATCAAGGCTCCTTTCATGTGTGATGTGCAACACGGAATTGCTCTGCACGCAGTGCAGGGGAATCGGGCCTCATCTCGCGGCGAGGGGGAAGTCTCATGGTTTTTCTCGAGTTGCGGCGGGAACCTGGGGTATATTCTCGAGTTACGACGGGGATGGCCCTTCCACACACGTGTGTGTTCAGCCATGTCAGGACTCCTGCCTAGTTGCGAGGGACAACTCGGGATTCTCCTCGAGGCTTTGCAGGGCAATTGGGACGCCTCTCCAGCTGAGACGGGAGACCAAGGGTCCCTTTCCACGTGCCACAGGAATCCTGGGTCTCCTATCAAGTTTCACGAGGAGTCAGGCATCGTCTCCTTTGGAGGCACTGATCTCCGCATACCTCTGGAGTTTTCAAAGGATTTGAGGCCTCCTGTCGCGATGAGGTGGGGAACTAGGTCTTTCTCTGTGGTCTCCACAGGGGATTCAGACACCCTTTCGTCTTGGGAGATGCAAGACGAGCCTGCATTCCAGTCACTGCAGGGATATCCGGCCTTATTTCGAGTCAGGGCATCGCGGTGTCCATTCCACTTGAGGCCGCAAACTCAGGGTCCCTCTCACATACCTAGAGCTGAGAGAAGCCTCTTCTTGAGGTGCTTGTGGTAAGGTGGTATTCCTCTGGAGTCGAAGCCAGGGACTAACCTCTCATCTCGAGTTGATTTTTGGCCCACGGAGCTCTTTCGTGTTGCTACAGTGACCTCAGGATCCCTCTAGCCTTGAAACAGTGTTCTTGGGGTTTCTCTGGAGTGCCATCAAGGAAATCAAGGCTCCTTTCATGTGTGATGTGCAACACAGAATTGCTCTGCACGCAGTGCAGGGGAATCGGGCCTCATCTCGCGGCGAGGGGGAAGTCTCATGGTTTTTCTCGAGTTGCGGCGGGAACCTGGGGTATATTCTCGAGTTACGACGGGGATGGCCCTTCCACACACGTGTTTGTTCAGCCACATCAGGACTCTTGCCTAGTTGCGAGACACAAATCGGGATTCTCCTCGAGGCTTGGCAAGGCAATTCGGACGCCTCTCCAGCTGAGACGAAAGACCAAGGGTCACTTTCCACGTGCCACAAGAATCCTGGGACTCCTATCAAGTTTCACGAGGAGTCAGGCATCGTCTCCTTTGGAGGCACTGATCTCCGCGTACCTCTGGAGTTTTCAAAGGATGTGAGGCCTCCGGTAGCGATGACGTGGGGAACTAGGTGTTTCTCTGTGGTCTCCACAGGGGATTCAGACATCCTTTCTTCTTGGGAGATGCAAGACGAGCCTGCATTGAAGTCACTGCAGGTATATCCGGCCTTATTTCGCGTCAGGGCATCGCGGTGTCCATTCCACTTGAGGCCGCAAACTCAGGGTCCCTCTCACATACCTAGAGCTGAGAGAAGCCTCCTCTTGAGGTGTTTGTGGTAAGGTGGTATTCCTCTGAAGTCGAAGCCAGGGACTAACCTCTCATCTCGAGTTGATTTTTGGCCCACGGAGCTCTTTCGTGTTGCTACAGTGACCTCAGGATCCCTCTAGCCTTGAAACAGTGTTCTTGGGGTTTCTCTGGAGTGCCATCAAGGAAATCAAGGCTCCTTTCATGTGTGATGTGCAACACGGAATTGCTCTGCACGCAGTGCAGGGGAATCGGGCCTCATCTCGCGGCGAGGGGGAAGTCTCATGGTTTTTCTCGAGTTGCGGCGGGAACCTGGGGTATATTCTCGAGTTACGACGGGGATGGCCCTTCCACACACGTGTGTGTTCAGCCATGTCAGGACTCCTGCCTAGTTGCGAGGGACAACTCGGGATTCTCCTCGAGGCTTTGCAGGGCAATTGGGACGCCTCTCCAGCTGAGACGGGAGACCAAGGGTCCCTTTCCACGTGCCACAGGAATCCTGGGACTCCTATCAAGTTTCACGAGGAGTCAGACATCGTCTCCTTTGGAGGCACTGATCTCCGCGTACCTCGGGAGTTTTCAAAGGATGTGAGGCCTCCGGTCGCGATGAGGTGGGGAACTAGGTCTTTCTCTGTGGTCTCCACAGGGGATTCAGACATCCTTTCATCTTGGGAGATGCAAGACGAGCCTGCATTCAAGTCACTGCAGGGATATCCAGCCTTATTTCACGTCAGGGCATCGCGGTGTCCATTCCACTTGAGGCCGCAAACTCAGGGTCCCTCTCACATACTTAGAGCTGAGAGAAGCCTCCTCTTGAGGTGCTTGTGGTAAAGTGGTATTCCTCAGGAGTCGAAGCCAGGGACTAACCTCTCATCTCGTGTTGATTCTTGGTCCACGGAGCTCTTTCGTGTTGCTACAGTGACCTCAGGATCCCTCTAGCCTTGAAAGAGTGTTCTTGGGGTTTCTCTGGAGTGCCATCAAGGAAATCAAGGCTCCTTTCATGTGTGATGTGCAAGACGGAATTGCTCTGCACGCAGTACAGGGGAATCGGGCCTCATCTCGCATCGAGGGGGAAGTCTCATGGTTTTTCTCGAGTTGCGGCGGGAACCTGGGGTATATTCTCGAGTTACGACGGGGATGGCCCTTCCACCCACGTGTTTGTTCAGCCACGTCAGGACTCCTGCCTAGTTGCGAGGGACAACTCGGGATTCTCCTCGAGGCTTGACAGGGAAATTGGAACGCCTCTCCAGCTGAGGCGGGAGACCAAGGGTCCCTTTCCACGTGCCACAAGAATCCTGGGACTCCTATCAAGTTTCACGAGGAGTCAGGCATCATCTCCTTTGGAGGCACTGATCTCCGCGTACCTCTGGAGTTTTCAAAGGATGTGAGGCCTCCGGTCGCGATGAGGTGGGGAACTAGGTGTTTCTCTGTGGTCTCCACAGGGGATTCAGACATCCTTTCTTCTTGGGAGATGCAAGACGAGCCTGCATTGAAGTCACTGCAGGGATATCCGGCCTTATTTCGCATCAGGGCATCGCGGTGTCCATTCCACTTGAGGCCGCAATCTCAGGGTCCCTCTCACATACCTAGAGCTGAGAGAAGCCTCCTCTTGAGGTGCTTGTGGTAAGGTGGTATTCCTCTGGAGTCGAAGCCAGGGACTAACCTCTCATCTCGAGTTGATTTTTGGTCCACGGAGCTCTTTCGTGTTGCTACAGTGACCTCAGGATCCCTCTAGCCTTGAAACAGTGTTCTTGGGGTTTCTCTGGAGTGCCATGAAGGAAATCAAGGCTCCTTTCTTGTGTGATGTGCAACACAGAATTGCTCTGCACGCAGTGCAGGGGAATCGGGCCTCATCTCGCGGCGAGGGGGAAGTGTCATGGTTTTTCTCGAGTTGCGGCGGGAACCTGGGGTATATTCTCGAGTTACGACGGGGATGGCCCTTCCACCCACGTGTTTCTTCAGCGACGTCAGGACTCCTGCCTAGTTGCGAGGGACAACTCTGGATTCTCCTCGAGGCTTGGCAGGGCAATTGGGACGCCTCTCCAGCTGAGGCGGGAGACCAAGTGTCCCTTTCCAAGTGCCACAGGAATCCTGGGACTCCTATCAAGTTTCACGAGGAGTCAGGCATCGTCTCCTTTGGAGGCACTGATCTCCGCGTACCTCTGGAGTTTTCAAAGGATGTGAGGCTATCGGTCGCGATGAGGTGGGGAACTAAGTCTTTCTCTGTGCTTTCCACAGGGGATTCAGACTTCCTTTTGTCCTGGGAGATGCAAGACGAGCCTGCATTGAAGTCACTGCAGGGATATCCGGCCTTATTTCGAGTCAGGGCATCTTGGTGTCCATTCCACTTGAGGCCGCAAACTCAGGGTCCCTCTCACATACCTAGAGCTGAGAGAAGCCTCCTCTTGAGGTGCTTGTGGTAAGGTGGTATTCCTATGGAGACGAATCCAGGGACTAACCTCTCTTTTTGAGTTGATTTTTGGTCCACAGAGTTCTTTCGTGTTGCTACAGTGACCTCAGGATCCCTCTAGCCTTGAAACAGTGTTCTTGGGGTTTCTCTGGAGTGCCATCAAGGAAATCAAGGCTCCTTTCATGTGTGATGTGCAAGACGGAATTGCTCTGCACGCAGTACAGGGGAATCGGGCCTCATCTCGCATCGAGGGGGAAGTCTCATGGTTTTTCTCGAGTTGCGGCGGGAACCTGGGGTATATTCTCGAGTTACGACGGGGATGGCCCTTCCACACACGTGTTTGTTCAGCCACGTCAGGACTCCTGCTTAGCTGCGAGGGACAACTCGGGATTCTCCTCGAGGCGTCCACGGCAATTGGAACGCCTCTCCAGCTGAGGCGGGAGACCAAGGGTCCCTTTCCACGAGCCACAAGAATCCTGGGACTCCTATCAAGTTTCACGAGGAGTCAGGCATCGTCTCCTTTGGAGGCACTGATCTCCGCATACCTCTGGAGTTTTCAAAGGATGTGAGGCCTCCGGTAGCGATGACGTGGGGAACTAGGTGTTTCTCTGTGGTCTCCACAGGGGATTCAGACATCCTTTCATCTTGGGAGATGCAAGACGAGCCTGCATTCAAGTCACTGCAGGGATATCCGGCCTTATTTCGCGTCAGGGCATCGCGGTGTCCATTCCACTTGAGGCCGCAAACTCAGGGTCCCTCTCACATACCTAGAGCTGAGAGAAGCCTCCTCTTGAGGTGCTTGTGGTAAGGTGGTATTCCTCTGGAGTCGAAGCCAGGGACTAACCTCTCATCTCGAGTTGATTTTTGGCCCACGGAGCTCTTTCGTGTTGCTACAGTGACCTCAGGATCCCTCTAGCCTTGAAACAGTGTTCTTGGGGTTTCTCTGGAGTGCCATCAAGGAAATCAAGGCTCCTTTCATGTGTGATGTGCAACACGGAATTGCTCTGCACGCAGTGCAGGGGAATCGGGCCTCATCTCGCGGCGAGGGGGAAGTCTCATGGTTTTTCTCGAGTTGCGGCGGGAACCTGGGGTATATTCTCGAGTTCCGACGGGGATGGCCCTTCCACACACGTGTGTGTTCAGCCATGTCAGGACTCCTGCCTAGTTGCGAGGGACAACTCGGGATTCTCCTCGAGGCTTTGCAGGGCAATTGGGACGCCTCTCCAGCTGAGACGGGAGACCAAGGGTCCCTTTCCACGTGCCACAGGAATCCTGGGACTCCTATCAAGTTTCACGAGGAGTCAGGCATCGTCTCCTTTGGAGGCACTGATCTCCGCATACCTCTGGAGTTTTCAAAGGATTTGAGGCCTCCTGTCGCGATGAGGTGGGGAACTAGGTCTTTCTCTGTGGTCTCCACAGGGGATTCAGACACCCTTTCGTCTTGGGAGATGCAAGACGAGCCTGCATTCCAGTCACTGCAGGGATATCCGGCCTTATTTCGCGTCAGGGCATCGCGGTGTCCATTCCACTTGAGGCCGCAAACTCAGGGTCCCTCTCACATACCTAGAGCTGAGAGAAGCCTCCTCTTGAGGTGTTTGTGGTAAGGTGGTATTCCTCTGAAGTCGAAGCCAGGGACTAACCTCTCATCTCGAGTTGATTTTTGGCCCACGGAGCTCTTTCGTGTTGCTACAGTGACCTCAGGATCCCTCTAGCCTTGAAACAGTGTTCTTGGGGTTTCTCTGGAGTGCCATCAAGGAAATCAAGGCTCCTTTCATGTGTGATGTGCAACACGGAATTGCTCTGCACGCAGTGCAGGGGAATCGGGCCTCATCTCGCGGCGAGGGGGAAGTCTCATGGTTTTTCTCGAGTTGCGGCGGGAACCTGGGGTATATTCTCGAGTTACGACGGGGATGGCCCTTCCACACACGTGTGTGTTCAGCCATGTCAGGACTCCTGCCTAGTTGCGAGGGACAACTCGGGATTCTCCTCGAGGCTTTGCAGGGCAATTGGGACGCCTCTCCAGCTGAGACGGGAGACCAAGGGTCCCTTTCCACGTGCCACAGGAATCCTGGGACTCCTATCAAGTTTCACGAGGAGTCAGGCATCGTCTCCTTTGGAGGCACTGATCTCCGCGTACCTCGGGAGTTTTCAAAGGATGTGAGGCCTCCGGTCGCGATGAGGTGGGGAACTAGGTCTTTCTCTGTGGTCTCCACAGGGGATTCAGACATCCTTTCATCTTGGGAGATGCAAGACGAGCCTGCATTCAAGTCACTGCAGGGATATCCAGCCTTATTTCACGTCAGGGCATCGCGGTGTCCATTCCACTTGAGGCCGCAAACTCAGGGTCCCTCTCACATACTTAGAGCTGAGAGAAGCCTCCTCTTGAGGTGCTTGTGGTAAGGTGGTATTCCTCAGGAGTCGAAGCCAGGGACTAACCTCTCATCTCGTGTTGATTCTTGGTCCACGGAGCTCTTTCGTGTTGCTACAGTGACCTCAGGATCCCTCTAGCCTTGAAAGAGTGTTCTTGGGGTTTCTCTGGAGTGCCATCAAGGAAATCAAGGCTCCTTTCATGTGTGATGTGCAAGACGGAATTGCTCTGCACGCAGTACAGGGGAATCGGGCCTCATCTCGCATCGAGGGGGAAGTCTCATGGTTTTTCTCGAGTTGCGGCGGGAACCTGGGGTATATTCTCGAGTTACGACGGGGATGGCCCTTCCACCCACGTGTTTGTTCAGCCACGTCAGGACTCCTGCCTAGTTGCGAGGGACAACTCGGGATTCTCCTCGAGGCTTGACAGGGCAATTGGAACGCCTCTCCAGCTGAGGCGGGAGACCAAGGGTCCCTTTCCACGTGCCACAAGAATCCTGGGACTCCTATCAAGTTTCACGAGGAGTCAGGCATCATCTCCTTTGGAGGCACTGATCTCCGCGTACCTCTGGAGTTTTCAAAGGATGTGAGGCCTCCGGTCGCGATGAGGTGGGGAACTAGGTGTTTCTCTGTGGTCTCCACAGGGGATTCAGACATCCTTTCTTCTTGGGAGATGCAAGACGAGCCTGCATTGAAGTCACTGCAGGGATATCCGGCCTTATTTCGCATCAGGGCATCGCGGTGTCCATTCCACTTGAGGCCGCAATCTCAGGGTCCCTCTCACATACCTAGAGCTGAGAGAAGCCTCCTCTTGAGGTGCTTGTGGTAAGGTGGTATTCCTCTGGAGTCGAAGCCAGGGACTAACCTCTCATCTCGAGTTGATTTTTGGTCCACGGAGCTCTTTCGTGTTGCTACAGTGACCTCAGGATCCCTCTAGCCTTGAAACAGTGTTCTTGGGGTTTCTCTGGAGTGCCATGAAGGAAATCAAGGCTCCTTTCATGTGTGATGTGCAACACAGAATTGCTCTGCACGCAGTGCAGGGGAATCGGGCCTCATCTCGCGGCGAGGGGGAAGTCTCATGGTTTTTCTCGAGTTGCGGCGGGAACCTGGGGTATATTCTCGAGTTACGACGGGGATGGCCCTTCCACCCACGTGTTTCTTCAGCGACGTCAGGACTCCTGCCTAGTTGCGAGGGACAACTCTGGATTCTCCTCGAGGCTTGGCAGGGCAATTGGGACGCCTCTCCAGCTGAGGCGGGAGACCAAGTGTCCCTTTCCAAGTGCCACAGGAATCCTGGGACTCCTATCAAGTTTCACGAGGAGTCAGGCATCGTCTCCTTTGGAGGCACTGATCTCCGCGTACCTCTGAAGTTTTCAAAGGATGTGAGGCTATCGGTCGCGATGAGGCGGGGAACTAAGTCTTTCTCTGTGCTTTCCACAGGGGATTCAGACTTCCTTTTGTCCTGGGAGATGCAAGACGAGCCTGCATTGAAGTCACTGCAGGGATATCCGGCCTTATTTCGAGTCAGGGCATCTTGGTGTCCATTCCACTTGAGGCCGCAAACTCAGGGTCCCTCTCACATACCTAGAGCTGAGAGAAGCCTCCTCTTGAGGTGCTTGTGGTAAGGTGGTATTCCTATGGAGACGAATCCAGGGACTAACCTCTCTTTTTGAGTTGATTTTTGGTCCACAGAGTTCTTTCGTGTTGCTACAGTGACCTCAGGATCCCTCTAGCCTTGAAACAGTGTTCTTGGGGTTTCTCTGGAGTGCCATCAAGGAAATCAAGGCTCCTTTCATGTGTGATGTGCAAGACGGAATTGCTCTGCACGCAGTACAGGGGAATCGGGCCTCATCTCGCATCGAGGGGGAAGTCTCATGGTTTTTCTCGAGTTGCGGCGGGAACCTGGGGTATATTCTCGAGTTACGACGGGGATGGCCCTTCCACACACGTGTTTGTTCAGCCACGTCAGGACTCCTGCTTAGTTGCGAGGGACAACTCGGGATTCTCCTCGAGGCGTCCACGGCAATTGGAACGCCTCTCCAGCTGAGGCGGGAGACCAAGGGTCCCTTTCCACGAGCCACAAGAATCCTGGGACTCCTATCAAGTTTCACGAGGAGTCAAGCATCGTCTCCTTTGGAGGCACTGATCTCCGCATACCTCTGGAGTTTTCAAAGGATGTGAGGCCTCCGGTAGCGATGACGTGGGGAACTAGGTGTTTCTCTGTGGTCTCCACAGGGGATTCAGACATCCTTTCATCTTGGGAGATGCAAGACGAGCCTGCATTCAAGTCACTGCAGGGATATCCGGCCTTATTTCGCGTCAGGGCATCGCGGTGTCCATTCCACTTGAGGCCGCAAACTCAGGGTCCCTCTCACATACCTAGAGCTGAGAGAAGCCTCCTCTTGAGGTGCTTGTGGTAAGGTGGTATTCCTCTGGAGTCGAAGCCAGGGACTAACCTCTCATCTCGAGTTGATTTTTGGCCCACGGAGCTCTTTCGTGTTGCTACAGTGACCTCAGGATCCCTCTAGCCTTGAAACAGTGTTCTTGGGGTTTCTCTGGAGTGCCATCAAGGAAATCAAGGCTCCTTTCATGTGTGATGTGCAACACGGAATTGCTCTGCACGCAGTGCAGGGGAATCGGGCCTCATCTCGCGGCGAGGGGGAAGTCTCATGGTTTTTCTCGAGTTGCGGCGGGAACCTGGGGTATATTCTCGAGTTACGACGGGGATGGCCCTTCCACACACGTGTGTGTTCAGCCATGTCAGGACTCCTGCCTAGTTGCGAGGGACAACTCGGGATTCTCCTCGAGGCTTTGCAGGGCAATTGGGACGCCTCTCCAGCTGAGACGGGAGACCAAGGGTCCCTTTCCACGTGCCACAGGAATCCTGGGACTCCTATCAAGTTTCACGAGGAGTCAGGCATCGTCTCCTTTGGAGGCACTGATCTCCGCATACCTCTGGAGTTTTCAAAGGATTTGAGGCCTCCTGTCGCGATGAGGTGGGGAACTAGGTCTTTCTCTGTGGTCTCCACAGGGGATTCAGACACCCTTTCGTCTTGGGAGATGCAAGACGAGCCTGCATTCCAGTCACTGCAGGGATATCCGGCCTTATTTCGCGTCAGGGCATCGCGGTGTCCATTCCACTTGAGGCCGCAAACTCAGGGTCCCTCTCACATACCTAGAGCTGAGAGAAGCCTCCTCTTGAGGTGTTTGTGGTAAGGTGGTATTCCTCTGAAGTCGAAGCCAGGGACTAACCTCTCATCTCGAGTTGATTTTTGGCCCACGGAGCTCTTTCGTGTTGCTACAGTGACCTCAGGATCCCTCTAGCCTTGAAACAGTGTTCTTGGGGTTTCTCTGGAGTGCCATCAAGGAAATCAAGGCTCCTTTCATGTGTGATGTGCAACACGGAATTGCTCTGCACGCAGTGTAGGGGAATCGGGCCTCATCTCGCGGCGAGGGGGAAGTCTCATGGTTTTTCTCGAGTTGCGGCGGGAACCTGGGGTATATTCTCGAGTTACGACGGGGATGGCCCTTCCACACACGTGTGTGTTCAGCCATGTCAGGACTCCTGCCTAGTTGTGAGGGACAACTCGGGATTCTCCTCGAGGCTTTGCAGGGCAATTGGGACGCCTCTCCAGCTGAGACGGGAGACCAAGGGTCCCTTTCCACGTGCCACAGGAATCCTGGGACTCCTATCAAGTTTCACGAGGAGTCAGGCATCGTCTCCTTTGGAGGCACTGATCTCCGCGTACCTCGGGAGTTTTCAAAGGATGTGAGGCCTCCGGTCGCGATGAGGTGGGGAACTAGGTCTTTCTCTGTGGTCTCCACAGGGGATTCAGACATCCTTTCATCTTGGGAGATGCAAGACGAGCCTGCATTCAAGTCACTGCAGGGATATCCAGCCTTATTTCACGTCAGGGCATCGCGGTGTCCATTCCACTTGAGGCCGCAAACTCAGGGTCCCTCTCACATACTTAGAGCTGAGAGAAGCCTCCTCTTGAGGTGCTTGTGGTAAGGTGGTATTCCTCAGGAGTCGAAGCCAGGGACTAACCTCTCATCTCGTGTTGATTCTTGGTCCACGGAGCTCTTTCGTGTTGCTACAGTGACCTCAGGATCCCTCTAGCCTTGAAAGAGTGTTCTTGGGGTTTCTCTGGAGTGCCATCAAGGAAATCAAGGCTCCTTTCATGTGTGATGTGCAAGACGGAATTGCTCTGCACGCAGTACAGGGGAATCGGGCCTCATCTCGCATCGAGGGGGAAGTCTCATGGTTTTTCTCGAGTTGCGGCGGGAACCTGGGGTATATTCTCGAGTTACGACGGGGATGGCCCTTCCACCCACGTGTTTGTTCAGCCACGTCAGGACTCCTGCCTAGTTGCGAGGGACAACTCGGGATTCTCCTCGAGGCTTGACAGGGCAATTGGAACGCCTCTCCAGCTGAGGCGGGAGACCAAGGGTCCCTTTCCACGTGCCACAAGAATTCTGGGACTCCTATCAAGTTTCACGAGGAGTCAGGCATCGTCTCCTTTGGAGGCACTGATCTCCGCGTACCTCTGGAGTTTTCAAAGGATGTGAGGCCTCCGGTCGCGATGAGGTGGGGAACTAGGTGTTTCTCTGTGGTCTCCACAGGGGATTCAGACATCCTTTCTTCTTGGGAGATGCAAGACGAGCCTGCATTGAAGTCACTGCAGGGATATCCGGCCTTATTTCGCATCAGGGCATCGCGGTGTCCATTCCACTTGAGGCCGCAATCTCAGGGTCCCTCTCACATACCTAGAGCTGAGAGAAGCCTCCTCTTGAGGTGCTTGTGGTAAGGTGGTATTCCTCTGGAGTCGAAGCCAGGGACTAACATCTCATCTCGAGTTGATTTTTGGTCCACGGAGCTCTTTCGTGTTGCTACAGTGACCTCAGGATCCCTCTAGCCTTGAAACAGTGTTCTTGGGGTTTCTCTGGAGTGCCATGAAGGAAATCAAGGCTCCTTTCATGTGTGATGTGCAACACAGAATTGCTCTGCACGCAGTGCAGGGGAATCGGGCCTCATCTCGCGGCGAGGGGGAAGTGTCATGGTTTTTCTCGAGTTGCGGCGGGAACCTGGGGTATATTCTCGAGTTACGACGGGGATGGCCCTTCCACCCACGTGTTTCTTCAGCGACGTCAGGACTCCTGCCTAGTTGCGAGGGACAACTCTGGATTCTCCTCGAGGCTTGGCAGGGCAATTGGGACGCCTCTCCAGCTGAGGCGGGAGACCAAGTGTCCCTTTCCAAGTGCCACAGGAATCCTGGGACTCCTATCAAGTTTCACGAGGAGTCAGGCATCGTCTCCTTTGGAGGCACTGATCTCCGCGTACCTCTGGAGTTTTCAAAGGATGTGAGGCTATCGGTCGCGATGAGGCGGGGAACTAAGTCTTTCTCTGTGCTTTCCACAGGGGATTCAGACTTCCTTTTGTCCTGGGAGATGCAAGACGAGCCTGCATTGAAGTCACTGCAGGGATATCCGGCCTTATTTCGAGTCAGGGCATCTTGGTGTCCATTCCACTTGAGGCCGCAAACTCAGGGTCCCTCTCACATACCTAGAGCTGAGAGGAGCCTCCTCTTGAGGTGCTTGTGGTAAGGTGGTATTCCTCTGGAGACGAATCCAGGGACTAACCTCTCTTTTTGAGTTGATTTTTGGTCCACAGAGTTCTTTCGTGTTGCTACAGTGACCTCAGGATCCCTCTAGCCTTGAAACAGTGTTCTTGGGGTTTCTCTGGAGTGCCATCAAGGAAATCAAGGCTCCTTTCATGTGTGATGTGCAAGACGGAATTGCTCTGCACGCAGTACAGGGGAATCGGGCCTCATCTCGCATCGAGGGGGAAGTCTCATGGTTTTTCTCGAGTTGCGGCGGGAACCTGGGGTATATTCTCGAGTTACGACGGGGATGGCCCTTCCACACACGTGTTTGTTCAGCCACGTCAGGACTCCTGCTTAGTTGCGAGGGACAACTCGGGATTCTCCTCGAGGCGTCCACGGCAATTGGAACGCCTCTCCAGCTGAGGCGGGAGACCAAGGGTCCCTTTCCACGAGCCACAAGAATCCTGGGACTCCTATCAAGTTTCACGAGGAGTCAGGCATCGTCTCCTTTGGAGGCACTGATCTCCGCATACCTCTGGAGTTTTCAAAGGATGTGAGGCCTCCGGTAGCGATGACGTGGGGAACTAGGTGTTTCTCTGTGGTCTCCACAGGGGATTCAGACACCCTTTCGTCTTGGGAGATGCAAGACTAGCCTGCATTCAAGTCACTGCAGGGATATCCGGCCTTATTTCGCGTCAGGGCATCGCGGTGTCCATTCCACTTGAGGCCGCAAACTCAGGGTCCCTCTCACATACCTAGAGCTGAGAGAAGCCTCCTCTTGAGGTGCTTGTGGTAAGGTGGTATTCCTCTGGAGTCGAAGCCAGGGACTAACCTCTCATCTCGAGTTGATTTTTGGCCCACGGAGCTCTTTCGTGTTGCTACAGTGACCTCAGGATCCCTCTAGCCTTGAAAGAGTGTTCTTGGGGTTTCTCTGGAGTGCCATCAAGGAAATCAAGGCTCCTTTCATGTGTGATGTGCAACACGGAATTGCTCTGCACGCAGTGCAGGGGAATCGGGCCTCATCTCGCGGCGAGGGGGAAGTCTCATGGTTTTTCTCGAGTTGCGGCGGGAACCTGGGGTATATTCTCGAGTTACGACGGGGATGGCCCTTCCACACACGTGTGTGTTCAGCCATGTCAGGACTCCTGCCTAGTTGCGAGGGACAACTCGGGATTCTCCTCGAGGCTTTGCAGGGCAATTGGGACGCCTCTCCAGCTGAGACGGGAGACCAAGGGTCCCTTTCAACGTGCCACAGGAATCCTGGGACTCCTATCAAGTTTCACGAGGAGTCAGGCATCGTCTCCTTTGGAGGCACTGATCTCCGCATACCTCTGGAGTTTTCAAAGGATTTGAGGCCTCCTGTCGCGATGAGGTGGGGAACTAGGTCTTTCTCTGTGGTCTCCACAGGGGATTCAGACACCCTTTCGTCTTGGGAGATGCAAGACGAGCCTGCATTCCAGTCACTGCAGGGATATCCGGCGTTATTTCGAGTCAGGGCATCGCGGTGTCCATTCCACTTGAGGCCGCAAACTCAGGGTCCCTCTCACATACCTAGAGCTGAGAGAAGCCTCCTCTTGAGGTGCTTGTGGTAAGGTGGTATTCCTCTGGAGTCGAAGCCAGGGACTAACCTCCTATCTCGAGTTGATTTTTGGCCCACGGAGCTCTTTCGTGTTGCTACAGTGACCTCAGGATCCCTCTAGCCTTGAAAGAGTGTTCTTGGGGTTTCTCTGGAGTGCCATCAAGGAAATCAAGGCTCCTTTCATGTGTGATGTGCAAGACGGAATTGCTCTGCACGCAGTGCAGGGGAATCGGGCCTCATCTCGCGGCGAAGGGGACGTCTCATGGTTTTTCTCGAGTAGCGGCGGGAACCTGGGGTATATTCTCGAGTTACGACGGGGATGGCCCTTCCACCCACGTGTTTCTTCAGCGACGTCAGGACTCCTGCCTAGTTGCGAGGGACAACTCGGGATTCTCCTCGAGGCTTGGCAGGGCAATTGGGACACCTCTCCAGCTGAGACGGGAGACCAAGGGTCCCTTTCCACGTGCCACAGGAATCCTGGGTCTCCTATCAAGTTTCTCGCGGAGTCAGGCATCGTCTCCTTTGGAGGCACTGATCTCCGCATTCCTCTGGAGTTTTCAAAGGATTTGAGTCCTCCTGTCGCGATGAGGTGGGGAACTAGGTCTTTCTCTGTGGTCTCCACAGGGGATTCAGACACCCTTTCGTCTTGGGAGATGCAAGACGAGCCTGCATTCCAGTCACTGCAGGGATATCCGGCCTTATTTCGAGTCAGGGCATCGCGGTGTCCATTCCACTTGAGGCCGCAAACTCAGGGTCCCTCTCACATACCTAGAGCTGAGAGAAGCCTCCTCTTGAGGTGCTTGTGGTAAGGTGGTATTCCTCTGGAGTCGAAGCCAGGGACTAACCTCCTATCTCGAGTTGATTTTTGGCCCACGGAGCTCTTTCGTGTTGCTACAGTGACCTCAGGATCCCTCTAGCCTTGAAAGAGTGTTCTTGGGGTTTCTCTGGAGTGCCATCAAGGAAATCAAGGCTCCTTTCATGTGTGATATGCAACATGGAATTGCTCTGCACGCAGTGCAGGGGAATCGGGCCTCATCTCGCGGCGAGGGGGAAGTCTCATGGTTTTTCTCGAGTTGCGGCGGGAACCTGGGGTATATTCTCGAGTTACGACGGGGATGGCCCTTCCACCCACGTGTTTCTTCAGCGATGTCAGGACTCCTGCCTAGTTGCGAGGGACAACTCTGGATTCTCCTCGAGGCTTGGCAGGGCAATTGGGACGCCTCTCCAGCTGAGGCGGGAGACCAAGTGTCCCTTTCCAAGTGCCACAGGAATCCTGGGACTCCTATCAAGTTTCACGAGGAGTCAGGCATCGTCTCCTTTGGAGGCACTGATCTCCGCGTACCTCTGGAGTTTTCAAAGGATGTGAGGCTATCGGTCGCGATGAGGTGGGGAACTAAGTCTTTCTCTGTGCTTTCCACAGGGGATTCAGACATCCTTTCGTCCTGGGAGATGCAAGACGAGCCTGCATTGAAGTCACTGCAGGGATATCCGGCCTTATTTCGAGTCAGGGCATCGCGGTGTCCATTCCACTTGAGGCCGCAAACTCAGGGTCCCTCTCACATACCTAAAGCTGAGAGAAGCCTCCTCTTGAGGTGCTTGTGGTAAGGTGGTATTCCTATGGAGACGAATCCAGGGACTAACCTCTCTTTTCGAGTTGATTTTTGGTCCACAGAGTTCTTTCGTGTTGCTACAGTGACCTCAGGATCCCTCTAGCCTTGAAACAGTGTTCTTGGGGTTTCTCTGGAGTGCCATCAAGGAAATCAAGGCTCCTTTCATGTGTGATGTGCAAGACGGAATTGCTCTGCACGCAGTACAGGGGAATCGGGCCTCATCTCGCATCGAGGGGGAAGTCTCATGGTTTTTCTCGAGTTGCGGCGGGAACCTGGGGTATATTCTCGAGTTACGATGGGGATGGCCCTTCCACCCACGTGTTTGTTCAGCCATGTCAGGACTCCTGCCTAGTTGCAAGGGATAACTCGGGATTCTCCTCGAGGCTTGGCAGGGCAATTGGAACGCCTCTCCAGCTGAGGCGTGAGACCAAGGGTCCCTTCCACGTGCCACAAGAATCCTGGGACTCCTATCAAGTTTCACGAGGAGTCAGGCATCGTCTCCTTTGGAGGCACTGATCTCCGCGTACCTCTGGAGTTTTCAAAGGATGTGAGGCCTCCGGTCGCGATGAGGTGGGGAACTAGGTCTTTCTCTGTGGTCTCCACAGGGGATTCAGACATCCTTTCATTTTGGGAGATGCAAGACGAGCCTGCATTCAAGTCACTGCAGGGATATCCAGCCTTATTTCGCGTCAGGGCATCGCGGTGTCCATTCCACTTGAGGCCGCAAACTCAGGGTCCCTCTCACATACCTAGAGCTGAGAGAAGCCTCCTCTTGAGGTGCTTGTGGTAAGGTGGTATTCCTCTGGAGTCGAAGCCAGGGACTAACCTCTCATCTCGAGTTGATTTTTGGTCCACGGAGCTCTTTCGTGTTGCTACAGTGACCTCAGGATCCCTCTAGCCTTGAAAGAGTGTTCTTGGCGTTTCTCTGGAGTGCCATCAAGGAAATCAAGGCTCCTTTCATGTGTGATGTGCAAGACGGAATTGCTCTGCACGCAGTGCAGGGGAATCGGGCCTCATCTCGCGGCGAGGGGGAAGTCTCATGGTTTTTCTCGAGTTGCGGCGGGAACCTGGGGTATATTCTCGAGTTACGACGGGGATGGCCCTTCCACCCACGTGTTTCTTCAGCGATGTCAGGACTCCTGCCTAGTTGCGAGGGACAACTCTGGATTGTCCCCGAGGCTTGGCAGGGCAATTGGGACGCCTCTCCAGCTGAGGCGGGAGACCAAGTGTCCCTTTCCAAGTGCCACAGGAATCCTGGGACTCCTATCAAGTTTCACGAGGAGTCAGGCATCGTCTCCTTTGGAGGCACTGATCTCCGCGTACCTCTGGAGTTTTCAAAGGATGTGAGGCTATCGGTCGCGATGAGGTGGGGAACTAAGTCTTTCTCTGTGCTTTCCACAGGGGATTCAGACAACCTTTCTTCCTGGGAGATGCAAGACGAGCCTGCATTGAAGTCACTGCAGGGATATCCGGCCTTATTTCGAGTCAGGGCATCGCGGTGTCCATTCCACTTGAGGCCGCAAACTCAGGGTCCCTCTCACATACCTAGAGCTGAGAGAAGCCTCCTCTTGAGGTGCTTGTGGTAAGGTGGTATTCCTCTGGAGACGAATCCAGGGACTAACCTCTCTTTTCGAGTTGATTTTTGGTCCACAGAGTTCTTTCGTGTTGCTACAGTGACCTCAGGATCCCTCTATCCTTGAAACAGTGTTCTTGGGGTTTCTCTGGAGTGCCATCAAGGAAATCAAGGCTCCTTTCATGTGTGATGTGCAAGACGGAATTGCTCTGCACGCAGTACAGGGGAATCGGGCCTCATCTCGCATCGAGGGGGAAGTCTCATGGTTTTTCTCGAGTTGCGGCGGGAACCTGGGGTATATTCTCGAGTTACGATGGGGATGGCCCTTCCACCCACGTGTTTGTTCAGCCATGTCAGGACACCTGCCTAGTTGCAAGGGATAACTCGGGATTCTCCTCGAGGCTTGGCAGCGCAATTGGAACGCCTCTCCAGCTGAGGCGGGAGACCAAGGGTCCCTTCCACCTGCCACAAGAATCCTGGGACTCCTATCAAGTTTCACGAGGAGTCAGGCATCGTCTCCTTTGGAGGCACTGATCTAGGCGTACCTCTGGAGTTTTCAAAGGATGTGAGGCCTCCGGTCGCGATGAGGTGGGGAACTAGGTCTTTCTCTGTGGTCTCCACAGGGGATTCAGACACCCTTTCGTCTTGGGAGATGGAAGACAAGCCTGCATTCCAGTCACTGCAGGGATATCCGGCCTTTTTTCGAGTCAGGGCATCGCGGTGTCCATTCCACTTGAGGCCGCAAACTCAGGGTCCCTCTCACATACCTAGTGCTGAGAGAAGCCTCCTCTTGAGGTGCTTGTGGTAAGGTGGTATTCCTCTGGAGTCGAAGCCAGGGACTAACCTCTCATCTCGAGTTGATTTTTGGTCCACGGAGCTCTTTCGTGTTGCTACAGTGACCTCAGGATCCCTCTAGCCTTGAAACAGTGTTCTTGGGGTTTCTCTGGAGTGCCATGAAGGAAATCAAGGCTCCTTTCATGTGTGATGTGCAACACAGAATTGCTCTGCACGCAGTGCAGGGGAATCGGGCCTCATCTCGCGGCGAGGGGGAAGTCTCATGGTTTTTCTCGAGTTGCGGCGGGAACCTGGGGTATATTCTCGAGTTACGACGGGGATGGCCCTTCCACCCACGTGTTTCTTCAGCGACGTCAGGACTCCTGCCTAGTTGCGAGGAACAACTCTGGATTCTCCTCGAGGCTTGGCAGGGCAATTGGGACGCCTCTCCAGCTGAGGCGGGAGACCAAGTGTCCCTTTCCAAGTGCCACAGGAATCCTGGGACTCCTATCAAGTTTCACGAGGAGTCAGGCATCGTCTCCTTTGGAGGCATTGATCTCCGCGTACCTCTGGAGTTTTCAAAGGATGTGAGGCTATCGGTCGCGATGAGGTGGGGAACTAAGTCTTTCTCTGTGCTTTCCACAGGGATTCAGACTTCCTTTTGTCCTGGGAGATGCAAGACGAGCCTGCATTGAAGTCACTGCAGGGATATCCGGCCTTATTTCGAGTCAGGGCATCTTGGTGTCCATTCCACTTGAGGCCGCAAACTCAGGGTCCCTCTCACATACCTAGAGCTGAGAGAAGCCTCCTCTTGAGGTGCTTGTGGTAAGGTGGTATTCCTATGGAGACGAATCCAGGGACTAACCTCTCTTTTTGAGTTGATTTTTGGTCCACAGAGTTCTTTCGTGTTGCTACAGTGACCTCAGGATCCCTCTAGCCTTGAAACAGTGTTCTTGGGGTTTCTCTGGAGTGCCATGAAGGAAATCAAGAATCCTTTCATGTGTGATGTGCAACACAGAATTGCTCTGCACGCAGTGCAGGGGAATCGGGCCTCATCTCGCGGCGAGGGGGAAGTCTCATGGTTTTTCTCGAGTTGCGGCGGAAACCTGGGGTATATTCTCGAGTTACGACGGGGATGGCCCTTCCACCCACGTGTTTCTTCAGCGACGTCAGGACTCCTGCCTAGTTGCGAGGGACAACTCTGGATTCTCCTCGAGGCTTGGCAGGGCAATTGGGACGCCTCTCCAGCTGAGGCGGGAGACCAAGTGTCCCTTTCCAAGTGCCACAGGAATCCTGGGACTCCTATCAAGTTTCACGAGGAGTCAGGCATCGTCTCCTTTGGAGGCATTGATCTCCGCGTACCTCTGGAGTTTTCAAAGGATGTGAGGCTATCGGTCGCGATGAGGTGGGGAACTAAGTCTTTCTCTGTGCTTTCCACAGGGGATTCAGACTTCCTTTTGTCCTGGGAGATGCAAGACGAGCCTGCATTGAAGTCACTGCAGGGATATCCGGCCTTATTTCGAGTCAGGGCATCTTGGTGTCCATTCCACTTGAGGCCGCAAACTCAGGGTCCCTCTCACATACCTAGAGCTGAGAGAAGCCTCCTCTTGAGGTGCTTGTGGTAAGGTGGTATTCCTATGGAGACGAATCCAGGGACTAACCTCTCTTTTTGAGTTGATTTTTGGTCCACAGAGTTCTTTCGTGTTGCTACAGTGACCTCAGGATCCCTCTAGCCTTGAAACAGTGTTCTTGGGGTTTCTCTGGAGTGCCATGAAGGAAATCAAGAATCCTTTCATGTGTGATGTGCAACACAGAATTGCTCTGCACGCAGTGCAGGGGAATCGGGCCTCATCTCGCGGCGAGGGGGAAGTCTCATGGTTTTTCTCGAGTTGCGGCGGGAACCTGGGGTATATTCTCGAGTTACGACGGGGATGGCCCTTCCACCCACGTGTTTCTTCAGCGACGTCAGGACTCCTGCCTAGTTGCGAGGGACAACTCTGGATTCTCCTCGAGGCTTGGCAGGGCAATTGGGACGCCTCTCCAGCTGAGGCGGGAGACCAAGTGTCCCTTTCCACGTGCCACAGGAATCCTGGGACTCCTATCAAGTTTCACGAGGAGTCAGGCATCGTCTCCTTTGGAGGCACTGATCTCCGCGTACCTCTGGAATTTTCAAAGGATGTGAGGCTATCGGTCGCGATGAGGTGGGGAACTAAGTCTTTCTCTGTGCTTTCCACAGGGGATTCAGACTTCCTTTTGTCCTGGGAGATGCAAGACGAGCCTGCATTGAAGTCACTGCAGGGATATCCGGCCTTATTTCGAGTCAGGGCATCTTGGTGTCCATTCCACTTGAGGCCGCAAACTCAGGGTCCCTCTCACATACCTAGAGCTGAGAGAAGCCTCCTCTTGAGGTGCTTGTGGTAAGGTGGTATTCCTATGGAGATGAATCCAGGGACTAACCTCTCTTTTCGAGTTGATTTTTGGTCCACAGAGTTCTTTCGTGTTGCTACAGTGACCTCAGGATCCCTCTAGCCTTGAAAGAGTGTTCTTGGGGTTTCTCTGGAGTGCCATCAAGGAAATCAAGGCTCCTTTCATGTGTGATGTGCAAGACGGAATTGCTCTGCACGCAGTACAGGGGAATCGGGCCTCATCTCGCATCGAGGGGGAAGTCTCATGGTTTTTCTCGAGTTGCGGCGGGAACCTGGGGTATATTCTCGAGTTACGACGGGGATGGCCCTTCCACACACGTGTTTGTTCAGCCACGTCAGGACTCCTGCTTAGTTTCGAGGGACAACTCGGGATTCTCCTCGAGGCTTCCACGGCAATTGGAACGCCTCTCCAGCTGAGGCGGGAGACCAAGGGTCCCTTTCCACGTGCCACAAGAATCCTGGGACTCCTATCAAGTTTCACGAGGAGTCAGGCATCGTCTCCTTTGGAGGCACTGATCTCCGCATACCTCTGGAGTTTTCAAAGGATTTGAGGCCTCCTGTCGCGATGAGGTGGGGAACTAGGTCTTTCTCTGTGGTCTCCACAGGGGATTCAGACACCCTTTCGTCTTGGGAGATGCAAGACGAGCCTTCATTCCAGTCACTGCAGGGATATCCGGCCTTATTTCGAGTCAGGGCATCGCGGTGTCCATTCCACTTGAGGCCGCAAACTCAGGGTCCCTCTCACATACCTAGAGCTGAGAGAAGCCTCCTCTTGAGGTGCTTGTGGTAAGGTGGTATTCCTCTGGAGTCGAAGCCAGGGACTAACCTCCTATCTCGAGTTGATTTTTGGCCCACGGAGCTCTTTCGTGTTGCTACAGTGACCTCAGGATCCCTCTAGCCTTGAAAGAGTGTTCTTGGGGTTTCTCTGGAGTGCCATGAAGGAAATCAAGGCTCCTTTCATGTGTGATGTGCAACATGGAATTGCTCTGCACGCAGTGCAGGGGAATCGGGCCTCATCTCGCGGCGAGGGGGAAGTCTCATGGTTTTTCTCGAGTTGCGGCGGGAACCTGGGGTATATTCTCGAGTTACGACGGGGATGGCCCTTCCACCCACGTGTTTCTTCAGCGATGTCAGGACTCCTGCCTAGTTGCGAGGGACAACTCTGGATTCTCCTCGAGGCTTGGCAGGGCAATTGGGACGCCTCTCCAGCTGAGGCGGGAGACCAAGTGTCCCTTTCCAAGTGCCACAGGAATCCTGGGACTCCTATCAAGTTTCACGAGGAGTCAGGCATCGTCTCCTTTGGAGGCACTGATCTCCGCGTACCTCTGGAGTTTTCAAAGGATGTGAGGCTATCGGTCGCGATGAGGTGGGGAACTAAGTCTTTCTCTGTGCTTTCCACAGGGGATTCAGACATCCTTTCGTCCTGGGAGATGCAAGACGAGCCTGCATTGAAGTCACTGCAGGGATATCCGGCCTTATTTCGAGTCAGGGCATCGCGGTGTCCATTCCACTTGAGGCCGCAAACTCAGGGTCCCTCTCACATACCTAGAGCTGAGAGAAGCCTCCTCTTGAGGTGCTTGTGGTAAGGTGGTATTCCTCTGGAGACGAATCCAGGGACTAACCTCTCTTTTCGAGTTGATTTTTGGTCCACAGAGTTCTTTCGTGTTGCTACAGTGACCTCAGGATCCCTCTATCCTTGAAACAGTGTTCTTGGGGTTTCTCTGGAGTGCCATCAAGGAAATCAAGGCTCTTTCATGTGTGATGTGCAAGACGGAATTGCTCTGCACGCAGTACAGGGGAATCGGGCCTCATCTCGCATCGAGGGGGAAGTCTCATGGTTTTTCTCGAGTTGCGGCGGGAACCTGGGGTATATTCTCGAGTTATGATGGGGATGGCCCTTCCACCCACGTGTTTGTTCAGCCATGTCAGGACTCCTGCCTAGTTGCGAGGGATAACTCGGGATTCTCCTCGAGGCTTGGCAGGGCAATTGGAACGCCTCTCCAGCTGAGGCGGGAGACCAAGGGTCCCTTCCACGTGCCACAAGAATCCTGGGACTCCTATCAAGTTTCACGAGGAGTCAGGCATCGTCTCCTTTGGAGGCACTGATCTCCGCGTACCTCTGGAGTTTTCAAAGGATGTGAGGCCTCCGGTCGCGATGAGGTGGGGAACTAGGTCTTTCTCTGTGGTCTCCACAGGGGATTCAGACACCCTTTCGTCTTGGGAGATGCAAGACAAGCCTGCATTCCAGTCACTGCAGGGATATCCGGCCTTTTTCGAGTCAGGGCATCGCGGTGTCCATTCCACTTGAGGCCGCAAACTCAGGGTCCCTCTCACATACCTAGTGCTGAGAGAAGCCTCCTCTTGAGGTGCTTGTGGTAAGGTGGTATTCCTCTGGAGTCGAAGCCAGGGACTAACCTCTCATCTCGAGTTGATTTTTGGTCCACGGAGCTCTTTCGTGTTGCTACAGTGACCTCAGGATCCCTCTAGCCTTGAAACAGTGTTCTTGGGGTTTCTCTGGAGTGCCATGAAGGAAATCAAGGCTCCTTTCATGTGTGATGTGCAACACAGAATTGCTCTGCACGCAGTGCAGGGGAATCGGGCCTCATCTCGCGGCGAGGGGGAAGTCTCATGGTTTTTCTCGAGTTGCGGCGGGAACCTGGGGTATATTCTCGAGTTACGACGGGGATGGCCCTTCCACCCACGTGTTTCTTCAGCGATGTCAGGAATCCTGCCTAGTTTCGAGGGACAACTCTGGATTCTCCTCGAGGCTTGGCAGGGCAATTGGGACGCCTCTCCAGCTGAGGCGGGAGACCAAGTGTCCCTTTCCAAGTGCCACAGGAATCCTGGGACTCCTATCAAGTTTCACGAGGAGTCAGGCATCGTCTCCTTTGGAGGCACTGATCTCCGCGTACCTCTGGAGTTTTCAAAGGATGTGAGGCTATCAGTCGCGATGAGCTGGGGAACTAAGTCTTTCTCTGTGCTTTCCACAGGGGATTCAGACTTCCTTTTGTCCTGGGAGATGCAAGACGAGCCTGCATTGAAGTCACTGCAGGGATATCCGGCCTTATTTCGAGTCAGGGCATCGCGGTGTCCATTCCACTTGAGGCCGCAAACTCAGGGTCCCTCTCACATACCTAGAGCTGAGAGAAGCCTCCTCTTGAGGTGCTTGTGGTAAGGTGGTATTCCTATGGAGACGAATCCAGGGACTAACCTCTCTTTTTTAGTTGATTTTTGGTCCACAGAGTTCTTTCGTGTTGCTACAGTGACCTCAGGATCCCTCTAGCCTTGAAACAGTGTTCTTGGGGTTTCTCTGGAGTGCCATCAAGGAAATCAAGGCTCCTTTCATGTGTGATGTGCAAGACGGAATTGCTCTGCACGCAGTACAGGGGAATCGGGCCTCATCTCGCATCGAGGGGGAAGTCTCATGGTTTTTCTCGAGTTGCGGCGGGAACCTGGGGTATATTCTCGAGTTACGACGGGGATGGCCCTTCCACCCACGTGTTTGTTCAGCCACGTCAGGACTCCTGCTTAGTTGCGAGGGACAACTCGGGATTCTCCTCGAGGCTTCCACGGCAATTGGAACGCCTCTCCAGCTGAGGCGGGAGACCAAGGGTCCCTTTCCACGTGCCACAAGAATCCTGGGACTCCTATCAAGTTTCACGAGGAGTCAGGCATCGTGTCCTTTGGAGGCACTGATCTCCGCATACCTCTGGAGTTTTCAAAGGATGTGAGGCCTCCGGTAGCGATGAGGTGGGGAACTAGGTGTTTCTCTGTGGTCTCCACAGGGGATTCAGACATCCTTTCATCTTGGGAGATGCAAGACGAGCCTGCATTCAAGTCACTGCAGGGATATCCGGCCTTATTTCGCGTCAGGGCATCGCGGTGTCCATTCCACTTGAGGCCGCAAACTCAGGGTCCCTCTCACATACCTAGAGCTGAGAGAAGCCTCCTCTTGAGGTGCTTGTGGTAAGGTGGTATTCCTCTGGAGTCGAAGCCAGGGACTAACCTCTCATCTCGAGTTGATTTTTGGCCCACGGAGCTCTTTCGTGTTGCTACAGTGACCTCAGGATCCCTCTAGCCTTGAAACAGTGTTCTTGGGGTTTCTCTGGAGTGCCATCAAGGAAATCAAGGCTCCTTTCATGTGTGATGTGCAAGACGGAATTGCTCTGCACGCAGTGCAGGGGAATCGGGCCTCATCTCGCGGCGAGGCGGAAGTCTCATGGTTTTTCTCGAGTTGCGGCGGGAACCTGGGGTATATTCTCGAGTTACGACGGGGATGGCCCTTCCACACACGTGTGTGTTCAGCCATGTCAGGACTCCTGCCTAGTTGCGAGGGACAACTCGGGATTCTCCTCGAGGCTTTGCAGGGCAATTGGGACGCCTCTCCAGCTGAGACGGGAGACCAAGGGTCCCTTTCCACGTGCCACAGGAATCCTGGGTCCCCTATCAAGTTTCACGAGGAGTCAGGCATCGTCTCCTTTGGAGGCACTGATCTCCGCATACCTCTGGAGTTTTCAAAGGATTTGAGGCCTCCTGTCGCGATGAGGTGGGGAACAAGGTCTTTCTCTGTGGTCTCCACAGGGGATTCAGACACCCTTTCGTCTTGGGAGATGCAAGACGAGCCTGCATTCCAGTCACTGCAGGGATATCCGGCGTTATTTCGAGTCAGGGCATCGCGGTGTCCATTCCACTTGAGGCCGCAAACTCAGGGTCCCTCTCACATACCTAGAGCTGAGAGAAGCCTCCTCTTGAGGTGCTTGTGGTAAGGTGGTATTCCTCTGGAGTCGAAGCCAGGGACTAACCTCCTATCTCGAGTTGATTTTTGGCCCACGGAACTCTTTCGTGTTGCTACAGTGACCTCAGGATCCCTCTAGCCTTGAAAGAGTGTTCTTGGGGTTTCTCTGGAGTGCCATCAAGGAAATCAAGGCTCCTTTCATGTGTGATGTGCAACACGGAATTGCTCTGCACGCAGTGCAGGGGAATCGGGCCTCATCTCGCGGCGAGGGGGAAGTCTCATGGTTTTTCTCGAGTTGCGGCGGGAACCTGGGGTATATTCTCGAGTTACGACGGGGATGGCCCTTCCACCCACGTGTTTCTTCAGCGACGTCAGGACTCCTGCCTAGTTGCGATGGACAACTCTGGATTCTCCTCGAGGCTTGGCAGGGCAATTGGGACGCCTCTCCAGCTGAGGCGGGAGACCAAGTGTCCCTTTCCAAGTGCCACAGGAATCCTGGGACTCCTATCAAGTTTCACGAGGAGTCAGGCATCGTCTCCTTTGGAGGCACTGATCTCCGCGTACCTCTGGAGTTTTCAAAGGATGTGAGGCTATCGGTCGCGATGAGGTGGGGAACTAAGTCTTTCTCTGTGCTTTCCACAGGGGATTCAGACATCCTTTCGTCCTGGGAGATGCAAGACGAGCCTGCATTGAAGTCACTGCAGGGATATCCGGCCTTATTTCGAGTCAGGGCATCGCGGTGTCCATTCCACTTGAGGCCGCAAACTCAGGGTCCCTCTCACATACCTAGAGCTGAGAGAAGCCTCCTCTTGAGGTGCTTGTGGTAAGGTGGTATTCCTCTGGAGACGAATCCAGGGACTAACCTCTCTTTTCGAGTTGATTTTTGGTCCACAGAGTTCTTTCGTGTTGCTACAGTGACCTCAGGATCCCTCTATCCTTGAAACAGTGTTCTTGGGGTTTCTCTGGAGTGCCATCAAGGAAATCAAGGCTCCTTTCATGTGTGATGTGCAAGACGGAATTGCTCTGCACGCAGTACAGGGGAATCGGGCCTCATCTCGCATCGAGGGGGAAGTCTCATGGTTTTTCTCGAGTTGCGGCGGGAACCTGGGGTATATTCTCGAGTTACGATGGGGATGGCCCTTCCACCCACGTGTTTGTTCAGCCATGTCAGGACTCCTGCCTAGTTGCAAGGGATAACTCGGGATTCTCCTCGAGGCTTGGCAGGGGAATTGGAACGCCTCTCCAGCTGAGGCGGGAGACCAAGGGTCCCTTCCACGTGCCACAAGAATCCTGGGACTCCTATCAAGTTTCACGAGGAGTCAGGCATCGTCTCCTTTGGAGGCACTGATCTCCGCGTACCTCTGGAGTTTTCAAAGGATGTGAGGCCTCCGGTCGCGATGAGGTGGGGAACTAGGTCTTTCTCTGTGGTCTCCACAGGGGATTCAGACACCCTTTCGTCTTGGGAGATGCAAGACAAGCCTGCATTCAAGTCACTGCAGGCATATCCGGCCTTTTTTCGAGTCAGGGCATCGCGGTGTCCATTCCACTTGAGGCCGCAAACTCAGGGTCCCTCTCACATACCTAGAGCTGAGAGAAGCCTCCTCTTGAGGTGCTTGTGGTAAGGTGGTATTCCTCTGGAGTCGAAGCCAGGGACTAACCTCTCATCTCGAGTTGGTTTTTGATCCACGGAGCTCTTTCGTGTTGCTACAGTGACCTCAGGATCCCTCTAGCCTTGAAACAGTGTTCTTGGGGTTTCTCTGGAGTGCCATCAAGGAAATCAAGGCTCCTTTCATGTGTGATGTGCAACACAGAATTGCTCTGCACGCAGTGCAGGGGAATCGGGCCTCATCTCGCGGCGAGGGGGAAGTCTCATGGTTTTTCTCGAGTTGCGGCGGGAACCTGGGGTATATTCTCGAGTTACGACGGGGATGGCCGTTCCACACACGTGTTTGTTCAGCCACGTCAGGACTCTTGCCTAGTTGCGAGACACAACTCGGGATTCTCCTCGAGGCTTGGCAAGGCAATTGGGACGTCTCTCCAGCTGAGGCGGGAGACCAAGGGTCCCTTTCCACGTGCCACAGGAATCCTGGGACTCCTATCAAGTTTCTCGAGGAGTCAGGCATCGTCTCCTTTGGAGGCACTGATCTCCGCGTACCTCTGGAGTTTTCAAAGGATGTGAGGCCTCCGGTCGCGATGAGGTGGGGAACTAGGTCTTTCTCTGTGGTCTCCACAGGGGATTCAGACATCCTTTCATCTTGGGAGATGCAAGACGAGCCTGCATTCAAGTCACTGCAGGGATATCCAGCCTTATTTCGCGTCAGGGCATCGCGGTGTCCATTCCACTTGAGGCCGCAAACTCAGGGTCCCTCTCACATACCTAGAGCTGAGAGAAGCCTCCTCTTGAGGTGCTTGTGGTAAGGTGGTATTCCTCTGGAGTCGAAGCCAGGGACTAACCTCTCATCTCGAGTTGATTTTTGGTCCACGGAGCTCTTTCGTGTTGCTACAGTGACCTCAGGATCCCTCTAGCCTTGAAACAGTGTTCTTGGGGTTTCTCTGGAGTGCCATCAAGGAAATCAAGGCTCCTTTCATGTGTGATGTGCAACACGGAATTGCTCTGCACGCAGTGCAGGGAATCGGGCCTCATCTCGCGGCGAGGGGGAAGTCTCATGGTTTTTCTCGAGTTGCGGCGGGAACCTGGGGTATATTCTCGAGTTACGACGGGGATGGCCCTTCCACCCACGTGTTTCTTCAGCGACGTCAGGACTCCTGCCTAGTTGCGAGGGACAACTCTGGATTCTCCTCGAGGCTTGGCAGGGCAATTGGGACGCCTCTCCAGCTGAGGCGGGAGACCAAGAGTCCCTTTCCACGTGCCACAGGAATCCTGGGACTCCTATCAAGTTTCACGAGGAGTCAGGCATCGTCTCCTTTGGAGGCACTGATCTCCGCGTACCTCTGGAGTTTTCAAAGGATGTGAGGCTATCGGTCGCGATGAGGTGGGGAACTAAGTCTTTCTCTGTGCTTTCCACAGGGGATTCAGACATCCTTTCATCCTGGGAGATGCAAGACGAGCCTGCATTGAAGTCACTGCAGGGATATCCGGCCTTATTTCGAGTCAGGGCATCTTGGTGTCCATTCCACTTGAGGCCGCAAACTCAGGGTCCCTCTCACATACCTAGAGCTGAGAGAAGCCTCCTCTTGAGGTGCTTGTGGTAAGGTGATATTCCTCTGGAGACGAATCCAGGGACTAACCTCTCTTTTCAAGTTGATTTTTGGTCCACAGAGTTCTTTCGTTTTGCTACAGTGACCTCAGGATCCCTCTATCCTTGAAACAGTGTTCTTGGGGTTTCTCTGGAGTGCCATCAAGGAAATCAAGGCTCCTTTCCAGTGTGATGTGCAAGACGGAATTGCTCTGCACGCAGTACAGGGGAATCGGGCCTCATCTCGCATCGAGGGGGAAGTCTCATGGTTTTTCTCGAGTTGCGGCGGGAACCAGGGGTATATTCTCGAGTTACGACGGGGATGGCCCTTCCACACACGTGTGTGTTCAGCCATGTCAGGACTCCTGTCTAGTTGCGAGGGACAACTCGGGATTCTTCTCGAGGCTTTGCAGGGCAATTGGGACGCCTCTCCAGCTGAGACGGGAGACCAAGGGTCCCTTTCCACATGCCACAGGAATCCTGGGTCTCCTATCAAGTTTCACGAGGAGTCAGGCATCGTCTCCTTTGGAGGCACTGATCTCCGCATACCTCTGGAGTTTTCAAAGGATTTGAGGCCTCCTGTCGCGATGAGTGGGGAACTAGGTCTTTCTCTGTGGTCTCCACAGGGGATTCAGACACCCTTTCGTCTTGGGAGATGCAAGACGAGCCTGCATTCCAGTCACTGCAGGGATATCCGGCCTTATTTCGAGTCAGGGCATCGCGATGTCCATTCCACTTGAGGCCGCAAACTCAGGGTCCGTCTCACATACCTAGAGCTGAGAGAAGCCTCCTCTTGAGGTGCTTGTGGTAAGGTGGTATTCCTCTGGAGTCGAAGCCAGGGACTAACCTCCTATCTCGAGTTGATTTTTGGCCCACGGAGCTCTTTCGTGTTGCTACAGTGACCTCAGGATCCCTCTAGCCTTGAAACAGTGTTCTTGGGGTTTCTCTGGAGTGCCATCAAGGAAATCAAGGCTCCTTTCATGTGTGATGTGCAACATGGAATTGCTCTGCACGCAGTGCAGGGGAATCGGGCCTCATCTCGCGGCGAGGGGGAAGTCTCATGGTTTTTCTCGAGTTGCGGCGGGAACCTGGGGTATATTCTCGAGTTACGACGGGGATGGCCCTTCCACCCACGTGTTTCTTCAGCGATGTCAGGACTCCTGCCTAGTTGCGAGGGACAACTCTGGATTCTCCTCGAGGCTTGGCAGGGCAATTGGGACGCCTCTCCAGCTGAGGCGGGAGACCAAGTGTCCCTTTCCAAGTGCCACAGGAATCCTGGGACTCCTATCAAGTTTCACGAGGAGTCAGGCATCGTCTCCTTTGGAGGCACTGATCTCCGCGTACCTCTGGAGTTTTCAAAGGATGTGAGGCTATCGGTCGCGATGAGGTGGGGAACTAAGTCTTTCTCTGTGCTTTCCATGGGGATTCAGACATCCTTTCGTCCTGGGAGATGCAAGACGAGCCTGCATTGAAGTCACTGCAGGGATATCCAGCCTTATTTCGAGTCAGGGCATCGCGGTGTCCATTCCACTTGAGGCCGCAAACTCAGGGTCCCTCTCACATACCTAGAGCTGAGAGAAGCCTCCTCTTGAGGTGCTTGTGGTAAGGTGGTATTCCTATGGAGACGAATCCAGGGACTAACCTCTCTTTTCGAGTTGATTTTTGGTCCACAGAGTTCTTTCGTGTTGCTACAGTGACCTCAGGATCCCTCTAGCCTTGAAACAGTGTTCTTGGGGTTTCTCTGGAGTGCCATCAAGGAAATCAAGGCTCCTTTCATGTGTGATGTGCAAGACGGAATTGCTCTGCACGCAGTACAGGGGAATCGGGCCTCATCTCGCATCGAGGGGGAAGTCTCATGGTTTTTCTCGAGTTGCGGCGGGAACCTGGGGTATATTCTCGAGTTACGATGGGGTTGGCCCTTCCACCCACGTGTTTGTTCAGCCATGTCAGGACTCCTGCCTAGTTGCAAGGGATAACTCGGGATTCTCCTCGAGGCTTGGCAGGGCAATTGGAACGCCTCTCCAGCTGAGGCGGGAGACCAAGGGTCCCTTCCACGTGCCACAAGAATCCTGGGACTCCTATCAAGTTTCACGAGGAGTCAGGCATCGTCTCCTTTGGAGGCACTGATCTCCGGGTACCTCTGGAGTTTTCAAAGGATGTGAGGCCTCCGGTCGCGATGAGGTGGGGAACTAGGTCTTTCTCTGTGGTGTCCACAGGGGATTCAGACACCCTTTCTTCTTGAGAGATGCAAGACAAGCCTGCATTCCAGTCACTGCAGGGATATCCGGCCTTTTTTCGAGTCAAGGCATCGCGGTGTCCATTCCACTTGAGGCCGCAAACTCAGGGTCCCTCTCACATACCTAGTGCTGAGAGAAGCCTCCTCTTGAGGTGCTTGTGGTAAGGTGGTATTCCTCTGGAATCGAAGCCAGGGACTAACCTCTCATCTCGAGTTGATTTTTGGCCCACGGAGCTCTTTCGTGTTGCTACAGTGACCTCAGGATCCCTCTAGCCTTGAAACAGTGTTCTTGGGGTTTCTCTGGAGTACCATGAAGGAAATCAAGGCTCCTTTCATGTGTGATGTGCAACATGGAATTGCTCTGCACGCAGTGCAGGGGAATCGGGCCTCATCTCGCGGCGAGGGGGAAGTCTCATGGTTTTTCTCGAGTTGCGGCGGGAACCTGGGGTATATTCTCGAGTTACGACGGGGATGGCCCTTCCACCCACGTGTTTCTTCAGCGACGTCAGGACTACTGCCTAGTTGCGAGGGACAACTCTGGATTCTCCTCGATGCTTGGCAGGGCAATTGGGACGCCTCTCCAGCTGAGGCGGGAGACCAAGTGTCCCTTTCCAAGTGCCACAGGAATCCTGGGACTCCTATCAAGTTTCACGAGGAGTCAGGCATCGTCTCCTTTGGAGGCACTGATCTCCGCGTACCTCTGGAGTTTTCAAAGGATGTGAGGCTATCGGTCGCGATGAGGTGGGGAACTAAGTCTTTCTCTGTGCTTTCCATAGGGGATTCAGACTTCCTTTTGTCCTGGGAGATGCAAGACGAGCCTGCATTGAAGTCACTGCAGGGATATCCGGCCTTATTTCGAGTCAGGGCATCTTGGTGTCCATTCCACTTGAGGCCGCAAACTCAGGGTCCCTCTCACATACCTAGAGCTGAGAGAAGCCTCCTCTTGAGGTGCTTGTGGTAAGGTGGTATTCCTATGGAGACGAATCCAGGGACTAACCTCTCTTTTCGAGTTGATTTTTGGTCCACAGAGTTCTTTCGTGTTGCTACAGTGACCTCAGGATCCCTCTATCCTTGAAACAGTGTTCTTGGGGTTTCTCTGGAGTGCCATCAAGGAAATCAAGGCTCCTTTCATGTGTGATGTGCAAGACGGAATTGCTCTGCACGCAGTACAGGGGAATCGGGCCTCATCTCGCATCGAGGGGGAAGTCTCATGGTTTTTCTCGAGTTGTGGCGGGAACCTGGGGTATATTCTCGAGTTACGACGGGAATGGCCCTTCCACACACGTGTTTGTTCAGCCACGTCAGGACTCCTGCTTAGTTGCGAGGGACAACTCGGGATTCTCCTCGAGGCTTCCACGGCAATTGGAACGCCTCTCCAGCTGAGGCGGGAGACCAAGGGTCCCTTTCCACGTGCCACAAGAATCCTGGGACTCCTATCAAGTTTCACGAGGAGTCAGGCATCGTGTCCTTTGGAGGCACTGATCTCCGCATACCTCTGGAGTTTTCAAAGGATGTGAGGCCTCCGGTAGCGATGACGTGGGGAACTAGGTGTTTCTCTGTGGTCTCCACAGGGGATTCAGACATCCTTTCATCTTGGGAGCTGCAAGACGAGCCTGCATTCAAGTCACTGCAGGGATATCCGGCCTTATTTCGCGTCAGGGCATCGCGGTGTCCATTCCACTTGAGGCCGCAAACTCAGGGTCCCTCTCACATACCTAGAGCTGAGAGAAGCCTCCTCTTGAGGTGCTTGTGGTAAGGTGGTATTCCTCTGGAGTCGAAGCCAGGGACTAACCTCTCATCTCGAGTTGATTTTTGGCCCACGGAGCTCTTTCGTGTTGCTACAGTGACCTCAGGATCCCTCTAGCCTTGAAAGAGTGTTCTTGGGGTTTCTCTGGAGTGCCATCAAGGAAATCAAGGCTCCTTTCATGTGTGATGTGCAACACGGAATTGCTCTGCACGCAGTACAGGGGAATCGGGCCTCATCTCGCGGCGAGGGGGAAGTCTCATGGTTTTTCTCGAGTTGCGGCGGGAACCTGGGGTATATTCTCGAGTTACGACGGGGATGGCCCTTCCACACACGTGTTTGTTCAGCCATGTCAGGACTCCTGCCTAGTTGCGAGGGACAACTCGGGATTCTCCTCGAGGCTTTGCAGGGCAATTGGGACGCCTCTCCAGCTGAGACGGGAGACCAAGGGTCCCTTTCCACGTGCCACAGGAATCCTGGGTCTCCTATCAAGTTTCACGAGGAGTCAGGCATCGTCTCCTTTGGAGGCACTGATCTCCGCATACCTCTGGAGTTTTCAAAGGATTTGAGGCCTCCTGTCGCGATGAGGTGGGGAACTAGGTCTTTCTCTGTGGTCTCCACAGGGGATTCAGACACCCTTTCGTCTTGGGAGATGTAAGACGAGCCTGCATTCCAGTCACTGCAGGGATATCCGGCGTTATTTCGAGTCAGGGCATCGCGGTGTCCATTCCACTTGAGGCCGCAAACTCAGGGTCCCTCTCACATACCTAGAGCTGAGAGAAGCCTCCTCTTGAGGTGCTTGTGGTAAGGTGGTATTCCTCTGGAGTCGAAGCCAGGGACTAACCTCCTATCTCGAGTTGATTTTTGGCCCACGGAGCTCTTTCGTGTTGCTACAGTGACCTCAGGATCCCTCTAGCCTTGAAAGAGTGTTCTTGGGGTTTCTCTGGAGTGCCATCAAGGAAATCAAGGCTCCTTTCATGTGTGATGTGCAAGACGGAATTGCTCTGCACGCAGTGCAGGGGAATCGGGCCTCATCTCGCGGCGAGGGGGAAGTCTCATGGTTTTTCTCGAGTTGCGGCGGGAACCTGGGGTATATTCTCGAGTTACGACGGGGATGGCCCTTCCACCCACGTGTTTCTTCAGCGACGTCAGGACTCCTGCCTAGTTGCGAGGGACAACTCTGGATTCTCCTCGAGGCTTGGCAGGGCAATTGGGACGCCTCTCCAGCTGAGGCGGGAGACCAAGTGTCCCTTTCCAAGTGCCACAGGAATCCTGGGACTCCTATCAAGTTTCACGAGGAGTCAGGCATCGTCTCCTTTGGAGGCACTGATCTCCGCGTACCTCTGGAGTTTTCAAAGGATGTGAGGCTATCGGTCGCGATGAGGTGGGGAACTAAGTCTTTCTCTGTGCTTTCCACAGGGGATTCAGACATCCTTTCGTCCTGGGAGATGCAAGACGAGCCTGCATTGAAGTCACTGCAGGGATATCCAGCCTTATTTCGAGTCACGGCATCGCGGTGTCCATTCCACTTGAGGCCGCAAACTCAGGGTCCCTCTCACATACCTAGAGCTGAGAGAAGCCTCCTCTTGAGGTGCTTGTGGTAAGGTGGTATTCCTCTGGAGACGAATCCAGGGACTAACCTCTCTTTTCGAGTTGATTTTTGGTCCACAGAGTTCTTTCGTGTTGCTACAGTGACCTCAGGATCCCTCTATCCTTGAAACAGTGTTCTTGGGGTTTCTCTGGAGTGCCATCAAGGAAATCAAGGCTCCTTTCATGTGTGATGTGCAAGACGGAATTGCTCTGCACGCAGTACAGGGGAATCGGGCCTCATCTCGCATCGAGGGGGAAGTCTCATGGTTTTTCTCGAGTTGCGGCGGGAACCTGGGGTATATTCTCGAGTTACGATGGGGTTGGCCCTTCCACCCACGTGTTTGTTCAGCCATGTCAGGACTCCTGCCTAGTTGCAAGGGATAACTCGGGATTCTCCTCGAGGCTTGGCAGGGCAATTGGAACGCCTCTCCAGCTGAGGCGGGAGACCAAGGGTCCCTTCCACGTGCCACAAGAATCCTGGGACTCCTATCAAGTTTCACGAGGAGTCAGGCATCGTCTCCTTTGGAGGCACTGATCTCCGCGTACCTCTGGAGTTTTCAAAGGATGTGAGGCCTCCGGTCGCGATGAGGTGGGGAACTAGGTCTTTCTCTGTGGTCTCCACAGGGGATTCAGACACCCTTTCGTCTTGGGAGATGCAAGACAAGCCTGCATTCCAGTCACTGCAGGGATATCCGGCCTTTTTTCGAGTCAGGGCATCGCGGTGTCCATTCCACTTGAGGCCGCAAACTCAGGGTCCCTCTCACATACCTAGAGCTGAGAGAAGCCTCCTCTTGAGGTGCTTGTGGTAAGGTGGTATTCCTCTGGAGTCGCAGCCAGGGACTAACCTCTCATCTCGAGTTGGTTTTTGGTCCACGGAGCTCTTTCGTGTTGCTACAGTGACCTCAGGATCCCTCTAGCCTTGAAACAGTGTTCTTGGGGTTTCTCTGGAGTGCCATCAAGGAAATCAAGGCTCCTTTCATGTGTGATGTGCAACACAGAATTGCTCTGCACGCAGTGCAGGGGAATCGGGCCTCATCTCGCGGCGAGGGGGAAGTCTCATGGTTTTTCTCGAGTTGCGGCGGGAACCTGGGGTATATTCTCGAGTTACGACGGGGATGGCCGTTCCACACACGTGTTTGTTCAGCCACGTCAGGACTCTTGCCTAGTTGCGAGACACAACTCGGGATTCTCCTCGAGGCTTGGCAAGGCAATTGGGACGCCTCTCCAGCTGAGGCGGGAGACCAAGGGTCCCTTTCCACGTGCCACAGGAATCCTGGGACTCCTATCAAGTTTCTCGAGGAGTCAGGCATCGTCTCCTTTGGAGGCACTGATCTCCGCGTACCTCTGGAGTTTTCAAAGGATGTGAGGCCTCCGGTCGCGATGAGGTGGGGAACTAGGTCTTTCTCTGTGGTCTCCACAGGGGATTCAGACATCCTTTCATCTTGGGAGATGCAAGACGAGCCTGCATTCAAGTCACTGCAGGGATATCCAGCCTTATTTCGAGTCAGGCCATCGCGGTGTCCATTCCACTTGAGGCCGCAAACTCAGGGTCCCTCTCACATACCTAGAGCTGAGAGAAGCCTCCTCTTGAGGTGCTTGTGGTAAGGTGGTATTCCTCTGGAGTCGAAGCCAGGGACTAACCTCTCATCTCGAGTTGATTTTTGGCCCACGGAGCTCTTTCGTGTTGCTACAGTGACCTCAGGATCCCTCTATCCTTGAAACAGTGTTCTTGGGGTTTCTCTGGAGTGCCATCAAGGAAATCAAGGCTCCTTTCATGTGTGATGTGCAAGACGGAATTGCTCTGCACGCAGTACAGGGGAATCGGGCCTCATCTCGCATCGAGGGGGAAGTCTCATGGTTTTTCTCGAGTTGCGGCGGGAACCTGGGGTATATTCTCGAGTTACGACGGGGATGGCCCTTCCACCCACGTGTTTGTTCAGCCATGTCAGGACTCCTGCCTAGTTGCAAGGGATAACTCGGGATTCTCCTCGAGGCTTGGCAGGGCAATTGGAACGCCTCTCCAGCTGAGGCGGGAGACCAAGGGTCCCTTCCACGTGCCACAAGAATCCTGGGACTCCTATCAAGTTTCACGAGGAGTCAGGCATCGTCTCCTTTGGAGGCACTGATCTCCGCGTACCTCTGGAGTTTTCAAAGGATGTGAGGCCTCCGGTCGCGATGAGGTGGGGAACTAGGTCTTTCTCTGTGGTCTCCACAGGGGATTCAGACACCCTTTCGTCTTGGGAGATGCAAGACAAGCCTGCATTCCAGTCACTGCAGGGATATCCGGCCTTTTTTCGAGTCAGGGCATCGCGGTGTCCATTCCACTTGAGGCCGCAAACTCAGGGTCCCTCTCACATACCTAGTGCTGAGAGAAGCCTCCTCTTGAGGTGCTTGTGGTAAGGTGGTATTCCTCTGGAGTCGAATCCAGGGACTAACCTCTCATCTCGAGTTGATTTTTGGTCCACGGAGCTCTTTCGTGTTGCTACAGTGACCTCAGGATCCCTCTAGCCTTGAAACAGTGTTCTTGGGGTTTCTCTGGAGTGCCATCAAGGAAATCAAGGCTCCTTTCATGTGTGATGTGCAAGACGGAATTGCTCTGCACGCAGTACAGGGGAATCGGGCCTCATCTCGCATCGAGGGGGAAGTCTCATGGTTTTTCTCGAGTTGCGGCGGGAACCTGGGGTATATTCTCGAGTTACGATGGGGATGGCCTTTCCACACACGTGTTTGTTCAGCCACGTCAGGACTCCTGCTTAGTTGCGAGGGACAACTCGGGATTCTCCTCGAGGCTTCCACGGCAATTGGAACGCCTCTCCAGCTGAGGCGGGAGACCAAGGGTCCCTTTCCACGTGCCACAAGAATCCTGGGACTCCTATCAAGTTTCACGAGGAGTTAGGCATCGTCTCCTTTGGAGGCACTGATCTCCGCATACCTCTGGAGTTTTCAAAGGATGTGAGGCCTCCGGTAGCGATGACGTGGGGAACTAGGTGTTTCTCTGTGGTCTCCACAGGGGATTCAGACATCCTTTCATCTTGGGAGATGCAAGACGAGCCTGCATTCAAGTCACTGCAGGGATATCCGGCCTTATTTCGCGTCAGGGCATCGCGGTGTCCATTCCACTTGAGGCCGCAAACTCAGGGTCCCTCTCACATAACTAGAGCTGAGAGAAGCCTCCTCTTGAGGTGCTTGTGGTAAGGTGGTATTCCTCTGGAGTCGAAGCCAGGGACTAACCTCTCATCTCGAGTTGATTTTTGGCCCACGGAGCTCTTTCGTGTTGCTACAGTGACCTCAGGATCCCTCTAGCCTTGAAACAGTGTTCTTGGGGTTTCTCTGGAGTGCCATGAAGGAAATCAAGGCTCCTTTCATGTGTGATGTGCAACACGGAATTGCTCTGCACGCAGTGCAGGGGAATCGGGCCTCATCTCGCGGCGAGGGGGAAGTCTCATGGTTTTTCTCGAGTTGCGGCGGGAACCTGGGGTATATTCTCGAGTTACGACGGGGATGGCCCTTCCACCCACGTGTTTGTTCAGCCACGTCAGGACTCCTGCCTAGTTGCGAGGGACAACTCGGGATTCTCCTCGAGGCTTGGCACGGCAATTGGAACGCCTCTCCAGCTGAGGCGGGAGACGAAGGGTCCCTTTCCACGTGCCACAGGAATCCTGGGACTCCTATCAAGTTTCACGAGGAGTCAGGCATCGTCTCCTTTGGAGGCACTGATCTCCGCGTACCTCTGGAGTTTTCAAAGGATGTGAGGCCTCCGGTCGCGATGACGTGGGGAACTAGGTCTTTCTATGTGGTCTCCACAGGGGATTCAGACATCCTTTCGTCTTGGGAGATGCAAGACGAGCCTGCATTCCAGTCACTGCAGGTATATCCGGCCTTATTTTGCGTCAGGGCATCGCGGTGTCCATTCCACTTGAGGCCGCAAACTCAGGGTCCCTCTCACATTCCTAGAGCTGAGAGAAGCCTCCTCTTGAGGTGCTTGTGGTAAGGTGGTATTCCTCTGGAGTCGAAGCCAGGGACTAACCTCTCATCTCGAGTTGATTTTTGGCCCACGGAGCTCTTTCGTGTTGCTACAGTGACCTCAGGATCCCTCTAGCCTTGAAAGAGTGTTCTTGGGGTTTCTCTGGAGTGCCATCAAGGAAATCAAGGCTCCTTTCATGTGTGATGTGCAACACGGAATTGCTCTGCACGCAGTACAGGGGAATCGGGCCTCATCTCGCGGCGAGGGTGAAGTCTCATGGTTTTTCTCGAGTTGAGGCGGGAACCTGGGGTATATTCTCGAGTTACGACGGGGATGGCCCTTCCACCCACGTGTGTGTTCAGCCATGTCAGGACTCCTGCCTAGTTGCGAGGGACAACTCGGGATTCTCCTCGAGGCTTTGCAGGGCAATTGGGACGCCTCTCCAGCTGAGACGGGAGACCAAGGGTCCCTTTCCACGTGCCACAGGAATCCTGGGTCTCCTATCAAGTTTCACGAGGAGTCAGGCATCGTCTCCTTTGGAGGCACTGATCTCCGCGTACCTCTGGAGTTTTCAAAGGATTTGAGGCCTCCTGTCGCGATGAGGTGGGGAACTAGGTCTTTCTCTGTGGTCTCCACAGGGGATTCAGACACCCTTTCGTCTTGTGAGATGTAAGACGAGCGTGCATTCCAGTCACTGCAGGGATATCCGGCCTTATTTCGAGTCAGGGCATCGCGGTGTCCATTCCACTTGAGGCCGCAAACTCAGGGTCCCTCTCACATACCTAGAGCTGAGAGAAGCCTCCTCTTGAGGTGCTTGTGGTAAGGTGGTATTCCTCTGGAGTCGAAGCCAGGGACTAACTTCTCATCTCGAGTTGGTTTTTGGTCCACGGAGCTCTTTCGTGTTGCTACAGTGACCTCAGGATCCCTCTAGCCTTGAAACAGTGTTCTTGGGGTTTCTCTGGAGTGCCATGAAGGAAATCAAGGCTCCTTTCATGTGTGATGTGCAACACAGAATTGCTCTGCACGCAGTGCAGGGGAATCGGGCCTCATCTCGCGGCGAGGGGGAAGTCTCATGGTTTTTCTCGAGTTGCGGCGGGAACCTGGGGTATATTCTCGAGTTACGACGGGGATGGCCCTTCCACACACGTGTTTGTTCAGCCACGTCAGGACTCTTGCCTAGTTGCGAGACACAACTCTGGATTCTCCTCGAGGCTTGGCAAGGCAATTGGGACGCCTCTCCAGCTGAGGCGGGAGACCAAGGGTCCCTTTCCACGTGCCACAGGAATCCTGGGACTCCTATCAAGTTTCTCGAGGAGTCAGGCATCGTCTCCTTTGGAGGCACTGATCTCCGCGTACCTCTGGAGTTTTCAAAGGATGTGAGGCCTCCGGTCGCGATGAGGTGGGGAACTAGGTCTTTCTCTGTGGTCTCCACAGGGGATTCAGACACCCTTTCGTCTTGGGAGATGCAAGAGAAGCCTGCATTCCAGTCACTGCAGGGATATCCGGCCTTTTTTCGAGTCAGGGCATCGCGGTGTCCATTCCACTTGAGGCCGCAAACTCAGGGTCCCTCTCACATACCTAGTGCTGAGAGAAGCCTCCTCTTGAGGTGCTTGTGGTAAGGTGGTATTCCTCTGGAGTCGAATCCAGGGACTAACCTCTCATCTCGAGTTGATTTTTGGTCCACGGAGCTCTTTCGTGTTGCTACAGTGACCTCAGGATCCCTCTAGCCTTGAAACAGTGTTCTTGGGGTTTCTCTGGAGTGCCATCAAGGAAATCAAGGCTCCTTTCATGTGTGATGTGCAAGACGGAATTGCTCTGCACGCAGTACAGGGGAATCGGGCCTCATCTCGCATCGAGGGGGAAGTCTCATGGTTTTTCTCGAGTTGCGCCGGGAACCTGGGGTATATTCTCGAGTTACGATGGGGATGGCCTTTCCACACACGTGTTTGTTCAGCCACGTCAGGACTCCTGCTTAGTTGCGAGGGACAACTCGGGATTCTCCTCGAGGCTTCCACGGCAATTGGAACGCCTCTCCAGCTGAGGCGGGAGACCAAGGGTCCCTTTCCACGTGCCACAAGAATCCTGGGACTCCTATCAAGTTTCACGAGGAGTTAGGCATCGTCTCCTTTGGAGGCACTGATCTCCGCATACCTCTGGAGTTTTCAAAGGATGTGAGGCCTCCGGTAGCGATGACGTGGGGAACTAGGTGTTTCTCTGTGGTCTCCACAGGGGATTCAGACATCCTTTCATCTTGGGAGATGCAAGACGAGCCTGCATTCAAGTCACTGCAGGGATATCCGGCCTTATTTCGCGTCAGGGCATCGCGGTGTCCATTCCACTTGAGGCCGCAAACTCAGGGTCCCTCTCACATACCTAGTGCTGAGAGAAGCCTCCTCTTGAGGTGCTTGTGGTAAGGTGGTATTCCTCTGGAGTCGAAGCCAGGGACTAACCTCTCATCTCGAGTTGATTTTTGGCCCACGGAGCTCTTTCGTGTTGCTACAGTGACCTCAGGATCCCTCTAGCCTTGAAACAGTGTTCTTGGGGTTTCTCTGGAGTGCCATGAAGGAAATCAAGGCTCCTTTCATGTGTGATGTGCAACACGGAATTGCTCTGCACGCAGTGCAGGGGAATCGGGCCTCATCTCGCGGCGAGGGGGAAGTCTCATGGTTTTTCTCGAGTTGCGGCGGGAACCTGGGGTATATTCTCGAGTTACGACGGGGATGGCCCTTCCACCCACGTGTTTGTTCAGCCACGTCAGGACTCCTGCCTAGTTGCGAGGGACAACTCGGGATTCTCCTCGAGGCTTGGCACGGCAATTGGAACGCCTCTCCAGCTGAGGCGGGAGACCAAGGGTCCCTTTCCACGTGCCACAGGAATCCTGGGACTCCTATCAAGTTTCACGAGGAGTCAGGCATCGTCTCCTTTGGAGGCACTGATCTCCGCGTACCTCTGGAGTTTTCAAAGGATGTGAGGCCTCCGGTCGCGATGACGTGGGGAACTAGGTCTTTCTCTGTGGTCTCCACAGGGGATTCAGACATCCTTTCGTCTTGGGAGATGCAAGACGAGCCTGCATTCCAGTCACTGCAGGTATATCCGGCCTTATTTTGCGTCAGGGCATCGCGGTGTCCATTCCACTTGAGGCCGCAAACTCAGGGTCCCTCTCACATTCCTAGAGCTGAGAGAAGCCTCCTCTTGAGGTGCTTGTGGTAAGGTGGTATTCCTCTGGAGTCGAAGCCAGGGACTAACCTCTCATCTCGAGTTGATTTTTGGCCCACGGAGCTCTTTCGTGTTGCTACAGTGACCTCAGGATCCCTCTAGCCTTGAAAGAGTGTTCTTGGGGTTTCTCTGGAGTGCCATCAAGGAAATCAAGGCTCCTTTCATGTGTGATGTGCAACACGGAATTGCTCTGCACGCAGTACAGGGGAATCGGGCCTCATCTCGCGGCGAGGGTGAAGTCTCATGGTTTTTCTCGAGTTGAGGCGGGAACCTGGGGTATATTCTCGAGTTACGACGGGGATGGCCCTTCCACCCACGTGTGTGTTCAGCCATGTCAGGACTCCTGCCTAGTTGCGAGGGACAACTCGGGATTCTCCTCGAGGCTTTGCAGGGCAATTGGGACGCCTCTCCAGCTGAGACGGGAGACCAAGGGTCCCTTTCCACGTGCCACAGGAATCCTGGGTCTCCTATCAAGTTTCACGAGGAGTCAGGCATCGTCTCCTTTGGAGGCACTGATCTCCGCGTACCTCTGGAGTTTTCAAAGGATTTGAGGCCTCCTGTCGCGATGAGGTGGGGAACTAGGTCTTTCTCTGTGGTCTCCACAGGGGATTCAGACACCCTTTCGTCTTGTGAGATGTAAGACGAGCGTGCATTCCAGTCACTGCAGGGATATCCGGCCTTATTTCGAGTCATGGCATCGCGGTGTCCATTCCACTTGAGGCCGCAAACTCAGGGTCCCTCTCACATACCTAGAGCTGAGAGAAGCCTCCTCTTGAGGTGCTTGTGGTAAGGTGGTATTCCTCTGGAGTCGAAGCCAGGGACTAACCTCTCATCTCGAGTTGGTTTTTGGTCCACGGAGCTCTTTCGTGTTGCTACAGTGACCTCAGGATCCCTCTAGCCTTGAAACAGTGTTCTTGGGGTTTCTCTGGAGTGCCATGAAGGAAATCAAGGCTCCTTTCATGTGTGATGTGCAACACAGAATTGCTCTGCACGCAGTGCAGGGGAATCGGGCCTCATCTCGCGGCGAGGGGGAAGTCTCATGGTTTTTCTCGAGTTGCGACGGGAACCTGGGGTATATTCTCGAGTTACGACGGGGATGGCCCTTCCACACACGTGTTTGTTCAGCCACGTCAGGACTCTTGCCTAGTTGCGAGACACAACTCTGGATTCTCCTCGAGGCTTGGCAAGGCAATTGGGACGCCTCTCCAGCTGAGGCGGGAGACCAAGGGTCCCTTTCCACGTGCCACAGGAATCCTGGGACTCCTATCAAGTTTCTCGAGGAGTCAGGCATCGTCTCCTTTGGAGGCACTGATCTCCGCGTACCTCTGGAGTTTTCAAAGGATGTGAGGCCTCCGGTCGCGATGAGGTGGGGAACTAGGTCTTTCTCTGTGGTCTCCACAGGGGATTCAGACATCCTTTCATCTTGGGAGATGCAAGACGAGCCTGCATTGAAGTCACTGCAGGTATATCCGGCCTTATTTCGCGTCAGGGCATCGCGGTGTCCATTCCACTTGAGGCCGCAAAATCAGGGTCCCTCTCACATACCTAGAGCTGAGAGAAGCCTCCTCTTGAGGTGCTTGTGGTAAGGTGGTATTCCTCTGAAGTCGAAGCCAGGGACTAACCTCTCATCTCGAGTTGATTTTTGGCCCACGGAGCTCTTTCGTGTTGCTACAGTGACCTCAGGATCCCTCTAGCCTTGAAACAGTGTTCTTGGGGTTTCTCTGGAGTGCCATCAAGGAAATCAAGGCTCCTTTCATGTGTGATGTGCAACACGGAATTGCTCTGCACGCAGTGCAGGGGAATCGGGCCTCATCTCACGGCGAGGGGGAAGTCTCATGGTTTTTCTCGAGTTGCGGCGGGAACCTGGGGTATATTCTCGAGTTACGACGGGGATGGCCCTTCCACACACGTGTGTGTTCAGCCATGTCAGGACTCCTGCCTAGTTGCGAGGGACAACTCGGGATTCTCCTCGAGGCTTTGCAGGGCAATTGGGACGCCTCTCCAGCTGAGACGGGAGACCAAGGGTCCCTTTCCACGTGCCACAAGAATCCTGGGTCTCCTATCAAGTTTCACGAGGAGTCAGGCATCGTCTCCTTTGGAGGCACTGATCTCCGCATACCTCTGGAGTTTTCAAAGGATTTGAAGCCTCCTGTCGCGATGAGGTGGGGAACTAGGTCTTTCTCTGTGGTCTCCACAGGGGATTCAGACACCCTTTCGTCTTGGGAGATGCAAGACGAGCCTGCATTCAAGTCACTGCAGGGATATCCGGCCTTATTTCGCGTCAGGGCATCGCGGTGTCCATTCCACTTGAGGCCGCCAACTCAGGGTCCCTCTCACATACCTAGAGCTGAGAGAAGCCTCCTCTTGAGGTGCTTGTGGTAAGGTGGTATTCCTCTGGAGTCGAAGCCAGGGACTAACCTCTCATCTCGAGTTGAATTTTGGCCCACGGAGCTCTTTCGTGTTGCTACAGTGACCTCAGGATCCCTCTAGCCTTGAAACAGTGTTTTTGGGGTTTCTCTGGAGTGCCATCAAGGAAATCAAGGCTCCTTTCATGTGTGATGTGCAACACGGAATTGCTCTGCACGCACTGCAGGGGAATCGGGCCTCATCTCGCGGCGAGGGGGAAGTCTCATGGTTTTTCTCGAGTTGCGGCGGGAACCTGGGGTATATTCTCGAGTTACGACGGGGATGGCCCTTCCACCCACGTGTTTGTTCAGCCACATCAGGACCCTTGCCTAGTTGCGAGACACAACTCGGGATTCTCCTCGAGGCTTGGCAAGGTAATTCGGACGCCTCTCCAGCTGAGGCGGGAGACCAAGGGTCCCTTTCCACGTGCCACAGGAATCCTGGGACTCCTATCAAGTTTCACGAGGAGTCAGGCATCGTCTCCTTTGGAGGCACTGATCTCCGCGTACCTCGGGAGTTTTCAAAGGATGTGAGGCCTCCGGTCGCGATGAGGTGGGGAACTAGGTCTTTCTCTGTGGTCTCCGCAGGGGATTCAGACATCCTTTCATCTTGGGAGATGCAAGACGAGCCTGCATTCAAGTCACTGCAGGGATATCCAGCCTTATTTCACGTCAGGGCATAGCGGTGTCCATTCCACTTGAGGCCGCAAACTCAGGGTCCCTCTCACATACCTAGAGCTGAGAGAAGCCTCCTCTTGAGGTGCTTGTGGTAAGGTGGTATTCCTCTGGAGACGAATCCAGGGACTAACCTCTCTTTTCGAGTTGATTTTTGGTCCACAGAGTTCTTTCGTGTTGCTACAGTGACCTCAGGATCCCTCTATCCTTGAAACAGTGTTCTTGGGGTTTCTCTGGAGTGCCATCAAGGAAATCAAGGCTCCTTTCATGTGTGATGTGCAAGACGGAATTGCTCTGCACGCAGTACAGGGGAATCGGGCCTCATCTCGCATCGAGGGGGAAGTTTCATGGTTTTTCTCGAGTTGCGGTGGGAACCTGGGGTATATTCTCGGGCTACGACGGGGATGGCCCTTCCACCCACGTGTTTGTTCAGCCACGTCAGGACTCCTGCCTAGTTGCGAGGGACAACTCGGGATTCTCCTCGAGGCTTGCCAGGGCAATTGGAACGCCTCTCCAGCTGAGGCGGGAGACCAAGGGTCCCTTTCCACGTGCCACAAGAATCCTGGGACTCCTATCAAGTTTCACGAGGAGTCAGGCATCGTCTCCTTTGGAGGCACTGATCTCCGCTTACCTCTGGAGTTTTCGAAGGATGTGAGGCCTCCGGTCGCGATGAGGTGGGGAACTAGGTCTTTCTCTGTGGTCTCCACAGGGGATTCAAACATCCTTTCATCTTGGGAGATTCAAGACGAGCCTGCATTCAAGTCACTGCAGGGATATCCAGCCTTATTTCGCGTCAGGGCATCGCGGTGTCCATTCCACTTGAGGCCGCAAACTCAGGGTCCCTCTCACATACCTAGAGCTGAGAGAAGCCTCCTCTTGAGGTGCTTGTGGTAAGGTGGTATTCCTCAGGAGTCGAAGCCAGGGACTAACCTCTCATCTCGAGTTGATTTTTGGTCCACGGAGTTCTTTCGTGTTGCTACAGTGACCTCAGGATCCCTCTAGCCTTGAAACAGTGTTCTTGGGGTTTCTCTGGAGTGCCATGAAGGAAATCAAGGCTCCTTTCATGTGTGATGTGCAACACGGAATTGCTCTGCACGCAGTGCAGGGGAATCGGGCCTCATCTCGCGGCGAGGGGGAAGTCTCATGGTTTTTCTCGAGTTGCGGCGGGAACCTGGGGTATATTCTCGAGTTACGACGGGGATGGCCCTTCCACCCACGTGTTTCTTCAGCGACGTCAGGACTCCTGCCTAGTTGCGAGGGACAACTCTGGATTCTCCTCGAGGCTTGGCAGGGCAATTGGGACGCCTCTCCAGCTGAGGCGGGAGACCAAGTGTCCCTTTCCACGTGCCACAGGAATCCTGGGACTCCTATCAAGTTTCACGAGGAGTCAGGCATCGTCTCCTTTGGAGGCACTGATCTCCGCGTACCTCTGGAGTTTTCAAAGGATGTGAGGCTATCGGTCGCGACGAGGTGGGGAACTAAGTCTTTCTCTGTGCTTTCCACAGGGGATTCAGACATCCTTTCGTCCTGGGAGATGCAAGACGAGCCTGCATTGAAGTCACTGCAGGGATATCCGGCCTTATTTCGAGTCAGGGCATCGCGGTGTCCATTCCACTTGAGGCCGCAAACTCAGGGTCCCTCTCACATACCTAGAGCTGAGAGAAGCCTCCTCTTGAGGTGCTTGTGGTAAGGTGGTATTCCTCTGGAGACGAATCCAGGGACTAACATCTCTTTTCGAGTTGATTTTTGGTCCACAGAGTTCTTTCGTGTTGCTACAGTGACCTCAGGATCCCTCTAGCCTTGAAACAGTGTTCTTGGGGTTTCTCTGGAGTGCCATCAAGGAAATCAAGGCTCCTTTCATGTGTGATGTGCAAGACGGAATTGCTCTGCACGCAGTACAGGGGAATCGGGCCTCATCTCGCATCGAGGGGGAAGTCTCATGGTTTTTCTCGAGTTGCGGCGGGAACCTGGGGTATATTCTCGAGTTACGACGGGGATGGCCCTGCCACCCACGTGTGTGTTCAGCCATGTCAGGACTCCTGCCTAGTTGCGAGGGACAACTCGGGATTCTCCTCGAGGCTTGGCACGGCAATTGGAACGCCTCTCCAGCTGAGGCGGGAGACCAAGGGTCCCTTTCCACGTGCCACAAGAATCCTGGGACTCCTATCAAGTTTCACGAGGAGTCAGGCATCGTCTCCTTTGGAGGCACTGATCTCCGCGTACCTCTGGAGTTTTCAAAGGATGTGAGGCCTCCGGTAGCGATGACGTGGGGAACTAGGTGTTTCTCTGTGGTCTCCACAGGGGATTCAGACATCCTTTCATCTTGGGAGATGCAAGACGAGCCTGCATTGAAGTCACTGCAGGTATATCCGGCCTTATTTCGCGTCAGGGCATCGCGGTGTCCATTCCACTTGAGGCCGCAAACTCAGGGTCCCTCTACATACCTAGAGCTGAGAGAAGCCTCCTCTTGAGGTGCTTGTGGTAAGGTGGTATTCCTCTGGAGTCGAAGCCAGGGACTAACCTCTCATCTCGAGTTGGTTTTTGGTCCACGGAGCTCTTTCGTGTTGCTACAGTGACCTCAGGATCCCTCTAGCCTTGAAACAGTGTTCTTGGGGTTTCTCTGGAGTGCCATCAAGGAAATCAAGGCTCCTTTCATGTGTGATGTGCAACACAGAATTGCTCTGCACGCAGTGCAGGGGAATCGGGCCTCATCTCGCGGCGAGGAGGAAGTCTCATGGTTTTTCTCGAGTTGCGGCGGGAACCTGGGGTATATTCTCGAGTTACGACGGGGATGGCCGTTCCACACACGTGTTTGTTCAGCCACGTCAGGACTCTTGCCTAGTTGCGAGACACAACTCGGGATTCTCCTCGAGGCTTGGCAAGGCAATTCGGACGCCTCTCCAGCTGAGGCGGGAGACCAAGGGTCCCTTTCCACGTGCCACAGGAATCCTGGGACTCCTATCAAGTTTCACGAGGAGTCAGGCATCGTCTCCTTTGGAGGCACTGATCTCCGCGTACCTCTGGAGTTTTCAAAGGATGTGAGGCCTCCGGTCGCGATGAGGTGGGGAACTAGGTCTTTCTCTGTGGTCTCCACAGGGGATTCAGACATCCTTTCATCTTGGGAGATGCAAGACGAGCCTGCATTCAAGTCACTGCAGGGATATCCAGCCTTATTTCACGTCAGGGCATTGCAGTGTCCATTCCACTTGAGGCCGCAAACTCAGGGTCCCTCCCACATACCTAGAGCTGAGAGAAGCCTCCTCTTGAGGTGCTTGTGGTAAACTGGTATTCCTCTGGAGACGAATCCAGGGACTAACCTCTCTTTTCGAGTTGATTTTTGGTCCACAGAGTTCTTTCGTGTTGCTACAGTGACCTCAGGATCCCTCTATCCTTGAAACAGTGTTCTTGGGGTTTCTCTGGAGTGCCATCAAGGAAATCAAGGCTCCTTTCATGTGTGATGTGCAAGACGAATTGCTCTGCACGCAGTACAGGGGAATCGGGCCTCATCTCGCATCGAGGGGGAAGTTTCGTGGTTTTTCTCGAGTTGCGGTGGGAACCTGGGGTATATTCTCGAGTTACGACGGGGATGGCCCTTCCACCCACGTGTTTGTTCAGCGACGTCAGGACTCCTGCCTACTTGCGAGGGACAACTCGGGATTCTCCTCGAGGCTTGCCAGGGCAATTGGAACGCCTCTCCAGCTGAGGCGGGAGACCAAGGGTCCCTTTCCACGTGCCACAAGAATCCTGGGACTCGTATCAAGTTTCACGAGGAGTCAGGCATCGTCTCCTTTGGAGGCACTGATCTCCGCGTACCTCTGGAGTTTTCAAAGGATGTGAGGCCTCCGGTCGCGATGAGGTGGGGAACTAGGTCTTTCTCTGTGGTCTCCACAGGGGATTCAGACATCCTTTCTTCTTGGGAGATGCAAGACGAGCCTGCATTCAAGTCACTGCAGGGATATACGGCCTTATTTCGAGTCAGGGCATCGCGGTGTCCATTCCACTTGAGGCCGCAAACTCAGGGTCCCTCTCACATACCTAGAGCTGAGAGAAGCCTCCTCTTGAGGTGCTTGTGGTAAGGTGGTATTCCTCTGGAGTCGAAGCCAGGGACTAACCTCTCATCTCGAGTTGATTTTTGGTCCACGGAGCTCTTTCGTGTTGCTACAGTGACCTCAGGATCCCTCTAGCCTTGAAACAGTGTTCTTGGGGTTTCTCTGGAGTGCCATCAAGGAAATCAAGGCTCCTTTCATGTGTGATGTGCAACACGGAATTGCTCTGCACGCAGTGCAGGGGAATCGGGCCTCATCTCGCGGCGAGGGGGAAGTCTCATGGTTTTTCTCGAGTTGCGGCGGGAACCTGGGGTATATTCTCGAGTTACGACGGGGATGGCCCTTCCACCCACGTGTTTCTTCAGCGACGTCAGGACTCCTGCTTAGTTGCGAGGGACAACTCTGGATTCTCCTCGAGGCTTGGCAGGGCAATTGGGACGCCTCTCCAGCTGAAGCGGGAGACCAAGTGTCCCTTTCCAAGTGCCACAGGAATCCTGGGACTCCTATCAAGTTTCACGAGGAGTCAGGCATCGTCTCCTTTGGAGGCACTGATCTCCGCATACCTCTGGAGTTTTCAAAGGATGTGAGGCTATCGGTCGCGATGAGGTGGGGAACTAAGTCTTTCTCTGTGCTTTCCACAGGGGATTCAGACATCCTTTCGTCCTGGGAGATGCAAGACGAGCCTGCATTGAAGTCACTGCAGGGATATCCGGCCTTATTTCGAGTCAGGGCATCGCGGTGTCCATTCCACTTGAGGCCGCAAACTCAGGGTCCCTCTCACATACCTAGAGCTGAGAGAAGCCTCCTCTTGAGGTGCTTGTGGTAAGGTGGTATTCCTCTGGAGACGAATCCAGGGACTAACCTCTCTTTTCGAGTTGATTTTTGGTCCACAGAGTTCTTTCGTGTTGCTACAGTGACCTCAGGATCCCTCTAGCCTTGAAACAGTGTTCTTGGGGTTTCTCTGGAGTGCCATCAAGGAAATCAAGGCTCCTTTCATGTGTGATGTGCAAGACGGAATTGCTCTGCACGCAGTACAGGGGAATCGGGCCTCTTCTCGCATCGAGGGGGAAGTCTCATGGTTTTTCTCGAGTTGCGGCGGGAACCTGGGGTATATTCTCGAGTTACGACGGGGATGGCCCTTCCACCCACGTGTTTGTTCAGCCACGTCAGGACTCCTGCCTAGTTGCGAGGGACAACTCGGGATTCTCCTCGAGGCTTGGCACGGCAATTGGAACGCCTCTCCAGCTGAGGCGGGAGACCAAGGGTCCCTTTCCACGTGCCACAAGAATCCTGGGACTCCTATCAAGTTTCACGAGGAGTCAGGCATCGTCTCCTTTGGAGGCACTGATCTCCGCGTACCTCTGGAGTTTTCAAAGGATGTGAGGCCTCCGGTAGCGATGACGTGGGGAACTAGGTGTTTCTCTGTGGTCTCCACAGGGGATTCAGACATCCTTTCATCTTGGGAGATGCAAGACGAGCCTGCATTCAAGTCACTGCAGGTATATCCGGCCTTATTTCGCGTCAGGGCATCGCGGTGTCCATTCCACTTGAGGCCGCAAACTCAGGGTCCCTCTCACATACCTAGAGCTGAGAGAAGCCTCCTCTTGAGGTGCTTGTGGTAAGGTGGTATTCCTCTGAAGTCGAAGCCAGGGACTAACCTCTCATCTCGAGTTGATTTTTGGCCCACGGAGCTCTTTCGTGTTGCTACAGTGACCTCAGGATCCCTCTAGCCTTGAAACAGTGTTCTTGGGGTTTCTCTGGAGTGCCATCAAGGAAATCAAGGCTCCTTTCATGTGTGATGTGCAACACGGAATTGCTCTGCACGCAGTGCAGGGGAATCGGGCCTCATCTCGCGGCGAGGGGGAAGTCTCATGGTTTTTCTCGAGTTGCGGCGGGAACCTTGGGTATATTCTCGAGTTACGACGGGGATGGCCCTTCCACACACGTGTGTGTTCAGCCATGTCAGGACTCCTGCCTAGTTGCGAGGGACAACTCGGGATTCTCCTCGAGGCTTTGCAGGGCAATTGGGACGCCTCTCCAGCTGAGACGGGAGACCAAGGGTCCCTTTCCACGTGCCACAGGAATCCTGGGTCTCCTATCAAGTTTCACGAGGAGTCAAGCATCGTCTCCTTTGGAGGCACTGATCTCCGCATACCTCTGGAGTTTTCAAAGGATTTGAGGCCTCCTGTCGCGATGAGGTGGGGAACTAGGTCTTTCTCTGTGGTCTCCACAGGGGATTCAGACACCCTTTCGTCTTGGGAGATGCAAGACGAGCCTGCATTCCAGTCACTGCAGGGATATCCGGCCTTATTTCGCGTCAGGGCATCGCGGTGTCCATTCCACTTGAGGCCGCAAACTCAGGGTCCCTCTCACATACCTAGAGCTGAGAGAAGCCTCCTCTTGAGGTGCTTGTGGTAAGGTGGTATTCCTCTGGAGTCGAAGCCAGGGACTAACCTCTCATCTCGAGTTAATTTTTGGCCCACGGAGCTCTTTCGTGTTGCTACAGTGACCTCAGGATCCCTCTAGCCTTGAAACAGTGTTCTTGGGGTTTCTCTGGAGTGCCATCAAGGAAATCAAGGCTCCTTTCATGTGTGATGTGCAACACGGAATTGCTCTGCACGCAGTGCAGGGGAATCGGGCCTCATCTCGCGGCGAGGGGGAAGTCTCATGGTTTTTCTCGAGTTGTGGCGGGAACCTGGGGTATATTCTCGAGTTACGACGGGGATGGCCCTTCCACCCACGTGTTTCTTCAGCGACGTCAGGACTCCTGCCTAGTTGCGAGGGACAACTCTGGATTCTCCTCGAGGCTTGGCAGGGCAATTGGGACGCCCCTCCAGCTGAGGCGGGAGACCAAGTGTCCCTTTCCAAGTGCCACAGGAATCCTGGGACTCCTATCAAGTTTCACGAGGAGTCAGGCATCGTCTCCTTTGGAGGCACTGATCTCCGCATACCTCTGGAGTTTTCAAAGGATGTGAGGCTATCGGTCGCGATGAGGTGGGGAACTAAGTCTTTCTCTGTGCTTTCCACAGGGGATTCAGACATCCTTTCTTCCTGGGAGATGCAAGACGAGCCTGCATTGAAGTCACTGCAGGGATATCCGGCCTTATTTCGAGTCAGAGCATCGCGGTGTCCATTCCACTTGAGGCCGCAAACTCAGGGTCCCTCTCACATACCTAGAGCTGAGAGAAGCCTCCTCTTGAGGTGCTTGTGGTAAGGTGGTATTCCTCTGGAGACGAATCCAGGGACTAACCTCTCTTTTCGAGTTGATTTTTGGTCCACAGAGTTCTTTCGTGTTGCTACAGTGACCTCAGGATCCCTCTAGCCTTGAAACAGTGTTCTTGGGGTTTCTCTGGAGTGCCATCAAGGAAATCAAGGCTCCTTTCATGTGTGATGTGCAACACGGAATTGCTCTGCACGCAGTACAGGGGAATCGGGCCTCATCTCGCATCGAGGGGGAAGTCTCATGGTTTTTCTCGAGTTGCGGCGGGAACCTGGGGTATATTCCCGAGTTACGACGGGGATGGCCCTTCCACCCACGTGTTTGTTCAGCCACGTCAGGACTCCTGCCTAGTTGCGAGGGACAACTCGGGATTCTCCTCGAGGCTTGGCAGGGCAATTGGGACGCCTCTCCAGGTGAGGCGGGAGACCAAGGGTCCCTTTCCACGTGCCACAAGAATCCTGGGACTCCTATCAAGTTTCACGAGGAGTCAGGCATCGTCTCCTTTGGAGGCACTGATCTCCGCGTACCTCTGGAGTTTTCAAAGGATGTGAGGCCTCCGGTAGCGATGACGTGGGGAACTAGGTGTTTCTCTGTGGTCTCCACAGGGGATTCAGACATCCTTTCATCTTGGGAGATGCAAGACGAGCCTGCATTGAAGTCACTGCAGGTATATCCGGCCTTATTTCGCGTCAGGGCATCGCGGTGTCCATTCCACTTGAGGCCGCAAACTCAGGGTCCCTCTCACATACCTAGAGCTGAGAGAAGCCTCCTCTTGAGGTGTTTGTGGTAAGGTGGTATTCCTCTGAAGTCGAAGCCAGGGACTAACCTCTCATCTCGAGTTGATTTTTGGCCCACGGAGCTCTTTCGTGTTGCTACAGTGACCTCAGGATCCCTCTAGCCTTGAAACAGTGTTCTTGGGGTTTCTCTGGAGTGCCATCAAGGAAATCAAGGCTCCTTTCATGTGTGATGTGCAACACGGAATTGCTCTGCACGCAGTGCAGGGGAATCGGGCCTCATCTCGCGGCGAGGGGGAAGTCTCATGGTTTTTCTCGAGTTGCGGCGGGAACCTTGGGTATATTCTCGAGTTACGACGGGGATGGCCCTTCCACACACGTGTGTGTTCAGCCATGTCAGGACTCCTGCCTAGTTGCGAGGGACAACTCGGGATTCTCCTCGAGGCTTTGCAGGGCAATTGGGACGCCTCTCCAGCTGAGACGGGAGACCAAGGGTCCCTTTCCACGTGCCACAGGAATCCTGGGTCTCCTATCAAGTTTCACGAGGAGTCAAGCATCGTCTCCTTTGGAGGCACTGATCTCCGTATACCTCTGGAGTTTTCAAAGGATTTGAGGCCTCCTGTCGCGATGAGGTGGGGAACTAGGTCTTTCTCTGTGGTCTCCACAGGGGATTCAGACACCCTTTCGTCTTGGGAGATGCAAGACGAGCCTGCATTCCAGTCACTGCAGGGATATCCGGCCTTATTTCGCGTCAGGGCATCGCGGTGTCCATTCCACTTGAGGCCGCAAACTCAGGGTCCCTCTCACATACCGAGAGCTGAGAGAAGCCTCCTCTTGAGGTGCTTGTGGTAAGGTGGTATTCCTCTGGAGTCGAAGCCAGGGACTAACCTCTCATCTCGAGTTGATTTTTGGCCCACGGAGCTCTTTCGTGTTGCTACAGTGACCTCAGGATCCCTCTAGCCTTGAAACAGTGTTCTTGGGGTTTCTCTGGAGTGCCATCAAGGAAATCAAGGCTCCTTTCATGTGTGATGTGCAACACGGAATTGCTCTGCACGCAGTGCAGGGGAATCGGGCCTCATCTCGCGGCGAGGGGGAAGTCTCATGGTTTTTCTCGAGTTGTGGCGGGAACCTGGGGTATATTCTCGAGTTACGACGGGGATGGCCCTTCCACCCACGTGTTTCTTCAGCGACGTCAGGACTCCTGCCTAGTTGCGAGGGACAACTCTGGATTCTCCTCGAGGCTTGGCAGGGCAATTGGGACGCCTCTCCAGCTGAGGCGGGAGACCAAGTGTCCCTTTCCAAGTGCCACAGGAATCCTGGGACTCCTATCAAGTTTCACGAGGAGTCAGGCATCGTCTCCTTTGGAGGCACTGATCTCCGCATACCTCTGGAGTTTTCAAAGGATGTGAGGCTATCAGTCGCGATGAGGTGGGGAACGAAGTCTTTCTCTGTGCTTTCCACAGGGGATTCAGACATCCTTTCTTCCTGGGAGACGCAAGACGAGCCTGCATTGAAGTCACTGCAGGGATATCCGGCCTTATTTCGAGTCAGAGCATCGCGGTGTCCATTCCACTTGAGGCCGCAAACTCAGGGTCCCTCTCACATACCTAGAGCTGAGAGAAGCCTCCTCTTGAGGTGCTTGTGGCAAGGTGGTATTCCTCTGGAGACGAATCCAGGGACTAACCTCTCTTTTCGAGTTGATTTTTGGTCCACAAAGTTCTTTCGTGTTGCTACAGTGACCTCAGGATCCCTCTAGCCTTGAAACAGTGTTCTTGGGGTTTCTCTGGAGTGCCATCAAGGAAATCAAGGCTCCTTTCATGTGTGATGTGCAAGACGGAATTGCTCTGCACGCAGTACAGGGGAATCGGGCCTCATCTCGCATCGAGGGGGAAGTCTCATGGTTTTTCTCGAGTTGCGGCGGGAACCTGGGGTATATTCTCGAGTTACGACGGGGATGGCCCTTCCACCCACGTGTTTGTTCAGCCACGTCAGGACTCCTGCCTAGTTGCGAGGGACAACTCGGGATTCTCCTCGAGGCTTGGCAGGGCAATTGGGACGCCTCTCCAGCTGAGACGGGAGACCAAGGGTCCCTTTCCACGTGCCACAGGAATCCTGGGTCTCCTATCAAGTTTCACGAGGAGTCAGGCATTGTCTCCTTTGGAGGCACTGATCTCCGCGTACCTCTGGAGTTTTCAAAGGATGTGAGGCCTCCGGTCGCGATGAGGTGGGGAACTAGGTCTTTCTCTGTGGTCTCCACAGGGGATTCAGACATCCTTTCATCTTGGGAGATGCAAGACGAGCCTGCATTCAAGTCACTGCAGGGATATCCAGCCTTATTTCGCGTCAGGGCTTCGCGGTGTCCATTCCACTTGAGGCCGCAAACTCAGGGTCCCTCTCACATACCTAGAGCTGAGAGAAGCCTCCTCTTGAGGTGCTTGTGGTAAGGTGGTATTCCTCTGGAGTCGAAGCCAGGGACTAACCTCTCTTTTCGAGTTGATTTTTGGTCCAGAGAGTTCTTTCGTGTTGCTACAGTGACCTCAGGATCCCTCTAGCCTTGAAACAGTGTTCTTGGGGTTTCTCTGGAGTGCCATCAAGGAAATCAAGACTCCTTTCATGTGTGATGTGCAAGACGGAATTGCTCTGCACGCAGTACAGGGGAATCGGGCCTCATTTCGCATCGAGGGGGAAGTCTCATGGTTTTTCTCGAGTTGCGGCGGGAACCTGGGGTATATTCTCGAGTTACGACGGAGATGGCCCTTCCACCCACGTGTTTGTTCAGCCACGTCAGGACTCCTGCCTAGTTGCGAGGGACAACTCGGGATTCTCCTCGAGGCTTGGCAGGGCAATTGGGACGCCCCTCCAGCTGAGGCGGGAGACCAAGTGTCCCTTTCCAAGTGCCACAGGAATCCTGGGACTCCTATCAAGTTTCACGAGGAGTCAGGCATCGTCTCCTTTGGAGGCACTGATCTCCGCGTACCTCTGGAGTTTTCAAAGGATGTGAGGCCTCCGGTAGCGATGACGTGGGGAACTAGGTGTTTCTCTGTGGTCTCCACAGGGGATTCAAACATCCTTTCTTCTTGGGAGATGCAAGACGAGCCTGCATTCAAGTCACTGCAGGGATATCCGGCCTTATTTCGAGTCAGGGCATCGCCGTGTCCATTCCACTTGAGGCCGCAATCTCAGGATCCCTCTCACATACCTAGAGCTGAGAGAAGCCTCCTCTTGAGGTGCTTGTGGTAAGGTGGTATTCCTCAGGAGTCGAAGCTAGGGACTAACCTCTCATCTCGTGTTGATTCTTGGTCCACGGAGCTCTTTCGTGTTGCTACAGTGACCTCAGGATCCCTCTAGCCTTGAAACAGTGTTCTTGGGGTTTCTCTGGAGTGCCATGAAGGAAATCAAGGCTCCTTTCATGTGTGATGTGCAACACGGAATTGCTCTGCACGCAGTGCAGGGGAATCGGGCCTCATCTCGCGGCGAGGGGGAAGTCTCATGGTTTTTCTCGAGTTGCGGCGGGAACCTGGGGTATATTCTCGAGTTACGACGGGGATGGCCCTTCCACACACGTGTGTGTTCAGCCATGTCAGGACTCCTGCCTAGTTGCGAGGGACAACTCGGGATTCTCCTCGAGGCTTTGCAGGGCAATTGGGACGCCTCTCCAGCTGAGGCGGGAGACCAAGAGTCCCTTTCCACGTGCCACAGGAATCCTGGGTCTCCAATCAAGTTTCACGAGGAGTCAGGCATCGTCTCCTTTGGAGGCACTGATCTCCGCATACCTCTGGAGTTTTCAAAGGATTTGAGGCCTCCTGTCGCGATGAGGTGGGGAACTAGGTCTTTCTCTGTGGTCTCCACAGGGGATTCAGACACCCTTTCGTCTTGGGAGATGCAAGACGAGCCTGCATTCAAGTCACTGCAGGGATATCCGGCCTTATTTCGAGTCAGGGCATCGCGGTGTCCATTCCACTTGAGGCCGCAATCTCAGGATCCCTCTCACATACCTAGAGCTGAGAGAAGCCTCCTCTTGAGGTGCTTGTGGTAAGGTGGTATTCCTCAGGAGTCGAAGCCAGGGACTAACCTCTCATCTCGTGTTGATTCTTGGTCCACGGAGCTCTTTCGTGTTGCTACAGTGACCTCAGGATCCCTCTAGCCTTGAAACAGTGTTCTTGGGGTTTCTCTGGAGTGCCATGAAGGAAATCAAGGCTCCTTTCATGTGTGATGTGCAACACGGAATTGCTCTGCACGCAGTGCAGGGGAATCGGGCCTCATCTCGCGGCGAGGGGGAAGTCTCATGGTTTTTCTCGAGTTGCGGCGGGAACCTGGGGTATATTCTCGAGTTACGACGGGGATGGCCCTTCCACACACGTGTGTGTTCAGCCACGTCAGGACTCCTGCCTAGTTGCGAGGGACAACTCGGGATTCTCCTCGAGGCTTTGCAGGGCAATTGGGACGCCTCTCAAGCTGAGACGGGAGACCAAGAGTCCCTTTCCACGTGCCACAGGAATCCTGGGTCTCCTATCAAGTTTCACGAGGAGACAGGCATCGTCTCCTTTGGAGGCACTGATCTCCGCATACCTCTGGAGTTTTCAAAGGATTTGAGGCCTCCTGTCGCGATGAGGTGGGGAACTAGGTCTTTCTCTGTGGTCTCCACAGGGGATTCAGACACCCTTTCGTCTTGGGAGATGCAAGACGAGCCTGCATTCCAGTCACTGCAGGGATATCCGGCCTTATTTCGAGTCAGGGCATTGCGGTGTCCATTCCACTTGAGGCCGCAAACTCAGGGTCCCTCTCACATACCTAGAGCTGAGAGAAGCCTCCTCTTGAGGTGCTTGTGGTAAGGTGGTATTCCTCTGGAGTCGAAGCCAGGGACTAACCTCCCATCTCGATTTGATTTTTGTTCCACGGAGCTCTTTCGTGTTGCTACAGTGACCTCAGGATCCCTCTAGCCTTGAAACAGTGTTCTTGGGGTTTCTCTGGAGTGCCATGAAGGAAATCAAGGCTCCTTTCATGTGTGATGTGCAACACAGAATTGCTCTGCACGCAGTGCAGGGGAATCGGGCCTCATCTCGCGGCGAGGGGGAAGTCTCATGGTTTTTCTCGAGTTGCGGCGGGAACCTGGGGTATATTCTCGAGTTACGATGGGGATGGCCCTTCCACACACGTGTTTGTTCAGCCACGTCAGGACTCTTGCCTAGTTGCGAGACACAACTCGGGATTCTCCTCGAGGCTTGGCAAGGCCATTGGGACGCCTCTCCAGCTGAGGCGGGAGACCAAGGGTCCCTTTCCACGTGCCACAGGAATCCTGGGACTCCTATCAAGTTTCACGAGGAGTCAGGCATCGTCTCCTTTGGAGGCACTGATCTCCGCGTACCTCTGGAGTTTTCAAAGGATGTGAGGCTATCGGTCGCGATGAGGTGGGGAACTAAGTCTTTCTCTGTGCTTTCCACAGGGGATTCAGACATCCTTTCGTCCTGGGAGATGCAAGACGAGCCTGCATTGAAGTCACTGCAGGGATATCCGGCCTTATTTCGAGTCAGGGCATCGCGGTGTCCATTCCACTTGAGGCCGCAAACTCAGGGTCCCTCTCACATACCTAGAGCTGAGAGAAGCCTCCTCTTGAGGTGCTTGTGGTAAGGTGGTATTCCTCTGGAGTCGAAGCCAGGGACTAACCTCTCTTTTCGAGTTGATTTTTGGTCCACAGAGTTCTTTCGTGTTGCTACAGGGACCTCAGGATCCCTCTAGCCTTGAAAGAGTGTTCTTGGGGTTTCTCTGGAGTGCCATCAAGGAAATCAAGGCTCCTTTCATGTGTGATGTGCAAGACGGAATTGCTCTGCACGCAGTACAGGGGAATCGGGCCTCATCTCGCATCGAGGGGGAAGTCTCATGGTTTTTCTCGAGTTGCGGCGGGAACCTGGGGTATATTCTCGAGTTACGACGGGGATGGCCCTTCCACCCACGTGTTTGTTCAGCCACGTCAGGACTCCTGCCTAGTTGCGAGGGACAACTCGGGATTCTCCTCGAGGCTTGGCGGGGCAATTGGAACGCCTCTCCAGCTGAGGCGGGAGACCAAGGGTCCCTTTCCACGTGCCACAAGAATCCTGGGACTCCTATCAAGTTTCACGAGGAGTCAGGCATCGTCTCCTTTGGAGGCACTGATCTCCGCGTACCTCTGGAGTTTTCAAAGGATGTGAGGCCTCCGGTCGCGATGAGGTGGGGAACTAGGTCTTTCTCTGTGGTCTCCACAGGGGATTCAGACATCCTTTCTTCTTGGGAGATGCAAGACGAGCCTGCATTCAAGTCACTGCAGGGATATCCGGCCTTATTTCGAGTCAGGGCATCGCGGTGTCCATTCCATTTGAGGCCGCAAACTCAGGATCCCTTCCACATACCTAGAGCTGAGAGAAGCCTCCTCTTGAGTTGCTTGTGGTAAGGTGGTATTCCTCAGGAGTCGAAGCCAGGGACTAACCTCTCATCTCGTGTTGATTCTTGGTCCACGGAGCTCTTTCGTGTTGCCACAGTGACCTCAGGATCCCTCTAGCCTTGAAACAGTGTTCTTGGGGTTTCTCTGGAGTGCCATCAAGGAAATCAAGGCTCCTTTCATGTGTGATGTGCAACACGGAATTGCTCTGCACGCAGTGCAGGGGAATCGGGCCTCATCTCGCGGCGAGGGGGAAGTCTCATGGTTTTTTTCGAGTTGCGGCGGGAACCTGGGGTATATTCTCGAGTTACGACGGGGATGGCCCTTCCACACACGTGTGTGTTCAGCCATGTCAGGACTCCTGCCTAGTTGCGAGGGACAACTCGGGATTCTCCTCGAGGCTTTGCAGGGCAATTGGGACGCCTCTCCAGCTGAGGCGGGAGACCAAGAGTCCCTTTCCACGTGCCACAGGAATCCTGGGTCTCCTATCAAGTTTCACGAGGAGTCAGGCATCGTCTCCTTTGGAGGCACTGATCTCCGCATACCTCTGGAGTTTTCAAAGGATTTGAGGCCTCCTGTCGCGATGAGGTGGGGAACTAGGTCTTTCTCTGTGGTCTCCACAGGGGATTCAGACACCCTTTCGTCTTGGGAGATGCAAGACGAGCCTGCATTCCAGTCACTGCAGGGATATCCGGCCTTATTTCGAGTCAGGGCATCGCGATGTCCATTCCACTTGAGGCCGCAATCTCAGGATCCCTCTCACATACCTAGAGCTGAGAGAAGCCTCCTCTTGAGGTGCTTGTGGTAAGGTGGTATTCCTCAGGAGTCGAAGCCAGGGACTAACCTCTCATCTCGTGTTGATTCTTGGTCCACGGAGCTCTTTCGTGTTGCTACAGTGACCTCAGGATCCCTCTAGCCTTGAAACAGTGTTCTTGGGGTTTCTCTGGAGTGCCATGAAGGAAATCAAGGCTCCTTTCATGTGTGATGTGCAACACGGAATTGCTCTGCACGCAGTGCAGGGGAATCGGGCCTCATCTCGCGGCGAGGGGGAAGTCTCATGGTTTTTCTCGAGTTGCGGCGGGAACCTGGGGTATATTCTCGAGTTACGACGGGGATGGCCCTTCCACACACGTGTGTGTTCAGCCATGTCAGGACTCCTGCCTAGTTGCGAGGGACAACTCGGGATTCGCCTCGAGGCTTTGCAGGGCAATTGGGACGCCTCTCAAGCTGAGACGGGAGACCAAGAGTCCCTTTCCACGTGCCACAGGAATCCTGGGTCTCCTATCAGGTTTCACGAGGAGACAGGCATCGTCTCCTTTGGAGGCACTGATCTCCGCATACCTCTGGAGTTTTCAAAGGATTTGAGGCCTCCTGTCGCGATGAGGTGGGGAACTAGGTCTTTCTCTGTGGTCTCCACAGGGGATTCAGACACCCTTTCGTCTTGGGAGATGCAAGACGAGCCTGCATTCCAGTCACTGCAGGGATATCCGGCCTTATTTCGAGTCAGGGCATTGCGGTGTCCATTCCACTTGAGGCCGCAAACTCAGGGTCCCTCTCACATACCTAGAGCTGAGAGAAGAATCCTCTTGAGGTGCTTGTGGTAAGGTGGTATTCCTCTGGAGTCGAAGCCAGGGACTAACCTCTCATCTCGAGTTGATTTTTGGCCCCCGGAGCTCTTTCGTGTTGCTACAGTGACCTCAGGATCCCTCTAGCCTTGAAACAGTGTTCTTGGGGTTTCTCTGGAGTGCCATGAAGGAAATCAAGGCTCCTTTCATGTGTGATGTGCAACACAGAATTGCTCTGCACGCAGTGCAGGGGAATCGGGCCTCATCTCGCGGCGAGGGGGAAGTCTCATGGTTTTTCTCGACTTGCGGCGGGAACCTGGGGTATATTCTCGAGTTACGACGGGGATGGCCCTTCCACACACGTGTTTGTTCAGCCACGTCAGGACTCCTGCCTACTTGCGAGGGACAACTCGGGATTCTCCTCGAGGCTTGGCAAGGCCATTGGGACGCCTCTCCAGCTGAGGCGGGAGACCAAGGGTCCCTTTCCACGTGCCACAAGAATCCTGGGACTTCTATCAAGTTTCACGAGGAGTCAGGCATCGTCTCCTTTGGAGGCACTGATCTCCGCGTACCTCTGGAGTTTTCAAAGGATGTGAGGCCTCCGGTCGCGATGAGGTGGGGAACTAGGTCTTTCTCTGTGGTCTCCACAGGGGATTCAGACATTCTTTCTTCTTGGGAGATGCAAGACGAGCCTGCATTCAAGTCACTGCAGGGATATCCGGCCTTATTTCGAGTCAGGGCATCGCGGTGCCCATTCCATTTGAGGCCGCAAACTCAGAATCTCTTTCACATACCTAGAGCTGAGAGAAGCCTCCTCTTGAGGTGCTTGTGGTAAGGTGGTATTCCTCAGGAGTCGAAGCCAGGGACTAACCTCTCATCTCGTGTTGATTCTTGGTCCACGGACCTCTTTCGTGTTGCCACAGTGACCTCAGGATCCCTCTAGCCTTGAAACAGTGTTCTTGGGGTTTCTCTGGAGTGCCATCAAGGAAATCAAGGCTCCTTTCATGTGTGATGTGCAAGACGGAATTGCTCTGCACGCAGTGCAGGGGAATCGGGCCTCATCTCGCGGCGAGGGGGAAGTCTCATGGTTTTTCTCGAGTTGCGGCGGGAACCTGGGGTATATTCTCGAGTTACGACGGGGATGGCCCTTCCACACACGTGTTTGTTCAGCCACGTCAGGACTCTTGCCTAGTTGTGAGACACAACTCGGGATTCTCCTCGAGGCTTGGCAAGGCAATTGGGACGCCTCTCCAGCTGAGGCGGGAGACCAAGAGTCCCTTTCCACGTGCCACAGGAATCCTGGGACTCCTATCAAGTTTCACGAGGAGTCAGGCATCGTCTCCTTTGGAGGCACTGATCTCCGCGTACCTCTGGAGTTTTCAAAGGATTTGAGGCCTCCGGTCGCGATGAGGTGGGGAACTAGGTGTTTCTCTGTGGTCTCCACAGGGGATTCAGACATCCTTTCATCTTGGGAGATGCAAGACGAGCCTGCATTCCAGTCACTGCAGGGATATCCAGCCTTATTTTGCGTCAGGGCATCGCGGTGTCCATTCCACTTGAGGCCGCAAACTCAGGGTCCCTCTCACATACCTAGAGCTGAGAGAAGCCTCCTCTTGAGGTGCTTGTGGTAAGGTGGTATTCCTCTGGAGTCGAAGCCAGGGACTAACCTCTCATCTCGAGTTGATTTTTGGCCCACGGAGCTCTTTCGTATTGCTACAGTGACCTCAGGATCCCTCTAGCCTTGAAACAGTGTTCTTGGGGTTTCTCTGGAGTGCCATCAAGAAAATCAAGGCTCCTTTCATGTGTGATGTGCAAGACGGAATTGCTCTGCACGCAGTACAGGGGAATCGGGCCTCATCTCGCATCGAGGGGGAAGTCTCATGGTTTTTCTCGAGTTGCGGCGGGAACCTGGGGTATATTCTCGAGTTACGACGGGCATGGCCCTTCCACACACGTGTTTGTTCAGCCACGTCAGGACTCCTGCCTAGTTGCGAGGGACAACTCGGGATTCTCCTCGAAGCTTGGCAGGGCAATTGGAACGCCTCTCCAGCTGAGGCGGGAGACCAAGGTTCCCTTTCCACGTGCCACAAGAATCCTGGGACTCCTATCAAGTTTCACGAGGAGTCAGGCATCGTCTCCTTTGGAGGCACTGATCTCCGCGTACCTCTGGAGTTTTCAAAGGATGTGAGGCCTCCGGTCGCGATGAGGTGGGGAACTAGGTCTTTCTCTGTGGTCTCCACAGGGGATTCAGACATTCTTTCTTCTTGGGAGATGCAAGACGAGCCTGCATTCAAGTCACTGCAGGGATATCCGGCCTTATTTCGAGTCAGGGCATCGCGGTGCACATTCCATTTGAGGCCGCAAACTCAGGATCTCTTTCACATACCTAGAGCTGAGAGAAGCCTCCTCTTGAGGTGCTTGTGGTAAGGTGGTATTCCTCAGGAGTCGAAGCCAGGGACTAACCTCTCATCTCGTGTTGATTTTTGGTCCACGGAGCTCTTTCGTGTTACCACAGTGACCTCAGGATCCCTCTAGCCTTGAAACAGTGTTCTTGGGGTTTCTCTGGAGTGCCATCAAGGAAATAAAGGCTCCTTTCATGTGTGATGTGCAACACGGAATTGCTCTGCACGCAGTGCAGGGGAATCGGGCCTCATCTCGCGGCGAGGGGGAAGTCTCATGGTTTTTCTCGAGTTGCGGCGGGAACCTGGGGTATATTCTCGAGTTACGACGGGAATGGCCCTTCCACACACGTGTGTGTTCAGCCATGTCAGGACTCCTGCCTACTTGCGAGGGACAACTCGGGATTCTCCTCGAGGCTTTGCAGGGCAATTGGGACGCCTCTCCAGCTGAGACGGGAGACCAAGGGTCCCTTTCCACGTGCCAAAGGAATCCTGGGTCTCCTATCAAGTTTCACGAGGAGTCAGGCATCGTCTCCTTTGGAGGCACTGATCTCCACATACCTCTGGAGTTTTCAAAGGATTTGAGGCCTCCTGTCGCGATGAGGTGGGGAACTAGGTCTTTCTCTGTGGTCTCCACAGGGGATTCAGACACCCTTTCGTCTTGGGAGATGTAAGACAAGCCTGCATTCCAGTCACTTCAGGGATATCCGGCCTTATTTCGAGTCAGGGCATCGCGGTGTCCATTCCACTTGAGGCCGTAAACTCAGGGTCCCTCTCACATACCTAGAGCTGAGAGAAGCCTCCTCTTGAGGTGCTTGTGGTAAGGTGGTATTCCTCTGGATTCGAAGCCAGGGACTAACCTCTCATCTCGAGTTGATTTTTGATCCACGGAGCTCTTTCGTGTTGCTACAGTGACCTCAGGATCCCTCTAGCCTTGAAACAGTGTTCTTGGGGTTTCTCTGGAGTGCCATCAAGGAAATCAAGGCTCCTTTCATGTGTGATGTGCAAGACGGAATTGCTCTGCACGCAGTGCAGGGGAATCGGGCCTCATCTCGCGGCGAGGGGGAAGTCTCATGGTTTTTCTCGAGTTGCGGCGGGAACCTGGGGTATATTCTCGAGTTACGACGGGGATGGCCCTTCCACCCACGTGTTTCTTCAGCGTCGTCAGGACTCCTGCCTAGTTGCGAGGGACAACTCTGGATTCTCCTCGAGGCTTGGCAGGGCAATTGGGACGCCTCTCCAGCTGAGGCGGGAGACCAAGTGTCCCTTTCCAAGTGCCACAGGAATCCTGGGACTCCTATCAAGTTTCACGAGGAGTCAGGCATCGTATCCTTTGGAGGCACTGATCTCCGCGTACCTCTGGAGTTTTCAAAGGATGTGAGGCTATCGGTCGCGATGAGGTGGGGAACTAAGTCTTTCTCTGTGGTTTCCACAGGGGATTCAGACATCCTTTCGTCCTGGGAGATGCAAGACGAGCCTGCATTGAAGTCACTGCAGGGATATCCGGCCTTATTTCGAGTCAGGGCATCGCGGTGTCCATTCCAGTTGAGGCTGCAAACTCAGGGTCCCTCTCACATAACTAGAGCTGAGAGAAGCCTCCTCTTGAGGTGCTTGTGGTAAGGTGGTATTCCTCTGGAGACGAATCCAGGGACTAAACTCTCTTTTCGAGTTGATTTTTGGTCCACAGAGTTCTTTCGTGTTGCTACAGTGACCTCAGGATCCCTCTAGCCTTGAAAGAGTGTTCTTGGGGTTTCTCTGGAGTGCCATCAAGGAAATCAAGGCTTCTTTCATGTGTGATGTGCAAGACGGAATTGCTCTGCACGCAGTACAGGGGAATCGGGCCTCATCTCGCATCGAGGGGGAAGTCTCATGGTTTTTCTCGAGTTGCGGCGGGAACCTGGGGTATATTCTCGAGTTACGACGGGGATGGCCCTTCCACCCACGTGTTCGTTCAGCCACGTCAGGACTCCTGCCTAGTTGCGAGGGAAAACTCGGGATTCTCCTCGAGGCTTGGCAGGGCAATTGGAACGCCTCTCCAGCTGAGGCGGGAGACCAAGGGTCCCTTTCCCCGTGCCACAAGAATCCTGGGACTCCTATCAAGTTTCACGAGGAGTCAGGCATCGTCTCCTTTGGAGGCACTGATCTCCGCGTACCTCTGGAGTTTTCAAAGGATGTGAGGCCTCCGGTAGCGATGACGTGGGGAACTAGGTGTTTCTCTGTGGTCTCCACAGGGGATTCAGACATCCTTTCTTCTTGGGAGATGCAAGACGAGCCTGCATTCAAGTCACTGCAGGGATATCCGGCCTTATTTCGAGTCAGGGCATCGCGGTGTCCATTCCATTTGAGGCCGCAAACTCAGGATCCCTTCCACATACCTAGAGCTGAGAGAAGCCTCCTCTTGAGGTGCTTGTGGTAAGGTGGTATTCCTCAGGAGTCGAAGCCAGGGACTAACCTCTCATCTCGTGTTGATTCTTGGTCCACGGAGCTCTTTCGTGTTGCCACAGTGACCTCAGGATCCCTCTAGCCTTGAAACAGTGTTCTTGGGGTTTCTCTGGAGTGCCATCAAGGAAAGCAAGGCTCCTTTCATGTGTGATGTGCAAGACGGAATTTCTCTGCACGCAGTACAGGGGAATCGGGCCTCATCTCGCATCGAGGGGGAAGTCTCATGGTTTTTCTCGAGTTGCGGCGGGAACCTGGGGTATATTCTCGAGTTACGACGGGCATGGCCCTTCCACACACGTGTTTGTTCAGCCACGTCCGGACTCCTGCCTAGTTGCGAGGGACAACTCGGGATTCTCCTCGAGGCTTGGCAGGGCAATTGGAACGCCTCTCCAGCTGAGGCGGGAGACCAAGGGTCCCTTTCCACGTGCCACAAAAATCCTGGGACTCCTATCAAGTTTCACGAGGAGTCAGGCATCGTCTCCTTTGGAGGCACTGATCTCCGCGTACCTCTGGAGTTTTCAAAGGATGTGAGGCCTCCGGTCGCGATAAGGTGGGGAACTAGGTGTTTCTCTGTGGTCTCCACAGGGGATTCAGACATTCTTTCTTCTTGGGAGATGCAAGACGAGCCTGCATTCAAGTCACTGCAGGGATATCCGGCCTTATTTCGAGTCAGGGCATCGCGGTGTCCATTCCACTTGAGGCCGTAAACTCAGGGTCCCTCTCACATACCTAGAGCTGAGAGAAGCCTCCTCTTGAGGTGCTTGTGGTAAGGTGGTATTCCTCTGGAGTCGAAGCCAGGGACTAACCTCTCATCTCGAGTTGATTTTAGGTCCACGGAGCTCTTTCGTGTTGCTACAGGGACCTCAGGATCCCTCTAGCCTTGAAACAGTGTTCTTGGGGTTTCTCTGGAGTGCCATGAAGGAAATCAAGGCTCCTTTCATGTGTGATGTGCAACACAGAATTGCTCTGCACGCAGTGCAGGGGAATCGGGCCTCATCTCGCGGCGAGGGGGAAGTCTCATGGTTTTTCTCGAGTTGCGGCGGGAACCTGGGGTATATTCTCGAGTTACGACGGGGATGGCCCTTCCACACACGTGTTTGTTCAGCCACGTCAGGACTCTTGCCTAGTTGCGAGACACAACTCGGGATTCTCCTCGAGGCTTGGCAAGGCAATTGGGACGCCTCTCCAGCTGAGGCGGGAGACCAAGGGTCCCTTTCCACGTGCCACAGGAATCCTGGGACTCCTATCAAGTTTCACGAGGAGTCAGGCATCGTCTCCTTTGGAGGCACTGATCTCCGCGTACCTCTGGAGTTTTCAAAGGATGTGAGGCCTCCGGTCGCGATGAGGTGGGTAACTAGGTGTTTCTCTGTGGTCTCCACAGGGGATTCAGACATTCTTTCTTCTTGGGAGATGCAAGACGAGCCTGCATTCAAGTCACTGCAGGGATATCCGGCCTTATTTCGAGTCAGGGCATCGCGGTGCCCATTCCATTTGAGGCCGCAAACTCAGAATCTCTTTCACATACCTAGAGCTGAGAGAAGCCTCCTCTTGAGGTGCTTGTGGTAAGGTGGTATTCCTCAGGAGTCGAAGCCAGGGACTAACCTCTCATCTCGTGTTGATTCTTGGTCCACGGAGCTCTTTCGTGTTGCCACAGTGACCTCAGGATCCCTCTAGCCTTGAAACAGTGTTCTTGGGGTTTCTCTGGAGTGCCATCAAGGAAATAAAGGCTCCTTTCATGTGTGATGTGCAACACGGAATTGCTCTGCACGCAGTGCAGGGGAATCGGGCCTCATCTCGTGGCGAGGGGGAAGTCTCATGGTTTTTCTCGAGTTGCGGCGGGAACCTGGGGTATATTCTCGAGTTACGACGGGGATGGCCCTTCCACACACGTGTGTGTTCAGCCATGTCAGGACTCCTGCCTACTTGCGAGGGACAACTCGGGATTCTCCTCGAGGCTTTGCAGGGCAATTGGGACGCCTCTCCAGCTGAGACGGGAGACCAAGGGTCCCTTTCCACGTGCCACAGAAATCCTGGGTCTCCTATGAAGTTTCACGAGGAGTCAGGCATCGTCTCCTTTGGAGGCACTGATCTCCACATACCTCTGGAGTTTTCAAAGGATTTGAGGCCTCCTGTCGCGATGAGGTGGGGAACTAGGTCTTTCTCTGTGGTCTCCACAGGGGATTCAGACACCCTTTCGTCTTGGGAGATGCAAGACAAGCCTGCATTTGAGTCACTGCAGGGATATCCGGCCTTATTTCGAGTCAGGGCATCGCGGTGTCCATTCCACTTGAGGCCGTAAACTCAGGGTCCCTCTCACATACCTAGAGCTGAGAGAAGCCTCCTCTTGAGGTGCTTGTGGTAAGGTGGTATTCCTCTGGAGTCGAAGCCAGGGACTAACCTCTCATCTCGAGTTGATTTTTGGTCCACGGAGCTCTTTCGTGTTGCTACAGTGACCTCAGGATCCCTCTAGCCTTGAAACAGTGTTCTTGGGGTTTCTCTGGAGTGCCATGAAGGAAATCAAGGCTCCTTTCATGTGTGATGTGCAACACAGAATTGCTCTGCACGCAGTGCAGGGGAATCGGGCCTCATCTCGCGGCGAGGGGGAAGTCTCATGGTTTTTCTCGAGTTGCGGCGGGAACCTGGGGTATATTCTCGAGTTACGACGGGGATGGCCCTTCCACACACGTGTTTGTTCAGCCACGTCAGGACTCTTGCCTAGTTGCGAGACACAACTCGGGATTCTCCTCGAGGCTTGGCAAGGCAATTGGGACGCCTCTCCAGCTGAGGCGGGAGACCAAGGGTCCCTTTCCACGTGCCACAGGAATCCTGGGACTCCTATCAAGTTTCACGAGGAGTCAGGCATCGTCTCCTTTGGAGGCACTGATCTCCGCGTACCTCTGGAGTTTTCAAAGGATGTGAGGCCTCCGGTCGCGATGAGGTGGGGAACTAGGTCTTTCTCTGTGGTCTCCACAGGGGATTCAGACATCCTTTCTTCTTGGGAGATGCAAGACGAGCCTGCATTCAAGTCACTGCAGGGATATCCGGCCTTATTTCGAGTCAGGGCATCGCGGTGTCCATTCCATTTGAGGCCGCAAACTCAGGATCCCTTCCACATACCTAGAGCTGAGAGAAGCCTCCTCTTGAGGTGCTTGTGGTAAGGTGGTATTCCTCAGGAGTCGAAGCCAGGGACTAACCTCTCATCTCGTGTTGATTCTTGGTCCACGGAGCTCTTTCGTGTTGCCACAGTGACCTCAGGATCCCTCTAGCCTTGAAACAGTGTTCTTGGGGTTTCTCTGGAGTGCCATCAAGGAAATCAAGGCTCCTTTCATGTGTGATGTGCAAGACGGAATTGCTCTGCACGCAGTGCAGGGGAATCGGGCCTCATCTCGCGGCGAGGGGGAAGTCTCATGGTTTTTCTCGAGTTGCGGCGGGAACCTGGGGTATATTCTCGAGTTACGACGGGGATGGCCCTTCCACACACGTGTTTGTTCAGCCACGTCAGGACTCTTGCCTAGTTGCGAGACACAACTCGGGATTCTCCTCGAGGCTTGGCAAGGCAATTGGGACGCCTCTCCAGCTGAGGCGGGAGACCAAGGGTCCCTTTCCACGTGCCACAGGAATCCTGGGACTCCTATCAAGTTTCACGAGGAGTCAGGCATCGTCTCCTTTGGAGGCACTGATCTCCGCGTACCTCTGGAGTTTTCAAAGGATTTGAGGCCTCCGGTCGCGATGAGGTGGGGAACTAGGTCTTTCTCTGTGGTCTCCACAGGGGATTCAGACATCCTTTCATCTTGGGAGATGCAAGACGAGCCTGCATTCAAGTCACTGCAGGGATATCCAGCCTTATTTTGCGTCAGGGCATCGCGGTGTCCATTCCACTTGAGGCCGCAAACTCAGGGTCCCTCTCACATACCTAGAGCTGAGAGAAGCCTCCTCTTGAGGTGCTTGTGGTAAGGTGGTATTCCTCTGGAGTCGAAGCCAGGGACTAACCTCTCATCTCGAGTTGATATTTGGCCCACGGAGCTCTTTCGTGTTGCTACAGTGACCTCAGGATCCCTCTAGCCTTGAAACAGTGTTCTTGGGGTTTCTCTGGAGTGCCATCAAGGAAATCAAGGCTCCTTTCATGTGTGATGTGCAAGACGGAATTGCTCTGCACGCAGTGCAGGGGAATCGGGCCTCATCTCGCATCGAGGGGGAAGTCTCATGGTTTTTCTCGAGTTGCGGCGGGAACCTGGGGTATATTCTCGAGTTACGACGGGGATGGCCCTTCCACACACGTGTGTGTTCAGCCATGTCAGGACTCCTGCCTACTTGCGAGGGACAACTCGGGATTCTCCTCGAGGCTTTGCAGGGCAATTGGGACGCCTCTCCAGCTGAGACGGGAGACCAAGGGTCCCTTTCCACGTGCCACAGGAATCCTGGGTCTCCTATCAAGTTTCACGAGGAGACAGGCATCGTCTCCTTTGGAGGCACTGATCTCCGCATACCTCTGGAGTTTTCAAAGGATTTGAGGCCTCCTGTCGCGATGAGGTGGGGAACTAGGTCTTTCTCTGTGGTCTCCACAGGGGATTCAGACACCCTTTCGTCTTGGGAGATGCAAGACGAGCCTGCATTCCAGTCACTGCAGGGATATCCGGCCTTATTTCGCGTCAGGGCTTCGCGGTGTCCATTCCACTTGAGGCCGCAAACTCAGGGTCCCTCTCACATACCTAGAGCTGAGAGAAGCCTCCTCTTGAGGTGCTTGTGGTAAGGTGGTATTCCTCTGGAGTCGAAGCCAGGGACTAAACTCCCATCTCGATTTGATTTTTGTTCCACGGAGCTCTTTCGTGTTGCTACAGTGACCTCAGGATCCCTCTAGCCTTGAAACAGTGTTCTTGGGGTTTCTCTGGAGTGCCATGAAGGAAATCAAGGCTCCTTTCATGTGTGATGTGCAACACAGAATTGCTCTGCACGCAGTGCAGGGGAATCGGGCCTCATCTCGCGGCGAGGGGGAAGTCTCATGGTTTTTCTCGAGTTGCGGCGGGAACCTGGGGTATATTCTCGAGTTACGATGGGGATGGCCCTTCCACACACGTGTTTGTTCAGCCACGTCAGGACTCTTGCCTAGTTGCGAGACACAACTCGGGATTCTCTTCGAGGCTTGGCAAGGCCATTGGGACGCCTCTCCAGCTGAGGCGGGAGACCAAGGGTCCCTTTCCACGTGCCACAGGAATCCTGGGACTCCTATCAAGTTTCACGAGGAGTCAGGCATCGTCTCCTTTGGAGGCACTGATCTCCGCGTACCTCTGGAGTTTTCAAAGGATGTGAGGCTATCGGTCGCGATGAGGTGGGGAACTAAGTCTTTCTCTGTGCTTTCCACAGGGGATTCAGACATCCTTTCGTCCTGGGAGATGCAAGACGAGCCTGCATTGAAGTCACTGCAGGGATATCCGGCCTTATTTCGAGTCAGGGCATCGCGGTGTCCATTCCACTTGAGGCCGCAAACTCAGGGTCCCTCTCACATACCTAGAGCTGAGAGAAGCCTCCTCTTGAGGTGCTTGTGGTAAGGTGGTATTCCTCAGGAGTCGAAGCCAGGGACTAACCTCTCATCTCGTGTTGATTCTTGGTCCACGGACCTCTTTCGTGTTGCCACAGTGACCTCAGGATCCCTCTAGCCTTGAAACAGTGTTCTTGGGGTTTCTCTGGAGTGCCATCAAGGAAATCAAGGCTCCTTTCATGTGTGATGTGCAAGACGGAATTGCTCTGCACGCAGTGCAGGGGAATCGGGCCTCATCTCGCGGCGAGGGGGAAGTCTCATGGTTTTTCTCGAGTTGCGGCGGGAACCTGGGGTATATTCTCGAGTTACGACGGGGATGGCCCTTCCACACACGTGTTTGTTCAGCCACGTCAGGACTCTTGCCTAGTTGTGAGACACAACTCGGGATTCTCCTCGAGGCTTGGCAAGGCAATTGGAACGCCTCTCCAGCTGAGGCGGGAGACCAAGAGTCCCTTTCCACGTGCCACAGGAATCCTGGGACTCCTATCAAGTTTCACGAGGAGTCAGGCATCGTCTCCTTTGGAGGCACTGATCTCCGCATACCTCTGGAGTTTTCAAAGGATTTGAGGCCTCCGGTCGCGATGAGGTGGGGAACTAGGTCTTTCTCTGTGGTCTCCACAGGGGATTCAGACACCCTTTCGTCTTGGGAGATGCAAGACGAGCCTGCATTCCAGTCACTGCAGGGATATCCGGCCTTATTTCGAGTCAGGGCATCGCGATGTCCATTCCACTTGAGGCCGCAATCTCAGGATCCCTCTCACATACCTAGAGCTGAGAGAAGCCTCCTCTTGAGGTGCTTGTGGTAAGGTGGTATTCCTCAGGAGTCGAAGCCAGGGACTAACCTCTCATCTCGTGTTGATTCTTGGTCCACGGAGCTCTTTCGTGTTGCTACAGTGACCTCTAGATCCCTCTAGCCTTGAAACAGTGTTCTTGGGGTTTCTCTGGAGTGCCATGAAGGAAATCAAGGCTCCTTTCATGTGTGATGTGCAACACGGAATTGCTCTGCACGCAGTGCAGGGGAATCGGGCCTCATCTCGCGGCGAGGGGGAAGTCTCATGGTTTTTCTCGAGTTGCGGCGGGAACCTGGGGTATATTCTCGAGTTACGACGGGGATGGCCCTTCCACACACGAGTGTGTTCAGCCATGTCAGGACTCCTGCCTAGTTGCGAGGGACAACTCGGGATTCTCCTCGAGGCTTTGCAGGGCAATTGGGACGCCTCTCAAGCTGAGACGGGAGACCAAGAGTCCCTTTCCACGTGCCACAGGAATCCTGGGTCTCCTATCAGGTTTCACGAGGAGACAGGCATCGTCTCCTTTGGAGGCACTGATCTCCGCATACCTCTGGAGTTTTCAAAGGATTTGAGGCCTCCTGTCGCGATGAGGTGGGGAACTAGGTCTTTCTCTGTGGTCTCCACAGGGGATTCAGACACCCTTTCGTCTTGGGAGATGCAAGACGAGCCTGCATTCCAGTCACTGCAGGGATATCCGGCCTTATTTCGAGTCAGGGCATTGCGGTGTCCATTCCACTTGAGGCCGCAAACTCAGGGTCCCTCTCACATACCTAGAGCTGAGAGAAGAATCCTCTTGAGGTGCTTGTGGTAAGGTGGTATTCCTCTGGAGTCGAAGCCAGGGACTAACCTCTCATCTCGAGTTGATTTTTGGCCCCCGGAGCTCTTTAGTGTTGCTACAGTGACCTCAGGATCCCTCTAGCCTTGAAACAGTGTTCTTGGGGTTTCTCTGGAGTGCCATGAAGGAAATCAAGGCTCCTTTCATGTGTGATGTGCAACACAGAATTGCTCTGCACGCAGTGCAGGGGAATTGGGCCTCATCTCGCGGCGAGGGGGAAGTCTCATGGTTTTTCACGAGTTGCGGCGGGAACCTGGGGTATATTCTCGAGTTACGACGGGGATGGCCCTTCCACACACGTGTTTGTTCAGCCACGTCAGGACTCCTGCCTACTTGCGAGGGACAACTCGGGATTCTCCTCGAGGCTTGTCAAGGCCATTGGGACGCCTCTCCAGCTGAGGCGGGAGACCAAGGGTCCCTTTCCACGTGCCACAAGAATCCTGGGACTTCTATCAAGTTTCACGAGGAGTCAGGCATCGTCTCCTTTGGAGGCACTGATCTCCGCGTACCTCTGGAGTTTTCAAAGGATGTGAGGCCTCCGGTCGCGATGAGGTGGGGAACTAGGTCTTTCTCTGTGGTCTCCACAGGGGATTCAGACATTCTTTCTTCTTGGGAGATGCAAGACGAGCCTGCATTCAAGTCACTGCAGGGATATCCGGCCTTATTTCGAGTCAGGGCATCGCGGTGCCCATTCCATTTGAGGCCGCAAACTCAGAATCTCTTTCACATACCTAGAGCTGAGAGAAGCCTCCTCTTGAGGTGCTTGTGGTAAGGTGGTATTCCTCAGGAGTCGAAGCCAGGGACTAACCTCTCATCTCGTGTTGATTCTTGGTCCACGGACCTCTTTCGTGTTGCCACAGTGACCTCAGGATCCCTCTAGCCTTGAAACAGTGTTCTTGGGGTTTCTCTGGAGTGCCATCAAGGAAATCAAGGCTCCTTTCATGTGTGATGTGCAAGACGGAATTGCTCTGCACGCAGTGCAGGGGAATCGGGCCTCATCTCGCGGCGAGGGGGAAGTCTCATGGTTTTTCTCGAGTTGCGGCGGGAACCTGGGGTATATTCTCGAGTTACGACGGGGATGGCCCTTCCACACACGTGTTTGTTCAGCCACGTCAGGACTCTTGCCTAGTTGTGAGACACAACTCGGGATTCTCCTCGAGGCTTGGCAAGGCAATTGGGACGCCTCTCCAGCTGAGGCGGGAGACCAAGAGTCCCTTTCCACGTGCCACAGGAATCCTGGGACTCCTATCAAGTTTCACGAGGAGTCAGGCATCGTCTCCTTTGGAGGCACTGATCTCCGCGTACCTCTGGAGTTTTCAAAGGATTTGAGGCCTCCGGTCGCGATGAGGTGGGGAACTAGATGTTTCTCTGTGGTCTCCACAGGGGATTCAGACATCCTTTCATCTTGGGAGATGCAAGACGAGCCTGCATTCCAGTCACTGCAGGGATATCCAGCCTTATTTTGCGTCAGGGCATCGCGGTGTCCATTCCACTTGAGGCCGCAAACTCAGGGTCCCTCTCACATACCTAGAGCTGAGAGAAGCCTCCTCTTGAGGTGCTTGTGGTAAGGTGGTATTCCTCTGGAGTCGAAGCCAGGGACTAACCTCTCATCTCGAGTTGATTTTTGGCCCACGGAGCTCTTTCGTGTTGCTACAGTGACCTCAGGATCCCTCTAGCCTTGAAACAGTGTTCTTGGGGTTTCTCTGGAGTGCCATCAAGGAAATCAAGGCTCCTTTCATGTGTGATGTGCAAGACGGAATTGCTCTGCACGCAGTACAGGGGAATCGGGCCTCATCTCGCATCGAGGGGGAAGTCTCATGGTTTTTCTCGAGTTGCGGCGGGAACCTGGGGTATATTCTCGAGTTACGACGGGCATGGCCCTTCCACACACGTGTTTGTTCAGCCACGTCAGGACTCCTGCCTAGTTGCGAGGGACAACTCGGGATTCTCCTCGAAGCTTGGCAGGGCAATTGGAACGCCTCTCCAGCTGAGGCGGGAGACCAAGGTTCCCTTTCCACGTGCCACAAGAATCCTGGGACTCCTATCAAGTTTCACGAGGAGTCAGGCATCGTCTCCTTTGGAGGCACTGATCTCCGCGTACCTCTGGAGTTTTCAAAGGATGTGAGGCCTCCGGTCGCGATGAGGTGGGGAACTAGGTCTTTCTCTGTGGTCTCCACAGGGGATTCAGACATTCTTTCTTCTTGGGAGATGCAAGACGAGCCTGCATTCAAGTCACTGCAGGGATATTCGGCCTTATTTCGAGTCAGGGCATCGCGGTGCACATTCCATTTGAGGCCGCAAACTCAGGATCTCTTTCACATACCTAGAGCTGAGAGAAGCCTCCTCTTGAGGTGCTTGTGGTAAGGTGGTATTCCTCAGGAGTCGAAGCCAGGGACTAAGCTCTCATCTCGTGTTGATTTTTGGTCCACGGAGCTCTTTCGTGTTACCACAGTGACCTCAGGATCCCTCTAGCCTTGAAACAGTGTTCTTGGGGTTTCTCTGGAGTGCCATCAAGGAAATAAAGGCTCCTTTCATGTGTGATGTGCAACACGGAATTGCTCTGCACGCAGTGCAGGGGAATCGGGCCTCATCTCGCGGCGAGGGGGAAGTCTCATGGTTTTTCTCGAGTTGCGGCGGGAACCTGGGGTATATTCTCGAGTTACGACGGGGATGGCCCTTCCACACACGTGTGTGTTCAGCCATGTAAGGACTCCTGCCTACTTGCGAGGGACAACTCGGGATTCTCCTCGAGGCTTTGCAGGGCAATTGGGACGCCTCTCCAGCTGAGACGGGAGACCAAGGGTCCCTTTCCACGTGCCAAAGGAATCCTGGGTCTCCTATCAAGTTTCACGAGGAGTCAGGCATCGTCTCCTTTGGAGGCACTGATCTCCACATACCTCTGGAGTTTTCAAAGGATTTGAGGCCTCCTGTCGCGATGAGGTGGGGAACTAGGTCTTTCTCTGTGGTCTCCACAGGGGATTCAGACACCCTTTCGTCTTGGGAGATGTAAGACAAGCCTGCATTCCAGTCACTGCAGGGATATCCGGCCTTATTTCGAGTCAGGGCATCGCGGTGTCCATTCCACTTGAGGCCGTAAACTCAGGGTCCCTCTCACATACCTAGAGCTGAGAGAAGCCTCCTCTTGAGGTGCTTGTGGTAAGGTGGTATTCCTCTGGATTCGAAGCCAGGGACTAACCTCTCATCTCGAGTTGATTTTTGATCCACGGAGCTCTTTCGTGTTGCTACAGTGACCTCAGGATCCCTCTAGCCTTGAAACAGTGTTCTTGGGGTTTCTCTGGAGTGCCATCAAGGAAATCAAGGCTCCTTTCATGTGTGATGTGCAAGACGGAATTGCTCTGCACGCAGTGCAGGGGAATCGGGCCTCATCTCGCGGCGAGGGGGAAGTCTCATGGTTTTTCTCGAGTTGCGGCGGGAACCTGGGGTATATTCTCGAGTTACGACGGGGATGGCCCTTCCACCCACGTGTTTCTTCAGCGACGTCAGGACTCCTGCCTAGTTGCGAGGGACAACTCTGGATTCTCCTCGAGGCTTGGCAGGGCAATTGGGACGCCTCTCCAGCTGAGGCGGGAGACCAAGTGTCCCTTTCCAAGTGCCACAGGAATCCTGGGACTCCTATCAAGTTTCACGAGGAGTCAGGCATCGTATCCTTTGGAGGCACTGATCTCCGCGTACCTCTGGAGTTTTCAAGGATGTGAGGCTATCGGTCGCGATGAGGTGGGGAACTAAGTCTTTCTCTGTGGTCTCCACAGGGGATTCAGACATCCTTTCGTCCTGGGAGATGCAAGACGAGCCTGCATTGAAGTCACTGCAGGGATATCCGGCCTTATTTCGAGTCAGGGCATCGCGGTGTCCATTCCACTTGAGGCTGCAAACTCAGGGTCCCTCTCACATACCTAGAGCTGAGAGAAGCCTCCTCTTGAGGTGCTTGTGGTAAGGTGGTATTCCTCTGGAGACGAATCCAGGGACTAAACTCTCTTTTCGAGTTGATTTTTGGTCCACAGAGTTCTTTCGTGTTGCTACAGTGACCTCAGGATCCCTCTAGCCTTGAAACAGTGTTCTTGGGGTTTCTCTGGAGTGCCATCAAGGAAATCAAGGCTTCTTTCATGTGTGATGTGCAAGACGGAATTGCTCTGCACGCAGTACAGGGGAATCGGGCCTCATCTCGCATCGAGGGGGAAGTCTCATGGTTTTTCTCGAGTTGCGGCGGGAACCTGGGGTATATTCTCGAGTTACGACGGGGATGGCCCTTCCACCCACGTGTTCGTTCAGCCACGTCAGGACTCCTGCCTAGTTGCGAGGGACAACTCGGGATTCTCCTCGAGGCTTGGCAGGGCAATTGGAACGCCTCTCCAGCTGAGGCGGGAGACCAAGGGTCCCTTTCCCCGTGCCACAAGAATCCTGGGACTCCTATCAAGTTTCACGAGGAGTCAGGCATCGTCTCCTTTGGAGGCACTGATCTCCGCGTACCTCTGGAGTTTTCAAAGGATGTGAGGCCTCCGGTAGCGATAACGTGGGGAACTAGGTGTTTCTCTGTGGTCTCCACAGGGGATTCAGACATCCTTTCTTCTTGGGAGATGCAAGACGAGCCTGCATTCAAGTCACTGCAGGGATATCCGGCCTTATTTCGAGTCAGGGCATCGCGGTGTCCATTCCACTTGAGGCCGCAATCTCAGGATCCCTCTCACATACCTAGAGCTGAGAGAAGCCTCCTCTTGAAGTGCTTGTGGTAAGGTGGTATTCCTCAGGAGTCGAAGCCAGGGACTAACCTCTCATCTCGTGTTGATTCTTGGTCCACGGAGTTCTTTCGTGTTGCTACAGTGACCTCAGGATCCCTCTAGCCTTGAAACAGTGTTCTTGGGGTTTCTCTGGAGTGCCATGAAGGAAATCAAGGCTCCTTTCATGTGTGATGTGCAACACGGAATTGCTCTGCACGCAGTGCAGGGGAATCGGGCCTCATCTCGCGGCGAGGGGGAAGTCTCATGGTTTTTCTCGAGTTGCGGCGGGAACCTGGGGTATATTCTCGAGTTACGACGGGGATGGCCCTTCCACACACGTGTGTGTTCACCCATGTCAGGACTCCTGCCTAGTTGCGAGGGACAACTCTGGATTCTCCTCGAGGCTTTGCAGGGCAATTGGGACGCCTCTCAAGCTGAGACGGGAGACCAAGAGTCCCTTTCCACGTGCCACAGGAATCCTGGGTCTCCTATCAAGTTTCACGAGGAGTCAGGCATCGTCTCCTTTGGAGGCACTGATCTCCGCATACCTCTGGAGTTTTCAAAGGATTTGAGGCCTCCTGTCGCGATGAGGTGGGGAACTAGGTCTTTCTCTGTGGTCTCCACAGGGGATTCAGACACCCTTTCGTCTTGGGAGATGCAAGACGAGCCTGCATTCAAGTCACTGCAGGTATATCCAGCCTTATTTGGCGTCAGGGCATCGCGGTGTCCATTTCACTTGAGGCCGCAAACTCAGGGTCCCTCTCACATACCTAGAGCTGAGAGAAGCCTCCTCTTGAGGTGCTTGTGGTAAGGTGGTATTCCTCTGGAGTCGAAGCCAGGGACTAACCTCTCATCTCGAGTTGATTTTTGGCCCACGGAGCTCTTTCGTGTTGCTACAGTGACCTCAGGATCCCTCTAGCCTTGAAACAGTGTTCTTGGGGTTTCTCTGGAGTGCCATCAAGGAAATCAAGGCTCCTTTCATGTGTGATGTGCAACACGGAATTGCTCTGCACGCAGTGCAGGGGAATCGGGCCTCATCTCGCGGCGAGGGGGAAGTCTCATGGTTTTTCTCGAGTTGCGGCGGGAACCTGGGGTATATTCTCGAGTTACGACGGGGATGGCCCTTCCACCCACGTGTTTCTTCAGCGACGTCAGGACTCCTGCCTAGTTGCGAGGGACAACTCTGGATTCTCCTCGAGGCTTGGCAGGGCAATTGGGACGCCTCTCCAGCTGAGGCGGGAGACCAAGTGTCCCTTTCCAAGTGCCACAGGAATCCTGGGACTCCTATCAAGTTTCACGAGGAGTCAGGCATCGTCTCCTTTGGAGGCACTGATCTCCGCGTACCTCTGGAGTTTTCAAAGGATGTGAGGCTATCGGTCGCGATGAGGTGGGGAACTAAGTCTTTCTCTGTGCTTTCCACAGGGGATTCAGACATCCTTTCGTCCTGGGAGATGCAAGACGAGCCTGCATTGAAGTCACTGCAGGGATATCCGGCCTTATTTCGAGTCAGGGCATCGCGGTGTCCATTCCACTTGAGGCCGCAAACTCAGGGTCCCTCTCACATACCTAGAGCTGAGAGAAGCCTCCTCTTGAGGTGCTTGTGGTAAGGTGGTATTCCTCTGGAGACGAATCCAGGGACTAACCTCTCTTTTCGAGTTGATTTTTGGTCCACAGAGTTCTTTCGTGTTGCTACAGTGACCTCAGGATCCCTCTATCCTTGAAACAGTGTTCTTGGGGTTTCTCTGGAGTGCCATCAAGGAAATCAAGGCTCCTTTCATGTGTGATGTGCAAGACGGAATTGCTCTGCACGCAGTACAGGGGAATCGGGCCTCATCTCGCATCGAGGGGGAAGTCTCATGGTTTTTCTCGAGTTGCGGCGGGAACCTTGGGTATATTCTCGAGTTACGACGGGGATGGCCCTTCCACCCACGTGTGTGTTCAGCCATGTCAGGACTCCTGCCTAGTTGCGAGGGACAACTCGGGATTCTCCTCGAGGCTTGGCAGGGCAATTGGAACGCCTCTCCAGCTGAGGCGGGAGACCAAGGGTCCCTTTCCACGTGCCATAAGAATCCTGGGACTCCTATCAAGTTTCACGAGGAGTAAGGCATCGTCTCCTTTGGAGGCACTGATCTCCGCGTACCTCTGGAGTTTTCAAAGGATGTGAGGCCTCCGGTCGCGATGAGGTGGGGAACTAGGTCTTTCTCTGTGGTCTCCACAGGGGATTCAGACATCCTTTCTTCTTGGGAGATGCAAGACGAGCCTGCATTCAAGTCACTGCAGGGATATCCGGCCTTATTTCGAGTCAGGGCATCGCGGTGTCCATTCCATTTGAGGCCGCAAACTCAGGATCCCTTCCACATACCTAGAGCTGAGAGAAGCCTCCTCTTGAGGTGCTTGTGGTAAGGTGGTATTCCTCAGGAGTCGAAGCCAGGGACTAACCTCTCATCTCGTGTTGATTCTTGGTCCACGGAGCTCTTTCGTGTTGCCACAGTGACCTCAGGATCCCTCTAGCCTTGAAACAGTGTTCTTGGGGTTTCTCTGGAGTGCCATCAAGGAAATCAAGGCTCCTTTCATGTGTGATGTGCAAGACGGAATTTCTCTGCACGCAGTACAGGGGAATCGGGCCTCATCTCGCATCGAGGGGGAAGTCTCATGGTTTTTCTCGAGTTGCGGCGGGAACCTGGGGTATATTCTCGAGTTACGACGGGCATGGCCCTTCCACACACGTGTTTGTTCAGCCACGTCCGGACTCCTGCCTAGTTGCGAGGGACAACTCGGGATTCTCCTCGAGGCTTGGCAGGGCAATTGGAACGCCTCTCCAGCTGAGGCGGGAGACCAAGGGTCCCTTTCCCCGTGCCACAAGAATCCTGGGACTCCTATCAAGTTTCACGAGGAGTCAGGCATCGTCTCCTTTGGAGGCACTGATCTCCGCGTACCTCTGGAGTTTTCAAAGGATGTGAGGCCTCCGGTCGCGATGAGGTGGGGAACTAGGTGTTTCTCTGTGGTCTCCACAGGGGATTCAGACATTCTTTCTTCTTGGGAGATGCAAGACGAGCCTGCATTCAAGTCACTGCAGGGATATCCGGCCTTATTTCGAGTCAGGGCATCGCGGTGTCCATTCCACTTGAGGCCGTAAACTCAGGGTCCCTCTCACATACCTAGAGCTGAGAGAAGCCTCCTCTTGAGGTGCTTGTGGTAAGGTGGTATTCCTCTGGAGTCGAAGCCAGGGACTAACCTCTCATCTCGAGTTGATTTTTGGTCCACGGAGCTCTTTCGTGTTGCTACAGTGACCTCAGGATCCCTCTAGCCTTGAAACAGTGTTCTTGGGGTTTCTCTGGAGTGCCATGAAGGAAATCAAGGCTCCTTTCATGTGTGATGTGCAACACAGAATTGCTCTGCACGCAGTGCAGGGGAATCGGGCCTCATCTCGCGGCGAGGGGGAAGTCTCATGGTTTTTCTCGAGTTGCGGCGGGAACCTGGGGTATATTCTCGAGTTACGACGGGGATGGCCCTTCCACACACGTGTTTGTTCAGCCACGTCAGGACTCTTGCCTAGTTGCGAGACACAACTCGGGATTCTCCTCGAGGCTTGGCAAGGCAATTGGGACGCCTCTCCAGCTGAGGCGGGAGACCAAGGGTCCCTTTCCACGTGCCACAGGAATCCTGGGACTCCTATCAAGTTTCACGAGGAGTCAGGCATCGTCTCCTTTGGAGGCACTGATCTCCGCGTACCTCTGGAGTTTTCAAAGGATGTGAGGCCTCCGGTCGCGATGAGGTGGGGAACTAGGTCTTTCTCTGTGGTCTCCACAGGGGATTCAGACATCCTTTCTTCTTGGGAGATGCAAGACGAGCCTGCATTCAAGTCACTGCAGGGATATCCGGCCTTATTTCGAGTCAGGGCATCGCGGTGTCCATTCCATTTGAGGCCGCAAACTCAGGATCCCTTCCACATACCTAGAGCTGAGAGAAGCCTCCTCTTGAGGTGCTTGTGGTAAGGTGGTATTCCTCAGGAGTCGAAGCCAGGGACTAACCTCTCATCTCGTGTTGATTCTTGGTCCACGGAGCTCTTTCGTGTTGCCACAGTGACCTCAGGATCCCTCTAGCCTTGAAACAGTGTTCTTGGGGTTTCTCTGGAGTGCCATCAAGGAAATCAAGGCTCCTTTCATGTGTGATGTGCAAGACGGAATTGCTCTGCACGCAGTGCAGGGGAATCGGGCCTCATCTCGCGGCGAGGGGGAAGTCTCATGGTTTTTCTCGAGTTGCGGCGGGAACCTGGGGTATATTCCCGAGTTACGACGGGGATGGCCCTTCCACACACGTGTTTGTTCAGCCACGTCAGGACTCTTGCCTAGTTGCGAGACACAACTCGGGATTCTCCTCGAGGCTTGGCAAGGCAATTGGGACGCCTCTCCAGCTGAGGCGGGAGACCAAGGGTCCCTTTCTACGTGCCACAGGAATCCTGGGACTCCTATCAAGTTTCACGAGGAGTCAGGCATCGTCTCCTTTGGAGGCACTGATCTCCCCGTACCTCTGGAGTTTTCAAAGGATTTGAGGCCTCCGGTCGCGATGAGGTGGGGAACTAGGTCTTTCTCTGTGGTCTCCACAGGGGATTCAGACATCCTTTCATCTTGGGAGATGCAAGACGAGCCTGCATTCAAGTCACTGCAGGGATATCCAGCCTTATTTTGCGTCAGGGCATCGCGGTGTCCATTCCACTTGAGGCCGCAAACTCAGGGTCCCTCTCACATACCTAGAGCTGAGAGAAGCCTCCTCTTGAGGTGCTTGTGGTAAGGTGGTATTCCTCTGGAGTCGAAGCCAGGGACTAACCTCTCATCTCGAGTTGATATTTGGCCCACGGAGCTCTTTCGTGTTGCTACAGTGACCTCAGGATCCCTCTAGCCTTGAAACAGTGTTCTTGGGGTTTCTCTGGAGTGCCATCAAGGAAATCAAGGCTCCTTTCATGTGTGATGTGCAAGACGGAATTGCTCTGCACGCAGTGCAGGGGAATCGGGCCTCATCTCGCATCGAGGGGGAAGTCTCATGGTTTTTCTCGAGTTGCGGCGGGAACCTGGGGTATATTCTCGAGTTACGACGGGGATGGCCCTTCCACACACGTGTGTGTTCAGCCATGTCAGGACTCCTGCCTACTTGCGAGGGACAACTCGGGATTCTCCTCGAGGCTTTGCAGGGCAATTGGGACGCCTCTCCAGCTGAGACGGGAGACCAAGGGTCCCTTTCCACGTGCCACAGGAATCCTGGGTCTCCTATCAAGTTTCACGAGGAGTCAGGCATCGTCTCCTTTGGAGGCACTGATCTCCACATACCTCTGGAGTTTTCAAAGGATTTGAGGCCTCCTGTCGCGATGAGGTGGGGAACTAGGTCTTTCTCTGTGGTCTCCACAGGGGATTCAGACATCCTTTCTTCTTGGGAGATGCAAGACGAGCCTGCATTCAAGTCACTGCAGGGATATCCGGCCTTATTTCGCGTCAGGGCATCGCGGTGTCCATTCCACTTGAGGCCGCAATCTCAGGATCCCTCTCACATACCTAGAGCTGAGAGAAGCCTCCTCTTGAGGTGCTTGTGGTAAGGTGGTATTCCTCAGGAGTCGAAGCCAGGGACTAACCTCTCATCTCGTGTTGATTCTTGGTCCACGGAGCTCTTTCGTGTTGCTACAGTGACCTCAGGATCCCTCTAGCCTTGAAACAGTGTTCTTGGGGTTTCTCTGGAGTGCCATCAAGGAAATCAAGGCTCCTTTCATGTGTGATGTGCAACACGGAATTGCTCTGCAGGCAGTGCAGGGGAATCGGGCCTCATCTCGCGGCGAGGGGGAAGTCTCATGGTTTTTCTCGAGTTGCGGCGGGAACCTGGGGTATATTCTCGAGTTACGACGGGGATGGCCCTTCCACGCACGTGTGTGTTCAGCCATGTCAGGACTCCTGCCTAGTTGCGAGGGACAACTCGGGATTCTCCTCGAGGCTTTGCAGGGCAATTGGGACGCCTCTCAAGCTGAGACGGGAGACCAAGGGTCCCTTTCCACGTGCCACAGGAATCCTGGGTCTCCTATCAAGTTTCACGAGGAGTCAGGCATCGTCTCCTTTGGAGGCACTGATCTCCGCATACCTCTGGAGTTTTCAAAGGATTTGAGGCCTCCGGTCGCGATGAGGTGGGGAACTAGGTCTTTCTCTGTGGTCTCCACAGGGGATTCAGACACCCTTTCGTCTTGGGAGATGCAAGACGAGCCTGCATTCCAGTCACTGCAGGGATATCCGGCCTTATTTCGAGTCAGGGCATCGCGGTGTCCATTCCACTTGAGGCCACAAACTCAGGGTCCCTCTCACATACCTAGAGCTGAGAGAAGCCTCCTCTTGAGGTGCTTGTGGTAAGGTGGTATTCCTCTGGAGTCGAAGCCAGGGACTAACCTCTCATCTCGAGTTGATTTTTGGTCCACGGAGCTCTTTCGTGTTGCTACAGTGACCTCAGGATCCCTCTAGCCTTGAAACAGTGTTCTTGGGGTTTCTCTGGAGTGCCATGAAGGAAATCAAGGCTCCTTTCATGTGTGATGTGCAACACAGAATTGCTCTGCACGCAGTGCAGGGGAATCGGGCCTCATCTCGCGGCGAGGGGGAAGTCTCATGGTTTTTCTCGAGTTGCGGCGGGAACCTGGGGTATATTCTCGAGTTACGACGGGGATGGCCCTTCCACACACGTGTTTGTTCAGCCACGTCAGGACTCTTGCCTAGTTGCGAGACACAACACGGGATTCTCCTCGAGGCTTGGCAAGGCCATTGAGATGCCTCTCCAGCTGAGGCGGGAGACCAAGGGTCCCTTTCCACGTGCCACAGGAATCCTGGGACTCCTATCAAGTTTCACGAGGAGTCAGGCATCGTCTCCTTTGGAGGCACTGATCTCCGCGTACCTCTGGAGTTTTCAAAGGATGTGAGGCCTCCGGTCGCGATGAGGTGGGGAACTAGGTCTTTCTCTGTGGTCTCCACAGGGGATTCAGACATCCTTTCTTCTTGGGAGATGCAAGACGAGCCTGCATTCAAGTCACTGCAGGGATATCCGGCCTTATTTCGAGTCAGGGCATCGCGGTGTCCATTCCATTTGAGGCCGTAAACTCAGGGTCCCTCTCACATACCTAGAGCTGAGAGAAGCCTCCTCTTGAGGTGCTTGTGGTAAGGTGGTATTCCTCTGGAGTCGAAGCCAGGGACTAACCTCTCATCTCGAGTTGATTTTTGGTCCACGGAGCTCTTTCGTGTTGCTACAGTGACCTCAGGATCCCTCTAGCCTTGAAACAGTGTTCTTGGGGTTTCTCTGGAGTGCCATGAAGGAAATCAAGGCTCCTTTCATGTGTGATGTGCAACACAGAATTGCTCTGCACGCAGTGCAGGGGAATCGGGCCTCATCTCGCGGCGAGGGGGAAGTCTCATGGTTTTTCTCGAGTTGCGGCGGGAACCTGGGGTATATTCTCGAGTTACGACGGGGATGGCCCTTCCACACACGTGTTTGTTCAGCCACGTCAGGACTCTTGCCTAGTTGCGAGACACAACTCGGGATTCTCCTCGAGGCTTGGCAAGGCAATTGGGACGCCTCTCCAGCTGAGGCGGGAGACCAAGGGTCCCTTTCCACGTGCCACAGGAATCCTGGGACTCCTATCAAGTTTCACGAGGAGTCAGGCATCGTCTCCTTTAGAGGCACTGATCTCCGCGTACCTCTGGAGTTTTCAAAGGATGTGAGGCCTCCGGTCGCGATGAGGTGGGGAACTAGGTCTTTCTCTGTGGTCTCCACAGGGGATTCAGACATCCTTTCTTCTTGGGAGATGCAAGACGAGCCTGCATTCAAGTCACTGCAGGGATATCCGGCCTTATTTCGAGTCAGGGCATCGCGGTGTCCATTCCATTTGAGGCCGCAAACTCAGGATCCCTTCCACATATCTAGAGCTGAGAGAAGCCTCCTCTTGAGGTGCTTGTGGTAAGGTGGTATTCCTCAGGAGTCGAAGCCAGGGACTAACCTCTCATCTCGTGTTGATTCTTGGTCCACGGAGCTCTTTCGTGTTGCCACAGTGACCTCAGGATCCCTCTAGCCTTGAAACAGTGTTCTTGGGGTTTCTCTGGAGTGCCATCAAGGAAATCAAGGCTCCTTTCATGTGTGATGTGCAAGACGGAATTGCTCTGCACGCAGTGCAGGGGAATCGGGCCTCATCTCGCGGCGAGGGGGAAGTCTCATGGTTTTTCTCGAGTTGCGGCGGGAACCTGGGGTATATTCTCGAGTTACGACGGGGATGGCCCTTCCACACACGTGTTTGTTCAGCCACGTCAGGACTCTTGCCTAGTTGCGAGACACAACTCGGGATTCTCCTCGAGGCTTGGCAAGGCAATTGGGACGCCTCTCCAGCTGAGGCGGGAGACCAAGGGTCCCTTTCCACGTGCCACAGGAATCCTGGGACTCCTATCAAGTTTCACGAGGAGTCAGGCATCGTCTCCTTTGGAGGCACTGATCTCCGTGTACCTCTGGAGTTTTCAAAGGATTTGAGGCCTCCGGTCGCGATGAGGTGGGGAACTAGGTCTTTCTCTGTGGTCTCCACAGGGGATTCAGACATCCTTTCATCTTGGGAGATGCAAGACGAGCCTGCATTCAAGTCACTGCAGGGATATCCAGCCTTATTTTGCGTCAGGGCATCGCGGTGTCCATTCCACTTGAGGCCGCAAACTCAGGGTCCCTCTCACATACCTAGAGCTGAGAGAAGCCTCCTCTTGAGGTGCTTGTGGTAAGGTGGTATTCCTCTGGAGTCGAAGCCAGGGACTAACCTCTCATCTCGAGTTGATATTTGGCCCACGGAGCTCTTTCGTGTTGCTACAGTGACCTCAGGATCCCTCTAGCCTTGAAACAGTGTTCTTGGGGTTTCTCTGGAGTGCCATCAAGGAAATCAAGGCTCCTTTCATGTGTGATGTGCAAGACGGAATTGCTCTGCACGCAGTACAGGGGAATCGGGCCTCATCTCGCATCGAGGGGGAAGTCTCATGGTTTTTCTCGAGTTGCGGCGGGAACCTGGGGTATATTGTCGAGTTACGACGGGGATGGCCCTTCCACACACGTGTGTGTTCAGCCATGTCAGGACTCCTGCCTACTTGCGAGGGACAACTCGGGATTCTCCTCGAGGCTTTGCAGGGCAATTGGGACGCCTCTCCAGCTGAGGCGGGAGACCAAGGGTCCCTTTCCACGTGCCACAGGAATCCTGGGTCTCCTATCAAGTTTCACGAGGAGTCAGGCATCGTCTCCTTTGGAGGCACTGATCTCCACATACCTCTGGAGTTTTCAAAGGATTTGAGGCCTCCTGTCGCGATGAGGTGGGGAACTAGGTCTTTCTCTGTGGTCTCCACAGGGGATTCAGACACCCTTTCGTCTTGGGAGATGCAAGACAAGCCTGCATTTGAGTCACTGCAGGGATATCCGGCCTTATTTCGAGTCAGGGCATCGCGGTGTCCATTCCACTTGAGGCCGTAAACTCAGGGTCCCTGTCACATACCTAGAGCTGAGAGAAGCCTCCTCTTGAGGTGCTTGTGGTAAGGTGGTATTCCTCTGGAGTCGAAGCCAGGGACTAACCTCTCATCTCGAGTTGATTTTTGGTCCACGGAGCTCTTTTGTGTTGCTACAGTGACCTCAGGATCCCTCTAGCCTTGAAACAGTGTTCTTGGGGTTTCTCTGGAGTGCCATGAAGGAAATCAAGGCTCCTTTCATGTGTGATGTGCAACACAGAATTGCTCTGCACGCAGTGCAGGGGAATCGGGCCTCATCTCGCGGCGAGGGGGAAGTCTCATGGTTTTTCTCGAGTTGCGGCGGGAACCTGGGGTATATTCTCGAGTTACGACGGGGATGGCCCTTCCACACACGTGTTTGTTCAGCCACGTCAGGACTCTTGCCTAGTTGCGAGACACAACTCGGGATTCTCCTCGAGGCTTGGCAAGGCAATTGGGACGCCTCTCCAGCTGAGGCGGGAGACCAAGGGTCCCTTTCCACGTGACACAGGAATCCTGGGACTCCTATCAAGTTTCACGAGGAGTCAGGCATCGTCTCCTTTGGAGGCACTGATCTCCGCGTACCTCTGGAGTTTTCAAAGGATGTGAGGCTATCGGTCGCGATGAGGTGGGGAACTAAGTCTTTCTCTGTGCTTTCCACAGGGGATTCAGACATCCTTTCGTCCTGGGAGATGCAAGACGAGCCTGCATTGAAGTCACTGCAGGGATATCCGGCCTTATTTCGAGTCAGGGCATAGTGGTGTCCATTCCACTTGAGGCCGCAAACTCAGGGTCCCTCTCACATACCTAGAGCTGAGAGAAGCCTCCTCTTGAGGTGCTTGTGGTAAGGTGGTATTCCTCTGGACACGAATCCAGGGACTAACCTCTCTTTTCGAGTTGATTTTTGGTCCACAGAGTTCTTTCGTGTTGCTACAGTGACCTCAGGATCCCTCTAACCTTGAAACAGTGTTCTTGGGGTTTCTCTGGAGTGCCATCAAGGAAATCAAGGCTCCTTTCATGTGTGATGTGCAACACGGAATTGCTCTGCACGCAGTACAGGGGAATCGGGCCTCATCTCGCATCGAGGGGGAAGTCTCATGGTTTTTCTCGAGATGCGGCGGGAACCTGGGGTATATTCTCGAGTTACGACGGGGATGGCCCTTCCACCCACGTGTTTGTTCAGCCACGTCAGGACTCCTGCCTAGTTGCGAGGGACAACTCGGGATTCTCCTCGAGGCTTGGCAGGGCAATTGGAACGCCTCTCCAGCTGAGGCGGGAGACCAAGGGTCCCTTTCCACGTGCCACAAGAACCCTGGGACTCCTATCAAGTTTCACGAGGAGTCAGGCATCGTCTCCTTTAGAGGCACTGATCTCCGCGTACCTCTGGAGTTTTCAAAGGATGTGAGGCCTCCGGTAGCGATGACGTGGGGAACTAGTTGTTTCTCTGTGGTCTCCACTGGGGATTCAGACATGCTTTCTTCTTGGGAGATGCAAGACGAGCCTGCATTCAAGTCACTGCAGGGATATCCGGCCTTATTTCGAGTCAGGGCATCGCGGTGTCCATTCCACTTGAGGCCGCAATCTCAGGATCCCTCTCACATACCTAGAGCTGAGAGAAGCCTCCTCTTGAGGTGCTTGTGGTAAGGTGGTATTCCTCAGGAGTCGAAGCCAGGGACTAACCTCTCATCTCGTGTTGATTCTTGGTCCACGGAGCTCTTTCGTGTTGCTACAGTGACCTCAGGATCCCTCTAGCCTTGAAACAGTGTTCTTGGGGTTTCTCTGGAGTGCCATCAAGGAAATCAAGGCTCCTTTCATGTGTGATGTGCAAGACGGAATTGCTCTGCACGCAGTACAGGGGAATCGGGCCTCATCTCGCATCGAGGGGGAAGTCTCATGGTTTTTCTCGAGTTGCGGCGGGAACCTGGGGTATATTCTCGAGTTACGACGGGGATGGCCCTTCCACCCACGTGTTTGTTCAGCCACGTCAGGACTCCTGCCTAGTTGCGAGGGACAACTCGGGATTCTCCTCGAGGCTTGACAGGGCAATTGGAACGCCTCTCCAGCTGAGGCGGGAGACCAAGGGTCCCTTTCCACGTGCCACAAGAATCCTGGGACTCCTATCAAGTTTCACGAGGAGTCAGGCATCGTCTCCTTTGGAGGCACTGATCTCCGCGTACCTCTGGAATTTTCAAAGGATGTGAGGCTATCGGTCACGATGAGGTGGGGAAATAAGTCTTTCTCTGTGCTTTCCACAGGGGATTCAGACATCCTTTCTTCCTGGGAGATGCAAGACGAGCCTGCATTGAAGTCACTGCAGGGATGTCCGGCCTTATTTCGAGTCAGGGCATCGCGGTGTCCATTCCACTTGAGGCCGCAATCTCAGGATCCCTCTCACATACCTAGAGCTGAGAGAAGCCTCCTCTTGAGGTGCTTGTAGTAAGGTGGTATTCCTCAGGAGTCGAAGCCAGGGACTAACCTCTCATCTCGTGTTGATTCTTGGTCCACGGAGCTCTTTCGTGTTGCTACAGTGACCTCAGGATCCCTCTAGCCTTGAAACAGTGTTCTTGGGGTTTCTCTGGAGTGCCATCAAGGAAATCAAGGCTCCTTTCATGTGTGATGTGCAACACGGAATTGCTCTGCACGCAGTGCAGGGGAATCGGGCCTCATCTCGCGGCGAGGGGGAAGTCTCATGGTTTTTCTCGAGTTGCGGCGGGAACCTGGGGTATATTCTCGAGTTACGACGGGGATGGCCCTTCCACCCACGTGTGTGTTCAGCCATGTCAGGACTCCTGCCTAGTTGCGAGGGACAACTCGGGATTCTCCTCGAGGCTTTGCAGGGCAATTGGGACGCCTCTCAAGCTGAGACGGGAGACCAAGGGTCCCTTTCCACGTGCCACAGGAATCCTGGGTCTCCTATCAAGTTTCACGAGGAGTCAGGCATCGTCTCCTTTGGAGGCACTGATCTCCGCATACCTCTGGAGTTTTCAAAGGATTTGAGGCCTCCTGTCGCGATGAGGTGGGGAACTAGGTCTTTCTCTGTGGTCTCCACAGGGGATTCAGACACCCTTTCGTCTTGGGAGATGCAAGACGAGCCTGCATTCCAGTCACTGCAGGGATATCCGGCCTTATTTCGAGTCAGGGCATCGCGGTGTCCATTCCACTTGAGGCCACAAACTCAGGGTCCCTCTCACATACCTAGAGCTGAGAGAAGCCTCCTCTTGAGGTGCTTGTGGTAAGGTGGTATTCCTCAGGAGTCGAAGCCAGGGACTAACCTCTCATCTCGATTTGATTTTTGGTCCACGGAGCTCTTTCGTGTTGCTACAGTGACCTCAGGATCCCTCTAGCCTTGAAACAGTGTTCTTGGGGTTTCTCTGGAGTGCCATGAAGGAAATCAAGGCTCCTTTCATGTGTGATGTGCAACACAGAATTGCTCTGCACGCAGTGCAGGGGAATCGGGCCTCATCTCGCGGCGAGGGGGAAGTCTCATGGTTTTTCTCGAGTTGCGGCGGGAACCTGGGGTATATTCTCGAGTTACGACGGGGATGGCCCTTCCACACACGTGTTTGTTCAGCCACGTCAGGACTCTTGCCTAGTTGCGAGACACAACACGGGATTCTCCTCGAGGCTTGGCAAGGCCATTGGGACGCCTCTCCAGCTGAGGCGGGAGACCAAGTGTCCCTTTCCACGTGCCACAGGAATCCTGGGACTCCTATCAAGTTTCACGAGGAGTCAGGCATCGTCTCCTTTGGAGGCACTGATCTCCGCGTACCTCTGGAGTTTTCAAAGGATGTGAGGCCTCCGGTCGCGATGAGGTGGGGAACTAGGTGTTTCTCTGTGGTCTTCACAGGGGATTCAGACATCCTTTCATCTTGGGAGATGCAAGACGAGCCTGCATTCAAGTCACTGCAGGGATATCCAGCCTTATTTCGCGTCAGGGCATCCCGGTGTCCATTCCACTTGAGGCCGCAAACTCAGGGTCCCTCTCACATACCTAGAGCTGAGAGAAGCCTCCTCTTGAGGTGCTTGTGGTAAGGTGGTATTCCTCTGGAGTCGAAGCCAGGGACTAACCTCTCATCTCGAGTTGATTTTTGGCCCACGGAGCTCTTTCGTGTTGCTACAGTGACCTCAGGATCCCTCTAGCCTTGAAACAGTGTTCTTGGGGTTTCTCTGGAGTGCCATCAAGGAAATCAAGGCTCCTTTCATGTGTGATGTGCAAGACGGAATTGCTCTGCACGCAGTGCAGGGGAATCGGGCCTCATCTCGCGGCGAGGGGGAAGTCTCATGGTTTTTCTCGAGTTGCGGCGGGAACCTGGGGTATATTCTCGAGTTACGACGGGGATGGCCCTTCCACCCACGTGTTTCTTCAGCGACGTCAGGACTCCTGCCTAGTTGCGAGGGACAACTCTGGATTCTCCTCGAGGCTTGGCAGGGCAATTGGGACGCCTCTCCAGCTGAGGCGGGAGACCAAGTGTCCCTTTCCAAGTGCCACAGGAATCCTGGGACTCCTATCAAGTTTCACGAGGAGTCAGGCATCGTCTCCTTTGGAGGCACAGATCTCCGCGTACCTCTGGAGTTTTCAAAGGATGTGAGGCTATCGGTCGCGATGAGGTGGGGAACTAAGTCTTTCTCTGTGCTTTCCACAGGTGATTCAGACATCCTTTCTTCCTGGGAGATGCAAGACGAGCCTGCATTCCAGTCACTGCAGGGATATCCGGCCTTATTTCGAGTCAGGGCATCGCGGTGTCCATTCCACTTGAGGCCGCAAACTCAGGGTCCCTCTCACATACCTAGAGCTGAGAGAAGCCTCCTCTTGAGGTGCTTGTGGTAAGGTGGTATTCCTCTGGAGACGAATCCAGGGACTAACCTCTCTTTTCGAGTTGATTTTTGGTCCACAGAGTTCTTTCGTGTTGCTACAGTGACCTCAGGATCCCTCTAGCCTTGAAACAGTGTTCTTGGGGTTTCTCTGGAGTGCCATGAAGGAAATCAAGGCTCCTTTCATGTGTGATGTGCAACACGGAATTGCTCTGCACGCAGTACAGGGGAATCGGGCCTCATCTCGCATCGAGGGGGAAGTCTCATGGTTTTTCTCGAGTTGCGGCGGGAACCTGGGGTATATTCTCGAGTTACGACGGGGATGGCCCTTCCACACACGTGTTTGTTCAGCCACGTCAGGACTCCTGCCTAGTTGCGAGGGACAACTCGGGATTCTCCTCGAGGCTTGGCAGGGCAATTGGAACGCCTCTCCAGCTGAGGCGGGAGACCAAGTGTCCCTTTCCACGTGCCACTAGAATCCTGGGACTCCTATCAAGTTTCACGAGGAGTCAGGCATCGTCTCCTTTGGAGGCACTGATCTCCGCGTACCTCTGGAGTTTTCAAAGGATGTGAGGCCTCCGGTAGCGATGACGTGGGGAACTAGGTGTTTCTCTGTGGTCTCCACTGGGGATTCAGACATCCTTTCTTCTTGGGAGATGCAAGACGAGCCTGCATTCAAGTCACTGCAGGGATATCCGGCCTTATTTCGAGTCAGGGCATCGCGGTGTCCATTCCACTTGAGGCCGCAATCTCAGGATCCCTCTCACATACCTAGAGCTGAGAGAAGCCTCCTCTTGAGGTGCTTGTGGTAAGGTGGTATTCCTCAGGAGTCGAAGCCAGGGACTAACCTCTCATCTCGTGTTGATTCTTGGTCCACGGAGCTCTTTCGTGTTGCTACAGTGACCTCAGGATCCCTCTAGCCTTGAAACAGTGTTCTTGGGGTTTCTCTGGAGTGCCATCAAGGAAATCAAGGCTCCTTTCATGTGTGATGTGCAAGACGGAATTGCTCTGCACGCAGTACTGGGGAATCGGGCCTCATCTCGCATCGAGGGGGAAGTCTCATGGTTTTTCTCGAGTTGCGGCGGGAACCTGGGGTATATTCTCGAGTTACGACGGGGATGGCCCTTCCACCCACGTGTTTGTTCAGCCACGTCAGGACTCCTGCCTAGTTGCGAGGGACAACTCAGGATTCTCCTCGAGGCTTGACAGGGCAATTGGAACGCCTCTCCAGCTGAGGCGGGAGACCAAGGGTCCCTTTCCACGTGCCACAAGAATCCTGGGACTCCTATCAAGTTTCACGAGGAGTCAGGCATCGTCTCCTTTGGAGGCACTGATCTCCGCGTACCTCTGGAGTTTTCAAAGGATGTGAGGCCTCCGGTCGCGATGAGGTGAGGAACTAGGTGTTTCTCTGTGGTCTCCACAGGGGATTCAGACATCCTTTCTTCTTGGGAGATGTAAGACGAGCCTGCATTGAAGTCACTGCAGGGATATCCGGACTTATTTCGCATCAGGGCATCGTGGTGTCCATTCCACTTGAGGCCGCAATCTCAGGATCCCTCTCACATACCTAGAGCTGAGAGAAGCCTCCTCTTGAGGTGCTTGTGGTAAGGTGGTATTCCTCTGGAGCCGAAGCCAGGGACTAACCTCTCATCTCGAGTTGATTTTTGGTCCACGGAGCTCTTTCGTGTTGCTACAGTGACCTCAGGATCCCTCTAGCCTTGAAACAGTGTTCTTGGGGTTTCTCTGGAGTGCCATGAAGGAAATCAAGGCTCCTTTCATGTGTGATGTGCAACACAGAATTGCTCTGCACGCAGTGCAGGGGAATCTGGCCTCATCTCGCGGCGAGGGGGAAGTCTCATGGTTTTTCTCGAGTTGCGGCGGGAACCTGGGGTATATTCTCGAGTTACGACGGGGATGGCCCTTCCACCCACGTGTTTCTTCAGCGACGTCAGGACTCCTGCCTAGTTGCGAGGGACAACTCTGGATTCTCCTCGAGGCTTGGCAGGGCAATTGGGACGCCTCTCCAGCTGAGGCGGGAGACCAAGTGTCCCTTTCCAAGTGCCACAGGAATCCTGGGACTCCTATCAAGTTTCACGAGGAGTCAGGCATCGTCTCCTTTGGAGGCACTGATCTCCGCGTACCTCTGGAGTTTTCAAAGGATGTGAGGCTATCGGTCGCGATGAGGTGGGGAACTAAGTCTTTCTCTGTGCTTTCCACAGGGGATTCAGACATCCTTTCGTCCTGGGAGATGCAAGACGAGCCTGCATTGAAGTCACTGCAGGGATATCCGGCCTTATTTCGAGTCAGGGCATAGTGGTGTCCATTCCACTTGAGGCCGCAAACTCAGGGTCCCTCTCACATACCTAGAGCTGAGAGAAGCCTCCTCTTGAGGTGCTTGTGGTAAGGTGGTATTCCTCTGGACACGAATCCAGGGACTAACCTCTCTTTTCGAGTTGATTTTTGGTCCACAGAGTTCTTTCGTGTTGCTACAGTGACCTCAGGATCCCTCTAACCTTGAAACAGTGTTCTTGGGGTTTCTCTGGAGTGCCATCAAGGAAATCAAGGCTCCTTTCATGTGTGATGTGCAACACGGAATTGCTCTGCACGCAGTACAGGGGAATCGGGCCTCATCTCGCATCGAGGGGGAAGTCTCATGGTTTTTCTCGAGATGCGGCGGGAACCTGGGGTATATTCTCGAGTTACGACGGGGATGGCCCTTCCACCCACGTGTTTGTTCAGCCACGTCAGGACTCTTGCCTAGTTGCGAGACACAACTCGGGATTCTCCTCGAGGCTTGGCAGGGCAATTGGGACGCCTCTCCAGCTGAGGCGGGAGACCAAGGGTCCCTTTCCACGTGCCACAAGAACCCTGGGACTCCTATCAAGTTTCACGAGGAGTCAGGCATCGTCTCCTTTAGAGGCACTGATCTCCGCGTACCTCTGGAGTTTTCAAAGGATGTGAGGCCTCCGGTAGCGATGAGGTGGGGAACTAGGTGTTTCTCTGTGGTCTCCACTGGGGATTCAGACATGCTTTCTTCTTGGGAGATGCAAGACGAGCCTGCATTCAAGTCACTGCAGGGATATCCGGCCTTATTTCGAGTCAGGGCATCGCGGTGTCCATTCCACTTGAGGCCGCAATCTCAGGATCCCTCTCACATACCTAGAGCTGAGAGAAGCCTCCTCTTGAGGTGCTTGTGGTAAGGTGGTATTCCTCAGGAGTCGAAGCCAGGGACTAACCTCTCATCTCGTGTTGATTCTTGGTCCGCGGAGCTCTTTCGTGTTGCTACAGTGACCTCAGGATCCCTCTAGCCTTGAAACAGTGTTCTTGGGGTTTCTCTGGAGTGCCATCAAGGAAATCAAGGCTCCTTTCATGTGTGATGTGCAAGACGGAATTGCTCTGCACGCAGTACAGGGGAATCGGGCCTCATCTCGCATCGAGGGGGAAGTCTCATGGTTTTTCTCGAGTTGCGGCGGGAACCTGGGGTATATTCTCGAGTTACGACGGGGATGGCCCTTCCACCCACGTGTTTGTTCAGCCACGTCAGGACTCCTGCCTAGTTGCGAGGGACAACTCGGGATTCTCCTCGAGGCTTGACAGGGCAATTGGAACGCCTCTCCAGCTGAGGCGGGAGACCAAGGGTCCCTTTCCACGTGCCACAAGAATCCTGGGACTCCTATCAAGTTTCACGAGGAGTCAGGCATCGTCTCCTTTGGAGGCACTGATCTCCGCGTACCTCTGGAATTTTCAAAGGATGTGAGGCTATCGGTCACGATGAGGTGGGGAACTAAGTCTTTCTCTGTGCTTTCCACAGGGGATTCAGACATCCTTTCTTCCTGGGAGATGCAAGACGAGCCTGCATTGAAGTCACTGCAGGGATGTCCGGCCTTATTTCGAGTCAGAGCATCGCGGTGTCCATTCCACTTGAGGCCGCAAACTCAGGGTCCCTCTCACATACCTAGAGCTGAGAGAAGCCTCCTCTTGAGGTGCTTGTGGTAAGGTGGTATACCTCTGGAGACGAATCCAGGGACTAACCTCTCTTTTCGAGTTGATTTTTGGTCCACAGAGTTCTTTCGTGTTGCTACAGTGACCTCAGGATCCCTCTATCCTTGAAACAGTGTTCTTGGGGTTTCTCTGGAGTGCCATCAAGGAAATCAAGGCTCCTTTCATGTGTGATGTGCAAGACGGAATTGCTCTGCACGCAGTGCAGGGGAATCGGGCCTCATCTCGCATCGAGGGGGAAGTCTCATGGTTTTTCTCGAGTTGCGGCGGGAACCTGGGGTATATTCTCGAGTTACGACGGGGATGGCCCTTCCACCCACGTGTTTGTTCAGCCACGTCAGGACTCCTGCCTAGTTGCGAGGGACAACTCGGGATTCTCCTCGAGGCTTGGCAGGGCAATTGGAACGCCTCTCCAGCTGAGGCGGGAGACCAAGGGTCCCTTTCCCCGTGCCACAAGAATCCTGGGACTCCTATCAAGTTTCACGAGGAGTCAGGCATCGTCTCCTTTGGAGGCACTGATCTCCGCGTACCTCTGGAGTTTTCAAAGGATGTGAGGCCTCCGGTAGCGATGACGTGGGGAACTAGGTGTTTCTCTGTGGTCTCCACAGGGGATTCAGACATCCTTTCTTCTTGGGAGATGCAAGACGAGCCTGCATTCAAGTCACTGCAGGGATATCCGGCCTTATTTCGAGTCAGGGCATCGCGGTGTCCATTCCACTTGAGGCCGCAATCTCAGGATCCCTCTCACATACCTAGAGCTGAGAGAAGCCTCCTCTTGAGGTGCTTGTGGTAAGGTGGTATTCCTCAGGAGTCGAAGCCAGGGACTAACCTCTCATCTCGTGTTGATTCTTGGTCCACGGAGCTCTTTCGTGTTGCTACAGTGACCTCAGGATCCCTCTAGCCTTGAAACAGTGTTCTTGGGGTTTCTCTGGAGTGCCATCAAGGAAATCAAGGCTCCTTTCATGTGTGATGTGCAAGACGGAATTGCTCTGCACGCAGTACTGGGGAATCGGGCCTCATCTCGCATCGAGGGGGAAGTCTCATGGTTTTTCTCGAGTTGCGGCGGGAACCTGGGGTATATTCTCGAGTTACGACGGGGATGGCCCTTCCACCCACGTGTTTGTTCAGCCATGTCAGGACTCCTGCCTAGTTGCGAGGGACAACTCGGGATTCTCCTCGAGGCTTGACAGGGCAATTGGAACGCCTCTCCAGCTGAGGCGGGAGACCAAGGGTCCCTTTCCACGTGCCACAAGAATCCTGGGACTCCTATCAAGTTTCACGAGGAGTCAGGCATCGTCTCCTTTGGAGGCACTGATCTCCGCGTACCTCTGGAGTTTTCAAAGGATGTGAGGCCTCCGGTCGCGATGAGGTGAGGAACTAGGTGTTTCTCTGTGGTCTCCACAGGGGATTCAGACATCCTTTCTTCTTGGGAGATGCAAGACGAGCCTGCATTGAAGTCACTGCAGGGATATCCGGACTTATTTCGCATCAGGGCATCGCGGTGTCCATTCCACTTGAGGCCGCAATCTCAGGATCCCTCTCACATACCTAGAGCTGAGAGAAGCCTCCTCTTGAGGTGCTTGTGGTAAGGTGGTATTCCTCTGGAGCCGAAGCCAGGGACTAACCTCTCATCTCGAGTTGATTTTTGGTCCACGGAGCTCTTTCGTGTTGCTACAGTGACCTCAGGATCCCTCTAGCCTTGAAACAGTGTTCTTGGGGTTTCTCTGGAGTGCCATGAAGGAAATCAAGGCTCCTTTCATGTGTGATGTGCAACACAGAATTGCTCTGCACGCAGTGCAGGGGAATCTGGCCTCATCTCGCGGCGAGGGGGAAGTCTCATGGTTTTTCTCGAGTTGCGGCGGGAACCTGGGGTATATTCTCGAGTTACGACGGGGATGGCCCTTCCACCCACGTGTTTCTTCAGCGACGTCAGGACTCCTGCCTAGTTGCGAGGGACAACTCTGGATTCTCCTCGAGGCTTGGCAGGGCAATTGGGACGCCTCTCCAGCTGAGGCGGGAGACCAAGTGTCCCTTTCCAAGTGCCACAGGAATCCTGGGACTCCTATCAAGTTTCACGAGGAGTCAGGCATCGTCTCCTTTGGAGGCACTGATCTCCGCGTACCTCTGGAGTTTTCAAAGGATGTGAGGCTATCGGTCGCGATGAGGTGGGGAACTAAGTCTTTCTCTGTGCTTTCCACAGGGGATTCAGACATCCTTTCGTCCTGGGAGATGCAAGACGAGCCTGCATTGAAGTCACTGCAGGGATATCCGGCCTTATTTCGAGTCAGGGCATAGTGGTGTCCATTCCACTTGAGGCCGCAAACTCAGGGTCCCTCTCACATACCTAGAGCTGAGAGAAGCCTCCTCTTGAGGTGCTTGTGGTAAGGTGGTATTCCTCTGGACACGAATCCAGGGACTAACCTCTCTTTTCGAGTTGATTTTTGGTCCACAGAGTTCTTTCGTGTTGCTACAGTGACCTCAGGATCCCTCTAACCTTGAAACAGTGTTCTTGGGGTTTCTCTGGAGTGCCATCAAGGAAATCAAGGCTCCTTTCATGTGTGATGTGCAAGACGGAATTGCTCTGCACGCAGTACAGGGGAATCGGGCCTCATCTCGCATCGAGGGGGAAGTCTCATGGTTTTTCTCGAGATGCGGCGGGAACCTGGGGTATATTCTCGAGTTACGACGGGGATGGCCCTTCCACCCACGTGTTTGTTCAGCCACGTCAGGACTCCTGCCTAGTTGCGAGGGACAACTCGGGATTCTCCTCGAGGCTTGGCAGGGCAATTGGAACGCCTCTCCAGCTGAGGCGGGAGACCAAGGGTCCCTTTCCACGTGCCACAAGAACCCTGGGACTCCTATCAAGTTTCACGAGGAGTCAGGCATCGTCTCCTTTAGAGGCACTGATCTCCGCGTACCTCTGGAGTTTTCAAAGGATGTGAGGCCTCCGGTAGCGATGACGTGGGGAACTAGGTGTTTCTCTGTGGTCTCCACTGGGGATTCAGACATGCTTTCTTCTTGGGAGATGCAAGACGAGCCTGCATTCAAGTCACTGCAGGGATATCCGGCCTTATTTCGAGTCAGGGCATCGCGGTGTCCATTCCACTTGAGGCCGCAATCTCAGGATCCCTCTCACATACCTAGAGCTGAGAGAAGCCTCCTCTTGAGGTGCTTGTGGTAAGGTGGTATTCCTCAGGAGTCGAAGCCAGGGACTAACCTCTCATCTCGTGTTGATTCTTGGTCCGCGGAGCTCTTTCGTGTTGCTACAGTGACCTCAGGATCCCTCTAGCCTTGAAACAGTGTTCTTGGGGTTTCTCTGGAGTGCCATCAAGGAAATCAAGGCTCCTTTCATGTGTGATGTGCAAGACGGAATTGCTCTGCACGCAGTACAGGGGAATCGGGCCTCATCTCGCATCGAGGGGGAAGTCTCATGGTTTTTCTCGAGTTGCGGCGGGAACCTGGGGTATATTCTCGAGTTACGACGGGGATGGCCCTTCCACCCACGTGTTTGTTCAGCCACGTCAGGACTCCTGCCTAGTTGCGAGGGACAACTCGGGATTCTCCTCGAGGCTTGACAGGGCAATTGGAACGCCTCTCCAGCTGAGGCGGGAGACCAAGGGTCCCTTTCCACGTGCCACAAGAATCCTGGGACTCCTATCAAGTTTCACGAGGAGTCAGGCATCGTCTCCTTTGGAGGCACTGATCTCCGCGTACCTCTGGAATTTTCAAAGGATGTGAGGCTATCGGTCACGATGAGGTGGGGAACTAAGTCTTTCTCTGTGCTTTCCACAGGGGATTCAGACATCCTTTCTTCCTGGGAGATGCAAGACGAGCCTGCATTGAAGTCACTGCAGGGATGTCCGGCCTTATTTCGAGTCAGAGCATCGCGGTGTCCATTCCACTTGAGGCCGCAAACTCAGGGTCCCTCTCACATACCTAGAGCTGAGAGAAGCCTCCTCTTGAGGTGCTTGTGGTAAGGTGGTATACCTCTGGAGACGAATCCAGGGACTAACCTCTCTTTTCGAGTTGATTTTTGGTCCACAGAGTTCTTTCGTGTTGCTACAGTGACCTCAGGATCCCTCTATCCTTGAAACAGTGTTCTTGGGGTTTCTCTGGAGTGCCATCAAGGAAATCAAGGCTCCTTTCATGTGTGATGTGCAAGACGGAATTGCTCTGCACGCAGTGCAGGGGAATCGGGCCTCATCTCGCATCGAGGGGGAAGTCTCATGGTTTTTCTCGAGTTGCGGCGGGAACCTGGGGTATATTCTCGAGTTACGACGGGGATGGCCCTTCCACCCACGTGTTTGTTCAGCCACGTCAGGACTCCTGCCTAGTTGCGAGGGACAACTCGGGATTCTCCTCGAGGCTTGGCAGGGCAATTGGAACGCCTCTCCAGCTGAGGCGGGAGACCAAGGGTCCCTTTCCCCGTGCCACAAGAATCCTGGGACTCCTATCAAGTTTCACGAGGAGTCAGGCATCGTCTCCTTTGGAGGCACTGATCTCCGCGTACCTCTGGAGTTTTCAAAGGATGTGAGGCCTGCGGTCGCGATGAGGTGGGGAACTAGGTGTTTCTCTGTGGTCTCCACAGGGGATTCAGACATCCTTTCTTCTTGGGAGATGCAAGACGAGCCTGCATTCAAGTCACTGCAGGGATATCCGGCCTTATTTCGAGTCAGGGCATCGCGGTGTCCATTCCACTTGAGGCCGCAATCTCAGGATCCCTCTCACATACCTAGAGCTGAGAGAAGCCTCCTCTTGAGGTGCTTGTAGTAAGGTGGTATTCCTCAGGAGTCGAAGCCAGGGACTAACCTCTCATCTCGTGTTGATTCTTGGTCCACGGAGCTCTTTCGTGTTGCTACAGTGACCTCAGGATCCCTCTAGCCTTGAAACAGTGTTCTTGGGGTTTCTCTGGAGTGCCATCAAGGAAATCAAGGCTCCTTTCATGTGTGATGTGCAACACGGAATTGCTCTGCACGCAGTGCAGGGGAATCGGGCCTCATCTCGCGGCGAGGGGGAAGTCTCATGGTTTTTCTCGAGTTGCGGCGGGAACCTGGGGTATATTCTCGAGTTACGACGGGGATGGCCCTTCCACCCACGTGTGTGTTCAGCCATGTCAGGACTCCTGCCTAGTTGCGAGGGACAACTCGGGATTCTCCTCGAGGCTTTGCAGGGCAATTGGGACGCCTCTCAAGCTGAGACGGGAGACCAAGGGTCCCTTTCCACGTGCCACAGGAATCCTGGGTCTCCTATCAAGTTTCACGAGGAGTCAGGCATCGTCTCCTTTGGAGGCACTGATCTCCGCATACCTCTGGAGTTTTCAAAGGATTTGAGGCCTCCTGTCGCGATGAGGTGGGGAACTAGGTCTTTCTCTGTGGTCTCCACAGGGGATTCAGACACCCTTTCGTCTTGGGAGATGCAAGACGAGCCTGCATTCCAGTCACTGCAGGGATATCCGGCCTTATTTCGAGTCAGGGCATCGCGGTGTCCATTCCACTTGAGGCCACAAACTCAGGGTCCCTCTCACATACCTAGAGCTGAGAGAAGCCTCCTCTTGAGGTGCTTGTGGTAAGGTGGTATTCCTCAGGAGTCGAAGCCAGGGACTAACCTCTCATCTCGATTTGATTTTTGGTCCACGGAGCTCTTTCGTGTTGCTACAGTGACCTCAGGATCCCTCTATCCTTGAAACAGTGTTCTTGGGGTTTCTCTGGAGTGCCATGAAGGAAATCAAGGCTCCTTTCATGTGTGATGTGCAACACAGAATTGCTCTGCACGCAGTGCAGGGGAATCGGGCCTCATCTCGCGGCGAGGGGGAAGTCTCATGGTTTTTCTCGAGTTGCGGCGGGAACCTGGGGTATATTCTCGAGTTACGACGGGGATGGCCCTTCCACACACGTGTTTGTTCAGCCACGTCAGGACTCTTGCCTAGTTGCGAGACACAACACGGGATTCTCCTCGAGGCTTGGCAAGGCCATTGGGACGCCTCTCCAGCTGAGGCGGGAGACCAAGGGTCCCTTTCCACGTGCCACAGGAATCCTGGGACTCCTATCAAGTTTCACGAGGAGTCAGGCATCGTCTCCTTTGGAGGCACTGATCTCCGCGTACCTCTGGAGTTTTCAAAGGATGTGAGGCCTCCGGTCGCGATGAGGTGGGGAACTAGGTCTTTCTCTGTGGTCTTCACAGGGGATTCAGACATCCTTTCATCTTGGGAGATGCAAGACGAGCCTGCATTCAAGTCACTGCAGGGATATCCAGCCTTATTTCGCGTCAGGGCATCGCGGTGTCCATTCCACTTGAGGCCGCAAACTCAGGGTCCCTCTCACATACCTAGAGCTGAGAGAAGCCTCCTCTTGAGGTGCTTGTGGTAAGATGGTATTCCTCTGGAGTCGAAGCCTGGGACTAACCTCTCATCTCGAGTTGATTTTTGGCCCACGGAGCTCTTTCGTGTTGCTACAGTGACCTCAGGATCCCTCTAGCCTTGAAACAGTGTTCTTGGGGTTTCTCTGGAGTGCCATCAAGGAAATCAAGGCTCCTTTCATGTGTGATGTGCAAGACGGAATTGCTCTGCACGCAGTGCAGGGGAATCGGGCCTCATCTCGCGGCGAGGGGGAAGTCTCATGGTTTTTCTCGAGTTGCGGCGGGAACCTGGGGTATATTCTCGAGTTACGACGGGGATGGCCCTTCCACCCACGTGTTTCTTCAGCGACGTCAGGACTCCTGCCTAGTTGCGAGGGACAACTCTGGATTCTCCTCGAGGCTTGGCAGGGCAATTGGGACGCCTCTCCAGCTGAGGCGGGAGACCAAGTGTCCCTTTCCAAGTGCCACAGGAATCCTGGGACTCCTATCAAGTTTCACGAGGAGTCAGGCATCGTCTCCTTTGGAGGCACAGATCTCCGCGTACCTCTGGAGTTTTCAAAGGATGTGAGGCTATCGGTCGCGATGAGGTGGGGAACTAAGTCTTTCTCTGTGCTTTCCACAGGGGATTCAGACATCCTTTCTTCCTGGGAGATGCAAGACGAGCCTGCATTGAAGTCACTGCAGGGATATCCGGCCTTATTTCGAGTCAGGGCATCGCGGTGTCCATTCCACTTGAGGCTGCAAACTCAGGGTCCCTCTCACATACCTAGAGCTGAGAGAAGCCTCCTCTTGAGGTGCTTGTGGTAAGGTGGTATTCCTCTGGAGACGAATCCGGGGACTAACCTCTCTTTTCGAGTTGATTTTTGGTTCACAGAGTTCTTTCGTGTTGCTACAGTGACCTCAGGATCCCTCTAGCCTTGAAACAGTGTTCTTGGGGTTTCTCTGGAGTGCCATCAAGGAAATCAAGGCTCCTTTCATGTGTGATGTGCAAGACGGAATTGCTCTGCACGCAGTACAGGGGAATCGGGCCTCATCTCCATCGAGGGGGAAGTCTCATGGTTTTTCTCGAGTTGCGGCGGGAACCTGGGGTATATTCTCGAGTTACGACGGGGATGGCCCTTCCACCCACGTGTTTGTTCAGCCACGTCAGGACTCCTGCCTAGTTGCGAGGGACAACTCGGGATTCTCCTCGAGGCTTGGCAGGGCAATTGGAACGCCTCTCCAGCTGAGGCGGGAGACCAAGGGTCCCTTTCCCCGTGCCACAAGAATCCTGGGACTCCTATCAAGTTTCACGAGGAGTCAGGCATCGTCTCCTTTGGAGGCACTGATCTCCGCGTACCTCTGGAGTTTTCAAAGGATGTGAGGCCTCCGGTAGCGATGACGTGGGGAACTAGGTGTTTCTCTGTGGTCTCCACAGGGGATTCAGACATCCTTTCTTCTTGGGAGATGCAAGACGAGCCTGCATTCAAGTCACTGCAGGGATATCCGGCCTTATTTCGAGTCAGGGCATCGCCGTGTCCATTCCACTTGAGGCCGCAATCTCAGGATCCCTCTCACATACCTAGAGCTGAGAGAAGCCTCCTCTTGAGGTGCTTGTGGTAAGGTGGTATTCCTCAGGAGTCGAAGCCAGGGACTAACCTCTCATCTCGTGTTGATTCTTGGTCCACGGAGCTCTTTCGTGTTGCTACAGTGACCTCAGGATCCCTCTAGCCTTGAAACAGTGTTCTTGGGGTTTCTCTGGAGTGCCATCAAGGAAATCAAGGCTCCTTTCATGTGTGATGTGCAACACGGAATTGCTCTGCACGCAGTGCAGGGGAATCGGGCCTCATCTCGCGGCGAGGGGGAAGTCTCATGGTTTTTCTCGAGTTGCGGCGGGAACCTGGGGTATATTCTCGAGTTACGACGGGGATGGCCCTTCCACACACGTGTGTGTTCACCCATGTCAGGACTCCTGCCTAGTTGCGAGGGACAACTCGGGATTCTCCTCGAGGCTTTGCAGGGTAATTGGGACGCCTCTCAAGCTGAGACGGGAGACCAAGAGTCCCTTTCCACGTGCCACAGGAATCCTGGGTCTCCTATCAAGTTTCACGAGGAGTCAGGCATCGTCTCCTTTGGAGGCACTGATCTCCGCATACCTCTGGAGTTTTCAAAGGATTTGAGGCCTCCTGTCGCGATGAGGTGGGGAACTAGGTCTTTCTCTGTGGTCTCCACAGGGGATTCAGACACCCTTTCGTCTTGGGAGATGCAAGACGAGCCTGCATTCCAGTCACTGCAGGGATATCCGGCCTCATTTTGAGTCAGGGCATCGCGGTGTCCATTCCACTTGAGGCCGCAAACTCAGGGTCCCTCTCACATACCTAGAGCTGAGAGAAGCCTCCTCTTGAGGTGCTTGTGGTAAGGTGGTATTCCTCTGGAGTCGAAGCCAGGGACTAACCTCTCATCTCGATTTGATTTTTGGTCCACGGAGCTCTTTCGTGTTGCTACAGTGACCTCAGGATCCCTCTAGCCTTGAAACAGTGTTCTTGGGGTTTCTCTGGAGTGCCATGAAGGAAATCAAGGCTCCTTTCATGTGTGATGTGCAACACAGAATTGCTCTGCACGCAGTGCAGGGGAATCGGGCCTCATCTCCATCGAGGGGGAAGTCTCATGGTTTTTCTCGAGTTGCGGCGGGAACCTGGGGTATATTCTCGAGTTACGACGGAGATGGCCCTTCCACACACGTGTTTGTTCAGCCACGTCAGGACTCTTGCCTAGTTGCGAGACACAACTCGGGATTCTCCTCGAAGCTTGGCAAGGCCATTGGGACGCCTCTCCAGCTAAGGCGGGAGACCAAGGGTCCCTTTCCACGTGCCACAGGAATCCTGGGACTCCTATCAAGTTTCACGAGGAGTCAGGCATCGTCTCCTTTGGAGGCACTGATCTCCGCGTACCTCTGGAGTTTTCAAAGGATGTGAGGCCTCCGGTCGCGATGAGGTGGGGAACTAGGTCTTTCTCTGTGGTCTTCACAGGGGATTCAGACATCCTTTCATCTTGGGAGATGAAAGACGAGCCTGCATTCAAGTCACTGCAGGGATATCCGGCCTTATTTCGCGTCAGGGCATCGCGGTGTCCATTCCACTTGAGGTCGCAAACTCAGGGTCCCTCTCACATACCTAGAGCTGAGAGAAGCCTCCTCTTGAGGTGCTTGTGGTAAGGTGGTATTCCTCTGGAGTCGAAGCCAGGGACTAACCTCTCATCTCGAGTTGATTTTTGGCCCACGGAGCTCTTTCGTGTTGCTACAGTGACCTCAGGATCCCTCTAGCCTTGAAACAGTGTTCTTGGGGTTTCTCTGGAGTGCCATCAAGGAAATCAAGGCTCCTTTCATGTGTGATGTGCAAGACGGAATTGCTCTGCACGCAGTGCAGGGGAATCGGGCCTCATCTCGCGGCGAGGGGGAAGTCTCATGGTTTTTCTCGAGTTGCGGCGGGAACCTGGGGTATATTCTCGAGTTACGACGGGGATGGCCCTTCCACCCACGTGTTTGTTCAGCCACGTCAGGACTCCTGCCTAGTTGCAAGGGACAACTCGGGATTCTCCTCGAGGCTTGGCAGGGCAATTGGAACTCCTCTCCAGCTGAGGCGGGAGACCAAGGGTCCCTTTCCACGTGCCACAAGAATCCTGGGACTCCTATCAAGTTTCACGAGGAGTCAGGCATCGTCTCCTTTGGAGGCACTGATCTCCGCGTACCTCTGGAGTTTTCAAAGGATGTGAGGCCTCCGGTCGCGATGACGTGGGGAACTAGGTCTTTCTCTGTGGTCTCCACAGGGGATTCAGACATTCTTTCTTCTTGAGAGATGCAAGACGAGCCTGCATTCAAGTCACTGCAGGGATATCCGGCCTTATTTCGAGTCAGGGCATCGCGGTGTCCATTCCATTTGAGGCCGCAAACTCAGGATCTCTTTCACATACCTAGAGCTGAGAGAAGCCTCCTCTTGAGGTGCTTGTGGTAAGGTGGTATTCCTCAGGAGTCGAAGCCAGGGACTAACCTCTCATCTCGTGTTGATTTTTGGTCCACGGAGCTCATTCGTGTTGCCACAGTGACCTCAGGATCCCTCTAGCCTTGAAACAGTGTTCTTGGGGTTTCTCTGGAGTGCCATCAAGGAAATCAAGGCTCCTTTCATGTGTGATGTGCAACACGGAATTGCTCTGCACGCAGTGCAGGGGAATCGGGCCTCATCTCGCGGCGAGGGGGAAGTCTCATGGTTTTTCTCGAGTTGCGGCGGGAACCTGGGGTATATTCTCGAGTTACGACGGGGATGGCCCTTCCACACACGTGTGTGTTCAGCCATGTCAGGACTCCTGCCTACTTGCGAGGGACAACTCGGGATTCTCCTCGAGGCTTTGCAGGGCAATTGGGACGCCTCTCCAGCTGAGGCGGGAGACCAAGGGTCCCTTTCCACGTGCCACAGGAATCCTGGGTCTCCTATCAAGTTTCACGAGGAGTCAGGCATCGTCTCCTTTGGAGGCACTGATCTCCACATACCTCTGGAGTTTTCAAAGGATTTGAGGCCTCCTGTCGCGATGAGGTGGGGAACTAGGTCTTTCTCTGTGGTCTCCACAGGGGATTCAGACACCCTTTCGTCTTGGGAGATGCAAGACAAGCCTGCATTCCAGTCACTGCAGGGATATCCGGCCTTATTTCGAGTCAGGGCATCGCGGTGTCCATTCCACCTGAGGCCGCAAACTCAGGGTCCCTCTCACATACCTAGAGCTGAGAGAAGCCTCCTCTTAAGGTGCTTGTGGTAAGGTGGTATTCCTCTGGAGTCGAAGCCAGGGACTAACCTCTCATCTCGAGTTGATTTTTGGTCCACGGAGCTCTTTCGTGTTGCTACAGTGACCTCAGGATCCCTCTAGCCTTGAAACAGTGTTCTTAGGGTTTCTCTGGAGTGCCATGAAGGAAATCAAGGCTCCTTTCATGTGTGATGTGCAACACAGAATTGCTCTGCACGCAGTGCAGGGGAATCGGGCCTCATCTCGCGGCGAGGGGGAAGTCTCATGGTTTTTCTCGAGTTGCGGCGGGAACCTGGGGTATATTCTCGAGTTACGACGGGGATGGCCCTTCCACCCACGTGTTTCTTCAGCGACGTCAGGACTCCTGCCTAGTTGCGAGGGACAACTCTGGATTCTCCTCGAGGCTTGGCAGGGCAATTGGGACGCCTCTCCAGCTGAGGCGGGAGACCAAGTGTCCCTTTCCAAGTGCCACAGGAATCCTGGGACTCCTATCAAGTTTCACGAGGAGTCAGGCATCGTCTGCTTTGGAGGCACTGATCTCCGCGTACCTCTGGAGTTTTCAAAGGATGTGAGGCTATCGGTCGCGATGAGGTGGGGAACTAAGTCTTTCTCTGTGCTTTCCACAGGGGATTCAGACATCCTTTCGTCCTGGGAGATGCAAGACGAGCCTGCATTGAAGTCACTGCAGGGATATCCGGCCTTATTTCGAGTCAGGGCATCGCGGTGTCCATTCCACTTGAGGCCGCAAACTCAGGGTCCCTCTCACATACCTAGAGCTGAGAGAAGCCTCCTCTTGAGGTGCTTGTGGTAAGGTGGTATTCCTCTGGAGACGAATCCAGGGACTAACCTCTCTTTTCGAGTTGATTTTTGGTCCACAGAGTTCTTTCGTGTTGCTACAGTGACCTCAGGATCCCTCTATCCTTGAAACAGTGTTCTTGGGGTTTCTCTGGAGTGCCATCAAGGAAATCAAGGCTCCTTTCATGTGTGATGTGCAAGACGGAATTGCTCTGCACGCAGTACAGGGGAATCGGGCCTCATCTCGCATCGAGGGGGAAGTCTCATGGTTTTTCTCGAGTTGCGGCGGGAACCTGGGGTATATTCTCGAGTTACGACGGGGATGGCCCTTCCACCCACGTGTTTGTTCAGCCACGTCAGGACTCCTGCCTAGTTGCGAGGGACAACTCGGGATTCTCCTCGAGGCTTGGCAGGGCAATTGGAACGCCTCTCCAGCTGAGGCGGGAGACCAAGGGTCCCTTTCCACGTGCCACAGGAATCCTGGGTCTCCTATCAAGTTTCACGAGGAGTCAGGCATCGTCTCCTTTGGAGGCACTGATCTCCGCATACCTCAGGAGTTTTCAAAGGATTTGAGGCCTCCTGTCGCGATGAGTTGGGGAACTAGGTCTTTCTCTGTGGTCTCCACAGGGGATTCAGACACCCTTTCGTCTTGGGAGATGCAAGACGAGCCTGCATTCCAGTCACTGCAGGGATATCCGGCCTTATTTCGAGTCAGGGCATCGCGGTGTCCATTCCACTTGAGGCCGCAAACTCAGGGTCCCTCTCACATACCTAGAGCTGAGAGAAGCCTCCTCTTGAGGTGCTTGTGGTAAGGTGGTATTCCTCAGGAGTCGAAGCCAGGGACTAACCTCCCATCTCGTGTTGATTCTTGGTCCACGGAGCTCTTTCGTGTTGCTACAGTGACCTCAGGATCCCTCTAGCCTTGAAACAGTGTTCTTGGGGTTTCTCTGGAGTGCCATGAAGGAAATCAAGGCTCCTTTCATGTGTGATGTGCAACACGGAATTGCTCTGCACGCAGTGCAGGGGAATCGGGCCTCATCTCTCGGCGAGGGGGAAGTCTCATGGTTTTTCTCGAGTTGCGGCGGGAACCTGGGGTATATTCTCGAGTTACGACGGGGATGGCCTTTCCACACACGTGTTTGTTCAGCCACGTCAGGACTATTGCCTAGTTGCGAGACACAACTCGGGATTCTCCTCGAGGCTTGGCAAGGCCATTGGGTCGCCTCTCCAGCTGAGGCGGGAGGCCAAGGGTCCCTTTCCACGTGCCACAGGAATCCTGGGACTCCTATCAAGTTTCACGAGGAGTCAGGCATCGTCTCCTTTGGAGGCACTGATCTCTGCGTACCTCTGGAGTTTTCAAAGGATGTGAGGCCTCCGGTCGCGATGAGGTGGGGAACTAGGTCTTTCTCTGTGGTCTCCACAGGGGATTCAGACATCCTTTCATCTTGGGAGATGTAAGACGAGCCTGCATTCAAGTCACTGCAGGGATATCCAGCCTTATTTCGCGTCAGGGCATCGCGGTGTCCATTCCACTTGAGGCCGCAAACTCAGGGTCCCTCTCACATACCTAGAGCTGAGAGAAGCCTCATCTCGAGGTGCTTGTGGTAAGGTGGTATTCCTCTGGAGTCGAAGCCAGGGACTAACCTCTCATCTCGAGTTGATTTTTGGCCCACGGAGCTCTTTCGTGTTTCTACAGTGACCTCAGGATCCCTCTAGCCTTGAAACAGTGTTCTTGGGGTTTCTCTGGAGTGCCATCAAGGAAATCAAGGCTCCTTTCATGTGTGATGTGCAACACAGAATTGCTCTGCACGCAGTGCAGGGGAATCGGGCCTCATCTCGCGGCGAGGGGGAAGTCTCATGGTTTTTCTTGAGTTGCGGCGGGAACCTGGGGTATATTCTCGAGTTACGACGGGGATGGCCCTTCCACCCACGTGTTTCTTCAGCCACGTCAGGACTCCTGCCTAGTTGCGAGGGACAACTCTGGATTCTCCTCGAGGCTTGGCAGGGCAATTGGGACGCCTCTCCAGCTGAGGCGGGAGACCAAGTGTCCCTTTCCAAGTGCCACAGGAATCCTGGGACTCCTATCAAGTTTCACGAGGAGTCAGGCATCGTCTCCTTTGGAGGCACTGATCTCCGCGTACCTCTGGAGTTTTCAAAGGATGTGAGGCTATCGGTCGCGATGAGGTGGGGAACTAAGTTTTTCTCTGTGCTTTCCACAGGGGATTCAGACATCCTTTCGTCCTGGGAAATGCAAGACGAGCCTGCATTGAAGTCACTGCAGGGATATCCGGCCTTATTTCGAGTCAGGGCATCGCGGTGTCCATTCCACTTGAGGCCGCAAACTCAGGGTCCCTCTCACATACCTAGAGCTGAGAGAAGCCTCCTCTTGAGGTGCTTGTGGTAAGGTGGTATTCCTCAGGAGTCGAAGCCAGGGACTAACCTCTCATCTCGTGTTGATTCTTGGTCCACGGAGCTCTTTCGTGTTGCTACAGTGACCTCAGGATCCCTCTAGCCTTGAAACAGTGTTCTTGGGGTTTCTCTGGAGTGCCATCAAGGAAATCAAGGCTCCTTTCATGTGTGATGTGCAACACGGAATTGCTCTGCACGCAGTGCAGGGGAATCGGGCCTCATCTCGCGGCGAGGGGGAAGTCTCATGGTTTTTCTCGAGTTGCGGCGGGAACCTGGGGTATATTCTCGAGTTACGACGGGGATGGCCCTTCCACACACGTGTGTGTTCAGCCATGTCAGGACTCCTGCCTAGTTGCGAGGGACAACTCGGGATTCTCCTCGAGGCTTTGCAGGGAAATTGGGACGCCTCTCCAGCTGAGACGGGAGACCAAGGGTCCCTTTCCACGTGCCACAGGAATCCTGGGTCTCCTATCAAGTTTCACGAGGAGTCAGGCATCGTTTCCTTTGGAGGCACTGATCTCCGCATACCTCTGGAGTTTTCAAAGGATTTGAGGCCTCCTGTCACGATGAGGTGGGGAACTAGGTCTTTCTCTGTGGTCTCCACAGAGGATTCAGACACCCTTTCGTCTTGGGAGATGCAAGACGAGCCTGCATTCCAGTCACTGCAGGGATATCCGGCCTTATTTCGAGTCAGGGCATCGCGGTGTCCATTCCACTTGAGGCCGCAAACTCAGGGTCCCTCTCACATACCTAGAGCTGAGAGAAGCCTCCTCTTAAGGTGCTTGTGGTAAGGTGGTATTCCTCTGGAGTCGAAGCCAGGGACTAACCTCTCATCTCGAGTTGATTTTTGGTCCACGGAGCTCTTTCGTGTTGCTACAGTGACCTCAGGATCCCTCTAGCCTTGAAACAGTGTTCTTGGGGTTTCTCTGGAGTGCCATGAAGGAAATCAAGGCTCCTTTCATGTGTGATGTGCAACACGGAATTGCTCTGCACGCAGTGCAGGGGAATCGGGCCTCATCTCTCGGCGAGGGGGAAGTCTCATGGTTTTTCTCGAGTTGCGGCGGGAACCTGGGGTATATTCTCGAGTTACGACGGGGATGGCCCTTCCACACACGTGTTTGTTCAGCGACGTCAGGACTCTTGCCTAGTTGCGAGACACAACTCGGGATTCTCCTCGAGGCTTGGCAAGGCCATTGGGACGCCTCTCCAGCTGAGGCGGGAGACCAAGGTTCCCTTTCCACGTGCCACAGGAATCCTGGGACTCCTATCAAGTTTCACGAGGAGTCAGGCATCGTCTCCTTTGGAGGCACTGATCTCCGCGTACCTCTGGAGTTTTCAAAGGATGTGAGGCCTCCGGTCACGATGAGGTGGGGAACTAGGTCTTTCTCTGTGGTCTCCACAGGGGATTCAGACATCCTTTCATCTTGGGAGATGTAAGACGAGCCTGCATTCAAGTCACTGCAGGGATATCCAGCCTTATTTCGCGTCAGGGCATCGCGGTGTCCATTCCACTTGAGGCCGCAAACTCAGGGTCCCTCTCACATACCTAGAGCTGAGAGAAGCCTCATCTCGAGGTGCTTGTGGTAAGGTGGTATTCCTCTGGAGTCGAAGCCAGGGACTAACCTCTCATCTCGAGTTGATTTTTGGCCCACGGAGCTCTTTCGTGTTTCTACAGTGACCTCAGGATCCCTCTAGCCTTGAAACAGTGTTCTTGGGGTTTCTCTGGAGTGCCATCAAGGAAATCAAGGCTCCTTTCATGTGTGATGTGCAACACAGAATTGCTCTGCACGCAGTGCAGGGGAATCGGGCCTCATCTCGCGGCGAGGGGGAAGTCTCATGGTTTTTCTTGAGTTGCGGCGGGAACCTGGGGTATATTCTCGAGTTACGACGGGGATGGCCCTTCCACCCACGTGTTTCTTCAGCCACGTCAGGACTCCTGCCTAGTTGCGAGGGACAACTCTGGATTCTCCTCGAGGCTTGGCAGGGCAATTGGGACGCCTCTCCAGCTGAGGCGGGAGACCAAGTGTCCCTTTCCAAGTGCCACAGGAATCCTGGGACTCCTATCAAGTTTCACGAGGAGTCAGGCATCGTCTCCTTTGGAGGCACTGATCTCCGCGTACCTCTGGAGTTTTCAAAGGATGTGAGGCTATCGGTCGCGATGAGGTGGGGAACTAAGTTTTTCTCTGTGCTTTCCACAGGGGATTCAGACATCCTTTCGTCCTGGGAAATGCAAGACGAGCCTGCATTGAAGTCACTGCAGGGATATCCGGCCTTATTTCGAGTCAGGGCATCGCGGTGTCCATTCCACTTGAGGCCGCAAACTCAGGGTCCCTCTCACATACCTAGAGCTGAGAGAAGCCTCCTCTTGAGGTGCTTGTGGTAAGGTGGTATTCCTCTGGAGACGAATCCAGGGACTAACCTCTCTTTTCGAGTTGATTTTTGGTCCACAGAGTTCTTTCGTGTTGCTACAGTGACCTCAGGATCCCTCTATCCTTGAAACAGTGTTCTTGGGGTTTCTCTGGGGTGCCATGAAGGAAATCAAGGCTCCTTTCATGTGTGATGTGCAAGACGGAATTGCTCTGCACGCAGTGCAGGGGAATCGGGCCTCATCTCGCATCGAGGGGGAAGTCTCATGGTTTTTCTCGAGTTGCGGCGGGAACCTGGGGTATATTCTCGAGTTACGACGGGGATGGCCCTTCCACCCACGTGTTTGTTCAGCCACGTCAGGACTCCTGCCTTGTTGCGAGGGACAACTCGGGATTCTCCTCGAGGCTTGGCAGGGCAATTGGAACGCCTCTCCAGCTGAGACGGGAGACCAAGGGTCCCTTTCCACGTGCCACAAGAATCCTGGGACTCCTATCAAGTTTCACGAGGAGTCAGGCATCGTCTCCTTTGGAGGCACTGATCTCCGCGTACCTCTGGAGTTTTCAAAGGATGTGAGGCCTCCGGTCGCGATGAGGTGGGGAACTAAGTCTTTCTCTGTGCTTTCCACAGGGGATTCAGACATCCTTTCGTCCTGGGAGATGCAAGACGAGCCTGCATTGAAGTCACTGCAGGGATATCCGGCCTTATTTCGAGTCAGGGCATAGTGGTGTCCATTCCACTTGAGGCCGCAAACTCAGGGTCCCTCTCACATACCTAGAGCTGAGAGAAGCCTCCTCTTGAGGTGCTTGTGGTAAGGTGGTATTCCTCAGGAGTCGAAGCCAGGGACTAACCTCTCATCTCGTGTTGATTCTTGGTCCACGGAGCTCTTTCGTGTTGCTACAGTGACCTCAGGATCCCTCTAGCCTTGAAACAGTGTTCTTGGGGTTTCTCTGGAGTGCCATCAAGGAAATCAAGGCTCCTTTCATGTGTGATGTGCAACACGGAATTGCTCTGCACGCAGTGCAGGGGAATCGGGCCTCATCTCGCGGCGAGGGGGAAGTCTCATGGTTTTTCTCGAGTTGCGGCGGGAACCTGGGGTATATTCTCGAGTTACGACGGGGATGGCCCTTCCACACACGTGTGTGTTCAGCCATGTCAGGACTCCTGCCTAGTTGCGAGGGACAACTCGGGATTCTCCTCGAGGCTTTGCAGGGAAATTGGGACGCCTCTCCAGCTGAGACGGGAGACCAAGGGTCCCTTTCCACGTGCCACAGGAATCCTGGGTCTCCTATCAAGTTTCACGAGGAGTCAGGCATCGTTTCCTTTGGAGGCACTGATCTCCGCATACCTCTGGAGTTTTCAAAGGATTTGAGGCCTCCTGTCACGATGAGGTGGGGAACTAGGTCTTTCTCTGTGGTCTCCACAGAGGATTCAGACACCCTTTCGTCTTGGGAGATGCAAGACGAGCCTGCATTCCAGTCACTGCAGGGATATCCGGCCTTATTTCGAGTCAGGGCATCGCGGTGTCCATTCCACTTGAGGCCGCAAACTCAGGGTCCCTCTCACATACCTCGAGCTGAAAGAAGCCTCCTCTTGAGGTGCTTGTGGTAAGGTGGTATTCCTCTGGAGTCGAAGCCAGGGACTAACCTCTCATCTCGATTTGATTTTTGGTCCACGGAGCTCTTTCGTGTTGCTACAGTGACCTCAGGATCCCTCTAGCCTTGAAACAGTGTTCTTGGGGTTTCTCTGGAGTGCCATGAAGGAAATCAAGGCTCCTTTCATGTGTGATGTGCAACACAGAATTGCTCTGCACGCAGTGCAGGGGAATCGGGCCTCATCTCGCGGCGAGGGGGAAGTCTCATGGTTTTTCTCGAGTTGCGGCGGGAACCTGGGGTATATTCTCGAGTTACGACGGGGATGGCCCTTCCACCCACGTGTTTCTTCAGCCACGTCAGGACTCTTGCCTAGTTGCGAGACACAACTCGGGATTCTCCTCGAGGCTTGGCAAGGCAATTGGGACGCCTCTCCAGCTGAAGCGGGAGACCAAGGGTCCCTTTCCACGTGCCACAGGAATCCTGGGACTCCTATCAAGTTTCAGGAGGAGTCAGGCATCGTCTCCTTTGGAGGCACTGATCTCCGCGTACCTCTGGAGTTTTCAAAGGATGTGAGGCCTCCGGTCGCGATGAGGTGGGGAACTAGGTCTTTCTCTGTGGTCTCCACAGGGGATTCAGACATCCTTTCATCTTGGGAGATGCAAGACGAGCCTGCATTCAAGTCACTGCAGGGATATCCAGCCTTATTTCGCGTCAGGGCATCGCGGTGTCCATTCCACTTGAGGCCGCAAACTCAGGGTCCCTCTCACATACCTAGAGCTGAGAGAAGCCTCCTCTTGAGGTGCTTGTGGTAAGGTGGTATTCCTCTGGAGTCGAAGCCAGGGACTAACCTCTCATCTCGAGTTGATTTTTGGCCCACGGAGCTCTTTCGTTTTGCTACAGTGACCTCAGGATCCCTCTAGCCTTGAAACAGTGTTCTTGGGGTTTCTCTGGAGTGCCATCAAGGAAATCAAGGCTCCTTTCTTGTGTGATGTGCAACACGGAATTGCTCTGCATGCAGTGAAGGGGAATCGGGCCTCATCTCGCGGCGAGGGGGAAGTCTCATGGTTTTTCTCGAGTTGCGGTGGGAATCTTGGGTATATTCTCGAGTTACGACGGGGATGGCCCTTCCACACACGTGTTTCTTCAGCGACGTCAGGATAACTGCCTAGTTGCGAGGGACAACTCTGGATTCTCCTCGAGGCTTGGCAGGGCAATTGGGACGCCTCTCCAGCTGAGGCGGGAGACCAAGTGTCCCGTTCCAAGTGCCACAGGAATCCTGGGACTCCTATCAAGTTTCACGAGGAGTCAGGCATCGTCTCCTTTGGAGGCACTGATCTCCGCGTACCTCTGGAGTTTTCAAAGGATGTGAGGCTATCGGTCGCGATGAGGTGGGGAACTAAGTCTTTCTCTGTGTTTCCACAGGGGATTCAGACATCCTTTCGTCCTGGGAGATGCAAGACGAGCCTGCATTGAAGTCACTGCAGGGATATCCGGCCTTATTTTGAGTCAGGGCATCGCGGTGTCCATTCCACTTGAGGCCGCAAACTCAGGGTCCCTCTCACATACCTAGAGCTGAGAGAAGCCTCCTCTTGAGGTGCTTGTGGTAAGGTGGTATTCCTCTGGAGACGAATCCAGGGACTAACCTCTCTTTTCGAGTTGATTTTTGGTCCACAGAGTTCTTTCGTGTTGCTACAGTGACCTCAGGATCCCTCTATCCTTGAAACAGTGTTCTTGGGGTTTCTCTGGGGTGCCATGAAGGAAATCAAGGCTCCTTTCATGTGTGATGTGCAAGACGGAATTGCTCTGCACGCAGTACAGGGGAATCGGGCCTCATCTCGCATCGAGGGGGAAGTCTCATGGTTTTTCTCGAGTTGCGGCGGGAACCTGGGGTATATTCTCGAGTTACGACGGGGATGGCCCTTCCACCCACGTGTTTGTTCAGCCACGTCAGGACTCCTGCCTTGTTGCGAGGGACAACTCGGGATTCTCCTCGAGGCTTGGCAGGGCAATTGGAACGCCTCTCCAGCTGAGGCGGGAGACCAAGGGTCCCTTTCCACGTGCCACAAGAATCCTGGGACTCCTATCAAGTTTCACGAGGAGTCAGGCATCGTCTCCTTTGGAGGCACTGATCTCCGCGTACCTCTGGAGTTTTCAAAGGATGTGAGGCCTCCGGTCGCGATGAGGTGGGGAACTAGGTGTTTCTCTGTGGTCTCCACAGGGGATTCAGACATCCTTTCATCTTGGGAGATGCAAGACGAGCCTGCATTCAAGTCACTGCAGGGATATCCAGCCTTATTTCGCGTCAGGGCATCGCGGTGTCCATTCCACTTGAGGCCGCAAACTCAGGGTCCCTCTCACATACCTAGAGCTGAGAGAAGCCTCCTCTTGAGGTGCTTGTGGTAAGGTGGTATTCCTCTGGAGTCGAAGCCAGGGACTAACCTCTCATCTCGAGTTGATTTTTGGCCCACGGAGCTCTTTCGTGTTGCTACAGTGACCTCAGGATCCCTCTAGCCTTGAAACAGTGTTCTTGGGGTTTCTCTGGAGTGCCATCAAGGAAATCAAGGCTCCTTTCATGTGTTATGTGCAACACGGAATTGCTCTGCACGCAGTGCAGGGGAATCGGGCCTCATCTCGCGGCGAGGGGGAAGTCTCATGGTTTTTCTCGAGTTGCGGCGGGAACCTGGGGTATATTCTCGAGTTACGACGGGGATGGCCCTTCCACCCACGTGTTTCTTCAGCCACGTCAGGACTCCTGCCTAGTTGCGAGGGACAACTCTGGATTCTCCTCGAGGCTTGGCAGGGCAATTGGGACGCCTCTCCAGCTGAGGCGGGAGACCAAGTGTCCCTTTCCAAGTGCCACAGGAATCCTGGGACTCCTATCAAGTTTCACGAGGAGTCAGGCATCGTCTCCTTTGGAGGCACTGATCTCCGCGTACCTCTGGAGTTTTCAAAGGATGTGAGGCTATCGGTCGCGATGAGGTGGGGAACTAAGTCTTTCTCTGTGCTTTCCACAGGGGATTCAGACATCCTTTCGTCCTGGGAGATGCAAGACGAGCCTGCATTGAAGTCACTGCAGGGATATCCGGCCTTATTTCGAGTCAGGGCATCGTGGTGTCCATTCCACTTGAGGCCGCAAACTCAGGGTCCCTCTCACATACCTAGAGCTGAGAGAAGCCTCCTCTTGAGGTACTTGTGGTAAGGTGGTATTCCTCTGGACACGAATCCAGGGACTAACCTCTCTTTTCGAGTTGATTTTTGGTCCACAGAGTTCTTTCGTGTTGCTACAGTGACCTCAGGATCCCTCTAACCTTGAAACAGTGTTCTTGGGGTTTCTCTGGAGTGCCATCAAGGAAATCAAGGCTCCTTTCATGTGTGATGTGCAACACGGAATTGCTCTGCACGCAGTACAGGGGAATCGGGCCTCATCTCGCATCGAGGGGGAAGTCTCATGGTTTTTCTCGAGTTGCGGCGGGAACCTGGGGTATATTCTCGAGTTACGACGGGGATGGCCCTTCCACCCACGTGTTTGTTCAGCCACGTCAGGACTCCTGCCTAGTTGCGAGGGACAACTCGGGATTCTCCTCGAGGCTTGGCAGGGCAATTGGAACGCCTCTCCAGCTGAGGCGGGAGACCAAGGGTCCCTTTCCACGTGCCACAAGAATCCTGGGACTCCTATCAAGTTTCACGAGGAGTAAGGCATCGTCTCCATTGGAGGCACTGATCTCCGCGTACCTCTGGAGTATTCAAAGGATGTGAGGCCTCCGGTAGCGATGACGTGGGGAACTAGGTGTTTCTCTGTGGTCTCCACTGGGGATTCAGACATCCTTTCTTCTTGGGAGATGCAAGACGAGCCTGCATTCAAGTCACTGCAGGGATATCCGGCCTTATTTCGAGTCAGGGCATCGCGGTGTCCATTCCACTTGAGGCCGCAATCTCAGGATCCCTCTCACATACCTAGAGCTGAGAGAAGCCTCCTCTTGAGGTGCTTGTGGTAAGGTGGTATTCCTCTGGACACGAATCCAGGGACTAACCTCTCTTTTCGAGTTGATTTTTGGTCCACAGAGTTCTTTTGTGTTGCTACAGTGACCTCAGGATCCCTCTAGTCTTGAAACAGTGTTCTTGGGGTTTCTCTGGAGTGCCATCAAGGAAATCAAGGCTCCTTTCATGTGTGATGTGCAAGACGGAATTGCTCTGCACGCAGTACAGGGGAATCGGGCCTCATCTCGCATCGAGGGGGAAGTCTCAAGGTTTTTCTCGAGTTGCGGCGGGAACCTGGGGTATATTCTCGAGTTACGACGGGGATGGCCCTTCCACCCACGTGTTTGTTCAGCCACGTCAGGACTCCTGCCTAGTTGCAAGGGACAACTCGGGATTCTCCTCGAGGCTTGGCAGGGCAATTGGAACGCCTCTCCAGCTGAGGCGGGAGACCAAGGGTCCCTTTCCACGTGCCACAAGAATCCTGGGACTCCTATCAAGTTTCACGAGGAGTCAGGCATCGTCTCCTTTGGAGGCACTGATCTCCGCGTACCTCTGGAGTTTTCAAAGGATGTGAGGCCTCCGGTCGCGATGAGGTGGGGAACTAGGTCTTTCTCTGTGGTCTCCACAGGGGATTCAGACATCCTTTCTTCTTGGGAGATGCAAGACGAGCCTGCATTCAAGTCACTGCAGGGATATCCGGCCTTATTTCGAGTCAGGGCATCGCGGTGTCCATTCCATTTGAGGCCGCAAACTCAGGATCCGTTTCACATACCTAGAGCTGAGAGAAGCCTCCTCTTGAGGTGCTTGTGGTAAGGTGGTATTCCTCAGGAGTCGAAGCCAGGGACTAACCTCTCATCTCGTGTTGATTCTTGGTCCACGGAGCTCTTTCGTGTTGCCACAGTGACCTCAGGATCCCTCTAGCCTTGAAACAGTGTTCTTGGGGTTTCTCTGGAGTGCCATCAAGGAAATAAAGGCTCCTTTCATGTGTGATGTGCAACACGGAATTGCTCTGCACGCAGTGCAGGGGAATCGGGCCTCATCTCGCGGCGAGGGGGAAGTCTCATGGTTTTTCTCGAGTTGCGGCGGGAACCTGGGGTATATTCTCGAGTTACGACGGGGATGGCCCTTCCACACACGTGTGTGTTCACCTATGTCAGGACTCCTGCCTAGTTGCGAGGGACAACTCGGGATTCTCCTCGAGGCTTTGCAGGGCAATTGGGACGCCTCTCAAGCTGAGACGGGAGACCAAGAGTCCCTTTCCACGTGCCACAGGAATCCTGGGTCTCCTATCAAGTTTCACGAGGAGTCAGGCATCGTCTCCTTTGGAGGCACTGATCTCCGCATACCTCTGGAGTTTTCAAAGGATTTGAGGCCTCCTGTCACGATGAGGTGGGGAACTAGGTCTTTCTCTGTGGTCTCCACAGGGGATTCAGACACCCTTTCGTCTTGGGAGATGCAAGACGAGCCTGCATTCCAGTCACTGCAGGGATATCCGGCCTCATTTTGAGTCAGGGCATCGCGGTGTCCATTCCACTTGAGGCCGCAAACTCAGGGTCCCTCTCACATACCTAGAGCTGAGAGAAGCCTCCTCTTGAGGTGCTTGTGGTAAGGTGGTATTCCTCTGGAGTCGAAGCCAGGGACTAACCTCTCATCTCGATTTGATTTTTGGCCCACGGAGCTCTTTCGTGTTGCTACAGTGACCTCAGGATCCCTCTAGCCTTGAAACAGTGTTCTTGGGGTTTCTCTGGAGTGCCATCAAGGAAATCAAGGCTCCTTTCATGTGTGATGTGCAAGACGGAATTGCCCTGCACGCAGTGCAGGGGAATCGGGCCTCATCTCGCGGCGAGGGGGAAGTCTCATGGTTTTTCTCGAGTTGCGGCGGGAACCTGGGGTATATTCTCGAGTTACGACGGGGATGGCCCTTCCACCCACGTGTTTGTTCAGCCACGTCAGGACTCCTGCCTAGTTGCGAGGGACAACTCGGGATTCTCCTCGAGGCTTGGCAGGGCAATTGGAACTCCTCTCCAGCTGAGGCGGGAGACCAAGGGTCCCTTTCCACGTGCCACAAGAATCCTGGGACTCCTATCAAGTTTCACGAGGAGTCAGGCATCGTCTCCTTTGGAGGCACTGATCTCCGCGTACCTCTGGAGTTTTCAAAGGATGTGAGGCCTCCGGTCGCGATGACGTGGGGAACTAGGTCTTTCTCTGTGGTCTCCACAGGGGATTCAGACATTCTTTCTTCTTGAGAGATGCAAGACGAGCCTGCATTCAAGTCACTGCAGGGATATCCGGCCTTATTTCGAGTCAGGGCATCGCGGTGTCCATTCCATTTGAGGCCGCAAACTCAGGGTCCCTCTCACATACCTAGAGCTGAGAGAAGCCTCCTCTTGTGGTGCTTGTGGTAAGGTGGTATTCCTCAGGAGTCGAAGCCAGGGACTAACCTCTCATCTCGTGTTGATTTTTGGTCCACGGAGCTCATTCGTGTTGCCACAGTGACCTCAGGATCCCTCTAGCCTTGAAACAGTGTTCTTGGGGTTTCTCTGGAGTGCCATCAAGGAAATAAAGGCTCCTTTCATGTGTGATGTGCAACACGGAATTGCTCTGCACGCAGTGCAGGGGAATCGGGCCTCATCTCGCGGCGAGGGGGAAGTCTCATGGTTTTTCTCGAGTTGCGGCGGGAACCTGGGGTATATTCTCGAGTTACGACGGGGATGGCCCTTCCACACACGTGTGTGTTCAGCCATGTCAGGACTCCTGCCTACTTGCGAGGGACAACTCGGGATTCTCCTCGAGGCTTTGCAGGGCAATTGGGACGCCTCTCCAGCTGAGGCGGGAGACCAAGGGTCCCTTTCCACGTGCCACAGGAATCCTGGGTCTCCTATCAAGTTTCACGAGGAGTCAGGCATCGTCTCCTTTGGAGGCACTGATCTCCACATACCTCTGGAGTTTTCAAAGGATTTGAGGCCTCCTGTCGCGATGAGGTGGGGAACTAGGTCTTTCTCTGTGGTCTCCACAGGGGATTCAGACACCCTTTCGTCTTGGGAGATGCAAGACAAGCCTGCATTCCAGTCACTGCAGGGATATCCGGCCTTATTTCGAGTCAGGGCATCGCGGTGTCCATTCCACCTGAGGCCGCAAACTCAGGGTCCCTCTCACATACCTAGAGCTGAGAGAAGCCTCCTCTTAAGGTGCTTGTGGTAAGGTGGTATTCCTCTGGAGTCGAAGCCAGGGACTAACCTCTCATCTCGAGTTGATTTTTGGTCCACGGAGCTCTTTCGTGTTGCTACAGTGACCTCAGGATCCCTCTAGCCTTGAAACAGTGTTCTTAGGGTTTCTCTGGAGTGCCATGAAGGAAATCAAGGCTCCTTTCATGTGTGATGTGCAACACAGAATTGCTCTGCACGCAGTGCAGGGGAATCGGGCCTCATCTCGCGGCGAGGGGGAAGTCTCATGGTTTTTCTCGAGTTGTGGCGGGAACCTGGGGTATATTCTCGAGTTACGACGGGGATGGCCCTTCCACCCACGTGTTTCTTCAGCGACGTCAGGACTCCTGCCTAGTTGCGAGGGACAACTCTGGATTCTCCTCGAGGCTTGGCAGGGCAATTGGGACGCCTCTCCAGCTGAGGCGGGAGACCAAGTGTCCCTTTCCAAGTGCCACAGGAATCCTGGGACTCCTATCAAGTTTCACGAGGAGTCAGGCATCGTCTGCTTTGGAGGCACTGATCTCCGCGTACCTCTGGAGTTTTCAAAGGATGTGAGGCTATCGGTCGCGATGAGGTGGGGAACTAAGTCTTTCTCTGTGCTTTCCACAGGGGATTCAGACATCCTTTCGTCCTGGGAGATGCAAGACGAGCCTGCATTGAAGTCACTGCAGGGATATCCGGCCTTATTTCGAGTCAGGGCATCGCGGTGTCCATTCCACTTGAGGCCGCAAACTCAGGGTCCCTCTCACATACCTAGAGCTGAGAGAAGCCTCCTCTTGAGGTGCTTGTGGTAAGGTGGTATTCCTCTGGAGACGAATCCAGGGACTAACCTCTCTTTTCGAGTTGATTTTTGGTCCACAGAGTTCTTTCGTGTTGCTACAGTGACCTCAGGATCCCTCTATCCTTGAAACAGTGTTCTTGGGGATTCTCTGGAGTGCCATCAAGGAAATCAAGGCTCCTTTCATGTGTGATGTGCAAGACGGAATTGCTCTGCACGCAGTACAGGGGAATCGGGCCTCATCTCGCATCGAGGGGGAAGTCTCATGGTTTTTCTCGAGTTGCGGCGGGAACCTGGGGTATATTCTCGAGTTACGACGGGGATGGCCCTTCCACACACGTGTGTGTTCAGCCACGTCAGGACTCCTGCCTAGTTGCGAGGGACAACTCGGGATTCTCCTCGAGGCTTGGCAGGGCAATTGGAACGCCTCTCCAGCTGAGGCGGGAGACCAAGGGTCCCTTTCCACGTGCCACAGGAATCCTGGGTCTCCTATCAAGTTTCACGAGGAGTCAGGCATCGTCTCCTTTGGAGGCACTGATCTCCGCATACCTCTGGAGTTTTCAAAGGATTTGAGGCCTCCTGTCGCGATGAGTTGGGGAACTAGGTCTTTCTCTGTGGTCTCCACAGGGGATTCAGACACCCTTTCGTCTTGGGAGATGCAAGACGAGCCTGCATTCCAGTCACTGCAGGGATATCCGGCCTTATTTCGAGTCAGGGCATCGCGGTGTCCATTCCACTTGAGGCCGCAAACTCAGGGTCCCTCTCACATACCTAGAGCTGAGAGAAGCCTCCTCTTGAGGTGCTTGTGGTAAGGTGGTATTCCTCAGGAGTCGAAGCCAGGGACTAACCTCCCATCTCGTGTTGATTCTTGGTCCACGGAGCTCTTTCGTGTTGCTACAGTGACCTCAGGATCCCTCTAGCCTTGAAACAGTGTTCTTGCGGTTTCTCTGGAGTGCCATGAAGGAAATCAAGGCTCCTTTCATGTGTGATGTGCAACACGGAATTGCTCTGCACGCAGTGCAGGGGAATCGGGCCTCATCTCTCGGCGAGGGGGAAGTCTCATGGTTTTTCTCGAGTTGCGGCGGGAACCTGGGGTATATTCTCGAGTTACGACGGGGATGGCCCTTCCACACACGTGTTTGTTCAGCGACGTCAGGACTCTTGCCTAGTTGCGAGACACAACTCGGGATTCTCCTCGAGGCTTGGCAAGGCCATTGGGACGCCTCTCCAGCTGAGGCGGGAGACCAAGGTTCCCTTTCCACGTGCCACAGGAATCCTGGGTCTCCTATCAAGTTTCACGAGGAGTCAGGCATCGTCTCCTTTGCAGGCACTGATCTCCGCGTACCTCTGGAGTTTTCAAAGGATGTGAGGCCTCCGGTCACGATGAGGTGGGGAACTAGGTCTTTCTCTGTGGTCTCCACAGGGGATTCAGACATCCTTTCATCTTGGGAGATGTAAGACGAGCCTGCATTCAAGTCACTGCAGGGATATCCAGCTTTATTTCGCGTCAGGGCATCGCGGTGTCCATTCCACTTGAGGCCGCAAACTCAGGGTCCCTCTCACATACCTAGAGCTGAGAGAAGCCTCATCTCGAGGTGCTTGTGGTAAGGTGGTATTCCTCTGGAGTCGAAGCCAGGGACTAACCTCTCATCTCGAGTTGATTTTTGGCCCACGGAGCTCTTTCGTGTTTCTACAGTGACCTCAGGATCCCTCTAGCCTTGAAACAGTGTTCTTGGGGTTTCTCTGGAGTGCCATCAAGGAAATCAAGGCTCCTTTCATGTGTGATGTGCAACACAGAATTGCTCTGCACGCAGTGCAGGGGAATCGGGCCTCATCTCGCGGCGAGGGGGAAGTCTCATGGTTTTTCTTGAGTTGCGGCGGGAACCTGGGGTATATTCTCGAGTTACGACGGGGATGGCCCTTCCACCCACGTGTTTCTTCAGCCACGTCAGGACTCCTGCCTAGTTGCGAGGGACAACTCTGGATTCTCCTCGAGGCTTGGCAGGGCAATTGGGACGCCTCTCCAGCTGAGGCGGGAGACCAAGTGTCCCTTTCCAAGTGCCACAGGAATCCTGGGACTCCTATCAAGTTTCACGAGGAGTCAGGCATCGTCTCCTTTGGAGGCACTGATCTCCGCGTACCTCTGGAGTTTTCAAAGGATGTGAGGCTATCGGTCGCGATGAGGTGGGGAACTAAGTCTTTCTCTGTGCTTTCCACAGGGGATTCAGACATCCTTTCGTCCTGGGAGATGCAAGACGAGCCTGCATTGAAGTCACTGCAGGGATATCCGGCCTTATTTCGAGTCAGGGCATCGTGGTGTCCATTCCACTTGAGGCCGCAAACTCAGGGTCCCTCTCACATACCTAGAGCTGAGAGAAGCCTCCTCTTGAGGTACTTGTGGTAAGGTGGTATTCCTCTGGACACGAATCCAGGGACTAACCTCTCTTTTCGAGTTGATTTTTGGTCCACAGAGTTCTTTCGTGTTGCTACAGTGACCTCAGGATCCCTCTATCCTTGAAACAGTGTTCTTGGGGTTTCTCTGGAGTGCCATCAAGGAAATCAAGGCTCCTTTCATGTGTGATGTGCAACACGGAATTGCTCTGCACGCAGTACAGGGGAATCGGGCCTCATCTCGCATCGAGGGGGAAGTCTCATGGTTTTTCTCGAGTTGCGGCGGGAACCTGGGGTATATTCTCGAGTTACGACGGGGATGGCCCTTCCACACACGTGTTTGTTCAGCCACGTCAGGACTCCTGCCTAGTTGCGAGGGACAACTCGGGATTCTCCTCGAGGCTTGGCAGGGCAATTGGAACGCCTCTCCAGCTGAGGCGGGAGACCAAGGGTCCCTTTCCACGTGCCACAAGAATCCTGGGACTCCTATCAAGTTTCACGAGGAGTAAGGCATCGTCTCCTTTGGAGGCACTGATCTCCGCGTACCTCTGGAGTATTCAAAGGATGTGAGGCCTCCGGTAGCGATGACGTGGGGAACTAGGTGTTTCTCTGTGGTCTCCACTCGGGATTCAGACATCCTTTCTTCTTGGGAGATGCAAGACGAGCCTGCATTCAAGTCACTGCAGGGATATCCGGCCTTATTTCGAGTCAGGGCATCGCGGTGTCCATTCCACTTGAGGCCGCAATCTCAGGATCCCTCTCACATACCTAGAGCTGAGAGAAGCCTCCTCTTGAGGTGCTTGTGGTAAGGTGGTATTCCTCTGGACACGAATCCAGGGACTAACCTCTCTTTTCGAGTTGATTTTTGGTCCACAGAGTTCTTTCGTGTTGCTACAGTGACCTCAGGATCCCTCTAGCCTTGAAACAGTGTTCTTGGGGTTTCTCTGGAGTGCCATCAAGGAAATCAAGGCTCCTTTCATGTGTGATGTGCAAGACGGAATTGCTCTGCACGCAGTACAGGGGAATCGGGCCTCATCTCGCATCGAGGGGGAAGTCTCATGGTTTTTCTCGAGTTGCGGCGGGAACCTGGGGTATATTCTCGAGTTACGACGGGGATGGCCCTTCCACCCACGTGTTTGTTCAGCCACGTCAGGACTCCTGCCTAGTTGCAAGGGACAACTCGGGATTCTCCTCGAGGCTTGGCAGGGCAATTGGAACGCCTCTCCAGCTGAGGCGGGAGACCAAGGGTCCCTTTCCACGTGCCACAAGAATCCTGGGACTCCTATCAAGTTTCACGAGGAGTCAGGCATCGTCTCCTTTGGAGGCACTGATCTCCGCGTACCTCTGGAGTTTTCAAAGGATGTGAGGCCTCCGGTCGCGATGAGGTGGGGAACTAGGTGTTTCTCTGTGGTCTCCACAGGGGATTCAGACATCCTTTCTTCTTGGGAGATGCAAGACGAGCCTGCATTCAAGTCACTGCAGGGATATCCGGCCTTATTTCGAGTCTGGGCATCGCGGTGTCCATTCCATTTGAGGCCGCAAACTCAGGATCCGTTTCACATACCTAGAGCTGAGAGAAGCCTCCTCTTGAGGTGCTTGTGGTAAGGTGGTATTCCTCAGGAGTCGAAGCCAGGGACTAACCTCTCATCTCGTGTTGATTCTTGGTCCACGGAGCTCTTTCGTGTTGCCACAGTGACCTCAGGATCCCTCTAGCCTTGAAACAGTGTTCTTGGGGTTTCTCTGGAGTGCCATCAAGGAAATAAAGGCTCCTTTCATGTGTGATGTGCAACACGGAATTGCTCTGCACGCAGTGCAGGGGAATCGGGCCTCATCTCGCGGCGAGGGGGAAGTCTCATGGTTTTTCTCGAGTTGCGGCGGGAACCTGGGGTATATTCTCGAGTTACGACGGGGATGGCCCTTCCACCCACGTGTTTCTTCAGCGACGTCAGGACTCCTGCCTAGTTGCGAGGGACAACTCTGGATTCTCCTCGAGGCTTGGCAGGGCAATTGGGACGCCTCTCCAGCTGAGGCGGGAGACCAAGTGTCCCTTTCCAAGTGCCACAGGAATCCTGGGACTCCTATCAAGTTTCACGAGGAGTCAGGCATCGTCTGCTTTGGAGGCACTGATCTCCGCGTACCTCTGGAGTTTTCAAAGGATGTGAGGCTCTCGGTCGCGATGAGGTTGGGAACTAAGTCTTTCTCTGTGCTTTCCACAGGGGATTCAGACATCCTTTCGTCCTGGGAGATGCAAGACGAGCCTGCATTGAAGTCACTGCAGGGATATCCGGCCTTATTTCAAGTCAGGGCATCGCGGTGTCCATTCCACTTGAGGCCACAAACTCAGGGTCCCTCTCACATACCTAGAGCTGAGAGAAGCCTCCTCTTGAGGTGCTTGTGGTAAGGTGGTATTCCTCTGGAGACGAATCCAGGGACTAACCTCTCTTTTCGAGTTGATTTTTGGTCCACAGAGTTCTTTCCTGTTGCTACAGTGACCTCAGGATCCCTCTATCCTTGAAACAGTGTTCTTGGGGTTTCTCTGGAGTGCCATGAAGGAAATCAAGGCTCCTTTCATGTGTGATGTGCAAGACGGAATTGCTCTGCACGCAATACAGGGGAATCGGGCCTCATCTCGCATCGAGGGGGAAGTCTCATGGTTTTTCTCGAGTTGCGGCGGGAACCTGGGGTATATTCTCGAGTTACGACGGGGATGGCCCTTCCACCCACGTGTTTGTTCAGCCACGTCAGGACTCCTGCCTAGTTGCGAGGGACAACTCGGGATTCTCCTCGAGGCTTGGCAGGGCAATTGGAACGCCTCTCCAGCTGAGGCGGGAGACCAAGGGTCCCTTTCCACGTGCCACAGGAATCCTGGGTCTCCTATCAAGTTTCACGAGGAGTCAGGCATCGTCTCCTTTGGAGGCACTGATCTCCGCATACCTCAGGAGTTTTCAAAGGATTTGAGGCCTCCTGTCGCGATGAGGTGGGGAACTAGGTCTTTCTCTGTGGTCTCCACAGGGGATTCAGACACCCTTTCGTCTTTGGAGATGCAAGACGAGCCTGCATTCCAGTCACTGCAGGGATATCCGGCCTTATTTCGAGTCAGGGCATCGCGGTGTCCATTCCACTTGAGGCCGCAAACTCAGGGTCCCTCTCACATACCTAGAGCTGAGAGAAGCCTCCTCTTGAGGTGCTTGTGGTAAGGTGGTATTCCTCAGGAGTCGAAGCCAGGGACTAACCTCCCATCTCGTGTTGATTCTTGGTCCACGGAGCTCTTTCGTGTTGCTACAGTGACCTCAGGATCCCTCTATCCTTGAAACAGTGTTCTTGGGGTTTCTCTGGAGTGCCATGAAGGAAATCAAGGCTCCTTTCATGTGTGATGTGCAACACGGAATTGCTCTGCACGCAGTGCAGGGGAATCGGGCCTCATCTCTCGGCGAGGGGGAAGTCTCATGGTTTTTCTCGAGTTGCGGCGGGAACCTGGGGTATATTCTCGAGTTACGACGGGGATGGCCTTTCCACACACGTGTTTGTTCAGCCACGTCAGGACTATTGCCTAGTTGCGAGACACAACTCGGGATTCTCCTCGAGGCTTGGCAAGGCCATTGGGACGCCTCTCCAGCTGAGGCGGGAGGCCAAGGGTCCCTTTCCACGTGCCACAGGAATCCTGGGACTCCTATCAAGTTTCACGAGGAGTCAGGCATCGTCTCCTTTGGAGGCACTGATCTCCGCGTACCTCTGGAGTTTTCAAAGGATGTGAGGCCTCCGGTCGCGATGAGATGGGGAACTAGGTCTTTCTCTGTGGTCTCCACAGGGGATTCAGACATCCTTTCATCTTGGGAGATGCAAGACGAGCCTGCATTCAAGTCACTGCAGGGATATCCAGCCTTATTTCGCGTCAGGGCATCGCGGTGTCCATTCCACTTGAGGCCGCAAACTCAGGGTCCCTCTCACATACCTAGAGCTGAGAGAAGCCTCATCTCGAGGTGCTTGTGGTAAGGTGGTATTCCTCTGGAGTCGAAGCCAGGGACTAACCTCTCATCTCGAGTTGATTTTTGGCCCCCGGAGCTCTTTCGTGTTGCTACAGTGACCTCAGGATCCCTCTAGCCTTGAAACAGTGTTCTTGGGGTTTCTCTGGAGTGCCATCAAGGAAATCAAGGCTCCTTTCATGTGTGATGTGCAACACGGAATTGCTCTGCACGCAGTGCAGGGGAATCGGGCCTCATCTCGCGGCGAGGGGGAAGTCTCATGGTTTTTCTCGAGTTGCGGCGGGAACCTGGGGTATATTCTCGAGTTACGACGGGGATGGCCCTTCCACCCACGTGTTTCTTCAGCGACGTCAGGACTCCTGCCTAGTTGCGAGGGACAACTCTGGATTCTCTTCGAGGCTTGGCAGGGCAATTGGGACGCCTCTCCAGCTGAGGCGGGAGACCAAGTGTCCCTTTCCAAGTGCCACAGGAATCCTGGGACTCCTATCAAGTTTCACGAGGAGTCAGGCATCGTCTCCTTTGGAGGCACTGATCTCCGCGTACCTCTGGAGTTTTCAAAGGATGTGAGGCTATCGGTCGCGATGAGGTGGGGAACTAAGTCTTTCTCTGTGCTTTCCACAGGGGATTCAGACATCCTTTCGTCCTGGGAGATGCAAGACGAGCCTGCATTGAAGTCACTGCAGGGATATCCGGCCTTATTTCGAGTCAGGGCATAGTGGTGTCCATTCCACTTGAGGCCGCAAACTCAGGGTCCCTCTCACATACCTAGAGCTGAGAGAAGCCTCCTCTTGAGGTGCTTGTGGTAAGGTGGTATTCCTCTGGACACGAATCCAGGGACTAACCTCTCTTTTCGAGTTGATTTTTGGTCCACAGAGTTCTTTCGTGTTGCTACAGTGACCTCAGGATCCCTCTTACCTTGAAACAGTGTTCTTGGGATTTCTCTGGAGTGCCATCAAGGAAATCAAGGCTCCTTTCATGTGTGATGTGCAAGACGGAATTGCTCTGCACGCAGTACAGGGGAATCGGGCCTCATCTCGCATCGAGGGGGAAGTCTCATGGTTTTTCTCGAGTTGCGGCGGGAACCTGGGGTATATTCTCGAGTTACGACGGGGATGGCCCTTCCACCCACGTGTTTGTTCAGCCACGTCAGGACTCCTGCCTAGTTGCGAGGGACAACTCGGGATTCTCCTCGAGGCTTGGCAGGGCAATTGGAACGCCTCTCCAGCTGAGGCGGGAGACCAAGTGTCCCTTTCCACGTGCCACAAGAATCCTGGGACTCCTATCAAGTTTCAGGAGGAGTCAGGCATCGTCTCCTTTGGAGGCACTGATCTCCGCGTACCTCTGGAGTTTTCAAAGGATGTGAGGCCTCCGGTCGCGATGACGTGGGGAACTAGGTGTTTCTCTGTGGTCTCCACAGGGGATTCAGACATCCTTTCTTCTTGGGAGATGCAAGACGAGCCTGCATTCAAGTCACTGCAGGGATATCCGGCCTTATTTCGAGTCAGGGCATCGCGGTGTCCATTCCACTTGAGGCCGCAATCTCAGGATCCCTCTCACATACATAGAGCTGAGAGAAGCCTCCTCTTGAGGTGCTTGTGGTAAGGTGGTATTCCTCAGGAGTCGAAGCCAGGGACTAACCTCTCATCTCGTGTTGATTCTTGGTCCACGGAGCTCTTTCGTGTTGCTACAGTGACCTCAGGATCCCTCTAGCCTTGAAACAGTGTTCTTGGGGTTTCTCTGGAGTGCCATCAAGGAAATCAAGGCTCCTTTCATGTGTGATGTGCAACACGGAATTGCTCTGCACGCAGTGCAGGGGAATCGGGCCTCATCTCGCGGCGAGGGGGAAGTCTCATGGTTTTTCTCGAGTTGCGGCGGGAACCTGGGGTATATTCTCGAGTTACGACGGGGATGGCCCTTCCACACACGTGTGTGTTCAGCCATGTCAGGACTCCTGCCTACTTGCGAGGGACAACTCGTGATTCTCCTCGAGGCTTTGCAGGGCAATTGGGACGCCTCTCCAGCTGAGGCGGGAGACCAAGGGTCCCTTTCCACGTGCCACAGGAATCCTGGGTCTCCTATCAAGTTTCACGAGGAGTCAGGCATCGTCTCCTTTGGAGGCACTGATCTCCGCATACCTCTGGAGTTTTCAAAGGATTTGAGGCCTCCTGTCACGATGAGGTGGGGAACTAGGTCTTTCTCTGTGGTCTCCACAGAGGATTCAGACACCCTTTCGTCTTGGGAGATGCAAGACGAGCCTGCATTCCAGTCACTGCAGGGATATCCGGCCTTATTTCGCGTCAGGGCATCGCGGTGTCCATTCCACTTGAGGCCGCAAACTCAGGGTCCCTCTCACATACCTAGAGCTGAGAGAAGCCTCCTCTTGAGGTGCTTGTGGTAAGGTGGTATTCCTCTGGAGTCGAAGCCAGGGACTAACCTCTCATCTCGAGTTGATTTTTGGCCCACGGAGCTCTTTCATGTTGCTACAGTGACCTCAGGATCCCTCTAGCCTTGAAACAGTGTTCTTGGGGTTTCTCTGGAGTGCCATCAAGGAAATCAAGGCTCCTTTCATGTGTTATGTGCAACACGGAATTGCTCTGCACGCAGTGCAGGGGAATCGGGCCTCATCTCGCGGCGAGGGGGAAGTCTCATGGTTTTTCTCGAGTTGCGGCGGGAACCTGGGGTATATTCTCCAGTTACGACGGGGATGGCCCTTCCACACACGTGTTTCTTCAGCGACGTCAGGACACCTGCCTAGTTGCGAGGGACAACTCTGGATTCTCCTCGAGGCTTGGCAGGGCAATTGGGACGCCTCTCCAGCTGAGGCGGGAGACCAAGTGTCCCTTTCCAAGTGCCACAGGAATCCTGGGACTCCTATCAAGTTTCACGAGGAGGCAGGCATCGTCTCCTTTGCAGGCACTGATCTCCGCGTACCTCTGGAGTTTTCAAAGGATGTGAGGCTATCGGTCGCGATGAGGTGGGGAACTAAGTCTTTCTCTGTGCTTTCCACAGGGGATTCAGACATCCTTTCGTCCTGGGATATGCAAGACGAGCCTGCATTGAAGTCACTGCAGGGATATACGGCCTTATTTCGAGTCAGGGCATCGCGGTGTCCATTCCACTTGAGGCCGCAAACTCAGGGTCCCTCTCACATACCTAGAGCTGAGAGAAGCCTCCTCTTGAGGTGCTTGTGGTAAGGTGGTATTCCTCAGGAGTCGAAGCCAGGGACTAACCTCCCATCTCGTGTTGATTCTTGGTCCACGGAGCTCTTTCGTGTTGCTACAGTGACCTCAGGATCCCTCTAGCCTTGAAACAGTGTTCTTGGGGTTTCTCTGGAGTGCCATGAAGGAAATCAAGGCTCCTTTCATGTGTGATGTGCAACACGGAATTGCTCTGCACGCAGTGCAGGGGAATCGGGCCTCATCTCTCGACGAGGGGGAAGTCTCATGGTTTTTCTCGAGTTGCGGCGGGAACCTGGGGTATATTCTCGAGTTACGACGGGGATGGCCTTTCCACACACGTGTTTGTTCAGCCACGTCAGGACTATTGCCTAGTTGCGAGACACAACTCGGGATTCTCCTCGAGGCTTGGCAAGGCCATTGGGACGCCTCTCCAGCTGAGGCGGGAGACCAAGGGTCCCTTTCCACGTGCCACAGGAATCCTGGGACTCCTATCAAGTTTCACGAGGAGTCAGGCATCGTCTCCTTTGGAGGCACTGATCTCCGCGTACCTCTGGAGTTTTCAAAGGATGTGAGGCCTCCGGTCGCGATGAGGTGGGTAACTAGGTCTTTCTCTGTGGTCTCCACAGGGGATTCAGACATCCTTTCATCTTGGGAGATGCAAGACGAGCCTGCATTCAAGTCACTGCAGGGATATCCAGCCTTATTTCGCGTCAGGGCATCGCGGTGTCCATTCCACTTGAGGCCGCAAACTCAGGGTCCCTCTCACATACCTAGAGCTGAGAGAAGCCTCATCTCGAGGTGCTTGTGGTAAGGTGGTATTCCTCTGGAGTCGAAGCCAGGGACTAACCTCTCATCTCGAGTTGATTTTTGGCCCACGGAGCTCTTTCGTGTTGCTACAGTGACCTCAGGATCCCTCTAGCCTTGAAACAGTGTTCTTGGGGTTTCTCTGGAGTGCCATCAAGGAAATCAAGGCTCCTTTCATGTGTGATGTGCAACACGGAATTGCTCTGCACGCAGTGCAGGGGAATCGGGCCTCATCTCGCGGCGAGGGGGAAGTCTCATGGTTTTTCTCGAGTTGCGGCGGGAACCTGGGGTATATTCTCGAGTTACGACGGGGATGGCCCTTCCACCCACGTGTTTCTTCAGCGACGTCAGGACTCCTGCCTAGTTGCGAGGGACAACTCTGGATTCTCCTCGAGGCTTGGCAGGGCAATTGGGACGCCTCTCCAGCTGAGGCGGGAGACCAAGTGTCCCTTTCCAAGTGCCACAGGAATCCTGGGACTCCTATCAAGTTTCACGAGGAGTCAGGCATCGTCTCCTTTGGAGGCACTGATCTCCGCGTACCTCTGGAGTTTTCAAAGGATGTGAGGCTATCGGTCGCGATGAGGTGGGGAACTAAGTCTTTCTCTGTGCTTTCCACAGGGGATTCAGACATCCTTTCGTCCTGGGAGATGCAAGACGAGCCTGCATTGAAGTCACTGCAGGGATATCCGGCCTTATTTCGAGTCAGGGCATAGTGGTGTCCATTCCACTTGAGGCCGCAAACTCAGGGTCCCTCTCACATACCTAGAGCTGAGAGAAGCCTCCTCTTGAGGTGCTTGTGGTAAGGTGGTATTCCTCTGGACACGAATCCAGGGACTAACCTCTCTTTTCGAGTTGATTTTTGGTCCACAGAGTTCTTTCGTGTTGCTACAGTGACCTCAGGATCCCTCTAACCTTGAAACAGTGTTCTTGGGGTTTCTCTGGAGTGCCATCAAGGAAATCAAGGCTCCTTTCATGTGTGATGTGCAAGACGGAATTGCTCTGCACGCAGTACAGGGGAATCGGGCCTCATCTCGCATCGAGGGGGAAGTCTCATGGTTTTTCTCGAGTTGCGGCGGGAACCTGGGGTATATTCTCGAGTTACGACGGGGATGGCCCTTCCACCCACGTGTTTGTTCAGCCACGTCAGGACTCCTGCCTAGTTGCGAGGGACAACTCGGGATTCTCCTCGAGGCTTGGCAGGGCAATTGGAACGCCTCTCCAGCTGAGGCGGGAGACCAAGGGTCCCTTTCCACGTGCCACAAGAATCCTGGGACTCCTATCAAGTTTCAGGAGGAGTCAGGCATCGTCTCCTTTGGAGGCACTGATCTCCGCGTACCTCGGGAGTTTTCAAAGGATGTGAGGCCTCCGGTAGCGATGACGTAGGGAACTAGGTGTTTCTCTGTGGTCTCCACTGGGGATTCAGACATCCTTTCTTCTTGGGAGATGCAAGACGAGCCTGCATTCCAGTCACTGCAGGGATATCCGGCCTTATTTCGAGTCAGGGCATCGCGGTGTCCATTCCACTTGAGGCCGCAATCTCAGGATCCCTCTCACATACCTAGAGCTGAGAGAAGCCTCCTCTTGAGGTGCTTGTGGTAAGGTGGTATTCCTCAGGAGTCGAAGCCAGGGACTAACCTCTCATCTCGTGTTGATTCTTGGTCCACGGAGCTCTTTCGTGTTGCTACAGTGACCTCAGGATCCCTCTAGCCTTGAAACAGTGTTCTTGGGGTTTCTCTGGAGTGCCATCAAGGAAATCAAGGCTCCTTTCATGTGTGATGTGCAAGACGGAATTGCTCTGCACGCAGTACAGGGGAATCGGGCCTCATCTCGCATCGAGGGGGAAGTCTCATGGTTTTTCTCGAGTTGCGGCGGGAACCTGGGGTATATTCTCGAGTTGCGACGGGGATGGCCCTTCCACCCACGTGTTTGTTCAGCCACGTAAGAACTCCTGCCTAGTTGCGAGGGACAACTCGGGATTCTCCTCGAGGCTTGACAGGGCAATTGGAACGCCTCTCCAGCTGAGGCGGGAGACCAAGGGTCCCTTTCCACGTGCCACAAGAATCCTGTGACTGCTATCAAGTTTCACGAGGAGTCAGGCATCGTCTTCTTTGGAGGCACTGATCTCCGCGTACCTCTGGAGTTTTCAAAGGATGTGAGGCCTCCGGTCGCGATGAGGTGGGGAACTAGGTGTTTCTCTGTGGTCTCCACAGGGGATTCAGACATCCTTTCTTCTTGGGAGATGCAAGACGAGCCTGCATTGAAGTCACTGCAGGGATATCCGGCCTTATTTCGCATCAGGGCATCGCGGTGTCCATTCCACTTGAGGCCGCAATCTCAGGATCCCTCTCACATACATAGAGCTGAGAGAAGCCTCCTCTTGAGGTGCTTGTGGTAAGGTGGTATTCCTCAGGAGTCGAAGCCAGGGACTAACCTCTCATCTCGTGTTGATTCTTGGTCCACGGAGCTCTTTCGTGTTGCTACAGTGACCTCAGGATCCCTCTAGCCTTGAAACAGTGTTCTTGGGGTTTCTCTGGAGTGCCATCAAGGAAATCAAGGCTCCTTTCATGTGTGATGTGCAACACGGAATTGCTCTGCACGCAGTGCAGGGGAATCGGGCCTCATCTCGCGGCGAGGGGGAAGTCTCATGGTTTTTCTCGAGTTGCGGCGGGAACCTGGGGTATATTCTCGAGTTACGACGGGGATGGCCCTTCCACACACGTGTGTGTTCAGCCATGTCAGGACTCCTGCCTAGTTGCGAGGGACAACTCGGGATTCTCCTCGAGGCTTTGCAGGGCAATTGGGACGCCTCTCCAGCTGAGGCGGGAGACCAAGGGTCCCTTTCCACGTGCCACAGGAATCCTGGGTCTCCTATCAAGTTTCACGAGGAGTCAGGCATCGTCTCCTTTGGAGGCACTGATCTCCGCATACCTCTGGAGTTTTCAAAGGATTTGAGGCCTCCTGTCACGATGAGGTGGGGAACTAGGTCTTTCTCTGTGGTCTCCACAGAGGATTCAGACACCCTTTCGTCTTGGGAGATGCAAGACGAGCCTGCATTCCAGTCACTGCAGGGATATCCGGCCTTATTTCGAGTCAGGGCATCGCGGTGTCCATTCCACTTGAGGCCGCAAACTCAGGGTCCCTCTCACATACCTAGAGCTGAGAGAAGCCTCCTCTTGAGGTGCTTGTGGTAAGGTGGTATTCCTCTGGAGTCGAAGCCAGGGACTAACCTCTCATCTCGAGTTGATTTTTGGCCCACGGAGCTCTTTCATGTTGCTACAGTGACCTCAGGATCCCTCTAGCCTTGAAACAGTGTTCTTGGGGTTTCTCTGGAGTGCCATCAAGGAAATCAAGGCTCCTTTCATGTGTTATGTGCAACACGGAATTGCTCTGCACGCAGTGCAGGGGAATCGGGCCTCATCTCGCGGCGAGGGGGAAGTCTCATGGTTTTTCTCGAGTTGCGGCGGGAACCTGGGGTATATTCTCCAGTTACGACGGGGATGGCCCTTCCACACACGTGTTTCTTCAGCGACGTCAGGACACCTGCCTAGTTGCGAGGGACAACTCTGGATTCTCCTCGAGGCTTGGCAGGGCAATTGGGACGCCTCTCCAGCTGAGGCGGGAGACCAAGGGTCCCTTTCCACGTGCCACAAGAATCCTGGGACTCCTATCAAGTTTCAGGAGGAGTCAGGCATCGTCTCCTTTGGAGGCACTGATCTCCGCGTACCTCTGGAGTTTTCAAAGGATGTGAGGCCTCCGGTAGCGATGACGTGGGGAACTAGGTCTTTCTCTGTTTGTCTCCACTGGGGATTCAGACATCCTTTCTTCTTGGGAGATGCAAGACGAGCCTGCATTCACGTCACTGCAGGGATATCCGGCCTTATTTCGAGTCAGGGCATCGCGGTGTCCATTCCACTTGAGGCCGCAATCTCAGGATCCCTCTCACATACCTAGAGCTGAGAGAAGCCTCCTCTTGAGCTGCTTGTGGTAAGGTGGTATTCCTCAGGAGTCGAAGCCAGGGACTAACCTCTCATCTCGTGTTGATTCTTGGTCCACGGAGCTCTTTCGTGTTGCTACAGTGACCTCAGGATCCCTCTAGCCTTGAAACAGTGTTCTTGGGGTTTCTCTGGAGTGCCATCAAGGAAATCAAGGCTCCTTTCATGTGTGATGTGCAAGACGGAATTGCTCTGCACGCAGTACAGGGGAATCGGGCCTCATCTCGCATCGAGGGGGAAGTCTCATGGTTTTTCTCGAGTTGCGGCGGGAACCTGGGGAATATTCTCGAGTTACGACGGGGATGGCCCTTCCACCCACGTGTTTGTTCAGCCACGTAAGGACTCCTGCCTAGTTGCGAGGGACAACTCGGGATTCTCCTCGAGGCTTGACAGGGCAATTGGAACGCCTCTCCAGCTGAGGCGGGAGACCAAGGGTCCCTTTCCACGTGCCACAAGAATCCTGTGACTCCTATCAAGTTTCACGAGGAGTCAGGCATCGTCTTCTTTGGAGGCACTGATCTCCGCGTACCTCTGGAGTTTTCAAAGGATGTGAGGCCTCCGGTCGCGATGAGGTGGGGAACTAGGTGTTTCTCTGTGGTCTCCACAGGGGATTCAGACATCCTTTCTTCTTGGGAGATGCAAGACGAGCCTGCATTGAAGTCACTGCAGGGATATCCGGCCTTATTTCGCATCAGGGCATCGCGGTGTCCATTCCACTTGAGGCCGCAATCTCAGGATCCCTCTCACATACATAGAGCTGAGAGAAGCCTCCTCTTGAGGTGCTTGTGGTAAGGTGGTATTCCTCTGGAGTCGAAGCCAGGGACTAACCTCTCATCTCGTGTTGATTCTTGGTCCACGGAGCTCTTTCGTGTTGCTACAGTGACCTCAGGATCCCTCTAGCCTTGAAACAGTGTTCTTGGGGTTTCTCTGGAGTGCCATCAAGGAAATCAAGGCTCCTTTCATGTGTGATGTGCAACACGGAATTGCTCTGCACGCAGTGCAGGGGAATCGGGCCTCATCTCGCGGCGAGGGGGAAGTCTCATGGTTTTTCTCGAGTTGCGGCGGGAACCGGGGGTATATTCTCGAGTTACGACGGGGATGGCCCTTCCACACACGTGTGTGTTCAGCCATGTCAGGACTCCTGCCTAGTTGCGAGGGACAACTCGGGATTCTCCTCGAGGCTTTGCAGGGCAATTGGGACGCCTCTCCAGCTGAGGCGGGAGACCAAGGGTCCCTTTCCACGTGCCACAGGAATCCTGGGTCTCCTATCAAGTTTCACGAGGAGTCATGCATCGTCTCCTTTGGAGGCACTGATCTCCGCATACCTCTGGAGTTTTCAAAGGATTTGAGGCCTCCTGTCACGATGAGGTGGGGAACTAGGTCTTTCTCTGTGGTCTCCACAGAGGATTTAGACACCCTTTCGTCTTGGGAGATGCAAGACGAGCCTGCATTCCAGTCACTGCAGGGATATCCGGCCTTATTTCGAGTCAGGGCATCGCGGTGTCCATTCCACTTGAGGCCGCAAACTCAGGGTCCCTCTCACATACCTAGAGCTGCGAGAAGCCTCCTCTTGAGGTGCTTGTGGTAAGGTGGTATTCCTCTGGAGTCGAAGCCAGGGGCTAACCTCTCATCTCGAGTTGATTTTTGGCCCACGGAGCTCTTTCGTGTTGCTACAGTGACCTCAGGATCCCTCTAGCCTTGAAACAGTGTTCTTGGGGTTTCTCTGGAGTGCCATCAAGGAAATCAAGGCTCCTTTCATGTGTTATGTGCAACACGGAATTGCTCTGCACGCAGTGCAGGGGAATCGGGCCTCATCTCGCGGCGAGGGGGAAGTCTCATGGTTTTTCTCGAGTTGCGGCGGGAACCTGGGGTATATTCTCCAGTTACGACGGGGATGGCCCTTCCACACAGGTGTTTCTTCAGCGACGTCAGGACACCTGCCTAGTTGCGAGGGACAACTCTGGATTCTCCTCGAGGCTTGGCAGGGCAATTGGGATGCCTCTCCAGCTGAGGAGGGAGACCAAGTGTCCCTTTCCAAGTGCCACAGGAATCCTGGGACTCCTATCAAGTTTCACGAGGAGTCAGGCATCGTCTCCTTTGCAGGCACTGATCTCCGCGTACCTCTGGAGTTTGCAAAGGATGTGAGGCTATCGGTCGCGATGAGGTGGGGAACTAAGTCTTTCTCTGTGCTTTCCACAGGGGATTCAGACATCCTTTCGTCCTGGGAGATGCAAGACGAGCCTGCATTGAAGTCACTGCAGGGATATCCGGCCTTATTTCGAGTCAGAGCATCGCGGTGTCCATTCCACTTGAGGCCGCAAACTCAGGGTCCCTCTCACATACCTAGAGCTGAAAGAAGCCTCCTCTTAAGGTGCTTGTGGTAAGGTGGTATTCCTCTGGAGACGAATCCAGGGACTAACCTCTCATCTCGAGTTGATTTTTGGTCCACAGAGTTCTTTCGTGTTGCTACAGTGACCTCAGGATCCCTCTATCCTTGAAACAGTGTTCTTGGGGTTTCTCTGGAGTGCCATCAAGGAAATCAAGGCTCCTTTCATGTGTGATGTGCAACACGGAATTGCTCTGCACGCAGTACAGGGGAATCGGGCCTCATCTCGCATCGAGGGGGAAGTCTCATGGTTTTTCTCGAGTTGCGGCGGGAACCTGGGGTATATTCTCGAGTTACGACGGGGATGGCCCTTCCACCCACGTGTTTGTTCAGCCACGTCAGGACTCCTGCCTTGTTGCGAGGGACAACTCGGGATTCTCCTGGAGGCTTGGCAGGGCAATTGGAACGCCTCTCCAGCTGAGGCGGGAGACCAAGGGTCCCTTTCCACGTGCCACAAGAATCCTGGGACTCCTATCAAGTTTCACGAGGAGTCAGGCATCGTCTCCTTTGGAGGCACTGATCTCCGCGTACCTCTGGAATTTTCAAAGGATGTGAGGCCTCCGGTCGTGATGAGGTGGGGAACTAGGTGTTTCTCTGTGGTCTCCACAGGGGATTCAGGCATCCTTTCTTCTTGGGAGATGCAAGACGAGCCTGCATTCAAGTCACTGCAGGGATATCCGGCCTTATTTCGAGTCAGGGCATCGCGGTGTCCATTCCACTTGAGGCCGCAAACTCAGGATCCCTCTCACATACCTAGAGCTGAGAGAAGCCTCCTCTTGAGGTGCTTGTGGTAAGGTGGTATTCCTCAGGAGTCGAAGCCAGGGACTAACCTCGCATCTCGTGTTGATTCTTGGTGCACGGAGCTCTTTCGTGTTGCCACAGTGACCTCAGGATCCCTCTAGCCTTGAAACAGTGTTCTTGGGGTTTCTCTGGAGTGCCATCAAGGAAATCAAGGCTCCTTTCATGTGTGATGTGCAACACGGAATTGCTCTGCACGCAGTGCAGGGGAATCGGGCCTCATCTCGCGGCGAGGGGGAAGTCTCATGGTTTTTCTCGAGTTGCGGCGGGAACCTGGGGTATATTCTCGAGTTACGACGGGGATGGCCCTTCCACCCACGTGTTTCTTCAGCGACGTCAGGACTCCTGCCTAGTTGCGAGGGACAACTCTGGATTCTCCTCGAGGCTTGGCAGGGCAATTGGGACGCCTCTCCAGCTGAGGCGGGAGACCAAGTGTCCCTTTCCAAGTGCCACAGGAATCCTGGGACTCCTATCAAGTTTCACGAGGAGTCAGGCATCGTCTGCTTTGGAGGCACTGATCTCCGCGTACCTCTGGAGTTTTCAAAGGATGTGAGGCTATCGGTCGCGATGAGGTGGGGAACTAAGTCTTTCTCTGTGCTTTCCACAGGGGATTCAGACATCCTTTCGTCCTGGGAGATGCAAGACGAGCCTGCATTGAAGTCACTGCAGGGATATCCGGCCTTATTTCGAGACAGGGCATCGCGGTGTCCATTCCACTTGAGGCCGCAAATTCAGGGTCCCTCTCACATACCTAGAGCTGAGAGAAGCCTCCTCTTGAGGTGCTTGTGGTAAGGTGGTATTCCTCTGGAGACGAATCCAGGGACTAACATCTCTTTTCGAGTTGATTTTTGGTCCACAGAGTTCTTTCGTGTTGCTACAGTGACCTCAGGATCCCTCTATCCTTGAAACAGTGTCCTTGGGGTTTCTCTGGAGTGCCATGAAGGAAATCAAGGCTCCTTTCATGTGTGATGTGCAAGACGGAATTGCTCTGCACGCAGTACAGGGGAATCGGGCCTCATCTCGCGGCGAGGGGGAAGTCTCATGGTTTTTCTCGAGTTGCGGCGGGAACCAGGGGTATATTCTCGAGTTACGACGGGGATGGCCCTTCCACCCACGTGTTTGTTCAGCCACGTCAGGACTCCTGCCTAGTTGCGAGGGACAACTCGGGATTCTCCTCGAGGCTTGGCAGGGCAATTGGAACGCCCCTCCAGCTGAGGCGGGAGACCAAGGGTCCCTTTCCACGTGCCACAGGAATCCTGGTACTCCTATCAAGTTTCACGAGGAGTCAGGCATCGTCTCCTTTGGAGGCACTGATCTCCGCGTACCTCTGGAGTTTTCAAAGGATGTGAGGCCTCCGGTCGCGATGAGGTGGGGAACTAGGTCTTTCTCTGTGGTCTCCACAGGGGATTCAGACATCCTTTCATCTTGGGAGATGCAAGACGAGCCTGCATTCAAGTCACTGCAGGGATATCCAGCCTTATTTCGCGTCAGGGCATCGCGGTGTCCATTCCACTTGAGGCCGCAAACTCAGGGTCCCTCTCACATACCTAGAGCTGAGAGAAGCCTCATCTCGAGGTGCTTGTGGTAAGGTGGTATTCTTCTGGAGTCGAAGCCAGGGACTAACCTCTCATCTCGAGTTGATTTTTGGCCCACGGAGCTCTTTCGTGTTGCTACAGTGACCTCAGGATCCCTCTAGCCTTGAAACAGTGTTCTTGGGGTTTCTCTGGAGTGCCATCAAGGAAATCAAGGCTCCTTTCATGTGTGATGTGCAACACGGAATTGCTCTGCACGCAGTGCAGGGGAATCGGGCCTCATCTCGCGGCGAGGGGGAAGTCTCATGGTTTTTCTCGAGTTGCGGCGGGAACCTGGGGTATATTCTCGAGTTACGACGGGGATGGCCCTTCCACCCACGTGTTTCTTCAGCGACGTCAGGACTCCTGCCTAGTTGCGAGGGACAACTCGGGATTCTCCTCGAGGCTTGGCAGGGCAATTGGAACGCCTCTCCAGCTGAGGCGGGAGACCAAGGGTCCCTTTCCACGTGCCACAAGAATCCTGGGACTCCTATCAAGTTTCACGAGGAGTCAGGCATTGTCTCCTTTGGAGGCACTGATCTCCGCGTACCTCTGGAGTTTTCAAAGGATGTGAGGCCTCCGGTAGCGATGACGTGGGGAACTAGGTGTTTCTCTGTGGTCTCCACTGGGGATTCAGACATCCTTTCTTCTTGGGAGATGCAAGACGAGCCTGCATTGAAGTCACTGCAGGGATATCCGGCCTTATTTCGCATCAGGGCATCGCGGTGTCCATTCCACTTGAGGCCGCAATCTCAGGATCCCTCTCACATACCTAGAGCTGAGAGAAGCCTCCTCTTGAGGTGCTTGTGGTAAGGTGGTATTCCTCAGGAGTCGAAGCCAGGGACTAACCTCTCATCTCGTGTTGATTCTTGGTCCACGGAGCTCTTTCGTGTTGCTACAGTGACCTCAGGATCCCTCTAGCCTTGAAACAGTGTTCTTGGGGTTTCTCTGGAGTGCCATCAAGGAAATCAAGGCTCCTTTCATGTGTGATGTGCAACACGGAATTGCTCTGCACGCAGTGCAGGGGAATCGGGCCTCATCTCGCGGCGAGGGGGAAGTCTCATGGTTTTTCTCGAGTTGCGGCGGGAACCGGGGGTATATTCTCGAGTTACGACGGGGATGGCCCTTCCACACACGTGTGTGTTCAGCCATGTCAGGACTCCTGCCTAGTTGCGAGGGACAACTCGGGATTCTCCTCGAGGCTTTGCAGGGCAATTGGGACGCCTCTCCAGCTGAGGCGGGAGACCAAGGGTCCCTTTTCACGTGCCACAGGAATCCTGGGTCTCCTATCAAGTTTCACGAGGAGTCAGGCATCGTCTCCTTTGGAGGCACTGATCTCCGCATACCTCTGGAGTTTTCAAAGGATTTGAGGCCTCCTGTCACGATGAGGTGGGGAACTAGGTCTTTCTCTGTGGTCTCCACAGAGGATTCAGACACCCTTTCGTCTTGGGAGATGCAAGACGAGCCTGCATTCCAGTCACTGCAGGGATATCCGGCCTTATTTCGAGTCAGGGCATCGCGGTGTCCATTCCACTTGAGGCCGCAAACTCAGGGTCCCTCTCACATACCTAGAGCTGAAAGAAGCCTCCTCGTGAGGTGCTTGTGGTAAGGTGGTATTCCTCTGGAGTCGAAGCCAGGGACTAACCTCTCATCTCGAGTTGATTTTTGGTCCACGGAGCTCTTTCGTGTTGCTACAGTGACCTCAGGATCCCTCTAGCCTTGAAACAGTGTTCTTGGGGTTTCTCTGGAGTGCCATCAAGGAAATCAAGGCTCCTTTCATGTGTGATGTGCAACACAGAATTGCTCTGCACGCAGTGCAGGGGAATCGGGCCTCATCTCGCGGCGAGGGGGAAGTCTCATGGTTTTTCTCGAGTTGCGGCGGGAACCTGGGGTATATTCTCGAGTTACGACGGGGATGGCCCTTCCACCCACGTGTTTCTTCAGCCACGTCAGGACTCTTGCCTAATTGCGAGACACAACTCGGGATTCTCCTCGAAGCTTGGCAAGGCAATTGGGACGCCTCTCCAGCTGAGGCGGGAGACCAAGGGTCCCTTTCCACGTGCCACAGGAATCCTGGGACTCCTATCAAGTTTCACGAGGAGTCAGGCATCGTCTCCTTTGGAGGCACTGATCTCTGCGTACCTCTGGAGTTTTCAAAGGATGTGAGGCCTCCGGTCGCGATGAGGTGGGGAACTAGGTCTTTCTCTGTGGTCTCCACAGGGGATTCAGACATCCTTTCATCTTGGGAGATGCAAGACGAGCCTGCATTCAAGTCACTGCAGGGATATCCAGCCTTATTTCGCGTCAGGGCATCGCGGTGTCCATTCCACTTGAGGCCGCAAACTCAGGGTCCCTCTCACATACCTAGAGCTGAGAGAAGCCTCCTCTTGAGGTGCTTGTGGTAAGGTGGTATTCCTCTGGAGTCGAAGCCAGGGACTAACCTCTCATCTCGAGTTGATTTTTGGCCCACGGAGCTCTTTCGTTTTGCTACAGTGACCTCAGGATCCCTCTAGCCTTGAAACAGTGTTCTTGGGGTTTCTCTGGAGTGCCATCAAGGAAATCAAGGCTCCTTTCATGTGTGATGTGCAACACGGAATTGCTCTGCACGCAGTGCAGGGGAATCGGGCCTCATCTCGCGGCGAGGGGGAAGTCTCATGGTTTTTCTCGAGTTGCGGCGGGAACCTGGGGTATATTCTCGAGTTACGACGGGGATGGCCCTTCCACACACGTGTTTCTTCAGCGACGTCAGGATACCTGCCTAGTTGCGAGGGACAACTCTGGATTCTCCTCGAGGCTTGGCAGGGCAATTGGGACGCCTCTCCAGCTGAGGCGGGAGACCAAGTGTCCCATTCCAAGTGCCACAGGAATCCTGGGACTCCTATCAAGTTTCACGAGGAGTCAGGCATCGTCTCCTTTGGAGGCACTGATCTCCGCGTACCTCTGGAGTTTTCAAAGGATGTGAGGCTATCGGTCGCGATGAGGTGGGGAACTAAGTCTTTCTCTGTGCTTTCCACAGGGGATTCAGACATCCTTTCGTCCTGGGAGATGCAAGACGAGCCTGCATTGAAGTCACTGCAGGGATATCCGGCCTTATTTCGAGTCAGGGCATCGCGGTGTCCATTCCACTTGTGGCCGCAAACTCAGGGTCCCTCTCACATACCTAGAGCTGAGAGAAGCCTCCTCTTGAGGTGCTTGTGGTAAGGTGGTATTCCTCTGGACACGAATCCAGGGACTAACCTCTCTTTTCGAGTTGATTTGTGGTCCACGGAGTTCTTTCGTGTTGCTACAGTGACCTCAGGATCCCTCTATCCTTGAAACAGTGTTCTTGGGGTTTCGCTGGAGTGCCATCAAGGAAATCAAGGCTCCTTTCATGTGTGATGTGCAAGACGGAATTGCTCTGCACACAGTACAGGGGAATCGGGCCTCATCTCGCATCGAGGGGGAAGTCTCATGGTTTTTCTCGAGTTGCGGCGGGAACCTGGGGTATATTCTCGAGTTACGACGGGGATGGCCCTTCCACCCACGTGTTTCTTCAGCCACGTCAGGACTCCTGCCTTGTTGCAAGGGACAACTCGGGATTCTCCTCGAGACTTGGCAGGGCAATTGGAACGCCTCTCCAGCTGAGGCGGGAGACCAAGGGTCCCTTTCCACGTGCCACAAGAATCCTGGGACTCCTATCAAGTTTCACGAGGAGTCAGGCATCGTCTCCTTTGGAGGCACTGATCTCCGCGTACCTCTGGAGTTTTCAAAGGATGTGAGGCCTCCGGTCGCGATGAGGTGGGGAAATAGGTCTTTCTCTGTGGTCTCCACAGGGGATTCAGACATCCTTTCATCTTGGGAGATGCAAGACGAGCCTGCATTCAAGTCACTGCAGGGATATCCAGCCTTATTTCGCGTCAGGGCATCGCGGTGTCCATTCCACTTGAGGCCGCAAACTCAGGGTCCCTCTCACATACCTAGAGCTGAGAGAAGCCTCCTCTTGAGGTGCTTGTGGTAAGGTGGTATTCCTCTGGAGTCGAAGCCAGGGACTAACCTCTCATCTCGAGTTGATTTTTGGCCCACGGAGCTCTTTCGTGTTGCTACAGTGACCTCAGGATCCCTCTAGCCTTGAAACAGTGTTCTTGGGGTTTCTCTGGAGTGCCATCAAGGAAATCAAGGCTCCTTTCATGTGTTATGTGCAAGACGGAATTGCTCTGCACGCAGTGCAGGGGAATCGGGCCTCATCTCGCGGCGAGGGGGAAGTCTCATGGTTTTTCTCGAGTTGCGGCGGGAACCTGGGGTATATTCTCCAGTTACGACGGGGATGGCCCTTCCACACACGTGTTTCTTCAGCGACGTCAGGACACCTGCCTAGTTGCGAGGGACAACTCTGGATTCTCCTCGAGGCTTGGCAGGGCAATTGGGACGCCTCTCCAGCTGAGGCGGGAGACCAAGTGTCCCGTTCCAAGTGCCACAGGAATCCTGGGACTCCAATCAAGTTTCACGAGGAGTCAGGCATCGTCTCCTTTGGAGGCACTGATCTCCGCGTACCTCTGGAGTTTTCAAAGGATGTGAGGCTATCGGTCGCGATGAGGTGGGGAACTAAGTCTTTCTCTGTGCTTTCCACAGGGGATTCAGACATCCTTTCGTCCTGGGAGATGCAAGACGAGCCTGCATTGAAGTCACTGCAGGGATATCCGGCCTTTTTTCGAGTCAGAGCATCGCGGTGTCCATTCCACTTGAGGCCGCAAACTCAGGGTCCCTCTCACATACCTAGAGCTGAGAGAAGCCTCCTCTTGAGGTGCTTGTGGTAAGGTGGTATTCCTCTGGAGACGAATCCAGGGACTAACCTCTCTTTTCGAGTTGATTTTTGGTCCACAGAGTTCTTTCGTGTTGCTACAGTGACCTCAGGATCCCTCTATCCTTGAAACAGTGTTCTTGGGGTTTCTCTGGAGTGCCATCAAGGAAATCAAGGCTCCTTTCATGTGTGATGTGCAAGACGGAATTGCTCTGCACGCAGTACAGGGGAATTGGGCCTCATCTCGCATCGAGGGGGAAGTCTCATGGTTTTTCTCGAGTTGCGGCGGGAACCTGGGGTATATTCTCGAGTTACGACGGGGATGGCCCTTCCACCCACGTGTTTGTTCAGCCACGTCAGGACTCCTGCCTTGTTGCGAGGGACAACTCGGGATTCTCCTCGAGGCTTGGCAGGGCAATTGGAACGCCTCTCCAGCTGAGGCGGGAGACCAAGGGTCCCTTTCCACGTGCCACAAGAATCCTGGGACTCCTATCAAGTTTCACGAGGAGTCAGGCATCGTCTCCTTTGGAGGCACTGATCTCCGCGTACCTCTGGAGTTTTCAAAGGATGTGAGGCCTCCGGTCGCGATGAGGTGGGGAACTAGGTGTTTCTCTGTGGTCTCCACAGGGGATTCAGACATCCTTTCTTCTTGGGAGATGCAAGACGAGTCTGCATTCAAGTCACTGCAGGGATATCCGGCCTTATTTCGAGTCAGGGCATCGCGGTGTCCATTCCACTTGAGGCCGCAAACTCAGGATCCCTCTCACATACCTAGAGCTGAGAGAAGCCTCCTCTTGAGGTGCTTGTGGTAAGGTGGTATTCCTCAGGAGTCGAAGCCAGGGACTAACCTCGCATCTCGTGTTGATTCTTGGTGCACGGAGCTCTTTCGTGTTGCTACAGTGACCTCAGGATCCCTCTAGCCTTGAAACAGTGTTCTTGGGGTTTCTCTGGAGTGCCATCAAGGAAATCAAGGCTCCTTTCATGTGTGATGTGCAACACAGAATTGCTCTGCACGCAGTGCAGGGGAATCGGGCCTCATCTCGCGGCGAGGGGGAAGTCTCATGGTTTTTCTCGAGTTGCGGCGGGAACCTGGGGTATATTCTCGAGTTACGACGGGGATGGCCCTTCCACACACGTGTGTGTTCAGCCATGTCAGGACTCCTGCCTAGTTGCGAGGGACAACTCGGGATTCTCCTCGAGGCTTGGCAGGGCAATTGGGATGCCTCTCCAGCTGAGACGGGAGACCAAGGGTCCCTTTCCACGTGCCACAGGAATCCTGGGTCTCCTATCAAGTTTCACGAGGAGTCAGGCGTCGTCTCCTTTGGAGGCACTCATCTCCGCATACCTCTGGAGTTTTCAAAGGATTTGAGGCCTCCTGTCGCGATGAGGTGGGGAACTAGGTCTTTCTCTGTGGTCTCCACAGGGGATTCAGACACCCTTTCGTCTTGGGAGATGCAAGACGAGCCTGCATTCCAGTCACTGCAGGGATATCCGGCCTTATTTCGAGTCAGGGCATCGCGGTGTCCATTCCACTTGAGGCCGCAAACTCAGGGTCCCTCTCACATACCTAGAGCTGAGAGAAGCCTCCTCTTGAGGTGCTTGTGGTAAGGTGGTATTCCTCTGGAGTCGAAGCCAGGGACTAACCTCTCATCTCGAGTTGATTTTTGGTCCACGGAGCTCTTTCGTGTTGCTACAGTGACTTCAGGATCCCTCTAGCCTTGAAACAGTGTTCTTGGGGTTTCTCTGGAGTGCCATGAAGGAAATCAAGGCTCCTTTCATGTGTGATGTGCAACACAGAATTGCTCTGCACGCAGTGCAGGGGAATCGGGCCTCATCTCGCGGCGAGGGGGAAGTCTCATGGTTTTTTTCGAGTTGCGGCGGGAACCTGAGGTATATTCTCGAGTTACGACGGGGATGGCCCTTCCACACACGTGTTTGTTCAGCCACGTCAGGACTCTTGCCTAGTTGCGAGACACAACTCGGGATTCTCCTTGAGGCTTGGCAAGGCAATTGGGACGCCTCTCCAGCTGAGACGGGAGACCAAGGGTCCCTTTCCACGTGCCACAGGAATCCTGGGACTCCTATCAAGTTTCACGAGGAGTCAGGCATCGTCTCCTTTGGAGGCACTGATCTCCGCGTACCTCTGGAGTTTTCAAAGGATGTGAGGCCTCCGGTCGCGATGAGGTGGGGAACTAGGTCTTTCTCTGTGGTCTCCACAGGGGATTCAGACATCCTTTCATCTTGGGAGATGCAAGACGAGCCTGCATTCAAGTCACTGCAGGGATATCCAGCCTTATTTCGCGTCAGGGCATCGTGGTGTCCATTCCACTTGAGGCCGCAAACTCAGGGTCCCTCTCACATACCTAGAGCTGAGAGAAGCCTCCTCTTGAGGTGCTTGTGGTAAGGTGGTATTCCTCTGAATCGAAGCCAGGGACTAACCTCTCATCTCGAGTTGAATTTTGGCCGACGGAGCTCTTTCGTGTTGCTACAGTGACCTCAGGATCCCTCTAGCCTTGAAACAGTGTTCTTGGGGTTTCTCTGGAGTGCCATCAAGGAAATCAAGGCTCCTTTCATGTGTGATGTGCAACACGGAATTGCTCTGCACGCAGTGCAGGGGAATCGGGCCTCATCTCGCGGCGAGGGGGAAGTCTCATGGTTTTTCTCGAGTTGCGGCGGGAACCTGGGGTATATTCTCGAGTTACGACGGGGATGGCCCTTCCACACACGTGTGTGTTCAGCCATGTCAGGACTCCTGCCTTGTTGCGAGGGACAACTCGGGATTCTCCTCGAGGCTTTGCAGGGCAATTGGGACGCCTCTCCAGCTGAGACGGGAGACCAAGGGTTCCTTTCCACGTGCCACAGGAATCCTGGGTCTCCTATCAAGTTTCACGAGGAGTCAGGCATCGTCTCCTTTGGAGGCACTGATCTCCGCGTACCTCTGGAGTTTTCAAAGGATTTGAGGCCTCCGGTCGCGATGAGGTGGGGAACTAGGTGTTTCTCTGTGGTCTCCACAGGGGATTCAGACATCCTTTCTTCTTGGGAGATGCCAGACGAGCCTGCATTCAAGTCACTGCAGGGATATCCGGCCTTATTTCGAGTCAAGGCATCGCGGTGTCCATTCCACTTGAGGCCACAAACTCAGGATCCCTCTCACATACCTAGAGCTGAGAGAAGCCTCCTCTTGAGGTGCTTGTGGTAAGGTGGTATTCCTCAGGAGTCGAAGCCAGGGACTAACCTCTCATCTCGTGTTGATTCTTGTTCCACGGAGCTCTTTCGTGTTGCTACAGTGACCTCAGGATCCCTCTAGCCTTGAAACAGTGTTCTTGGGGTTTCTCTGGAGTGCCATCAAGGAAATCAAGGCTCCTTTCATGTGTGATGTGCAACACGGAATTGCTCTGCACGCAGTGCAGGGGAATCGGGCCTCATCTCGCGGCGAGGGGGAAGTCTCATGGTTTTTCTCGAGTTGCGGCGGGAACCTGGGGTATATTCTCGAGTTACGACGGGGATGGCCCTTCCACCCACGTGTTTCTTCAGCGACGTCAGGACTCCTGCCTACTTGCGAGGGACAACTCGGGATTCTCCTCGAGGCTTTGCAGGGCAATTGGGACGCCTCTCCAGCTGAGACGGGAGACCAAGGGTCCCTTTCCACGTGCACATTAATCCTGGGTCTCCTATCAAGTTTCACGAGGAGTCAGGCATCGTCTCCTTTGGAGGCACTGATCTCCGCATACCTCTGGAGTTTTCAAAGGATTTGAGGCCTCCTGTCGCGATGAGGTGGGGAACTAGGTCTTTCTCTGTGGTCTCCACTGGGGATTCAGACATCCTTTCGTCTTGGGAGATGCAAGACGAGCCTGCATTCCAGTCACTGCAGGGATATCCGGCCTTATTTCGAGTCAGGGCATCGCGGTGTCCATTCCACTTGAGGCCACAAACTCAGGGTCCCTCTCACATACCTAGAGCTGAGAGAAGCCTCCTCTTGAGGTGCTTGTGGTAAGGTGGTATTCCTCTGGAGTCGAAGCCAGGGACTAACCTCTCATCTCGAGTTGGTTTTTGGTCCACGGAGCTCTTTCGTGTTGCTACAGTGACCTCAGGATCCCTCTAGCCTTGAAACAGTGTTCTTGGGGTTTCTCTGGAGTGCCATCAAGGAAATCAAGGCTCCTTTCATGTGTGATGTGCAACACGGAATTGCTCTGCACGCAGTGCAGGGGAATCGGGCCTCATCTCGCGGCGAGGGGGAAGTCTCATGGTTTTTCTCGAGTTGCGGCGGGAACCTGGGGTATATTCTCGAGTTACGACGGGGATGGCCCTTCCACACACGTGTTTCTTCAGCGACGTCAGGACTCCCGACTAGTTGCGAGGGACAACTCTGGATTCTCCTCGAGGCTTGGCAGGGCAATTGGGACGCCTCTCCAGCTGAGGCGGGAGACCAAGTGTCCCTTTCCAAGTGCCACAGGAATCCTGGGACTCCTATCAAGTTTCACGAGGAGTCAGGCATCGTCTGCTTTGGAGGCACTGATCTCCGCGTACCTCTGGAGTTTTCAAGGATGTGAGGCTATCGGTCGCGATGAGGTGGGGAACTAAGTCTTTCTCTGTGCTTTCCACAGGGGATTCAGACATCCTTTCGTCCTGGGAGATGCAAGACGAGCCTGCATTGAAGTCACTGCAGGGATATCCGGCCTTATTTCGAGTCAGGGCATCGCGGTGTCCATTCCACTTGAGGCCGCAAACTCAGGGTCCCTCTCACATACCTAGAGCTGAGAGAAGCCTCCTCTTGAGGTGCTTGTGGTAAGGTGGTATTCCTCTGGAGACGAATCCAGGGACTAACCTCTCTTTTCGAGTTGATTTTTGGTCCACAGAGTTCTTTCGTGTTGCTACAGTGACCTCAGGATCCCTCTATCCTTGAAACAGTGTTCTTGGGGTTTCTCTGGAGTGCCATCAAGGAAATCAAGGCTCCTTTCATGTGTGATGTGCAAGACGGAATTGCTCTGCACGCAGTACAGGGGAATCGGGCCTCATCTCGCATCGAGGGGGAAGTCTCATGGTTTTTCTCGAGTTGCGGCGGGAACCTGGGGTATATTCTCGAGTTACGACGGGGATGGCCCTTCCACCCACGTGTTTCTTCAGCCACGTCAGGACTCCTGCCTAGTTGCGAGGGACAACTCGGGATTCTCCTCGAGGCTTGGCAAGGCCATTGGGACGCCTCTCCAGCTGAAGCGGGAGACCAAGTGTCCCTTTCCACGTGCCACAGGAATCCTGGGACTCCTATCAAGTTTCACGAGGAGTCAGGCATCGTCTCCTTTGGAGGCACTGATCTCCGCGTACCTCTGGAGTTTTCAAAGGATGTGAGGCCTCCGGTCGCGATGAGGTGGGGAACTAGGTCTTTCCCTGTGGTCTCCACAGGGGATTCAGACATCCTTTCATCTTGGGAGATGCAAGACGAGCCTGCATTCAAGTCACTGCAGGGATATCCAGCCTTATTTCGCGTCAGGGCATCGCGGTGTCCATTCCACTTGAGGGCGCAAACTCAGGGTCCCTCTCACATACCTAGAGCTGAGAGAAGCCTCCTCTTGAGGTGCTTGTGGTAAGGTGGTATTCCTCTGGACACGAATCCAGGGACTAACCTCTCTTTTCGAGTTGATTTTTGGTCCACAGAGTTCTTTCGTGTTGCTACAGTGACCTCAGGATCCCTCTAGCCTTGAAACAGTGTTCTTGGGGTTTCTCTGGAGTGCCATCAAGGAAATCAAGGCTCCTTTCATGTGTGATGTGCAAGACGGAATTGCTCTGCACGCAGTACAGGGGAATCGGGCCTCATCTCGCATCGAGGGGGAAGTCTCATGGTTTTTCTCGAGTTGCGGCGGGAACCTGGGGTATATTCTCGAGTTACGACGGGGATGGCCCTTCCACACACGTGTTTGTTCAGCCACGTCAGGACTCCTGCCTAGTTGCGAGGGACAACTCGGGATTCTCCTCGAGGCTTGGCAGGGCAATTGGAACGCCTCTCCAGCTGAGGCGGGAGACCAAGGGTCCCTTTCCACGTGCCACAAGAATCCTGGGACTCCTATCAAGTTTCACGAGGAGTCAGGCATCGTCTCCTTTGGAGGCACTGATCTCCGCGTACCTCTGGAGTTTTCAAAGGATGTGAGGCCTCCGGTAGCGATGACGTGGGGAACTAGGTGTTTCTCTGTGGTCTCCACTGGGGATTCAGACATCCTTTCTTCTTGGGAGATGCAAGACGAGCCTGCATTCACGTCACTGCAGGGATATCCGGCCTTATTTCGAGTCAGGGCATCGCGGTGTCCATTCCACTTGAGGCCGCAATCTCAGGATCCCTCTCACATACCTAGAGCTGAGAGAAGCCTCCTCTTGAGGTGCTTGTGGTAAGGTGGTATTCCTCAGGAGTCGAAGCCAGGGACTAACCTCTCATCTCGAGTTGATTTTTGGTCCACGGAGCTCTTTCGTGTTGCTACAGTGACCTCAGGATCCCTCTAGCCTTGAAACAGTGTTCTTGGGGTTTCTCTGGAGTGCCATCAAGGAAATCAAGGCTCCTTTCATGTGTGATGTGCAACACAGAATTGCTCTGCACGCAGTGCAGGGGAATCGGGCCTCATCCCGCGGCGAGGGGGAAGTCTCATGGTTTTTCTCGAGTTGCGGCGGGAACCTGGGGTATATTCTCGAGTTACGACGGGGATGGCCCTTCCACCCACGTGTTTCTTCAGCCACGTCAGGACTCTTGCCTAGTTGCGAGACACAACTCGGGATTCTCCTCGAGGCTTGGCAAGGCAATTGGGACGCCTCTCCAGCTGAGGCGGGAGACCAAGGGTCCCTTTCCACGTGCCACAGGAATCCTGGGACTCCTATCAAGTTTCACGGGGAGTCAGGCATCGTCTCCTTTGGAGGCACTGATCTCCGCGTACCTCTGGAGTTTTCAAAGGATGTGAGGCCTCCGGTCGCGATGAGGTGGGGAACTAGGTCTTTCTCTGTGGTCTCCACAGGGGATTCAGTCATCCTTTCATCTTGGGAGATGCAAGACGAGCCTGCATTCAAGTCCCTGCAGGGATATCCAGCCTTATTTCGCGTCAGGGCATCGCGGTGTCCATTCCAATTGAGGCCGCAAACTCAGGGTCCCTCTCACATACCTAGAGCTGAGAGAAGCCTCCTCTTGAGGTGCTTGTGGTAAGGTGGTATTCCTCTGGAGTCGAAGCCAGGGACTAACCTCTCATCTCGAGTTGATTTTTGGCCCACGGAGCTCTTTCGTTTTGCTACAGTGACCTCAGGATCCCTCTAGCCTTGAAACAGTGTTCTTGGGGTTTCTCTGGAGTGCCATCAAGGAAATCAAGGCTCCTTTCATGTGTTATGTCCAACACGGAATTGCTCTGCACGCAGTGCAGGGGAATCGGGCCTCATCTCGCGGCCAAGGGGAAGTCTCATGGTTTTTCTCGAGTTGCGGCGGGAACCTGGGGTATATTCTCCAGTTACGACGGGGATGGCCCTTCCACACACGTGTGTGTTCAGCCATGTCAGGACTCCTGCCTAGTTGCGAGGGACAACTCGGGATTCTCCTCGAGGCTTGGCAGGGCAATTGGGACGCCTCTCCAGCTGAGGCGGGAGACCAAGTGTCCCATTCCAAGTGCCACAGGAATCCTGGGACTCCTATCAAGTTTCACGAGGAGTCAGGCATCGTCTGCTTTGGAGGCACTGATCTCCGCGTACCTCTGGAGTTTTCAAAGGATGTGAGGCTATCGGTCGCGATGAGGTGGGGAACTAAGTCTTTCTCTGTGCTTTCCACAGGGGATTCAGACATCCTTTCGTCCTGGGAGATGCAAGACGAGCCTGCATTGAAGTCACTGCAGGGATATCCGGCCTTATTTCGAGACAGGGCATCGCGGTGTCCATTCCACTTGAGGCCGCAAATTCAGGGTCCCTCTCACATACCTAGAGCTGAGAGAAGCCTCCTCTTGAGGTGCTTGTGGTAAGGTGGTATTCCTCTGGAGACGAATCCAGGGACTAACATCTCTTTTCGAGTTGATTTTTGGTCCACAGAGTTCTTTCGTGTTGCTACAGTGACCTCAGGATCCCTCTATCCTTGAAACAGTGTCCTTGGGGTTTCTCTGGAGTGCCATGAAGGAAATCAAGGCTCCTTTCATGTGTGATGTGCAAGACGGAATTGCTCTGCACGCAGTACAGGGGAATCGGGCCTCATCTCGCATCGAGGGGGAAGTCTCATGGTTTTTCTCGAGTTGCGGCGGGAACCAGGGGTATATTCTCGAGTTACGACGGGGATGGCCCTTCCACCCACGTGTTTGTTCAGCCACGTCAGGACTCCTGCCTAGTTGCGAGGGACAACTCGGGATTCTCCTCGAGGCTTGGCAGGGCAATTGGAACGCCCCTCCAGCTGAGGCGGGAGACCAAGGGTCCCTTTCCACGTGCCACAGGAATCCTGGGACTCCTATCAAGTTTCACGAGGAGTCAGGCATCGTCTCCTTTGGAGGCACTGATCTCCGCGTACCTCTGGAGTTTTCAAAGGATGTGAGGCCTCCGGTCGCGATGAGGTGGGGAACTAGGTCTTTCTCTGTGGTCTCCACAGGGGATTCAGACATCCTTTCATCTTGGGAGATGCAAGACGAGCCTGCATTCAAGTCACTGCAGGGATATCCAGCCTTATTTCGCGTCAGGGCATCGCGGTGTCCATTCCACTTGAGGCCGCAAACTCAGGGTCCCTCTCACATACCTAGAGCTGAGAGAAGCCTCATCTCGAGGTGCTTGTGGTAAGGTGGTATTCTTCTGGAGTCGAAGCCAGGGACTAACCTCTCATCTCGAGTTGATTTTTGGCCCACGGAGCTCTTTCGTGTTGCTACAGTGACCTCAGGATCCCTCTAGCCTTGAAACAGTGTTCTTGGGGTTTCTCTGGAGTGCCATCAAGGAAATCAAGGCTCCTTTCATGTGTGATGTGCAACACGGAATTGCTCTGCACGCAGTGCAGGGGAATCGGGCCTCATCTCGCGGCGAGGGGGAAGTCTCATGGTTTTTCTCGAGTTGCGGCGGGAACCTGGGGTATATTCTCGAGTTACGACGGGGATGGCCCTTCCACCCACGTGTTTCTTCAGCGACGTCAGGACTCCTGCCTAGTTGCGAGGGACAACTCGGGATTCTCCTCGAGGCTTGGCAGGGCAATTGGAACGCCTCTCCAGCTGAGGCGGGAGACCAAGGGTCCCTTTCCACGTGCCACAAGAATCCTGGGACTCCTATCAAGTTTCACGAGGAGTCAGGCATTGTCTCCTTTGGAGGCACTGATCTCCGCGTACCTCTGGAGTTTTCAAAGGATGTGAGGCCTCCGGTAGCGATGACGTGGGGAACTAGGTGTTTCTCTGTGGTCTCCACTGGGGATTCAGACATCCTTTCTTCTTGGGAGATGCAAGACGAGCCTGCATTGAAGTCACTGCAGGGATATCCGGCCTTATTTCGCATCAGGGCATCGCGGTGTCCATTCCACTTGAGGCCGCAATCTCAGGATCCCTCTCACATACCTAGAGCTGAGAGAAGCCTCCTCTTGAGGTGCTTGTGGTAAGGTGGTATTCCTCAGGAGTCGAAGCCAGGGACTAACCTCTCATCTCGTGTTGATTCTTGGTCCACGGAGCTCTTTCGTGTTGCTACAGTGACCTCAGGATCCCTCTAGCCTTGAAACAGTGTTCTTGGGGTTTCTCTGGAGTGCCATCAAGGAAATCAAGGCTCCTTTCATGTGTGATGTGCAACACGGAATTGCTCTGCACGCAGTGCAGGGGAATCGGGCCTCATCTCGCGGCGAGGGGGAAGTCTCATGGTTTTTCTCGAGTTGCGGCGGGAACCTGGGGTATATTCTCGAGTTACGACGGGGATGGCCCTTCCACACACGTGTGTGTTCAGCCATGTCAGGACTCCTGCCTAGTTGCGAGGGACAACTCGGGATTCTCCTCGAGGCTTTGCAGGGCAATTGGGACGCCTCTCCAGCTGAGGCGGGAGACCAAGGGTCCCTTTTCACGTGCCACAGGAATCCTGGGTCTCCTATCAAGTTTCACGAGGAGTCAGGCATCGTCTCCTTTGGAGGCACTGATCTCCGCATACCTCTGGAGTTTTCAAAGGATTTGAGGCCTCCTGTCACGATGAGGTGGGGAACTAGGTCTTTCTCTGTGGTCTCCACAGAGGATTCAGACACCCTTTCGTCTTGGGAGATGCAAGACGAGCCTGCATTCCAGTCACTGCAGGGATATCCGGCCTTATTTCGAGTCAGGGCATCGCGGTGTCCATTCCACTTGAGGCCGCAAACTCAGGGTCCCTCTCACATACCTAGAGCTGAAAGAAGCCTCCTCGTGAGGTGCTTGTGGTAAGGTGGTATTCCTCTGGAGTCGAAGCCAGGGACTAACCTCTCATCTCGAGTTGATTTTTGGTCCACGGAGCTCTTTCGTGTTGCTACAGTGACCTCAGGATCCCTCTAGCCTTGAAACAGTGTTCTTGGGGTTTCTCTGGAGTGCCATCAAGGAAATCAAGGCTCCTTTCATGTGTGATGTGCAACACAGAATTGCTCTGCACGCAGTGCAGGGGAATCGGGCCTCATCTCGCGGCGAGGGGGAAGTCTCATGGTTTTTCTCGAGTTGCGGCGGGAACCTGGGGTATATTCTCGAGTTACGACGGGGATGGCCCTTCCACCCACGTGTTTCTTCAGCCACGTCAGGACTCTTGCCTAATTGCGAGACACAACTCGGGATTCTCCTCGAAGCTTGGCAAGGCAATTGGGACGCCTCTCCAGCTGAGGCGGGAGACCAAGGGTCCCTTTCCACGTGCCACAGGAATCCTGGGACTCCTATCAAGTTTCACGAGGAGTCAGGCATCGTCTCCTTTGGAGGCACTGATCTCTGCGTACCTCTGGAGTTTTCAAAGGATGTGAGGCCTCCGGTCGCGATGAGGTGGGGAACTAGGTCTTTCTCTGTGGTCTCCACAGGGGATTCAGACATCCTTTCATCTTGGGAGATGCAAGACGAGCCTGCATTCAAGTCACTGCAGGGATATCCAGCCTTATTTCGCGTCAGGGCATCGCGGTGTCCATTCCACTTGAGGCCGCAAACTCAGGGTCCCTCTCACATACCTAGAGCTGAGAGAAGCCTCCTCTTGAGGTGCTTGTGGTAAGGTGGTATTCCTCTGGAGTCGAAGCCAGGGACTAACCTCTCATCTCGAGTTGATTTTTGGCCCACGGAGCTCTTTCGTGTTGCTACAGTGACCTCAGGATCCCTCTAGCCTTGAAACAGTGTTCTTGGGGTTTCTCTGGAGTGCCATCAAGGAAATCAAGGCTCCTTTCATGTGTGATGTGCAACACGGAATTGCTCTGCACGCAGTGCAGGGGAATCGGGCCTCATCTCGCGGCGAGGGGGAAGTCTCATGGTTTTTCTCGAGTTGCGGCGGGAACCTGGGGTATATTCTCGAGTTACGACGGGGATGGCCCTTCCACACACGTGTTTCTTCAGCGACGTCAGGATACCTGCCTAGTTGCGAGGGACAACTCTGGATTCTCCTCGAGGCTTGGCAGGGCAATTGGGACGCCTCTCCAGCTGAGGCGGGAGACCAAGTGTCCCATTCCAAGTGCCACAGGAATCCTGGGACTCCTATCAAGTTTCACGAGGAGTCAGGCATCGTCTCCTTTGGAGGCACTGATCTCCGCGTACCTCTGGAGTTTTCAAAGGATGTGAGGCTATCGGTCGCGATGAGGTGGGGAACTAAGTCTTTCTCTGTGCTTTCCACAGGGGATTCAGACATCCTTTCGTCCTGGGAGATGCAAGACGAGCCTGCATTGAAGTCACTGCAGGGATATCCGGCCTTATTTCGAGTCAGGGCATCGCGGTGTCCATTCCACTTGTGGCCGCAAACTCAGGGTCCCTCTCACATACCTAGAGCTGAGAGAAGCCTCCTCTTGAGGTGCTTGTGGTAAGGTGGTATTCCTCTGGACACGAATCCAGGGACTAACCTCTCTTTTCGAGTTGATTTTTGGTCCACGGAGTTCTTTCGTGTTGCTACAGTGACCTCAGGATCCCTCTATCCTTGAAACAGTGTTCTTGGGGTTTCGCTGGAGTGCCATCAAGGAAATCAAGGCTCCTTTCATGTGTGATGTGCAAGACGGAATTGCTCTGCACACAGTACAGGGGAATCGGGCCTCATCTCGCATCGAGGGGGAAGTCTCATGGTTTTTCTCGAGTTGCGGCGGGAACCTGGGGTATATTCTCGAGTTACGACGGGGATGGCCCTTCCACCCACGTGTTTGTTCAGCCACGTCAGGACTCCTGCCTTGTTGCAAGGGACAACTCGGGATTCTCCTCGAGACTTGGCAGGGCAATTGGAACGCCTCTCCAGCTGAGGCGGGAGACCAAGGGTCCCTTTCCACGTGCCACAAGAATCCTGGGACTCCTATCAAGTTTCACGAGGAGTCAGGCATCGTCTCCTTTGGAGGCACTGATCTCCGCGTACCTCTGGAGTTTTCAAAGGATGTGAGGCCTCCGGTCGCGATGAGGTGGGGAAATAGGTCTTTCTCTGTGGTCTCCACAGGGGATTCAGACATCCTTTCATCTTGGGAGATGCAAGACGAGCCTGCATTCAAGTCACTGCAGGGATATCCAGCCTTATTTCGCGTCAGGGCATCGCGGTGTCCATTCCACTTGAGGCCGCAAACTCAGGGTCCCTCTCACATACCTAGAGCTGAGAGAAGCCTCCTCTTGAGGTGCTTGTGGTAAGGTGGTATTCCTCTGGAGTCGAAGCCAGGGACTAACCTCTCATCTCGAGTTGATTTTTGGCCCACGGAGCTCTTTCGTGTTGCTACAGTGACCTCAGGATCCCTCTAGCCTTGAAACAGTGTTCTTGGGGTTTCTCTGGAGTGCCATCAAGGAAATCAAGGCTCCTTTCATGTGTTATGTGCAAGACGGAATTGCTCTGCACGCAGTGCAGGGGAATCGGGCCTCATCTCGCGGCGAGGGGGAAGTCTCATGGTTTTTCTCGAGTTGCGGCGGGAACCTGGGGTATATTCTCCAGTTACGACGGGGATGGCCCTTCCACACACGTGTTTCTTCAGCGACGTCAGGACACCTGCCTAGTTGCGAGGGACAACTCTGGATTCTCCTCGAGGCTTGGCAGGGCAATTGGGACGCCTCTCCAGCTGAGGCGGGAGACCAAGTGTCCCGTTCCAAGTGCCACAGGAATCCTGGGACTCCAATCAAGTTTCACGAGGAGTCAGGCATCGTCTCCTTTGGAGGCACTGATCTCCGCGTACCTCTGGAGTTTTCAAAGGATGTGAGGCTATCGGTCGCGATGAGGTGGGGAACTAAGTCTTTCTCTGTGCTTTCCACAGGGGATTCAGACATCCTTTCGTCCTGGGAGATGCAAGACGAGCCTGCATTGAAGTCACTGCAGGGATATCCGGCCTTTTTTCGAGTCAGAGCATCGCGGTGTCCATTCCACTTGAGGCCGCAAACTCAGGGTCCCTCTCACATACCTAGAGCTGAGAGAAGCCTCCTCTTGAGGTGCTTGTGGTAAGGTGGTATTCCTCTGGAGACGAATCCAGGGACTAACCTCTCTTTTCGAGTTGATTTTTGGTCCACAGAGTTCTTTCGTGTTGCTACAGTGACCTCAGGATCCCTCTATCCTTGAAACAGTGTTCTTGGGGTTTCTCTGGAGTGCCATCAAGGAAATCAAGGCTCCTTTCATGTGTGATGTGCAAGACGGAATTGCTCTGCACGCAGTACAGGGGAATTGGGCCTCATCTCGCATCGAGGGGGAAGTCTCATGGTTTTTCTCGAGTTGCGGCGGGAACCTGGGGTATATTCTCGAGTTACGACGGGGATGGCCCTTCCACCCACGTGTTTGTTCAGCCACGTCAGGACTCCTGCCTTGTTGCGAGGGACAACTCGGGATTCTCCTCGAGGCTTGGCAGGGCAATTGGAACGCCTCTCCAGCTGAGGCGGGAGACCAAGGGTCCCTTTCCACGTGCCACAAGAATCCTGGGACTCCTATCAAGTTTCACGAGGAGTCAGGCATCGTCTCCTTTGGAGGCACTGATCTCCGCGTACCTCTGGAGTTTTCAAAGGATGTGAGGCCTCCGGTCGCGATGAGGTGGGGAACTAGGTGTTTCTCTGTGGTCTCCACAGGGGATTCAGACATCCTTTCTTCTTGGGAGATGCAAGACGAGTCTGCATTCAAGTCACTGCAGGGATATCCGGCCTTATTTCGAGTCAGGGCATCGCGGTGTCCATTCCACTTGAGGCCGCAAACTCAGGATCCCTCTCACATACCTAGAGCTGAGAGAAGCCTCCTCTTGAGGTGCTTGTGGTAAGGTGGTATTCCTCAGGAGTCGAAGCCAGGGACTAACCTCGCATCTCGTGTTGATTCTTGGTGCACGGAGCTCTTTCGTGTTGCTACAGTGACCTCAGGATCCCTCTAGCCTTGAAACAGTGTTCTTGGGGTTTCTCTGGAGTGCCATCAAGGAAATCAAGGCTCCTTTCATGTGTGATGTGCAACACAGAATTGCTCTGCACGCAGTGCAGGGGAATCGGGCCTCATCTCGCGGCGAGGGGGAAGTCTCATGGTTTTTCTCGAGTTGCGGCGGGAACCTGGGGTATATTCTCGAGTTACGACGGGGATGGCCCTTCCACCCACGTGTTTCTTCAGCCACGTCAGGACTCTTGCCTAATTGCGAGACACAACTCGGGATTCTCCTCGAAGCTTGGCAAGGCAATTGGGACGCCTCTCCAGCTGAGGCGGGAGACCAAGGGTCCCTTTCCACGTGCCACAGGAATCCTGGGACTCCTATCAAGTTTCACGAGGAGTCAGGCATCGTCTCCTTTGGAGGCACTGATCTCTGCGTACCTCTGGAGTTTTCAAAGGATGTGAGGCCTCCGGTCGCGATGAGGTGGGGAACTAGGTCTTTCTCTGTGGTCTCCACAGGGGATTCAGACATCCTTTCATCTTGGGAGATGCAAGACGAGCCTGCATTCAAGTCACTGCAGGGATATCCAGCCTTATTTCGCGTCAGGGCATCGCGGTGTCCATTCCACTTGAGGCCGCAAACTCAGGGTCCCTCTCACATACCTAGAGCTGAGAGAAGCCTCCTCTTGAGGTGCTTGTGGTAAGGTGGTATTCCTCTGGAGTCGAAGCCAGGGACTAACCTCTCATCTCGAGTTGATTTTTGGCCCACGGAGCTCTTTCGTTTTGCTACAGTGACCTCAGGATCCCTCTAGCCTTGAAACAGTGTTCTTGGGGTTTCTCTGGAGTGCCATCAAGGAAATCAAGGCTCCTTTCATGTGTGATGTGCAACACGGAATTGCTCTGCACGCAGTGCAGGGGAATCGGGCCTCATCTCGCGGCGAGGGGGAAGTCTCATGGTTTTTCTCGAGTTGCGGCGGGAACCTGGGGTATATTCTCGAGTTACGACGGGGATGGCCCTTCCACACACGTGTTTCTTCAGCGACGTCAGGATACCTGCCTAGTTGCGAGGGACAACTCTGGATTCTCCTCGAGGCTTGGCAGGGCAATTGGGACGCCTCTCCAGCTGAGGCGGGAGACCAAGTGTCCCATTCCAAGTGCCACAGGAATCCTGGGACTCCTATCAAGTTTCACGAGGAGTCAGGCATCGTCTCCTTTGGAGGCACTGATCTCCGCGTACCTCTGGAGTTTTCAAAGGATGTGAGGCTATCGGTCGCGATGAGGTGGGGAACTAAGTCTTTCTCTGTGCTTTCCACAGGGGATTCAGACATCCTTTCGTCCTGGGAGATGCAAGACGAGCCTGCATTGAAGTCACTGCAGGGATATCCGGCCTTATTTCGAGTCAGGGCATCGCGGTGTCCATTCCACTTGTGGCCGCAAACTCAGGGTCCCTCTCACATACCTAGAGCTGAGAGAAGCCTCCTCTTGAGGTGCTTGTGGTAAGGTGGTATTCCTCTGGACACGAATCCAGGGACTAACCTCTCTTTTCGAGTTGATTTTTGGTCCACGGAGTTCTTTCGTGTTGCTACAGTGACCTCAGGATCCCTCTATCCTTGAAACAGTGTTCTTGGGGTTTCGCTGGAGTGCCATCAAGGAAATCAAGGCTCCTTTCATGTGTGATGTGCAAGACGGAATTGCTCTGCACACAGTACAGGGGAATCGGGCCTCATCTCGCATCGAGGGGGAAGTCTCATGGTTTTTCTCGAGTTGCGGCGGGAACCTGGGGTATATTCTCGAGTTACGACGGGGATGGCCCTTCCACCCACGTGTTTGTTCAGCCACGTCAGGACTCCTGCCTTGTTGCAAGGGACAACTCGGGATTCTCCTCGAGACTTGGCAGGGCAATTGGAACGCCTCTCCAGCTGAGGCGGGAGACCAAGTGTCCCTTTCCACGTGCCACAAGAATCCTGGGACTCCTATCAAGTTTCACGAGGAGTCAGGCATCGTCTCCTTTGGAGGCACTGATCTCCGCGTACCTCTGGAGTTTTCAAAGGATGTGAGGCCTCCGGTCGCGATGAGGTGGGGAACTAGGTGTTTCTCTGTGGTCTCCACAGGGGATTCAGACATCCTTTCATCTTGGGAGATGCAAGACGAGCCTGCATTCAAGTCACTGCAGGGATATCCAGCCTTATTTCGCGTCAGGGCATCGCGGTGTCCATTCCACTTGAGGCCGCAAACTCAGGGTCCCTCTCACATACCTAGAGCTGAGAGAAGCCTCCTCTTGAGGTGCTTGTGGTAAGGTGGTATTCCTCTGGAGTCGAAGCCAGGGACTAACCTCTCATCTCGAGTTGATTTTTGGCCCACGGAGCTCTTTCGTGTTGCTACAGTGACCTCAGGATCCCTCTAGCCTTGAAACAGTGTTCTTGGGGTTTCTCTGGAGTGCCATCAAGGAAATCAAGGCTCCTTTCATGTGTTATGTGCAAGACGGAATTGCTCTGCACGCAGTGCAGGGGAATCGGGCCTCATCTCGCGGCGAGGGGGAAGTCTCATGGTTTTTCTCGAGTTGCGGCGGGAACCTGGGGTATATTCTCCAGTTACGACGGGGATGGCCCTTCCACACACGTGTTTCTTCAGCGACGTCAGGACACCTGCCTAGTTGCGAGGGACAACTCTGGATTCTCCTCGAGGCTTGGCAGGGCAATTGGGACGCCTCTCCAGCTGAGGCGGGAGACCAAGTGTCCCGTTCCAAGTGCCACAGGAATCCTGGGACTCCAATCAAGTTTCACGAGGAGTCAGGCATCGTCTCCTTTGGAGGCACTGATCTCCGCGTACCTCTGGAGTTTTCAAAGGATGTGAGGCTATCGGTCGCGATGAGGTGGGGAACTAAGTCTTTCTCTGTGCTTTCCACAGGGGATTCAGACATCCTTTCGTCCTGGGAGATGCAAGACGAGCCTGCATTGAAGTCACTGCAGGGATATCCGGCCTTTTTTCGAGTCAGAGCATCGCGGTGTCCATTCCACTTGAGGCCGCAAACTCAGGGTCCCTCTCACATACCTAGAGCTGAGAGAAGCCTCCTCTTGAGGTGCTTGTGGTAAGGTGGTATTCCTCTGGAGACGAATCCAGGGACTAACCTCTCTTTTCGAGTTGATTTTTGGTCCACAGAGTTCTTTCGTGTTGCTACAGTGACCTCAGGATCCCTCTATCCTTGAAACAGTGTTCTTGGGGTTTCTCTGGAGTGCCATCAAGGAAATCAAGGCTCCTTTCATGTGTGATGTGCAAGACGGAATTGCTCTGCACGCAGTACAGGGGAATTGGGCCTCATCTCGCATCGAGGGGGAAGTCTCATGGTTTTTCTCGAGTTGCGGCGGGAACCTGGGGTATATTCTCGAGTTACGACGGGGATGGCCCTTCCACCCACGTGTTTGTTCAGCCACGTCAGGACTCCTGCCTTGTTGCGAGGGACAACTCGGGATTCTCCTCGAGGCTTGGCAGGGCAATTGGAACGCCTCTCCAGCTGAGGCGGGAGACCAAGGGTCCCTTTCCACGTGCCACAAGAATCCTGGGACTCCTATCAAGTTTCACGAGGAGTCAGGCATCGTCTCCTTTGGAGGCACTGATCTCCGCGTACCTCTGGAGTTTTCAAAGGATGTGAGGCCTCCGGTCGCGATGAGGTGGGGAACTAGGTGTTTCTCTGTGGTCTCCACAGGGGATTCAGACATCCTTTCTTCTTGGGAGATGCAAGACGAGTCTGCATTCAAGTCACTGCAGGGATATCCGGCCTTATTTCGAGTCAGGGCATCGCGGTGTCCATTCCACTTGAGGCCGCAAACTCAGGATCCCTCTCACATACCTAGAGCTGAGAGAAGCCTCCTCTTGAGGTGCTTGTGGTAAGGTGGTATTCCTCAGGAGTCGAAGCCAGGGACTAACCTCGCATCTCGTGTTGATTCTTGGTGCACGGAGCTCTTTCGTGTTGCTACAGTGACCTCAGGATCCCTCTAGCCTTGAAACAGTGTTCTTGGGGTTTCTCTGGAGTGCCATCAAGGAAATCAAGGCTCCTTTCATGTGTGATGTGCAACACAGAATTGCTCTGCACGCAGTGCAGGGGAATCGGGCCTCATCTCGCGGCGAGGGGGAAGTCTCATGGTTTTTCTCGAGTTGCGGCGGGAACCTGGGGTATATTCTCGAGTTACGACGGGGATGGCCCTTCCACACACGTGTGTGTTCAGCCATGTCAGGACTCCTGCCTAGTTGCGAGGGACAACTCGGGATTCTCCTCGAGGCTTGGCAGGGCAATTGGGATGCCTCTCCAGCTGAGACGGGAGACCAAGGGTCCCTTTCCACGTGCCACAGGAATCCTGGGTCTCCTATCAAGTTTCACGAGGAGTCAGGCATCGTCTCCTTTGGAGGCACTCATCTCCGCATACCTCTGGAGTTTTCAAAGGATTTGAGGCCTCCTGTCGCGATGAGGTGGGGAACTAGGTCTTTCTCTGTGGTCTCCACAGGGGATTCAGACACCCTTTCGTCTTGGGAGATGCAAGACGAGCCTGCATTCCAGTCACTGCAGGGATATCCGGCCTTATTTCGAGTCAGGGCATCGCGGTGTCCATTCCACTTGAGGCCGCAAACTCAGGGTCCCTCTCACATACCTAGAGCTGAGAGAAGCCTCCTCTTGAGGTGCTTGTGGTAAGGTGGTATTCCTCTGGAGTCGAAGCCAGGGACTAACCTCTCATCTCGAGTTGATTTTTGGTCCACGGAGCTCTTTCGTGTTGCTACAGTGACTTCAGGATCCCTCTAGCCTTGAAACAGTGTTCTTGGGGTTTCTCTGGAGTGCCATGAAGGAAATCAAGGCTCCTTTCATGTGTGATGTGCAACACAGAATTGCTCTGCACGCAGTGCAGGGGAATCGGGCCTCATCTCGCGGCGAGGGGGAAGTCTCATGGTTTTTTTCGAGTTGCGGCGGGAACCTGAGGTATATTCTCGAGTTACGACGGGGATGGCCCTTCCACACACGTGTTTGTTCAGCCACGTCAGGACTCTTGCCTAGTTGCGAGACACAACTCGGGATTCTCCTTGAGGCTTGGCAAGGCAATTGGGACGCCTCTCCAGCTGAGACGGGAGACCAAGGGTCCCTTTCCACGTGCCACAGGAATCCTGGGACTCCTATCAAGTTTCACGAGGAGTCAGGCATCGTCTCCTTTGGAGGCACTGATCTCCGCGTACCTCTGGAGTTTTCAAAGGATGTGAGGCCTCCGGTCGCGATGAGGTGGGGAACTAGGTCTTTCTCTGTGGTCTCCACAGGGGATTCAGACATCCTTTCATCTTGGGAGATGCAAGACGAGCCTGCATTCAAGTCACTGCAGGGATATCCAGCCTTATTTCGCGTCAGGGCATCGTGGTGTCCATTCCACTTGAGGCCGCAAACTCAGGGTCCCTCTCACATACCTAGAGCTGAGAGAAGCCTCCTCTTGAGGTGCTTGTGGTAAGGTGGTATTCCTCTGAATCGAAGCCAGGGACTAACCTCTCATCTCGAGTTGAATTTTGGCCGACGGAGCTCTTTCGTGTTGCTACAGTGACCTCAGGATCCCTCTAGCCTTGAAACAGTGTTCTTGGGGTTTCTCTGGAGTGCCATCAAGGAAATCAAGGCTCCTTTCATGTGTGATGTGCAACACGGAATTGCTCTGCACGCAGTGCAGGGGAATCGGGCCTCATCTCGCGGCGAGGGGGAAGTCTCATGGTTTTTCTCGAGTTGCGGCGGGAACCTGGGGTATATTCTCGAGTTACGACGGGGATGGCCCTTCCACACACGTGTGTGTTCAGCCATGTCAGGACTCCTGCCTTGTTGCGAGGGACAACTCGGGATTCTCCTCGAGGCTTTGCAGGGCAATTGGGACGCCTCTCCAGCTGAGACGGGAGACCAAGGGTTCCTTTCCACGTGCCACAGGAATCCTGGGTCTCCTATCAAGTTTCACGAGGAGTCAGGCATCGTCTCCTTTGGAGGCACTGATCTCCGCGTACCTCTGGAGTTTTCAAAGGATTTGAGGCCTCCGGTCGCGATGAGGTGGGGAACTAGGTGTTTCTCTGTGGTCTCCACAGGGGATTCAGACATCCTTTCTTCTTGGGAGATGCCAGACGAGCCTGCATTCAAGTCACTGCAGGGATATCCGGCCTTATTTCGAGTCAAGGCATCGCGGTGTCCATTCCACTTGAGGCCACAAACTCAGGATCCCTCTCACATACCTAGAGCTGAGAGAAGCCTCCTCTTGAGGTGCTTGTGGTAAGGTGGTATTCCTCAGGAGTCGAAGCCAGGGACTAACCTCTCATCTCGTGTTGATTCTTGTTCCACGGAGCTCTTTCGTGTTGCTACAGTGACCTCAGGATCCCTCTAGCCTTGAAACAGTGTTCTTGGGGTTTCTCTGGAGTGCCATCAAGGAAATCAAGGCTCCTTTCATGTGTGATGTGCAACACGGAATTGCTCTGCACGCAGTGCAGGGGAATCGGGCCTCATCTCGCGGCGAGGGGGAAGTCTCATGGTTTTTCTCGAGTTGCGGCGGGAACCTGGGGTATATTCTCGAGTTACGACGGGGATGGCCCTTCCACCCACGTGTTTCTTCAGCGACGTCAGGACTCCTGCCTACTTGCGAGGGACAACTCGGGATTCTCCTCGAGGCTTTGCAGGGCAATTGGGACGCCTCTCCAGCTGAGACGGGAGACCAAGGGTCCCTTTCCACGTGCACATTAATCCTGGGTCTCCTATCAAGTTTCACGAGGAGTCAGGCATCGTCTCCTTTGGAGGCACTGATCTCCGCATACCTCTGGAGTTTTCAAAGGATTTGAGGCCTCCTGTCGCGATGAGGTGGGGAACTAGGTCTTTCTCTGTGGTCTCCACTGGGGATTCAGACATCCTTTCGTCTTGGGAGATGCAAGACGAGCCTGCATTCCAGTCACTGCAGGGATATCCGGCCTTATTTCGAGTCAGGGCATCGCGGTGTCCATTCCACTTGAGGCCACAAACTCAGGGTCCCTCTCACATACCTAGAGCTGAGAGAAGCCTCCTCTTGAGGTGCTTGTGGTAAGGTGGTATTCCTCTGGAGTCGAAGCCAGGGACTAACCTCTCATCTCGAGTTGATTTTTGGCCCACGGAGCTCTTTCGTGTTGCTACAGTGACCTCAGGATCCCTCTAGCCTTGAAACAGTGTTCTTGGGGTTTCTCTGGAGTGCCATCAAGGAAATCAAGGCTCCTTTCATGTGTGATGTGCAACACGGAATTGCTCTGCACGCAGTGCAGGGGAATCGGGCCTCATCTCGCGGCGAGGGGGAAGTCTCATGGTTTTTCTCGAGTTGCGGCGGGAACCTGGGGTATATTCTCGAGTTACGACGGGGATGGCCCTTCCACACACGTGTTTCTTCAGCGACGTCAGGACTCCCGACTAGTTGCGAGGGACAACTCTGGATTCTCCTCGAGGCTTGGCAGGGCAATTGGGACGCCTCTCCAGCTGAGGCGGGAGACCAAGTGTCCCTTTCCAAGTGCCACAGGAATCCTGGGACTCCTATCAAGTTTCACGAGGAGTCAGGCATCGTCTCCTTTGGAGGCACTGATCTCCGCGTACCTCTGGAGTTTTCAAGGATGTGAGGCTATCGGTCGCGATGAGGTGGGGAACTAAGTCTTTCTCTGTGCTTTCCACAGGGGATTCAGACATCCTTTCGTCCTGGGAGATGCAAGACGAGCCTGCATTGAAGTCACTGCAGGGATATCCGGCCTTATTTCGAGTCAGGGCATCGCGGTGTCCATTCCACTTGAGGCCGCAAACTCAGGGTCCCTCTCACATACCTAGAGCTGAGAGAAGCCTCCTCTTGAGGTGCTTGTGGTAAGGTGGTATTCCTCTGGAGACGAATCCAGGGACTAACCTCTCTTTTCGAGTTGATTTTTGGTCCACAGAGTTCTTTCGTGTTGCTACAGTGACCTCAGGATCCCTCTATCCTTGAAACAGTGTTCTTGGGGTTTCTCTGGAGTGCCATCAAGGAAATCAAGGCTCCTTTCATGTGTGATGTGCAAGACGGAATTGCTCTGCACGCAGTACAGGGGAATCGGGCCTCATCTCGCATCGAGGGGGAAGTCTCATGGTTTTTCTCGAGTTGCGGCGGGAACCTGGGGTATATTCTCGAGTTACGACGGGGATGGCCCTTCCACCCACGTGTTTCTTCAGCCACGTCAGGACTCCTGCCTAGTTGCGAGGGACAACTCGGGATTCTCCTCGAGGCTTGGCAAGGCCATTGGGACGCCTCTCCAGCTGAAGCGGGAGACCAAGTGTCCCTTTCCACGTGCCACAGGAATCCTGGGACTCCTATCAAGTTTCACGAGGAGTCAGGCATCGTCTCCTTTGGAGGCACTGATCTCCGCGTACCTCTGGAGTTTTCAAAGGATGTGAGGCCTCCGGTCGCGATGAGGTGGGGAACTAGGTCTTTCCCTGTGGTCTCCACAGGGGATTCAGACATCCTTTCATCTTGGGAGATGCAAGACGAGCCTGCATTCAAGTCACTGCAGGGATATCCAGCCTTATTTCGCGTCAGGGCATCGCGGTGTCCATTCCACTTGAGGGCGCAAACTCAGGGTCCCTCTCACATACCTAGAGCTGAGAGAAGCCTCCTCTTGAGGTGCTTGTGGTAAGGTGGTATTCCTCTGGACACGAATCCAGGGACTAACCTCTCTTTTCGAGTTGATTTTTGGTCCACAGAGTTCTTTCGTGTTGCTACAGTGACCTCAGGATCCCTCTAGCCTTGAAACAGTGTTCTTGGGGTTTCTCTGGAGTGCCATCAAGGAAATCAAGGCTCCTTTCATGTGTGATGTGCAAGACGGAATTGCTCTGCACGCAGTACAGGGGAATCGGGCCTCATCTCGCATCGAGGGGGAAGTCTCATGGTTTTTCTCGAGTTGCGGCGGGAACCTGGGGTATATTCTCGAGTTACGACGGGGATGGCCCTTCCACACACGTGTTTGTTCAGCCACGTCAGGACTCCTGCCTAGTTGCGAGGGACAACTCGGGATTCTCCTCGAGGCTTGGCAGGGCAATTGGAACGCCTCTCCAGCTGAGGCGGGAGACCAAGGGTCCCTTTCCACGTGCCACAAGAATCCTGGGACTCCTATCAAGTTTCACGAGGAGTCAGGCATCGTCTCCTTTGGAGGCACTGATCTCCGCGTACCTCTGGAGTTTTCAAAGGATGTGAGGCCTCCGGTAGCGATGACGTGGGGAACTAGGTGTTTCTCTGTGGTCTCCACTGGGGATTCAGACATCCTTTCTTCTTGGGAGATGCAAGACGAGCCTGCATTCACGTCACTGCAGGGATATCCGGCCTTATTTCGAGTCAGAGCATTGCGGTGTCCATTCCACTTGAGGCCGCAAACTCAGGGTCCCTCTCACATACCTAGAGCTGAGAGAAGCCTCCTCTTGAGGTGCTTGTGGTAAGGTGGTATTCCTCTGGAGACGAATCCAGGGACTAACCTCTCTTTTCGAGTTGATTTTTGGTCCACAGAGTTCTTTCGTGTTGCTACAGTGACCTCAGGATCCCTCTAGCCTTGAAACAGTGTTCTTGGGGTTTCTCTGGAGTGCCATCAAGGAAATCAAGGCTCCTTTCATGTGTGATGTGCAAGACGGAATTGCTCTGCACGCAGTACAGGGGAATCGGGCCTCATCTCGCATCGAGGGGGAAGTCTCATGGTTTTTCTCGAGTTGCGGCGGGAACCTGGGGTATATTCTCGAGTTACGACGGGGATGGCCCTTCCACCCACGTGTTTGTTCAGCCCCGTCAGGACTCCTGCCTTGTTGCGAGGGACAACTCGGGATTCTCCTCGAGGCTTGGCAGGGCAATTGGAACGCCTCTCCAGCTGAGGCGGGAGACCAAGGGTCCCTTTCCACGTGCCACAAGAATCCTGGGACTCCTATCAAGTTTCACGAGGAGTCAGGCATCGTCTCCTTTGGAGGCACTGATCTCCGCGTACCTCTGGAGTTTTCAAAGGATGTGAGGCCTCCGGTCGCGATGAGGTGGGGAACTAGGTCTTTCTCTGTGGTCTCCACAGGGGATTCAGACATCCTTTCTTCTTGGGAGGTACAAGACGAGCCTGCATTCAAGACACTGCAGGGATATCCGGCCTTATTTCGAGTCAGGGCATCGCGGTGTCCATTCCACTTGAGGCCGCAAACTCAGGATCCCTCTCACATACCTAGAGCTGAGAGAAGCCTCCTCTTGAGGTGCTTGTGGTAAGGTGGTATTCCTCAGGAGTCGAAGCCAGGGACTAACCTCGCATCTCGTGTTGATTCTTGGTGCACGAAGCTCTTTCGTGTTGCTACAGTGACCTCAGGATCCCTCTAGCCTTGAAACAGTGTTCTTGGGGTTTCTCTGGAGTGCCATCAAGGAAATCAAGGCTCCTTTCATGTGTGATGTGCAACACAGAATTGCTCTGCACGCAGTGCAGGGGAATCGGGCCTCATCTCGCGGCGAGGGGGAAGTCTCCTGGTTTTTCTCGAGTTGCGGCGGGAACCTGGGGTATATTCTCGAGTTACGACGGGGATGGCCCTTCCACACACGTGTGTGTTCAGCCATGTCAGGACTCCTGCCTAGTTGCGAGGGACAACTCGGGATTCTCCTCGAGGCTTTGCAGGCAATTGGGACGCCTCTCCAGCTGAGACGGGAGACCAAGGGTCCCTTTCCACGTGCCACAGGAATCCTGGGTCTCCTATCAAGTTTCACGAGGAGTCAGGCATCGTCTCCTTTGGAGGCACTGATCTCCGCGTACCTCTGGAGTTTTCAAAGGATGTGAGGCCTCCGGTCGCGATGAGGTGGGGAACTAGGTCTTTCTCTGTGGTCTCCACAGGGGATTCAGACATCCTTTCATCTTGGGAGATGCAAGACGAGCCTGCATTCAAGTCACTGCAGGGATATCCAGCCTTATTTCGCGTCAGGGCATCGTGGTGTCCATTCCACTTGAGGCCGGAAACTCAGGGTCCCTCTCACATACCTAGAGCTGAGAGAAGCCTCCTCTTGAGGTGCTTGTGGTAAGGTGGTATTCCTCTGGAGTCGAAGCCAGGGACTAACCTCTCATCTCGAGTTGATTTTTGGTCCACGGAGCTCTTTCGTGTTGCTACAGTGACCTCAGGATCCCTCTATCCTTGAAACAGTGTTCTTGGGGTTTCTCTGGAGTGCCATCAAGGAAATCAAAGCTCCTTTCATGTGTGATGTGCAACACGGAATTGCTCTGCACGCAGTGCAGGGGAATCGGGCCTCATCTCGCGGCGAGGGGGAAGTCTCATGGTTTTTCTCGAGTTGCGGCGGGAACCTGGGGTATATTCTCGAGTTACGACGGGGATGGCCCTTCCACCCACGTGTTTGTTCAGCCACGTCAGGACTCCTGCCTAGTTGCGAGGGACAACTCGGGATTCTCCTCGAGGCTTGGCAGGGCAATTGGAACGCCTCTCCAGCTGAGGCGGGAGACCAAGGGTCCCTTTCCACGTGCCATAAGAATCCTGGGACTCCTATCAAGTTTCACGAGGAGTCAGGCATCGTCTCCTTTGGAGGCACTGATCTCCGCGTACCTCTGGAGTTTTCAAAGGATGTGAGGCCTGCGGTCGCGATGAGGTGGGGAACTAGGTGTTTCTCTGTGGTCTCCACAGGGGATTCAGACATCCTTTCGTCTTGGGAGATGCAAGACGAGCCTGCATTCAAGTCACTGCAGGGATATCCGGCCTTATTTCGAGTCAGGGCATCGCGGTGTCCATTCCACTTGAGGCCGCAAACTCAGGATCCCTCTCACATACCTAGAGCTGAGAGAAGCCTCCTCTTGAGGTGCTTGTGGTAAGGTGGTATTCCTCAGGAGTCGAAGCCAGGGACTAACCTTTCATATCGTGTTGATTCTTGGTCCACGCAGCTCTTTCGTGTTGCTACAGTGACCTCAGGATCCCTCTAGCCTTGAAACAGTGTTCTTGGGGTTTCTCTGGAGTGCCATCAAGGAAATCAAGGCTCGTTTCATGTGTGATGTGCAACACGGAATTGCTCTGCATGCAGTGCAGGGGAATCGGGCCTCATCTCGCGGCGAGGGGGAAGTCTCATGGTTTTTCTCGAGTTGCGGCGGGAACCTGGGGTATATTCTCGAGTTACGACGGGGATGGCCCTTCCACCCACGTGTTTCTTCAGCGACGTCAGGACTCCTGCCTACTTGCGAGGGACAACTCGGGATTCTCCTCGAGGCTTTGCAGGGCAATTGGGACGCCTCTCCAGCTGAGACGGGAGACCAAGTGTCCCTTTCCACGTGCCACAGGAATCCTGGGTCTCCTATCAAGTTTCACGAGGAGTCAGGCATCGTCTCCTTTGGAGGCACTGGTCTCCGCATACCTCTGGAATTTTCAAAGGATTTGAGGCCTCCTGTCGCGATGAGGTGGGGAACTAGGTCTTTCTCTGTGGTCTCCACAGGGGATTCAGACACCCTTTCGTCTTGGGAGATGCAAGACGAGCCTGCATTCCAGTCACTGCAGGGATATCCGGCCTTATTTCGAGTCAGGTCATCGAGGTGTCCATTCCACCTGAAGCCGCAAACTCAGGGTCCCTCTCACATACCTAGAGCTGAGAGAAGCCTCCTCTTGAGGTGCTTGTGGTAAGGTGGTATTCCTCTGGAGTCGAAGCCAGGGACTAACCTCTCATCTCGAGTTGATTTTTGGCCCACGGAGCTCTTTCGTGTTGCTACAGTGACCTCAGGATCCCTCTAGCCTTGAAACAGTGTTCTTGGGGTTTCTCTGGAGTGCCATGAAGGAAATCAAGGCTCCTTTCATGTGTGATGTGCAACACAGAATTGCTCTGCACGCAGTGCAGGGGAATCGGGCCTCATCTCGCGGCGAGGGGGAAGTCTCATGGTTTTTCTCGAGTTGCGGCGGGAACCTGGGGTATATTCTCGAGTTACGACGGGGATGGCCCTTCCACACACGTGTTTGTTCAGCCCCGTCAGGACTCTTGCCTAGTTGCGAGACACAACTCGGGATTCTCCTCGAGGCTTGGCAAGGCAATTGGGACGCCTCTCCAGCTGAGGCGGGAGACCAAGGGTCCCTTTCCACGTGCCACAGGAATCCTGGGACTCCTATCAAGTTTCACGAGGAGTCAGGCATAGTCTCCTTTGGAGGCACTGATCTCCGCGTACCTCTGGAGTTTTCAAAGGATGTGAGGCCTCCGGTCGCGATGAGGTGGGGAACTAGGTCTTTCTCTGTGGTCTCCACAGGGGATTCAGACATCCTTTCTTCTTGGGAGATGCAAGACGAGCCTGCATTCAAGTCACTGCAGGGATATCCAGCCTTATTTCGCGTCAGGGCATCGCGGTGTCCATTCCACTTGAGGCCGCAAACTCAGGGTCCCTCTCACATACCTAGAGCTGAGAGAAGCCTCCTCTTGAGGTGCTTGTGGTAAGGTGGTATTCCTCTGGAGTCGAAGCCAGGGACTAACCTCTCATCTCGAGTTGATTGTTGGCCCCCGGAGCTCTTTCGTGTTGCTACAGTGACCTCAGGATCCCTCTAGCCTTGAAACAGTGTTCTTGGGGTTTCTCTGGAGTGCCATCAAGGAAATCAAGGCTCCTTTCATGTGTGATGTGCAACACGGAATTGCTCTGCACGCAGTGCAGGGGAATCGGGCCTCATCTCGCGGCGAGGGGGAAATCTCATGGTTTTTCTCGAGTTGCGGCGGGAACCTGGGGTATATTCTCGAGTTACGACGGAGATGGCCCTTCCACCCACGTGTTTCTTCAGCGACGTCAGGACTCCTGCCTAGTTGTGAGGGACAACTCTGGATTCTCCTCGAGGCTTAGCAGGGCAATTGGGACGCCTCTCCAGCTGAGGCGGGAGACCGAGGGTCCCTTTCCACGTGCCACAGGAATCCTGGGACTCCTATCAAGTTTCACGAGGAGTCAGGCATCGTCTCCTTTGCAGGCACTGATCTCCGCGTACCTCTGGAGTTTTCAAAGGATGTGAGGCTATCGGTCGCGATGAGGTGGGGAACTAAGTCTTTCTCTGTGCTTTCCACAGGGGATTCAGACATCCTTTCGTCCTGGGAGATGCAAGACGAGCCTGCATTGAAGTCACTGCAGGGATATCCGGCCTTATTTCGAGTCAGGGCATCGCGGTGTCCATTCCACTTGAGGCCGCAAACTCAGGGTCCCTCTCACATACCTAGAGCTGAGAGAAGCCTCCTCTTGAGGTGCTTGTGGTAAGGTGGTATTCCTCTGGAGACGAATCCAGGGACTAACCTCTCTTTTCGAGTTGATTTTTGGTCCACAGAGTTCTTTCATGTTGCTACAGTGACCTCAGGATCCCTCTAGCCTTGAAACAGTGTTCTTGGGGTTTCTCTGGAGTGCCATCAAGGAAATCAAGGCTCCTTTCATGTGTGATGTGCAAGACGGAATTGCTCTGCACGCAGTGCAGGGGAATCGGGCCTCATCTCGCGGCGAGGGGGAAGTCTCATGGTTTTTCTCGAGTTGCGGCGGGAACCTGGGGTATATTCTCGAGTTACGACGGGGATGGCCCTTCCACCCACGTGTTTGTTCAGCCACGTCAGGACTCCTGCCTAGTTGCGAGGGACAACTCGGGATTCTCCTCGAGGCTTGGCAGGGCAATTGGAACGCCTCTCCAGCTGAGGCGGGAGACCAAGGGTCCCTTTCCACGTGCCACAAGAATCCTGGGACTCCTATCAAGTTTCACGAGGAGTCAGGCATCGTCTCCTTTGGAGGCACTGATCTCCGCGTACCTCTGGAGTTTTCAAAGGATGTGAGGCCTGCGGTCGCGATGAGGTGGGGAACTAGGTTTTTCTCTGTGGTCTCAACAGGGGATTCAGACATCCTTTCTTCTTGGGAGATGCAAGACGAGCCTGCATTCAAGTCACTGCAGGGATATCCGGCCTTATTTCGAGTCAGGGCATCGCGGTGTCCATTCCACTTGAGGCCGCAAACTCAGGATCCCTCTCACATACCTAGAGCTGAGAGAAGCCTCCTCTTGAGGTGCTTGTGGTAAGGTGGTATTCCTCAGGGGTCGAAGCCAGGGACTAACCTTTCATATCGTGTTGATTCTTGGTCCACGCAGCTCTTTCGTGTTGCTACAGTGACCTCAGGATCCCTCTAGCCTTGAAACAGTGTTCTTGGGGTTTCTCTGGAGTGCCATCAAGGAAATCAAGGCTCCTTTCATGTGTGATGTGCAACACGGAATTGCTCTGCACGCAGTGCAGGGGAATCGGGCCTCATCTCGCGGCGAGGGGGAAGTCTCATGGTTTTTCTCGAGTTGCGGCGGGAACCTGGGGTATATTCTCGAGTTACGACGGGGATGGCCCTTCCACCCACGTGTTTCTTCAGCGACGTCAGGACTCCTGCCTACTTGCGAGGGACAACTCGGGATTCTCCTCGAGGCTTTGCAGGGCAATTGGGACGCCTCTCCAGCTGAGACGGGAGACCAAGGGTCCCTTTCCACGTGCCACAGAAATCCTGGGTCTCCTATCAAGTTTCACGAGGAGTCAGGCATCGTCTCCTTTGGAGGCACTGGTCTCCGCATACCTCTGGAATTTTCAAAGGATTTGAGGCCTCCTGTCGCGATGAGGTGGGGAACTAGGTCTTTCTCTGTGGTCTCCACAGGGGATTCAGACACCCTTTCGTCTTGGGAGATGCAAGACGAGCCTGCATTCCAGTCACTGCAGGGATATCCGGCCTTATTTCGAGTCAGGTCATCGCGGTGTCCATTCCACCTGAGGCCGCAAACTCAGGGTCCCTCTCACATACCTAGAGCTGAGAGAAGCCTCCTCTTGAGGTGCTTGTGGTAAGGTGGTATTCCTCTGGAGTCGAAGCCAGGGACTAACCTCTCATCTCGAGTTGATTTTTGGCCCACGGAGCTCTTTCGTGTTGCTACAGTGACCTCAGGATCCCTCTATCCTTGAAACAGTGTTCTTGGGGTTTCTCTGGAGTGCCATGAAGGAAATCAAGGCTCCTTTCATGTGTGATGTGCAACACAGAATTGCTCTGCACGCAGTGCAGGGGAATCGGGCCTCATCTCGCGGCGAGGGGGAAGTCTCATGGTTTTTCTCGAGTTGCGGCGGGAACCTGGGGTATATTCTCGAGTTACGACGGGGATGGCCCTTCCACACACGTGTTTGTTCAGCCCCGTCAGGACTCTTGCCTAGTTGCGAGACACAACTCGGGATTCTCCTCGAGGCTTGGCAAGGCAATTGGGACGCCTCTCCAGCTGAGGCGGGAGACCAAGGGTCCCTTTCCACGTGCCACAGGAATCCTGGGACTCCTATCAAGTTTCACGAGGAGTCAGGCATAGTCTCCTTTGGAGGCACTGATCTCCGCGTACCTCTGGAGTTTTCAAAGGATGTGAGGCCTCCGGTCGCGATTAGGTGGGGAACTAGGTCTTTCTCTGTGGTCTCCACAGGGGATTCAGAAATCCTTTCTTCTTGGGAGATGCAAGACGAGCCTGCATTCAAGTCACTGCAGGGATATCCAGCCTTATTTCGCGTCAGGGCATCGCGGTGTCCATTCCACTTGAGGCCGCAAACTCAGGGTTCCTCTCACATACCTAGAGCTGAGAGAAGCCTCCTCTTGAGGTGCTTGTGGTAAGGTGGTATTCCTCTGGAGTCGAAGCCAGGGACTAACCTCTCATCTCGAGTTGATTGTTGGCCCCCGGAGCTCTTTCGTGTTGCTACAGTGACCTCAGGATCCCTCTAGCCTTGAAACAGTGTTCTTGGGGTTTCTCTGGAGTGCCATCAAGGAAATCAAGGCTCCTTTCATGTGTGATGTGCAACACGGAATTGCTCTGCACGCAGTGCAGGGGAATCGGGCCTCATCTCGCGGCGAGGGGGAAGTCTCATGGTTTTTCTCGAGTTGCGGCGGGAACCTGGGGTATATTCTCGAGTTACGACGGGGATGGCCCTTCCACCCACGTGTTTGTTCAGCCACGTCAGGACTCCTGCCTAGTTGCGAGGGACAACTCGGGATTCTCCTCGAGGCTTGGCAGGGCAATTGGAACGCCTCTCCAGCTGAGGCGGGAGACCAAGGGTCCCTTTCCACGTGCCATAAGAATCCTGGGACTCCTATCAAGTTTCACGAGGAGTCAGGCATCGTCTCCTTTGGAGGCACTGATCTCCGCGTACCTCTGGAGTTTTCAAAGGATGTGAGGCCTGCGGTCGCGATGAGGTGGGGAACTAGGTGTTTCTCTGTGATCTCCACAGGGGATTCAGACATCCTTTCGTCTTGGGAGATGCAAGACGAGCCTGCATTCAAGTCACTGAAGGGATATCCGGCCTTATTTCGAGTCAGGGCATCGCGGTGTCCATTCCACTTGAGGCCGCAAACTCAGGATCCCTCTCACATACCTAGAGCTGAGAGAAGCCTCCTCTTGAGGTGCTTGTGGTAAGGTGGTATTCCTCAGGAGTCGAAGCCAGGGACTAACCTTTCATATCGTGTTGATTCTTGGTCCACGCAGCTCTTTCGTGTTGCTACAGTGACCTCAGGATCCCTCTAGCCTTGAAACAGTGTTCTTGGGGTTTCTCTGGAGTGCCATCAAGGAAATCAAGGCTCGTTTCATGTGTGATGTGCAACACGGAATTGCTCTGCACGCAGTGCAGGGGAATCGGGCCTCATCTCGTGGCGAGGGGGAAGTCTCATGGTTTTTCTCGAGTTGCGGCGGGAACCTGGGGTATATTCTCGAGTTACGACGGGGATGGCCCTTCCACCCACGTGTTTCTTCAGCGACCTCAGGACTCCTGCCTACTTGCGAGGGACAACTCGGGATTCTCCTCGAGGCTTTGCAGGGCAATTGGGACGCCTCTCCAGCTGAGACGGGAGACCAAGTGTCCCTTTCCACGTGCCACAGGAATCCTGGGTCTCCTATCAAGTTTCACGAGGAGTCAGGCATCGTCTCCTTTGGAGGCACTGGTCTCCGCATACCTCTGGAATTTTCAAAGGATTTGAGGCCTCCTGTCGCGATGAGGTGGGGAACTAGGTCTTTCTCTGTGGTCTCCACAGGGGATTCAGACACCCTTTCGTCTTGGGAGATGCAAGACGAGCCTGCATTCCAGTCACTGCAGGGATATCCGGCCTTATTTCGAGTCAGGTCATCGCGGTGTCCATTCCACCTGAGGCCGCAAACTCAGGGTCCCTCTCACATACCTAGAGCTGAGAGAAGCCTCCTCTTGAGGTGCTTGTGGTAAGGTGGTATTCCTCTGGAGTCGAAGCCAGGGACTAACCTCTCATCTCGAGTTGATTTTTGGCCCACGGAGCTCTTTCGTGTTGCTACAGTGACCTCAGGATCCCTCTAGCCTTGAAACAGTGTTCTTGGGGTTTCTCTGGAGTGCCATGAAGGAAATCAAGGCTCCTTTCATGTGTGATGTGCAACACAGAATTGCTCTGCACGCAGTGCAGGGGAATCGGGCCTCATCTCGCGGCGAGGGGGAAGTCTCATGGTTTTTCTCGAGTTGCGGCGGGAACCTGGGGTATATTCTCGAGTTACGACGGGGATGGCCCTTCCACACACGTGTTTGTTCAGCCCCGTCAGGACTCTTGCCTAGTTGCGAGACACAACTCGGGATTCTCCTCGAGGCTTGGCAAGGCAATTGGGACACCTCTCCAGCTGAGGCGGGAGACCAAGGGTCCCTTTCCACGTGCCACAGGAATCCTGGGACTCCTATCAAGTTTCACGAGGAGTCAGGCATAGTCTCCTTTGGAGGCACTGATCTCCGCGTACCTCTGGAGTTTTCAAAGGATGTGAGGCCTCCGGTCGCGATGAGGTGGGGAACTAGGTCTTTCTCTGTGGTCTCCACAGGGGATTCAGACATCCTTTCTTCTTGGGAGATGCAAGACGAGCCTGCATTCAAGTCACTGCAGGGATATCCAGCCTTATTTCGCGTCAGGGCATCGCGGTGTCCATTCCACTTGAGGCCGCAAACTCATGGTCCCTCTCACATACCTAGAGCTGTGAGAAGCCTCCTCTTGAGGTGCTTGTGGTAAGGTGGTATTCCTCTGGAGTCGAAGCCAGGGACTAACCTCTCATCTCGAGTTGATTGTTGGCCCCCGGAGCTCTTTCGTGTTGCTACAGTGACCTCAGGATCCCTCTAGCCTTGAAACAGTGTTCTTGGGGTTTCTCTGGAGTGCCATCAAGGAAATCAAGGCTCCTTTCATGTGTGATGTGCAACACGGAATTGCTCTGCACGCAGTGCAGGGGAATCGGGCCTCATCTCGCGGCGAGGGGGAAATCTCATGGTTTTTCTCGAGTTGCGGCGGGAACCTGGGGTATATTCTCGAGTTACGACGGAGATGGCCCTTCCACCCACGTGTTTCTTCAGCGACGTCAGGACTCCTGCCTAGTTGTGAGGGACAACTCTGGATTCTCCTCGAGGCTTGGCAGGGCAATTGGGACGCCTCTCCAGCTGAGGCGGGAGACCGAGGGTCCCTTTCCACGTGCCACAGGAATCCTGGGACTCCTATCAAGTTTCACGAGGAGTCAGGCATCGTCTCCTTTGGAGGCACTGATCTCCGCGTACCTCTGGAGTTTTCAAAGGATGTGAGGCTATCGGTCGCGATGAGGTGGGGAACTCCGTCTTTCTCTGTGCTTTCCACAGGGGATTCAGACATCCTTTCATCCTGGGAGATGCAAGACGAGCCTGCATTGAAGTCACTGCAGGGATATCCGGCCTTATTTCGAGTCAGGGCATCGCGGTGTCCATTCCACTTGAGGCCGCAAACTCAGGGTCCCTCTCACATACCTAGAGCTGAGAGAAGCCTCCTCTTGAGGTGCTTGTGGTAAGGTGGTACTCCTCTGGAGACGAATCCAGGGACTAACCTCTCTTTTCGAGTTGATTTTTGGTCCACAGAGTTCTTTCGTGTTGCTACAGTGACCTCAGGATCCCTCTAGCCTTGAAACAGTGTTCTTGGGGTTTCTCTGGAGTGCCATCAAGGAAATCAAGGCTCCTTTCATGTGTGATGTGCAAGACGGAATTGCTCTGCACGCAGTGCAGGGGAATCGGGCCTCTTCTCGCGGCGAGGGGGAAGTCTCATGGTTTTTCTCGAGTTGCGGCGGGAACCTGGGGTATATTCTCGAGTTACGACGGGGATGGCCCTTCCACCCACGTGTTTCTTCAGCGACGTCAGGACTCCTGCCTAGTTGCGAGGGACAACTCTGGATTCTCCTCGAGGCTTTGCAGGGCAATTGGGACGCCTCTCCAGCTGAGACGGGAGACCAAGTGTCCCTTTCCACGTGCCACAGGAATCCTGGGTCTCCTATCAAGTTTCACGAGGAGTCAGGCATCGTCTCTTTTGGAGGCACTGGTCTCCGCATACCTCTGGAATTTTCAAAGGATTTGAGGCCTCCTGTCGCGATGAGGTGGGGAACTAGGTCTTTCTCTGTGGTCTCCACAGGGGATTCAGACACCCTTTCGTCTTGGGAGATGCAAGACGAGCCTGCATTCCAGTCACTGCAGGGATATCCGGCCTTATTTCGAGTCAGGTCATCGCGGTGTCCATTCCACCTGAGGCCGCAAACTCAGGGTCCCTCTCACATACCTAGAGCTGAGAGAAGCCTCCTCTTGAGGTGCTTGTGGTAAGGTGGTATTCCTCTGGAGTCGAAGCCAGGGACTAACCTCTCATCTCGAGTTGATTTTTGGCCCACGGAGCTCTTTCGTGTTGCTACAGTGACCTCAGGATCCCTCTAGCCTTGAAACAGTGTTCTTGGGGTTTCTCTGGAGTGCCATGAAGGAAATCAAGGCTCCTTTCATGTGTGATGTGCAACACAGAATTGCTCTGCACGCAGTGCAGGGGAATCGGGCCTCATCTCGCGGCGAGGGGGAAGTCTCATGGTTTTTCTCGAGTTGCGGCGGGAACCTGGGGTATATTCTCGAGTTACGACGGGGATGGCCCTTCCACACACGTGTTTGTTCAGCCCCGTCAGGACTCTTGCCTTGTTGCGAGACACAACTCGGGATTCTCCTCGAGGCTTGGCAAGGCAATTGGGACGCCTCTCCAGCTGAGGCGGGAGACCAAGGGTCCCTTTCCACGTGCCACAGGAATCCTGGGACTCCTATCAAGTTTCACGAGGAGTCAGGCATAGTCTCCTTTGGAGGCACTGATCTCCGCGTACCTCTGGAGTTTTCAAAGGATGTGAGGCCTCCGGTCGCGATGAGGTGGGGAACTAGGTCTTTCTCTGTGGTCTCCACAGGGGATTCAGACATCCTTTCTTCTTGGGAGATGCAAGACGAGCCTGCATTCAAGTCACTGCAGGGATATCCAGCCTTATTTCGCGTCAGGGCATCGCGGTGTCCATTCCACTTGAGGCCGCAAACTCAGGGTCCCTCTCACATACCTAGAGCTGAGAGAAGCCTCCTCTTGAGGTGCTTTTGGTAAGGTGGTATTCCTCTGGAGTCGAAGCCAGGGACTAACCTCTCATCTCGAGTTGATTTTTGGCCCCCGGAGCTCTTTCGTGTTGCTACAGTGACCTCAGGATCCCTCTAGCCTTGAAACAGTGTTCTTGGGGTTTCTCTGGAGTGCCATCAAGGAAATCAAGGCTCCTTTCATGTGTGATGTGCAACACGGAATTGCTCTGCACGCAGTGCAGGGGAATCGGGCCTCATCTCGCGGCGAGGGGGAAGTCTCATGGTTTTTCTCGAGTTGCGGCGGGAACCTGGGGTATATTCTCGAGTTACGACGGGGATGGCCCTTCCACCCACGTGTTTCTTCAGCGACGTCAGGACTCCTGCCTAGTTGTGAGGGACAACTCTGGATTCTCCTCGAGGCTTGGCAGGGCAATTGGGACGCCTCTCCAGCTGAGGCGGGAGACCGAGGGTCCCTTTCCACGTGCCACAGGAATCCTGGGACTCCTATCAAGTTTCACGAGGAGTCAGGCATCGTCTCCTTTGGAGGCAGTGATCTCCGAGTACCTCTGGAGTTTTCAAAGGATGTGAGGCTATCGGTCGCGATGAGGTGGGGAACTAAGTCTTTCTCTGTGCTTTCCACAGGGGATTCAGACATCCTTTCGTCCTGGGAGATGCAAGACGAGCCTGCATTGAAGTCACTGCAGGGATATCCGGCCTTATTTCGAGTCAGGGCATCGCGGTGTCCATTCCACCTGAGGCCGCAAACTCAGGGTCCCTCTCACATACCTAGAGCTGAGAGAAGCCTCCTCTTGAGGTGCTTGTGGTAAGGTGGTATTCCTCTGGAGTCGAAGCCAGGGACTAACCTCTCATCTCGAGTTGATTTTTGGCCCACGGAGCTTTTTCGTGTTGCTACAGTGACCTCAGGATCCCTCTAGCCTTGAAACAGTGTTCTTGGGGTTTCTCTGGAGTGCCATGAAGGAAATCAAGGCTCCTTTCATGTGTGATGTGCAACACAGAATTGCTCTGCACGCAGTGCAGGGGAATCGGGCCTCATCTCGCGGCGAGGGGGAAGTCTCATGGTTTTTCTCGAGTTGCGGCGGGAACCTGGGGTATATTCTCGAGTTACGACGGGGATGGCCCTTCCACACACGTGTTTGTTCAGCCCCGTCAGGACTCTTGCCTAGTTGCGAGACACAACTCGGGATTCTCCTCGAGGCTTGGCAAGGCAATTGGGACGCCTCTCCAGCTGAGGCGGGAGACCAAGGGTCCCTTTCCACGTGCCACAGGAATCCTGGGACTCCTATCAAGTTTCACGAGGAGTCAGGCATCGTCTCCTTTGGAGGCACTGATCTCCGCGTACCTCTGGAGTTTTCAAAGGATGTGAGGCCTCCGGTCGCGATGAGGTGGGGAACTAGGTCTTTCTCTGTGGTCTCCACAGGGGATTCAGACATCCTTTCTTCTTGGGAGATGCAAGACGAGCCTGCATTCAAGTCACTGCAGGGATATCCAGCCTTATTTTGCGTCAGGGCATCGCGGTGTCCATTCCACTTGAGGCCGCAAACTTAGCGTCCCTCTCACATACCTAGAGCTGAGAGAAGCCTCCTCTTGAGGTGCTTGTGGTAAGGTGGTATTCCTCTGGAGTCGAAACCAGGGACTAACCTCTCATCTCGAGTTGATTGTTGGCCCCCGGAGCTCTTTCGTGTTGCTACAGTGACCTCAGGATCCCTCTAGCCTTGAAACAGTGTTCTTGGGGTTTCTCTGGAGTGCCATCAAGGAAATCAAGGCTCCTTTCATGTGTGATGTGCAACACGGAATTGCTCTGCACGCAGTGCAGGGGAATCGGGCCTCATCTCGCGGCGAGGGGGAAGTCTCATGGTTTTTCTCGAGTTGCGGCGGGAACCTGGGGTATATTCTCGAGTTACGACGGGGATGGCCCTTCCACCCACGTGTTTCTTCAGCGACGTCAGGACTCCTGCCTAGTTGTGAGGGACAACTCTGGATTCTCCTCGAGGCTTGGCAGGGCAATTGGGACGCCTCTCCAGCTGAGGCGGGAGACCGAGGGTCCCTTTCCACGTGCCACAGGAATCCTGGGACTCCTATCAAGTTTCACGAGGAGTCAGGCATCGTCTCCTTTGGAGGCACTGATCTCCGCGTACCTCTGGAGTTTTCAAAGGATGTGAGGCTATCGGTCGCGATGAGGTGGGGAACTAAGTCTTTCTCTGTGCTTTCCACAGGGGATTCAGACATCCTTTCGTCCTGGGAGATGCAAGACGAGCCTGCATTCAAGTCACTGCAGGGATATCCGGCCTTATTTCGAGTCAGGGCATCGCGGTGTCCATTCCACTTGAGACCGCAAACTCAGGGTCCCTCTCACATACCTAGAGCTGAGAGAAGCCTCCTCTTGAGGTGCTTGTGGTAAGGTGGTATTCCTCTGGAGACGAATCCAGGGACTAACCTCTCTTTTCGAGTTGATTTTGGTCCACAGAGTTCTTTCGTGTTGCTACAGTGACCTCAGGATCCCTCTATCCTTGAAACAGTGTTCTTGGGGTTTCTCTGGAGTGCCATCAAGGAAATCAAGGCTCCTTTCATGTGTGATGTGCAAGACGGAATTGCTCTGCACGCAGTACAGGGGAATCGGGCCTCATCTCGCATCGAGGGGGAAGTCTCATGGTTTTTCTCGAGTTGCGGCGGGAACCTGGGGTATATTCTCGAGTTACGACGGGGATGGCCCTTCCACCCACGTGTTTGCTCAGCCACGTCAGGACTCCTTCCTAGTTGCGAGGGACAACTCGGGATTCTCCTAGAGGCTTGGCAGGGCAGTTGGAACGCCTCTCCAGCTGAGGCGGGAGACCAAGGGTCCGTTTCCACGTGCCACAAGAATCCTGGGACTCCTATCAAGTTTCACGAGGAGTCAGGCATCGTCTCCTTTGGAGGCACTGATCTCCGCGTACCTCTGGAGTTTTCAAAGGATGTGAGGCCTCCGGTCGCGATCAGGTGGGGAACTAGGTGTTTCTCTGTGGTCTCCACAGGGGATTCAGACATCCTTTCTTCTTGGGAGATGCAAGACGAGCCTGCATTCAAGTCACTGCAGGGATATCCGGCCTTATTTCGAGTCAGGGCATCGCGGTGTCCATTCCACTTTAGGCCGCAAACTCAGGATCCCTCTCACATACCTAGAGCTGAGAGAAGCCTCCTCTTGAGGTGCTTGTGGTAAGGTGGTATTCCTCAGGAGTCGAAGCCAGGGACTAACCTTTCATATCGTGTTGATTCTTGGTCCACGCAGCTCTTTCGTGTTGCTACAGTGACCTCAGGATACCTCTAGCCTTGAAACAGTGTTCTTGGGGTTTCTCTGGAGTGCCATCAAGAAAATCAAGGCTCCTTTCATGTGTGATGTGCAACACGGAATTGCTCTGCACGCAGTGCAGGGGAATCGGGCCTCATCTCGCGGCGAGGGGGAAGTCTCATGGTTTTTCTCGAGTTGCGGCGGGAACCTGGGGTATATTCTCGAGTTACGACGGGGATGGCCCTTCCACCCACGTGTTTCTTCAGCGACGTCAGGACTCCTGCCTAGTTGCGAGGGACAACTCTGGATTCTCCTCGAGGCTTTGCAGGGCAATTGGGACGCCTCTCCAGCTGAGACGGGAGACCAAGTGTCCCTTTCCACGTGCCACAGGAATCCTGGGTCTCCTATCAAGTTTCACGAGGAGTCAGGCATCGTCTCCTTTGGAGGCACTGGTCTCCGCATACCTCTGGAATTTTCAAAGGATTTGAGGCCTCCTGTCGCGATGAGGTGGGGAACTAGGTCTTTCTCTGTGGTCTCCACAGGGGATTCAGACACCCTTTCGTCTTGGGAGATGCAAGACGAGCCTGCATTCCAGTCACTGCAGGGATATCCGGCCTTATTTCGAGTCAGGTCATCGCGGTGTCCATTCCACCTGAGGCCGCAAACTCAGGGTCCCTCTCACATACCTAGAGCTGAGAGAAGCCTCCTCTTGAGGTGCTTGTGGTAAGGTGGTATTCCTCTGGAGTCGAAGCCAGGGACTAACCTCTCATCTCGAGTTGATTTTTGGTCCACGGAGCTCTTTCGTGTTGCTACAGTGACCTCAGGATCCCTCTAGCCTTGAAACAGTGTTCTTGGGGTTTCTCTGGAGTGCCATGAAGGAAATCAAGGCTCCTTTCATGTGTGATGTGCAACACAGAATTGCTCTGCACGCAGTGCAGGGGAATCGGGCCTCATCTCGCGGCGAGGGGGAAGTCTCATGGTTTTTCTCGAGTTGCGGCGGGAACCTGGGGTATATTCTCGAGTTACGACGGGGATGGCCCTTCCACACACGTGTTTGTTCAGCCCCGTCAGGACTCTTGCTTTGTTGCGAGACACAACTCGGGATTCTCCTCGAGGCTTGGCAAGGCAATTGGGACGCCTCTCCAGCTGAGGCGGGAGACCAAGGGTCCCTTTCCACGTGCCACAGGAATCCTGGGACTCCTATCAAGTTTCACGAGGAGTCAGGCATAGTCTCCTTTGGAGGCACTGATCTCCGCGTACCTCTGGAGTTTTCAAAGGATGTGAGGCCTCCGGTCGCGATGAGGTGGGGAACTAGGTCTTTCTCTGTGGTCTCCACAGGGGATTCAGACATCCTTTCTTCTTGGGAGATGCAAGACGAGCCTGCATTCAAGTCACTGCAGGGATATCCAGCCTTATTTCGCGTCAGGGCATCGCGGTGTCCATTCCACTTGAGGCCGCAAACTCAGGGTCCCTCTCACATACCTAGAGCTGAGAGAAGCCTCCTCTTGAGGTGCTTGTGGTAAGGTGGTATTCCTCTGGAGTCGAAGCCAGGGACTAACCTCTCATCTCGAGTTGATTGTTGGCCCCCGGAGCTCTTTCGTGTTGCTACAGTGACCTCAGGATCCCTCTAGCCTTGAAACAGTGTTCTTGGGGTTTCTCTGGAGTGCCATCAAGGAAATCAAGGCTCCTTTCATGTGTGATGTGCAACACGGAATTGCTCTGCACGCAGTGCAGGGAAATCGGGCCTCATCTCGCGGCGAGGGGGAAGTCTCATGGTTTTTCTCGAGTTGCGGTCGGAACCTGGGGTATATTCTCGAGTTACGACGGAGATGGCCCTTCCACCCACGTGTTTCTTCAGCGACGTCAGGACTCCTGCCTAGTTGTGTGGGACAACTCTGGATTCTCCTCGAGGCTTGGCAGGGCAATTGGGACGCCTCTCCAGCTGAGGCGGGAGACCGAGGGTCCCTTTCCACGTGCCACAGGAATCCTGGGACTCCTATCAAGTTTCACGAGGAGTCAGGCATCGTCTCCTTTGGAGGCACTGATCTCCGCGTACCTCTGGAGTTTTCAAAGGATGTGAGGCCTCCGGTCGCGATGAGGTGGGGAACTAGGTGTTTCTCTGTGCTTTCCACAGGGGATTCAGACATCCTTTCGTCCTGGGAGATGCAAGACGAGCCTGCATTGAAGTCACTGCAGGGATATCCGGCCTTATTTCGAGTCAGGGCATCGCGGTGTCCATTCCACTTGAGGCCGCAAACTCAGGGTCCCTCTCACATACCTAGAGCTGAGAGAAGCCTCCTCTTGAGGTGCTTGTGGTAAGGTGGTATTCCTCTGGAGACGAATCCAGGGACTAACCTCTCTTTTCGAGTTGATTTTTGGTCCACAGAGTTCTTTCGTGTTGCTACAGTGACCTCAGGATCCCTCTATCCTTGAAACAGTGTTCTTGGGGTTTCTCTGGAGTGCCATCAAGGAAATCAAGGCTCCTTTCATGTGTGATGTGCAAGACGGAATTGCTCTGCACGCAGTGCAGGGGAATCGGGCCTCATCTCGCGGCGAGGGGGAAGTCTCATGGTTTTTCTCGAGTTGCGGCGGGAACCTGGGGTATATTCTCGAGTTACGACGGGGATGGCCCTTCCACCCACGTGTTTGTTCAGCCACGTCAGGACTCCTGCCTAGTTGCGAGGGACAACTCGGGATTCTCCTCGAGGCTTGGCAGGGCAATTGGAACGCCTCTCCAGCTGAGGCGGGAGACCAAGGGTCCCTTTCCACGTGCCACAAGAATCCTGGGACTCCTATCAAGTTTCACGAGGAGTCAGGCATCGTCTCCTTTGGAGGCACTGATCTCCGAGTACCTCTGGAGTTTTCAAAGGATGTGAGGCCTGCGGTCGCGATGAGGTGGGGAACTAGGTCTTTCTCTGTGGTCTCCACAGGGGATTCAGACATCCTTTCGTCTTGGGAGATGCAAGACGAGCCTGCATTCCAGTCACTGCAGGGATATCCGGCCTTATTTCGAGTCAGGTCATCGCGGTGTCCATTCCACCTGAGGCCGCAAACTCAGGGTCCCTCTCACATACCTAGAGCTGAGAGAAGCCTCCTCTTGAGGTGCTTGTGGTAAGGTGGTATTCCTCTGGAGTCGAAGCCAGGGACTAACCTCTCATCTCGAGTTGATTTTTGGCCCACGGAGCTCTTTCGTGTTGCTACAGTGACCTCAGGATCCCTCTAGCCTTGAAACAGTGTTCTTGGGGTTTCTCTGGAGTGCCATGAAGGAAATCAAGGCTCCTTTCATGTGTGATGTGCAACACAGAATTGCTCTGCACGCAGTGCAGGGGAATCGGGCCTCATCTCGCGGCGAGGGGGAAGTCTCATGGTTTTTCTCGAGTTGCGGCGGGAACCTGGGGTATATTCTCGAGTTACGACGGGGATGGCCCTTCCACACACGTGTTTGTTCAGCCCCGTCAGGACTCTTGCCTAGTTGCGAGACACAACTCGGGATTCTCCTCGAGGCTTGGCAAGGCAATTGGGACGCCTCTCCAGCTGAGGCGGGAGACCAAGGGTCCCTTTCCACGTGCCACAGGAATCCTGGGACTCCTATCAAGTTTCACAAGGAGTCAGGCATAGTCTCCTTTGGAGGCACTGATCTCCGCGTACCTCTGGAGTTTTCAAAGGATGTGAGGCTTCCGGTCGCGATGAGGTGGGGAACTAGGTCTTTCTCTGCGGTCTCCACAGGGGATTCAGACATCCTTTCTTCTTGGGAGATGCAAGACGAGCCTGCATTCAAGTCACTGCAGGGATATCCAGCCTTATTTCGCGTCAGGGCATCGCGGTGTCCATTCCACTTGAGGCCGCAAACTCAGGGTCCCTCTCACATACCTAAAGCTGAGAGAAGCCTCCTCTTGAGGTGCTTGTGGTAAGGTGGTATTCCTCTGGAGTCGAAGCCAGGGACTAACCTCTCATCTCGAGTTGATTGTTGGCCCCCGGAGCTCTTTCGTGTTGCTACAGTGACCTCAGGATCCCTCTAGCCTTGAAACAGTGTTCTTGGGGTTTCTCTGGAGTGCCATCAAGGAAATCAAGGCTCCTTTCATGTGTGATGTGCAACACGGAATTGCTCTGCACGCAGTGCAGGGGAATCGGGCCTCATCTCGCGGCGAGGGGGAAGTCTCATGGTTTTTCTCGAGTTGCGGCGGGAACCTGGGGTATATTCTCGAGTTACGACGGGGATGGCCCTTCCACCCACGTGTTTCTTCAGCGACGTCAGGACTCCTGCCTAGTTGCGAGGGACAACTCTGGATTCTCCTCGAGGCTTGGCAGGGCAATTGGGACGCCTCTCCAGCTGAGGCGGGAGACCGAGGGTCCCTTTCCACGTGCCGCAGGAATCCTGGGACTCCTATCAAGTTTCACGAGGAGTCAGGCATCGTCTCCTTTGGAGGCACTGATCTCCGCGTACCTCTGGAGTTTTCCAAGGATGTGAGGCTATCGGTCGCAATGAGGTGGGGAACTAAGTCTTTCTCTGTGCTTTCCACAGGGGATTCAGACATCCTTTCGTCCTGGGAGATGCAAGACGAGCCTGCATTGAAGTCACTGCAGGGATATCCGGCCTTATTTCGAGTCAGGTCATCGCGGTGTCCATTCCACTTGAGGCCGCAAACTCAGGGTCCCTCTCACATACCTAGAGCTGAGAGAAGCCTCCTCTTGAGGTGCTTGTGGTAAGGTGGTATTCCTCTGGAGACGAATCCAGGGACTAACCTCTCTTTTCGAGTTGATTTTTGGTCCACAGAGTTCTTTCGTGTTGCTACAGTGACCTCAGGATCCCTCTAGCCTTGAAACAGTGTTCTTGGGGTTTCTCTGGAGTGCCATCAAGGAAATCAAGGCTCCTTTCATGTGTGATGTGCAAGACGGAATTGCTCTGCACGCAGTACAGGGGAATCGGGCCTCATCTCGCATCGAGGGGGAAGTCTCATGGTTTTTCTCGAGTTGCGGCGGGAACCTGGGGTATATTCTCGAGTTACGACGGGGATGGCCCTTCCACCCACGTGTTTGCTCAGCCACGTCAGGACTCCTTCCTAGTTGCGAGGGACAACTCGGGATTCTCCTAGAGGCTTGGCAGGGCAGTTGGAACGCCTCTCCAGCTGAGGCGGGAGACCAAGGGTCCGTTTCCACGTGCCACAAGAATCCTGGGACTCCTATCAAGTTTCACGAGGAGTCAGGCATCGTCTCCTTTGGAGGCACTGATCTCCGCGTACCTCTGGAGTTTTCAAAGGATGTGAGGCCTCCGGTCGCGATCAGGTGGGGAACTAGGTGTTTCTCTGTGGTCTCCACAGGGGATTCAGACATCCTTTCTTCTTGGGAGATGCAAGACGAGCCTGCATTGAAGTCACTGCAGGGATATCCGGCCTTATTTCCAGTCAGGGCATCGCGGTGTCCATTCCACTTGAGGCCGCAAACTCAGGGTCCCTCTCACATACCAAGAGCTGAGAGAAGCCTCCTCTTGAGGTGCTTGTGGTAAGATGGTATTCCTCTGGAGACGAATCCAGGGACTAACCTCTCTTTTCGAGTTGATTTTTGGTCCACAGAGTTCTTTCGTGTTGCTACAGTGACCTCAGGATCCCTCTAGCCTTGAAACAGTGTTCTTGGGGTTTCTCTGGAGTGCCATGAAGGAAATCAAGGCTCCTTTCATGTGTGATGTGCAAGACGGAATTGCTCTGCACGCAGTACAGGGGAATCGGGCCTCATCTCACATCGAGGGGGAAGTTTCATGGTTTTTCTCGAGTTGCGGTGGGAACCTGGGGTATATTCTCGAGTTACGACGGGGATGGCCCTTCCACCCACGTGTTTCTTCAGCGACGTCAGGACTCCTGCCTAGTTGCGAGGGACAACTCGGGATTCTCCTGGAGGCTTGGCAGGGCAATTGGAACGCCTCTCCAGCTGAGGCGGGAGACCAAGGGTCCCTTTCCACGTGCCACAAGAATCCTGGGACTCCTATCAAGTTTCACGAGGAGTCCGGCATCGTCTCCTTTGGAGGCACTGATCTCCGCGTACCTCTGGAGTTTTCAAAGGATGTGAGGCCTCCTGTCACGATGAGGTGGGGAACTAGGTGTTTCTCTGTGGTCTCCACAGGGGATTCAGACATCCTTTCATCTTGGGAGATGCAAGACGAGCCTGCATTCAAGTCACTGCAGGGATATCCAGCCTTATTTCGCGTCAGGGCATCGCGGTGTCCATTCCACTTGAGGCCGCAAACTCAGGGTCCCTCTCACATACCTAGAGTTGAGAGAAGCCTCCTCTTGAGGTGCTTGTGGTAAGGTGGTATTCCTCTGGAGTCGAAGCCAGGGACTAACCTCTCATCTCGAGTTGATTTTTGGCCCACGGAGCTCTTTCCTGTTGCTACAGTGACCTCAGGATCCCTCTAGCCTTGAAACAGTGTTCTTGGGGTTTCTCTGGAGTGCCATCAAGGAAATCAAGGCTCCTTTCATGTGTGATGTGCAACACGAAATTGCTCTGCACGCAGTGCAGGGGAATCGGGCCTCATCTCGCGGCGAGGGGGAAGTCTCATGGTTTTTCTCGAGTTGCGGCGGGAACCTGGGGTATATTCTCGAGTTACGACGGGGATGGCCCTTCCACCCACGTGTTTCTTCAGCGACGTCAGGACTCCTGCCTAGTTGCGAGGGACAACTCTGGATTCTCCTCGAGGCTTGGCAGGGCAATTGGGACGCCTCTCCAGCTGAGGCGGGAGACCAAGTGTCCCTTTCCAAGTGCCACAGGAATCCTGGGACTCCTATCAAGTTTCACGAGGAGTCAGGCATCGTCTCCTTTGGAGGCACTGATCTCCGCGTACCTCTGGAGTTTTCAAAGGATGTGAGGCTATCGGTCGCGATGAGGTGGGAAACTAAGTCTTTCTCTGTGCTTTCCACAGGGGATTCAGACATCCTTTCGTCCTGGGAGATGCAAGACGAGCCTGCATTGAAGTCACTGCAGGGATATCCGGCCTTATTTCGAGTCAGGGCATCGCGGTGTCCATTCCACTTGAGGCCGCAAACTCAGGGTCCCTCTCACATACCTAGAGCTGAGAGAAGCCTCCTCTTGAGGTACTTGTGGTAAGGTGGTATTCCTCTGGAGACGAATCCAGGGACTAACCTCTCTTTTCGAGTTGATTTTTGGTCCACAGAGTTCTTTCGTGTTGCTACAGTGACCTCAGGATCCCTCTAGCCTTGAAACAGTGTTCTTGGGGTTTCTCTGGAGTGCCATCAAGGAAATCAAGGCTCCTTTCATGTGTGATGTGCAAGACGGAATTGCTCTGCACGCAGTACAGGGGAATCGGGCCTCATTTCGCATCGAGGGGGAAGTCTCATGGTTTTTCTCGAGTTGCGGCAGGAACCTGGGGTATATTCTCGAGGTACGGCGGGGATGGCCCTTCCAAACACGTGTTTGTTCAGCCACGTCAGGACTCCTGCCTAGTTGCGAGGGACAACTCGGGATTCTCCTCGAGGCTTGGCAGGGCAATTGGAACGCCTCTCCAGCTGAGGCGGGAGACCAAGGGTCCCTTTCCACGTGCCACAAGAATCCTGGGACTCCTATCAAGTTTCACGAGGAGTCAGGCATCGTCTCCTTTGGAGGCACTGATCTCCGCATACCTCTGGAGTTTTCAAAGGATGTGAGGCCTCCGGTCGCGATGAGGTGGGGAACTAGGTCTTTCTCTGTGGTCTCCACAGGGGATTCAGACACCCTTTCGTCTTGGGAGATGCAAGACGAGCCTGCATTCCAGTCACTGCAGGGATATCCGGCCTTATTTCGAGTCAGGGCATCGCGGTGTCCATTCCATTTGAGGCCGCAAACTCAGGGTCCCTCTCACATACCTAGAGCTGAGAGAAGCCTCCTCTTGAGGTGTTTGTGGTAAGGTGGTATTCCTCTGGAGTCGAAGCCAGGGACTAACCTCTCATCTCGAGTTGATTTTGGGTCCACGGAGCTCTTTCGTGTTTCTACAGTGACCTCAGGATCCCTCTAGCCTTGAAACAGTGTTCTTGGGGTTTCTCTGGAGTGCCATCAAGGAAATCAAGGCTCCTTTCATGTGTGATGTGCAACACAGAATTGCTCTGCACGCAGTGCAGGGGAATCGGGCCTCATCTCGCGGCGAGGGGGAAGTCTCATGGTTTTTCTCGAGTTGCGTCGGGAACCTGGGGTATATTCTCGAGTTACGACGGGGATGGCCCTTCCACACATGTGTTTGTTCAGCCATGTCAGGACTCTTGCCTAGTTGCGAGACACAACTCGGGATTCTCCTCGAGGCTTGGCAAGGCAATTGGGACGCCTCTCCAGCTGAGGCGGGAGACCAAGGGTCCCTTTCCACGTGCCACAGGAATCCTGGGACTCCTATCAAGTTTCACGAGGAGTCAGGCATCGTCTCCTTTGGAGGCACTGATCTCCGCGTACCTCTGGAGTTTTCAAAGGATGTGAGGCCTCCGGTCGCGACGAGGTGGGGGACTAGGTCTTTCTCTGTGGTCTCCACAGGGGATTCAGACATCCTTTCATCTTGGGAGATGCAAGACGAGCCTGCATTCCAGTCACTGCAGGGATATCCGGCCTTATTTCGAGTCAGGGCATCGCGGTGTCCATTCCACTTGAGGCCGCAAACTCAGGGTCCCTCTCACATACCTAGAGCTGAGAGAAGCCTCCTCTTGAGGTGCTTGTGGTAAGGTGGTATTCCTCTGGAGTCGAAGCCAGGGACTAACCTCTCATCTCGAGTTGATTTTTGGCCCACGGAGCTCTTTCGTGTTGCTACAGTGACCTCAGGATCCCTCTAGCCTTGAAACAGTGTTCTTGGGGTTTCTCTGGAGTGCCATCAAGGAAATCAAGGCTCCTTTCATGTGTGATGTGCAACACGGAATTGCTCTGCACGCAGTGCAGGGGAATCGGGCCTCATCTCGCGGCGAGGGGGAAGTCTCATGGTTTTTCTCGAGTTGCGGCGGGAACCTGGGGTATATTCTCGAGTTACGACGGGGATGGCCCTTCCACACACGTGTTTCTTCAGCGACGTCAGGACTCCCGCCTAGTTGTGAGGGACAACTCTGGATTCTCCTCGAGGCTTGGCAGGGCAATTGGGACGCCTCTCCAGCTGAGGCGGGAGACCAAGTGTCCCTTTCCAAGTGCCACAGGAATCCTGGGACTCCTATCAAGTTTCACGAGGAGTCAGGCATCGTCTGCTTTGGAGGCACTTATCTCCGCGTACCTCTGGAGTTTTCAAAGGATGTGAGGCTATCGGTCGCGATGAGGTGGGGAACTAAGTCTTTCTCTGTGCTTTCCACAGGGGATTCAGACATCCTTTCGTCCTGGGAGATGCAAGACGAGCCTGCATTGAAGTCACTGCAGGGATATCCAGCCTTATTTCGAGTCAGGGCATCGCGGTGTCCATTCCACTTGAGGCCGCAAACTCAGGGTCCCTCTCACATACCTAGAGCTGAGAGAAGCCTCCTCTTGAGGTGCTTGTGGTAAGGTGGTATTCCTCTGGAGACGAATCCAGGGACTAACCTCTCTTTTCGAGTTGATTTTTGGTCCACAGAGTTCTTTCGTGTTGCTACAGTGACCTCAGGATCCCTCTATCCTTGAAACAGTGTTCTTGGGGTTTCTCTGGAGTGCCATCAAGGAAATCAAGGCTCCTTTCATGTGTGATGTGCAAGACGGAATTGCTCTGCACGCAGTACAGGGGAATCGGGCCTCATCTCGCGGCGAGGGGGAAGTCTCATGGTTTTTCTCGAGTTGCGGCGGGAACCTGGGGTATATTCTCGAGTTACGACGGGGATGGCCCTTCCACCCACGTGTTTGTTCAGCCACGTCAGGACTCCTGCCTAGTTGCGAGGGACAACTCGGGATTCTCCTCAAGGCTTGGCAAGGCCATTGGGACGCCTCTCCAGCTGAGGCGGGAGACCAAGGGTCCCTTTCCACGTGCCACAGGAATCCTGGGACTCCTATCAAGTTTCACGAGGAGTCAGGCATCGTCTCCTTTGGAGGCACTGATCTCCGCGTACCTCTGGAGTTTTCAAAGGATGTGAGGCCTCCGGTCGCGATGAGGTGGGGAACTAGGTCTTTCCCTGTGGTCTCTACAGGGGATTCAGACATCCTTTCATCTTGGGAGATGCAAGACGAGCCTGCATTCAAGTCACTGCAGGGATATCCAGCCTTATTTCGCGTCAGGGCATCGCGGTGTCCATTCCACTTGAGGCCGCAAACTCAGGGTCCCTCTCACATACCTAGAGCTGAGAGAAGCCTCCTCTTGAGGTGCTTGTGGTAAGGTGGTATTCCTCTGGACACGAATCCAGGGACTAACCTCTCTTTTCGAGTTGATTTTTGGTCCACAGAGTTCTTTCGTGTTGCTACAGTGACCTCAGGATCCCTCTATCCTTGAAACAGTGTTCTTGGGGTTTCTCTGGAGTGCCATCAAGGAAATCAAGGCTCCTTTCATGTGTGATGTGCAAGACGGAATTGCTCTGCACGCAGTACAGGGGAATCGGGCCTCATCTCGCATCGAGGGGGAAGTCTCATGGTTTTTCTCGAGTTGCGGCGGGAACCTGAGGTATATTCTCGAGTTACGACGGGGATGGCCCTTCCACCCACGTGTTTGTTCAGCCACGTCAGGACTCCTGCCTAGTTGCGAGGGACAACTCGGGATTCTCCTCGAGGCTTGGCAGGGCAATTGGAACGCCTCTCCAGCTGAGGCGGGAGACCAAGGGTCCCTTTCCACGTGCCACAAGAATCCTGGGACTCCTATCAAGTTTCACGAGGAGTCAGGCATCGTCTCCTTTGGAGGCACTGATCTCCGCGTACCTCTGGAGTTTTCAAAGGATGTGAGGCCTCCGGTAGCGATGAGGTGGGGAACTAGGTGTTTCTCTGTGGTCTCCACAGGGGATTCAGACATCCTTTCTTCTTGGGAGATGCAAGACGAGCCTGCATTCACGTCACTGCAGGGATATCCGGCCTTATTTCGAGTCAGGGCATCGCGGTGTCCATTCCACTTGAGGCCGCAAACTCAGGATCCCTCTCACATACCTAGAGCTGAGAGAAGCCTCCTCTTGAGGTGCTTGTGGTAAGGTGGTATTCCTCAGGAGTCGAAGCCAGGGACTAACCTCTCATCTCGTGTTGATTCTTGGTCCACGGAGCTCTTTCGTGTTGCTACAGTGACCTCAGGATCCCTCTAGCCTTGAAACAGTGTTCTTGGGGTTTCACTGGAGTGCCATCAAGGAAATCAAGGCTCCTTTCTTGTGTGATGTGCAAGACGGAATTGCTCTGCACGCAGTACAGGGGAATCGGGCCTCATCTCGCATCGAGGGGGAAGTCTCATGGTTTTTCTCGAGTTGCGGCGGGAACCTGGGGTATATTCTCGAGTTACGACGGGGATGGCCCTTCCACCCACGTGTTTGTTCAGCCACGTAAGGACTCCTGCCTAGTTGCGAGGGACAACTCGGGATTCTCCTCGAGGCTTGACAGGGCAATTGGAACGCCTCTCCAGCTGAGGCGGGAGACCAAGGGTCCCTTTCCACGTGCCACAAGAATCCTGGGACTCCTATCAAGTTTCACGAGGAGTCAGGCATCGTCTCCTTTGGAGGCACTGATCTCCGCGTACCTCTGGAGTTTTCAAAGGATGTGAGGCCTCCGGTCGCGATGAGGTGGGGAACTAGGTGTTTCTCTGTGGTCTCCAAAGGGGATTCAGACATCCTTTCTTCTTGGGAGATGCAAGACGAGCCTGCATTGAAGTCACTGCAGGGATATCCGGCCTTATTTCGCATCAGGGCATCGCGGTGTCCATTCCACTTGAGGCCGCAATCTCAGGATCCCTCTCACATACCTAGAGCTGAGAGAAGCCTCCTCTTGAGGTGCTTGTGGTAAGGTGGTATTCCTCAGGAGTCGAAGCCAGGGACTAACCTCTCATCTTGTGTTGATTCTTGGTCCACGGAGCTCTTTCGTGTTGCTACAGTGACCTCAGGATCCCTCTAGCCTTGAAACAGTGTTCTTGGGGTTTCTCTGGAGTGCCATCAAGGAAATCAAGGCTCCTTTCATGTGTGATGTGCAACACGGAATTGCTCTGCACGCAGTGCAGGGGAATCGGGCCTCATCTCGCGGCGAGGGGGAAGTATCATGGTTTTTCTCGAGTTGCGATGGGAACCTGGGGTATATTCTCGAGTTACGACGGGGATGGCCCTTCCACACACGTGTGTGTTCAGCCATGTCAGGACTCCTGCCTAGTTGCGAGGGACAACTCGGGATTCTCCTCGAGGCTTTGCAGGTCAATTGGGACGCCTCTCCAGCTGAGGCGGGAGACCAAGGGTCCCTTTCCACGTGCCACAGGAATCCTGGGTCTCCTATCAAGTTTCACGAGGAGTCAGGCATCGTCTCCTTTGGAGGCACTGATCTCCGCATACCTCTGGAGTTTTCAAAGGATTTGAGGCCTCCTGTCACGATGAGGTGGGGAACTAGGTCTTTCTCTGTGGTCTCCACAGGGGATTCAGACACCCTTTCGTCTTGGGAGATGCAAGACGAGCCTGCATTCCAGTCACTGCAGGGATATCCGGCATTATTTCTAGTCAGGGCATCGCGGTGTCCATTCCACTTGAGGCCGCAAACTCAGGGTCCCTCTCACATACCTAGAGCTGAGAGAAGCCTCCTCTTGAGGTGCTTGTGGTAAGGTGGTATTCCTCTGGAGTCGAAGCCAGGGACTAACCTCTCATCTCGAGTTGATTTTTGGTCCACGGAGCTCTTTCGTGTTGCTACAGTGACCTCAGGATCCCTCTAGCCTTGAAACAGTGTTCTTGGGGTTTCTCTGGAGTGCCATCAAGGAAATCAAGGCTCCTTTCATGTGTGATGTGCAAGACGGAATTGCTCTGCACGCAGTACAGGGGAATCGGGCCTCATTTCGCATCGAGGGGGAAGTCTCATGGTTTTTCTCGAGTTGCGGCAGGAACCTGGGGTATATTCTCGAGGTACGGCGGGGATGGCCCTTCCAAACACGTGTTTGTTCAGCCACGTCAGGACTCCTGCCTAGTTGCGAGGGACAACTCGGGATTCTCCTCGAGGCTTGGCAGGGCAATTGGAACGCCTCTCCAGCTGAGGCGGGAGACCAAGGGTCCCTTTCCACGTGCCACAAGAATCCTGGGACTCCTATCAAGTTTCACGAGGAGTCAGGCATCGTCTCCTTTGGAGGCACTGATCTCCGCATACCTCTGGAGTTTTCAAAGAATTTGAGGCCTCCGGTCGCGATGAGGTGGGGAACTAGGTCTTTCTCTGTGGTCTCCACAGGGGATTCAGACACCCTTTCGTCTTGGGAGATGCAAGACGAGCCTGCATTCCAGTCACTGCAGGGATATCCGGCCTTATTTCGAGTCAGGGCATCGCGGTGTCCATTCCATTTGAGGCCGCAAACTCAGGGTCCCTCTCACATACCTAGAGCTGAGAGAAGCCTCCTCTTGAGGTGTTTGTGGTAAGGTGGTATTCCTCTGGAGTCGAAGCCAGGGACTAACCTCTCATCTCGAGTTGATTTTGGGTCCACGGAGCTCTTTCGTGTTTCTACAGTGACCTCAGGATCCCTCTAGCCTTGAAACAGTGTTCTTGGGGTTTCTCTGGAGTGCCATCAAGGAAATCAAGGCTCCTTTCATGTGTGATGTGCAACACAGAATTGCTCTGCACGCAGTGCAGGGGAATCGGGCCTCATCTCGCGGCGAGGGGGAAGTCTCATGGTTTTTCTCGAGTTGCGTCGGGAACCTGGGGTATATTCTCGAGTTACGACGGGGATGGCCCTTCCACACATGTGTTTGTTCAGCCATGTCAGGACTCTTGCCTAGTTGCGAGACACAACTCGGGATTCTCCTCGAGGCTTGGCAAGGCAATTGGGACGCCTCTCCAGCTGAGGCGGGAGACCAAGGGTCCCTTTCCACGTGCCACAGGAATCCTGGGACTCCTATCAAGTTTCACGAGGAGTCAGGCATCGTCTCCTTTGGAGGCACTGATCTCCGCGTACCTCTGGAGTTTTCAAAGGATGTGAGGCCTCCGGTCGCGACGAGGTGGGGGACTAGGTCTTTCTCTGTGGTCTCCACAGGGGATTCAGACATCCTTTCATCTTGGGAGATGCAAGACGAGCCTGCATTCCAGTCACTGCAGGGATATCCGGCCTTATTTCGCGTCAGGGCATCGCGGTGTACATTCCACTTGAGGCCGCAAACTCAGGGTCCCTCTCACATACCTAGAGCTGAGAGAAGCCTCCTCTTGAGGTGCTTGTGGTAAGGTGGTATTCCTCTGGAGTCGAAGCCAGGGACTAACCTCTCATCTCGAGTTGATTTTTGGCCCACGGAGCTCTTTTGTGTTGCTACAGTGACCTCAGGATCCCTCTAGCCTTGAAACAGTGTTCTTGGGGTTTCTCTGGAGTGCCATCAAGGAAATCAAGGCTCCTTTCATGTGTGATGTGCAACACAGAATTGCTCTGCACGCAGTGCAGGGGAATCGGGCCTCATCTCGCGGCGAGGGGGAAGTCTCATGGTTTTTCTCGAGTTGCGGCGGGAACCTGGGGTATATTCTCGAGTTACGACGGGGATGGCCCTTCCACCCACGTGTTTCTTCAGCGACGTCAGGACTCCTGCCTAGTTGCGAGGGACAACTCTGGATTCTCCTCGAGGCTTGGCAGGGCAATTGTGACGCCTCTCCAGCTGAGGCAGGAGACCAAGTGTCCCTTTCCAAGTGCCACAGGAATCCTGGGACTCCTATCAAGTTTCACGAGGAGTCAGGCATCGTCTCCTTTGGAGGCACTGATCTCCGCGTACCTCTGGAGTTTTCAAAGGATGTGAGGCTATCGGTCGCTATTAGGTGGGGAACTAGGTGTTTCTCTGTGGGCTCCACAGGGGATTCAGACATCCTTTCGTCCTGGGAGATGCAAGACGAGCCTACATTGAAGTCACTGCAGGGATATCCGGCCTTATTTCGAGTCAGGGCATCGCGGTGTCCATTCCACTTGAGGCCGCAAACTCAGGGTCCCTCTCACATACCTAGAGCTGAGAGAAGCCTCCTCTTGAGGTGCTTGTGGTAAGGTGGTATTCCTCTGGAGACGAATCCAGGGACTAACCTCTCTTTTCGAGTTGATTTTTGGTCCACAGAGTTCTTTCGTGTTGCTACAGTGACCTCAGGATCCCTCTATCCTTGAAACAGTGTTCTTGGGGTTTCTCTGGAGTGCCATCAAGGAAATCAAGGCTCCTTTCATGTGTGATGTACAAGACGGAATTGCTCTGCACGCAGTACAGGGGAATCGGGCCTCATCTCGCATCGAGGGGGAAGTCTCATGGTTTTTCTCGAGTTGCGGCGGGAACCTGGGGTATATTCTCGAGTTACGACGGGGATGGCCCTTCCACACACGTGTGTGTTCAGCCACGTCAGGACTCCTGCCTAGTTGCGAGGGACAACTCGGGATTCTCCTCGAGGCTTGGCAGGGCAATTGGAACGCCTCTCCAGCTGAGGCGGGAGACCAAGGGTCCCTTTCCACGTGCCACAAGAATCCTGGGACTCCTATCAAGTTTCACGAGGAGTCAGGCATCGTCTCCTTTGGAGGCACTGATCTCCACGTACCTCTGGAGTTTTCAAAGGATGTGAGGCCTCCGGTCGCGATGAGGTGGGGAACTAGGTGTTTCTCTGTGGTCTCCACAGGGGATTCAGACATCCTTTCTTCTTGGGAGATGCAAGACGAGCCTGCATTCAAGTCACTGCAGGGATATCCGGCCTTATTTCGAGTCAGGGCATCGCGGTGTCCATTCCACTTGAGGCCGCAAACTCAGGATCCCTCTCACATACCTAGAGCTGAGAGAAGCCTCCTCTTGAGGTGCTTGTGGTAAGGTGGTATTCCTCAGGAGTCGAAACCAGGGACTAACCTCTCATCTCGTGTTGATTCTTGGTCCACAGAGCTCTTTCGTGTTGCTACAGTGACCTCAGGATCCCTCTATCCTTGAAACAGTGTTCTTGGGGTTTCTCTGGAGTGCCATCAAGGAAATCAAGGCTCCTTTCATGTGTGATGTGCAACACGGAATTGCTCTGCACGCAGTGCAGGGGAATCGGGCCTCATCTCGCGGCCAGGGGGAAGTCTCATGGTTTTTCTCGAGTTGCGGCGGGAACCTGGGGTATATTCTCGAGTTACGACGGGGATGGCCCTTCCACACACGTGTGTGTTCAGCCATGTCAGGACTCCTGCCTAATTGCGAGGGAAAACTCGGGATTCTCCTCGAGGCTTTGCAGGGCAATTGGGACGCCTCTCGAGCTGAGACGGGAGACCAAGTGTCCCTTTCCACGTGCCACAGGAATCCTGGGTCTCCTATTAAGTTTCACGAGGAGTCAGGCATCGTCTCCTTTGGAGGCACTGATCTACGCGTACCTCTGGAGTTTTCAAAGGATGTGAGGCCTCCGGTCGCGATGAGGTGGGGAACTAGGTCTTTCTCTGTGGTCTCCACAGGGGATTCAGACATCCTTTCATCTTGGGAGATGCAAGACGAGCCTGCATTCAAGTCACTGCAGGGATATCCAGCCTTATTTCGCGTCAGGGCATCGCGGTGTCCATTCCACTTGAGGCCGCAAACTCAGGGTCCCTCTCACATACCTAGAGCTGAGAGAAGCCTCCTCTTGAGGTGCTTGTGGTAAGGTGGTATTCCTCTGGACTCGAAGCCAGGAACTAACCTCTCATCTCGAGTTGATTTTTGGCCCCCGGAGCTCTTTCGTGTTGCTACAGTGACCTCAGGATCCCTCTAGCCTTGAAACAGTGTTCTTGGGGTTTCTCTGGAGTGCCATCAAGGAAATCAAGGCTCCTTTCATGTGTGATGTGCAACACGGAATTGCTCTGCACGCAATGCAGGGGAATCGGGCCTCATCTCGCGGCGAGGGGGAAGTCTCATGGTTTTTCTCGAGTTGCGGCGGGAACCTGGGGTATATTCTCGAGTTACGACGGGGATGGCCCTTCCACCCACGTGTTTCTTCAGCGACGTCAGGACTCCTGCCTAGTTGCGAGGGACAACTCTGGATTCTCCTCGAGGCTTGGCAGGGCAATTGGGACGCCTCTCCAGCTGAGGCGGGAGACTGAGGGTCCCTTTCCACGTGCCACAGGAATCCTGGGACTCCTATCAAGTTTCACGAGGAGTCAGGCATCGTCTCCTTTGGAGGCACTGATCTCCGCGTACCTCTGGAGTTTTCAAAGGATGTGAGGCTATCGGTCGCGATGAGGTGGGGAACTAAGTCTTTCTCTGTGCTTTCCACAGGGGATTCAGACATCCTTTCGTCCTGGGAGATGCAAGACGAGCCTGCATTGAAGTCACTGCAGGGATATCCGGCCTTATTTCGAGTCAGGGCATCGCGGTGTCCATTCCACTTGAGACCGCAAACTCAGGGTCCCTCTCACATACCTAGAGCTGAGAGAAGCCTCCTCTTGAGGTGCTTGTGGTAAGGTGGTATTCCTCTGGAGACGAATCCAGGGACTAACCTCTCTTTTCGAGTTGATTTTTGGTCCACAGAGTTCTTTCGTGTTGCTACAGTGACCTCAGGATCCCTCTAGCCTTGAAACAGTGTTCTTGGGGTTTCTCTGGAGTGCCATCAAGGAAATCAAGGCTCCTTTCATGTGTGATGTGCAAGACGGAATTGCTCTGTACGCGGTGCAGGGGAATCGGGCCTCATCTCGCATCGAGGGGGAAGTCTCATGGTTTTTCTCGAGTTGCGGCGGGAACCTGGGGTATATTCTCGAGTTACGACGGGGATGGCCCTTCCACCCACGTGTTTGTTCAGCCACGTCAGGACTCCTGCCCTGTTGCGAGGGACAACTCGGGATTCTCCTCGAGGCTTGGCAGGGCAATTGGAACGCCTCTCCAGCTGAGGCGGGAGACCAAGGGTCCCTTTCCACGTGCCACAAGAATCCTTGGACTCCTATCAAGTTTCACGAGGAGTCAGGCATCGTCTCCTTTGGAGGCACTGATCTCCGCGTACCTCTGGAGTTTTCAAAGGATGTGAGGCCTCCGGTCGCGATGAGGTGGGGAACTAGGTCTTTCTCTGTGCTTTCCACAGGGGATTCAGACATCCTTTCTTCTTGGGAGATGCAAGACGAGCCTGCATTGAAGTCACTGCAGGGATATCCGGCCTTATTTCGAGTCAGGGCATCGCGGTGTCCATTCCACTTGAGGCCGCAAACTCAGGGTCCCTCTCACATACCTAGAGCTGAGAGAAGCCTCCTCTTGAGGTGCTTGTGGTAAGGTGGTATTCCTCTGGAGACGAATCCAGGGACTAACCTCTCTTTTCGAGTTGATTTTTGGTCCACAGAATTCTTTCGTGTTGCTACAGTGACCTCAGGATCCCTCTATCCTTGAAACAGTGTTCTTGGGGTTTCTCTGGAGTGCCATCAAGGAAATCAAGGCTCCTTTCATGTGTGATGTGCAAGACGGAATTGCTCTGCACGCAGTACAGGGGAATCGGGACTCATCTCGCATCGAGGGGGAAGTTTCATGGATTTTCTCGAGTTGCGGTGGGAACCTGGGGTATATTCTCGAGTTACGACGGGGATGGCCCTTCCACCCACGTGTTTGTTCAGCCACGACAGGACTCCTGCCTGGTTGCGAGGGACAACTCGGGATTCTCCTCGAGGCTTGGCAGGGCAATTGGGACGCCTCTCCAGCTGAGGCGGGAGACCATGGGTCCCTTTCCACGTGCCACAGGAATCCTGGGACTCCTATCAAGTTTCACGAGGAGTCAGGCATCGTCTCCTTTGGAGGCACTGATCTCCGCATACCTCTGGAGTTTTCAAAGGATTTGAGGCCTCCTGTCGCGATGAGGTGGGGAACTAGGTCTTTCTCTGTGGTCTCCACAGGGGATTCAGACACCCTTTCGTCTTGGGAGATGCAAGACGAGCCTGCATTCCAGTCACTGCAGGGATATCCGGCCTTATTTCGAGTCAGGGCATCGCGGTGTCCATTCCACTTGAGGCCGCAAACTCAGGGTCCCTCTCACATACCTAGAGCTGAGAGAAGCCTCCTCTTGAGGTGCTTGTGGTAAGGTGGTATTCCTCTGGAGTCGAAGCCAGGGACTAACCTCTCATCTCGAGTTAATTTTTGGCCCACGGAGCTCTTTCGTGTTGCTACAGTGACCTCAGGATCCCTGTAGCCTTGAAACAGTGTTCTTGTGGTTTCTCTGGAGTGCCATCAAGGAAATCAAGGCTCCTTTCATGTGTGATGTGCAACACGGAATTGCTCTGCACGCAGTGCAGGGGAATCGGGCCTCATCTCGCGGCGAGGGGGAAGTCTCATGGTTTTTCTCGAGTTGCGGCGGGAACCTGGGGTATATTCTCGAGTTACGACGGGGATGGCCCTTCCACACACGTGTTTCTTCAGCGACGTCAGGACTCCCGCCTAGTTGCGAGGGACAACTCTGGATTCTCCTCGAGGCTTGGCAGGGCAATTGGGACGCCTCTCCAGCTGAGGCGGGAGACCAAGTGTCCCTTTCCAAGTGCCACAGGAATCCTGGGACTCCTATCAAGTTTCACGAGGAGTCAGGCATCGTCTGCTTTGGAGGCACTGATCTCCGCGTACCTCTGGAGTTTTCAAAGGATGTGAGGCTATCGGTCGCGATGAGGTGGGGAACTAAGTCTTTCTCTGTGCTTTCCACAGGGAATTCAGACATCCTTTCGTCCTGGGAGATGCAAGACGAGCCTGCATTGAAGTCACTGCAGGGATATCCGGCCTTATTTCGAGTCAGGGCATCGCGGTGTCCATTCCACTTGAGGCCGCAAACTCAGGGTCCCTCTCACATACCTAGAGCTGAGAGAAGCCTCCTCTTGAGGTGCTTGTGGTAAGGTGGTATTCCTCTGGAGACGAATCCAGGGACTAACCTCTCTTTTCGAGTTGATTTTTGGTCCACAGAGTTCTTTCGTGTTGCTACAGTGACCTCAGGATCCCTCTATCCTTGAAACAGTGTTCTTGGGGTATCTCTGGAGTGCCATCAAGGAAATCAAGGCTCCTTTCATGTGTGATGTGCAAGACGGAATTGCTCTGCACGCAGTACAGGGGAATCGGGCCTCATCTCGCATCGAGGGGGAAGTCTCATGGTTTTTCTCGAGTTGCGGCGGGAACCTGGGGTATATTCTCGAGTTACGACGGGGATGGCCCTTCCACCCACGTGTTTGTTCAGCCACGTCAGGACTCCTGCCTAGTTGCGAGGGACAACTCGGGATTCTCCTCGAGGCTTGGCAAGGCAATTGGGACGCCTCTCCAGCTGAGGCGGGAGACCAAGGGTCCCTTTCCACGTGCCACAGGAATCCTGGGACTCCTATCAAGTTTCACGAGGAGTCAGGCATCGTCTCCTTTGGAGGCACTGATCTGCGCGTACCTCTGGAGTTTTCAAAGGATGTGAGGCCTCCGGTCGCGATGAGGTGGGGAACTAGGTCTTTCCCTGTGGTCTCTACAGGGGATTCAGACATCCTTTCATCTTGGGAGATGCAAGACGAGCCTGCATTCAAGTCACTGCAGGGATATCCAGCCTTATTTCGCGTCAGGGCATCGCGGTGTCCATTCCACTTGAGGCCGCAAACTCAGGGTCCCTCTCACATACCTAGAGCTGAGAGAAGCCTCCTCTTGAGGTGCTTGTGGTAAGGTGGTATTCCTCTGGACACGAATCCAGGGACTAACCTCTCTTTTCGAGTTGATTTTTGGTCCACAGAGTTCTTTCGTGTTGCTACAGTGACCTCAGGATCCCTCTATCCTTGAAACAGTGTTCTTGGGGTTTCTCTGGAGTGCCATCAAGGAAATCAAGGCTCCTTTCATGTGTGATGTGCAAGACGGAATTGCTCTGCACGCAGTACAGGGGAATCGGGCCTCATCTCGCATCGAGGGGGAAGTCTCATGGTTTTTCTCGAGTTGCGGCGGGAACCTGGGGTATATTCTCGAGTTACGACGGGGATGGCCCTTCCACACACGTGTTTGTTCACCCACGTCAGGACTCCTGCCTAGTTGCGAGGGACAACTCGGGATTCTCCTCGAGGCTTGGCAGGGCAATTGGAACGCCTCTCCAGCTGAGGCGGGAGACCAAGGGTCCCTTTCCACGTGCCACAAGAATCCTGGGACTCCTATCAAGTTTCACGAGGAGTCAGGCATCGTCTCCTTTGGAGGCACTGATCTCCGCGTACCTCTGGAGTTTTCAAAGGATGTGAGGCCTCCGGTAGCGATGAGGTGGGGAACTAGGTGTTTCTCTGTGGTCTCCACTGGGGATTCAGACATCCTTTCTTCTTGGGAGATGCAAGACGAGCCTGCATTCACGTCACTGCAGGGATATCCAGCCTTATTTCACGTCAGGGCATCGCGGTGTCCATTCCACTTGAGGCCGCAATCTCAGGATCCCTCTCACATACCTAGAGCTGAGAGAAGCCTCCTCTTGAGGTGCTTGTGGTAAGGTGGTATTCCTCAGGAGTCGAAGCCAGGGACTAACCTCTCATCTCGTGTTGATTCTTGGTCCACGGAGCTCTTTCGTGTTGCTACAGTGACCTCAGGATCCCTCTAGCCTTGAAACAGTGTTCTTGGGGTTTCACTGGAGTGCCATCAAGGAAATCAAGGCTCCTTTCTTGTGTGATGTGCAAGACGGAATTGCTCTGCACGCAGTACAGGGGAATCGGGCCTCATCTCGCATCGAGGGGGAAGTCTCATGGTTTTTCTCGAGTTGCGGCGGGAACCTGGGGTATATTCTCGAGTTACGACGGGGATGGCCCTTCCACCCACGTGTTTGTTCAGCCACGTAAGGACTCCTGCCTAGTTGCGAGGGACAACTCGGGATTCTCCTCGAGGCTTGACAGGGCAATTGGAACGCCTCTCCAGCTGAGGCGGGAGACCAAGGGTCCCTTTCCACGTGCCACAAGAATCCTGGGACTCCTATCAAGTTTCACGAGGAGTCAGGCATCGTCTCCTTTGGAGGCACTGATCTCCGCGTACCTCTGGAGTTTTCAAAGGATGTGAGGCCTCCGGTCGCGATGAGGTGGGGAACTAGGTGTTTCTCTGTGGTCTCCAAAGGGGATTCAGACATCCTTTCGTCTTGGGAGATGCAAGACGAGCCTGCATTGAAGTCACTGCAGGGATATCCGGCCTTATTTCGCATCAGGGCATCGCGGTGTCCATTCCACTTGAGGCCGCAATCTCAGGATCCCTCTCACATACCTAGAGCTGAGAGAAGCCTCCTCTTGAGGTGCTTGTGGTAAGGTGGTATTCCTCAGGAGTGGAAGCCAGGGACTAACCTCTCATCTTGTGTTGATTCTTGGCCCACGGAGCTCTTTCGTGTTGCTACAGTGACCTCAGGATCCCTCTAGCCTTGAAACAGTGTTCTTGGGGTTTCTCTGGAGTGCCATCAAGGAAATCAAGGCTCCTTTCATGTGTGATGTGCAACACGGAATTGCTCTGCACGCAGTGCAGGGGAATCGGGCCTCATCTCGCGGCGAGGGGGAAGTCTCATGGTTTTTCTCGAGTTGCGGTGGGAACCTGGGGTATATTCTCGAGTTACGACGGGGATGGCCCTTCCACACACGTGTGTGTTCAGCCATGTCAGGACTCCTGCCTAGTTGCGAGGGACAACTCGGGATTCTCCTCGAGGCTTTGCAGGTCAATTGGGACGCCTCTCCAGCTGAGGCGGGAGACCAAGGGTCCCTTTCCACGTGCCACAGGAATCCTGGGTCTCCTATCAAGTTTCACGAGGAGTCAGGCATCGTCTCCTTTGGAGGCACTGATCTCCGCATACCTCTGGAGTTTTCAAAGGATTTGAGGCCTCCTGTCACGATGAGGTGGGGAACTAGGTCTTTCTCTGTGGTCTCCACAGAGGATTCAGACACCCTTTCGTCTTGGGAGATGCAAGACGAGCCTGCATTCCAGTCACTGCAGGGATATCCGGCATTATTTCTAGTCAGAGCATCGCGGTGTCCATTCCACTTGAGGCCGCAAACTCAGGGTCCCTCTCACATACCTAGAGCTGAAAGAAGCCTCCTCTTGAGGTGCTTGTGGTAAGGTGGTATTCCTCTGGAGTCGAAGCCAGGGACTAACCTCTCATCTCGAGTTGATTTTTGGTCCACGGAGCTCTTTCGTGTTGCTACAGTGACCTCAGGATCCCTCTAGCCTTGAAACAGTGTTCTTGGGGTTTCTCTGGAGTGCCATCAAGGAAATCAAGGCTCCTTTCATGTGTGATGTGCAACACAGAATTGCTCTGCACGCAGTGCAGGGGAATCGGGCCTCATCTCGCGGCGAGGGGGAAGTCTCATGGTTTTTCTCGAGTTGCGGCGGGAACCTGGGGTATATTCTCGAGTTACGACGGAGATGGCCCTTCCACCCACGTGTTTCTTCAGCCACGTCAGGACTCCTGCCTAGTTGCGAGACACAACTCGGGATTCTCCTCGAGGCTTGGCAAGGCAATTGGGACGCCTCTCCAGCTGAGGCGGGAGACCAAGGGTCCCTTTCCACGTGCCACAGGAATCCTGGGACTCCTATCAAGTTTCACGAGGAGTCAGGCATCGTCTCCTTTGGAGGCACTGATCTCCGCGTACCTCTGGAGTTTTCAAAGGATGTGAGGCCTCCGGTCGCGATGAGGTGGGGAACTAGGTCTTTCTCTGTGGTCTCCACAGGGGATTCAGACATCCTTTCATCTTGGGAGATGCAAGACGAGCCTGCATTCAAGTCCCTGCAGGGATATCCAGCCTTATTTCGCGTCAGGGCATCGCGGTGTCCATTCCACTTGAGGCCGCAAACTCAGGGTCCCTCTCACATACCTAGAGCTGAGAGAAGCCTCCTCTTGAGGTGCTTGTGGTAAGGTGGTATTCCTCTGGAGTCGAAGCCAGGGACTAACCTCTCATCTCGAGTTGATTTTTGGCCCACGGAGCTCTTTCGTTTTGCTACAGTGACCTCAGGATCCCTCTAGCCTTGAAACAGTGTTCTTGGGGTTTCTCTGGAGTGCCATCAAGGAAATCAAGGCTCCTTTCATGTGTGATGTGCAACACGGAATTGCTCTGCACGCAGTGCAGGGGAATCGGGCCTCATCTCGCGGCGAGGGGGAAGTCTCATGGTTTTTCTCGAGTTGCGGCGGGAACCTGGGGTATATTCTCGAGTTACGACGGGGATGGCCCTTCCACACACGTGTTTCTTCAGCGACGTCAGGATACCTGCCTAGTTGCGAGGGACAACTCTGGATTCTCCTCGAGGCTTGGCAGGGCAATTGGGACGCCTCTCCAGCTGAGGCGGGAGACCAAGTGTCCCATTCCAAGTGCCACAGGAATCCTGGGACTCCTATCAAGTTTCACGAGGAGTCAGGCATCGTCTCCTTTGGAGGCACTGATCTCCGCGTACCTCTGGAGTTTTCAAAGGATGTGAGGCTATCGGTCGCGATGAGGTGGGGAACTAAGTCTTTCTCTGTGCTTTCCACAGGGGATTCAGACATCCTTTCGTCCTGGGAAATGCAAGACGAGCCTGCATTGAAGTCACTGCAGGGATATCCAGCCTTATTTCGAGTCAGGGCATCGCGGTGTCCATTCCACTTGAGGCCGCAAACTCAGGGTCCCTCTCACATACCTAGAGCTGAGAGAAGCCTCCTCTTGAGGTGCTTGTGGTAAGGTGGTATTCCTCTGGAGACGAATCCAGGGACTAACCTCTCTTTTCGAGTTGATTTTTGGTCCACAGAGTTCTTTCGTGTTGCTACAGTGACCTCAGGATCCCTCTAGCCTTGAAACAGTGTTCTTGGGGTTTCTCTGGAGTGCCATCAAGGAAATCAAGGCTCCTTTCATGTGTGATGTGCAAGACGGAATTGCTCTGCACGCAGTACAGGGGAATCGGGCCTCATCTCGCATCGAGGGGGAAGTCTCATGGTTTTTCTCGAGTTGCGGCGGGAACCTGGGGTATATTCTCGAGTTACGACGGGGATGGCCCTTCCACCCACGTGTTTGTTCAGCCACGTCAGGACTCCTGCCTTGTTGCGAGGGACAACTCGGGATTCTCCTCGAGGCTTGGCAGGGCAATTGGAACGCCTCTCCAGCTGAGGTGGGAGACCAAGGGTCCCTTTCCACGTGCCACAAGAATCCTTGGACTCCTATCAAGTTTCACGAGGAGTCAGGCATCGTCTCCTTTGGAGGCACTGATCTCCGCGTACCTCTGGAGTTTTCAAAGGATGTGAGGCCTCCGGTCGCGATGAGGTGGGGAACTAGGTCTTTCTCTGTGGTCTCCACAGGGGATTCAGACATCCTTTCATCTTGGGAGATGCAAGACGAGCCTGCATTCAAGTCACTGCAGGGATATCCAGCCTTATTTCGCGTCAGGGCATCGCGGTGTCCATTCCACTTGAGGCCGCAAACTCAGGGTCCCTCTCACATACCTAGAGCTGAGAGAAGCCTCCTCTTGAGGTGCTTGTGGTATGGTGGTATTCCTCTGGAGTCGAAGCCAGGGACTAACCTCTCATCTCGAGTTGATTTTTGGCCCACGGAGCTCTTTCGTGTTGCTACAGTGACCTCAGGATCCCTCTAGCCTTGAAACAGTGTTCTTGGGGTTTCTCTGGAGTGCCATCAAGGAAATCAAGGCTCCTTTCATGTGTTATGTCCAACACGGAATTGCTCTGCACGCAGTGCAGGGGAATCGGGACTCATCTCGCGGCGAGGGGGAAGTCTCATGGTTTTTCTCGAGTTGCGGCGGGAACCTGGGGTATATTCTCCAGTTACGACGGGGATGGCCCTTCCACACACGTGTTTCTTCAGCGACGTCAGGACACCTGCCTAGTTGCGAGGGACAACTCTGGATTCTCCTCGAGGCTTGGCAGGGCAATTGGGACGCCTCTCCAGCTGAGGCGGGAGACCAAGTGTCCCTTTCCAAGTGCCACAGGAATCCTGGGACTCCTATCAAGTTTCACGAGCAGTCAGGCATCGTCTCCTTTGCAGGCACTGATCTCCGCGTACCTCTGGAGTTTTCAAAGGATGTGAGGCTATCGGTCGCGATGAGGTGGGGAACTAAGTCTTTCTCTGTGCTTTCCACAGGGGATTCAGACATCCTTTCATCCTGGGAGATGCAAGACGAGCCTGCATTGAAGTCACTGCAGGGATATCCGGCCTTATTTCGAGTCAGAGCATCGCGGTGTCCATTCCACTTGAGGCCGGAAACTCAGGGTCCCTCTCACATACCTAGAGCTGAGAGAAGCCTCCTCTTGAGGTGCTTGTGGTAAGGTGGTATTCCTCTGGACTCGAAGCCAGGGACTAACCTCTCATCTCGAGTTGATTTTTTGTCCACGGAGCTCTTTCGTGTTGCTACAGTGACCTCAGGATCCCTCTATCCTTGAAACAGTGTTCTTGGGGTTTCTCTGGAGTGCCATCAAGGAAATCAAGGCTCCTTTCATGTGTGATGTGCAACACGGAATTGCTCTGCACGCAGTGCAGGGGAATCGGGCCTCATCTCGCGGCGAGGGGGAAGTCTCATGGTTTTTCTCGAGTTGCGGCGGGAACATGGGGTATATTCTCGAGTTACGACGGGGATGGCCCTTCCACCCACGTGTTTGTTCAGCCACGTCAGGACTCCTGCCTAGTTGCGAGGGACAACTCGGGATTCTCCTCGAGGCTTGGCAGGGCAATTGGAACGCCTCTCCAGCTGAGGCGGGAGACCAAGGGTCCCTTTCCACGTGCCATAAGAATCCTGGGACTCCTATCAAGTTTCACGAGGAGTCAGGCATCGTCTCCTTTGGAGGCACTGATCTCCGCGTACCTCTGGAGTTTTCAAAGGATGTGAGGCCTGCGGTCGCGATGAGGTGGGGAACTAGGTGTTTCTCTGTGGTCTCCACAGGGGATTCAGACATCCTTTCGTCTTGGGAGATGCAAGACGAGCCTGCATTCAAGTCACTGCAGGGATATCCGGCCTTATTTCGAGTCAGGGCATCGCGGTGTCCATTCCACTTGAGGCCGCAAACTCAGGGTCCCTCTCACATACCTAGAGCTGAGAGAAGCCTCCTCTTGAGGTGCTTGTGGTAAGGTGGTATTCCTCAGGAGTCGAAGCCAGGGACTAACCTTTCATATCGTGTTGATTCTTGGTCCACGCAGCTCTTTCGTGTTGCTACAGTGACCTCAGGATCCCTCTAGCCTTGAAACAGTGTTCTTGGGGTTTCTCTGGAGTGCCATCAAGGAAATCAAGGCTCGTTTCATGTGTGATGTGCAACACGGAATTGCTCTGCACGCAGTGCAGGGGAATCGGGCCTCATCTCGCGGCGAGGGGGAAGTCTCATGGTTTTTCTCGAGTTGCGGCGGGAACCTGGGGTATATTCTCGAGTTACGACGGGGATGGCCCTTCCACCCACGTGTTTCTTCAACGACGTCAGGACTCCTGCCTACTTGCGAGGGACAACTCGGGATTCTCCTCGAGGCTTTGCAGGGCAATTGGGACGCCTCTCCAGCTGAGACGGGAGACCAAGTGTCCCTTTCCACGTGCCACAGGAATCCTGGGTCTCCTATCAAGTTTCACGAGGAGTCAGGCATCGTCTCCTTTGGAGGCACTGGTCTCCGCATACCTCTGGAATTTTCAAAGGATTTGAGCCCTCCTGTCGCGATGAGGTGGGGAACTAGGTCTTTCTCTGTGGTCTCCACAGGGGATTCAGACACCCTTTCGTCTTGGGAGATGCAAGACGAGCCTGCATTCCAGTCACTGCAGGGATATCCGGCCTTATTTCGAATAAGGTCTTCGCGGTGTCCATTCCACCTGAGGCCGCAAACTCAGGGTCCCTCTCACATACCTAGAGCTGAGAGAAGCCTCCTCTTGAGGTGCTTGTGGTAAGGTGGTATTCCTCTGGAGTCGAAGCCAGGGACTAACCTCTCATCTCGAGTTGATTTTTGGCCCACGGAGCTCTTTCGTGTTGCTACAGTGACCTCAGGATCCCTCTAGCCTTGAAACAGTGTTCTTGGGGTTTCTCTGGAGTGCCATGAAGGAAATCAAGGCTCCTTTCATGTGTGATGTGCAACACAGAATTGCTCTGCACGCAGTGCAGGGGAATCGGGCCTCATCTCGCGGCGAGGGGGAAGTCTCATGGTTTTTCTCGAGTTGCGGCGGGAACCTGGGGTATATTCTCGAGTTACGACGGGGATGGCCCTTCCACACACGTGTTTGTTCAGCCCCGTCAGGACTCTTGCCTAGTTGCGAGACACAACTCGGGATTCTCCTCGAGGCTTGGCAAGGCAATTGGGACTCCTCTCCAGCTGAGGCGGGAGACCAAGGGTCCCTTTCCACGTGCCACAGGAATCCTGGGACTCCTATCAAGTTTCACGAGGAGTCAGGCATAGTCTCCTTTGGAGGCACTGATCTCCGCGTACCTCTGGAGTTTTCAAAGGATGTGAGGCCTCCGGTCGCGATGAGGTGGGGAACTAGGTCTTTCTCTGTGGTCTCCACAGGGGATTCAGACATCCTTTCTTCTTGGGAGATGCAAGACGAGCCTGCATTCAAGTCACTGCAGGGATATCCAGCCTTATTTCGCGTCAGGGCATCGCGGTATCCATTCCACTTGAGGCCGCAAACTCAGGGTCCCTCTCACATACCTAGAGCTGAGAGAAGCCTCCTCTTGAGGTGCTTGTGGTAAGGTGGTATTCCTCTGGAGTCGAAGCCAGGGACTAACCTCTCATCTCGAGTTGATTGTTGGCCCCCGGAGCTCTTTCGTGTTGCTACAGTGACCTCAGGATCCCTCTAGCCTTGAAACAGTGTTCTTGGGGTTTCTCTGGAGTGCCATCAAGGAAATCAAGGCTCCTTTCATGTGTGATGTGCAACACGGAATTGCTCTGCACGCAGTGCAGGGGAATCGGGCCTCATCTCGCGGCGAGGGGGAAATCTCATGGTTTTTCTCGAGTTGCGGCGGGAACCTGGGGTATATTCTCGAGTTACGACGGAGATGGCCCTTCCACCCACGTGTTTCTTCAGCGACGTCAGGACTCCTGCCTAGTTGTGAGGGACAACTCTGGATTCTCCTCGAGGCTTGGCAGGGCAATTGGGACGCCTCTCCAGCTGAGGCGGGAGACCGAGGGTCCCTTTCCACGTGCCACAGGAATCCTGGGACTCCTATCAAGTTTCACGAGGAGTCAGGCATCGTCTCCTTTGGAGGCACTGATCTCCGCGTACCTCTGGAATTTTCAAAGGATGTGAGGCTATCGGTCGCGATGAGGTGGGGAACTAAGTTTTTCTCTGTGCTTTCCACAGGGGATTCAGACATCCTTTCATCCTGGGAGATGCAAGACGAGCCTGCATTGAAGTCACTGCAGGGATATCCGGCCTTATTTCGAGTCAGGGCATCGCGGTGTCCATTCCACTTGAGGCCACAAACTCAGGGTCCCTCTCACATACCTAGAGCTGAGAGAAGCCTCCTCTTGAGGTGCTTGTGGTAAGGTGGTATTCCTCTGGAGACGAATCCAGGGACTAACCTCTCTTTTCGAGTTGATTTTTGGTCCACAGAGTTCTTTCGTGTTGCTACAGTGACCTCAGGATCCCTCTAGCCTTGAAACAGTGTTCTTGGGGTTTCTCTGGAGTGCCATCAAGGAAATCAAGGCTCCTTTCATGTGTGATGTGCAAGACGGAATTGCTCTGCACGCAGTGCAGGGGAATCGGGCCTCATCTCGCGGCGAGGGGGAAGTCTCATGGTTTTTCTCGAGTTGCGGCGGGAACCTGGGGTATATTCTCGAGTTACGACGGGGATGGCCCTTCCACCCACGTGTTTGTTCAGCCACGTCAGGACTCCTGCCTAGTTGCGAGGGACAACTCGGGATTCTCCTCGAGGCTTGGCAGGGCAATTGGAACGCCTCTCCAGCTGAGGCGGGAGACCAAGGGTCCCTTTCCACGTGCCACAAGAATCCTGGGACTCCTATCAAGTTTCACGAGGAGTCAGGCATCGTCTCCTTTGGAGGCACTGATCTCCGCGTACCTCTGGAGTTTTCAAAGGATGTGAGGCCTGCGGTCGCGATGAGGTGGGGAACTAGGTGTTTCTCTGTGGTCTCCACAGGGGATTCAGACATCCTTTCTTCTTGGGAGATGCAAGACGAGCCTGCATTGAAGTCACTGCAGGGATATCCGGCCTTATTTCGAGTCAGGGCATCGCGGTGTCCATTCCACTTGAGGCCGCAAACTCAGGATCCCTCTCACATACCTAGAGCTGAGAGAAGCCTCCTCTTGAGGTGCTTGTGGTAAGGTGGTATTCCTCAGGAGTCGAAGCCAGGGACTAACCTTTCATATCGTGTTGATTCTTGGTCCACGCAGCTCTTTCGTGTTGCTACAGTGACCTCAGGATCCCTCTAGCCTTGAAACAGTGTTCTTGGGGTTTCTCTGGAGTGCCATCAAGGAAATCAAGGCTCGTTTCATGTGTGATGTGCAACACGGAATTGCTCTGCACGCAGTGCAGGGGAATCGGGCCTCATCTCGCGGCGAGGGGGAAGTCTCATGGTTTTTCTCGAGTTGCGGCGGGCACCTGGGGTATATTCTCGAGTTACGACGGGGATGGCCCTTCCACCCACGTGTTTCTTCAGCGATGTCAGGACTCCTGCCTACTTGCGAGGGACAACTCGGGATTCTCCTCGAGGCTTTGCAGGGCAATTGGGACGCCTCTCCAGCTGAGACGGGAGACCAAGTGTCCCTTTCCACGTGCCACAGGAATCCTGGGTCTCCTATCAAGTTTCACGAGGAGTCAGGCATCGTCTCCTTTGGAGGCACTGGTCTCCGCATACCTCTGGAATTTTCAAAGGATTTGAGGCCTCCTGTCGCGATGAGGTGGGGAACTAGGTCTTTCTCTGTGGTCTCCACAGGGGATTCAGACACCCTTTCGTCTTGGGAGATGCAAGACGAGCCTGCATTCCAGTCACTGCAGGGATATCCGGCCTTATTTCGAGTCAGGTCATCGCGGTGTCCATTCCACCTGAGGCCGCAAACTCAGGGTCCCTCTCACATACCTAGAGCTGAGAGAAGCCTCCTCTTGAGGTGCTTGTGGTAAGGTGGTATTCCTCTGGAGTCGAAGCCAGGGACTAACCTCTCATCTCGAGTTGATTTTTGGCCCACGGAGCTCTTTCGTGTTGCTACAGTGACCTCAGGATCCCTCTAGCCTTGAAACAGTGTTCTTGGGGTTTCTCTGGAGTGCCATGAAGGAAATCAAGGCTCCTTTCATGTGTGATGTGCAACACAGAATTGCTCTGCACGCAGTGCAGGGGAATCGGGCCTCATCTCGCGGCGAGGGGGAAGTCTCATGGTTTTTCTCGAGTTGCGGCGGGAACCTGGGGTATATTCTCGAGTTACGACGGGGATGGCCCTTCCACACACGTGTTTGTTCAGCCCCGTCAGGACTCTTGCCTAGTTGCGAGACACAACTCGGGATTCTCCTCGAGGCTTGGCAAGGCAATTGGGACGCCTCTCCAGCTGAGGCGGGAAACCAAGGGTCCCTTTCCACGTGCCACAGGAATCCTGGGACTCCTATCAAGTTTCACGAGGAGTCAGGCATAGTCTCCTTTGGAGGCACTGATCTCCGCGTACCTCTGGAGTTTTCAAAGGATGTGAGGCCTCCGGTCGCGATGAGGTGGGGAACTAGGTGTTTCTCTGTGGTCTCCACAGGGGATTCAGACATCCTTTCTTCTTGGGAGATGCAAGACGAGCCTGCATTCAAGTCACTGCAGGGATATCCAGCCTTATTTCGCGTCAGGGCATCGCGGTGTCCATTCCACTTGAGGCCGCAAACTCAGGGTCCCTCTCACATACCTAGAGCTGAGAGAAGCCTCCTCTTGAGGTGCTTGTGGTAAGGTGGTATTCCTCTGGAGTCGAAGCCAGGGACTAACCTCTCATCTCGAGTTGATTGTTGGCCCCCGGAGCTCTTTCGTGTTGCTACAGTGACCTCAGGATCCCTCTAGCCTTGAAACAGTGTTCTTGGGGTTTCTCTGGAGTGCCATCAAGGAAATCAAGGCTCCTTTCATGTGTGATGTGCAACACGGAATTGCTCTGCACGCAGTGCAGGGGAATCGGGCCTCATCTCGCGGCGAGGGGGAAATCTCATGGTTTTTCTCGAGTTGCGGCGGGAACCTGGGGTATATTCTCGAGTTACGACGGAGATGGCCCTTCCACCCACGTGTTTCTTCAGCGACGTCAGGACTCCTGCCTAGTTGTGAGGGACAACTCTGGATTCTCCTCGAGGCTTGGCAGGGCAATTGGGACGCCTCTCCAGCTGAGGCGGGAGACCGAGGGTCCCTTTCCACGTGCCACAGGAATCCTGGGACTCCTATCAAGTTTCACGAGGAGTCAGGCATAGTCTCCTTTGGAGGCACTGATCTCCGCGTACCTCTGGAGTTTTCAAAGGATGTGAGGCTATCGGTCGCGATGAGGTGGGGAACTACGTCTTTCTCTGTGCTTTCCACAGGGGATTCAGACATCCTTTCATCCTGGGAGATGCAAGACGAGCCTGCATTGAAGTCACTGCAGGGATATCCGGCCTTATTTCGAGTCAGGGCATCGCGGTGTCCATTCCACTTGAGGCCGCAAACTCAGGGTCCCTCTCACATACCTAGAGCTGAGAGAAGCCTCCTCTTGAGGTGCTTGTGGTAAGGTGGTATTCCTCTGGAGACGAATCCAGGGACTAACCTCTCTTTTCGAGTTGATTTTTGGTCCACAGAGTTCTTTCGTGTTGCTACAGTGACCTCAGGATCCCTCTAGCCTTGAAACAGTGTTCTTGGGGTTTCTCTGGAGTGCCATCAAGGAAATCAAGGCTCCTTTCATGTGTGATGTGCAAGACGGAATTGCTCTGCACGCAGTGCAGGGGAATCGGGCCTCATCTCGCGGCGAGGGGGAAGTCTCATGGTTTTTCTCGAGTTGCGGCGGGAACCTGGGGTATATTCTCGAGTTACGACGGGGATGGCCCTTCCACCCACGTGTTTGTTCAGCCACGTCAGGACTCCTGCCTAGTTGCGAGGGACAACTCGGGATTCTCCTCGAGGCTTGGCAGGGCAATTGGAACGCCTCTCCAGCTGAGGCGGGAGACCAAGGGTCCCTTTCCACGTGCCACAAGAATCCTGGGACTCCTATCAAGTTTCACGAGGAGTCAGGCATTGTCTCCTTTGGAGGCACTGATCTCCGCGTACCTCTGGAGTTTTCAAAGGATGTGAGGCCTGCGGTCGCGATGAGGTGGGGAACTAGGTGTTTCTCTGTGGTCTCCACAGGGGATTCAGACACCCTTTCGTCTTGGGAGATGCAAGACGAGCCTGCATTCCAGTCACTGCAGGGATATCCGGCCTTATTTCGAGTCAGGTCATCGCGGTGTCCATTCCACCTGAGGCCGCAAACTCAGGGTCCCTCTCACATACCTAGAGCTGAGAGAAGCCTCCTCTTGAGGTGCTTGTGGTAAGGTGGTATTCCTCTGGAGTCGAAGCCAGGGACTAACCTCTCATCTCGAGTTGATTTTTGGCCCACGGAGCTCTTTCGTGTTACTACAGTGACCTCAGGATCCCTCTAGCCTTGAAACAGTGTTCTTGGGGTTTCTCTGAAGTGCCATGAAGGAAATCAAGGCTCCTTTCATGTGTGATGTGCAACACAGAATTGCTCTGCACGCAGTGCAGGGGAATCGGGCCTCATCTCGCGGCGAGGGGGAAGTCTCATGGTTTTTCTCGAGTTGCGGCGGGAACCTGGGGTATATTCTCGAGTTACGACGGGGATGGCCCTTCCACACACGTGTTTGTTCAGCCCCGTCAGGACTCTTGCCTAGTTGCGAGACACAACTCGGGATTCTCCTCGAGGCTTGGCAAGGCAATTGGGACGCCTCTCCAGCTGAGGCGGGAGACCAAGGGTCCCTTTCCACGTGCCACAGGAATCCTGGGACTCCTATCAAGTTTCACGAGGAGTCAGGCATAGTCTCCTTTGGAGGCACTGATCTCCGCGTACCTCTGGAGTTTTCAAAGGATGTGAGGCCTCCGGTCGCGATGAGGTGGGGAACTAGGTCTTTCTCTGTGGTCTCCACAGGGGATTCAGACATCCTTTCTTCTTGGGAGATGCAAGACGAGCCTGCATTCAAGTCACTGCAGGGATATCCAGCCTTATTTCGCGTCAGGGCATCGCGGTGTCCATTCCACTTGAGGCCGCAAACTCAGGGTCCCTCTCACATACCTAGAGCTGAGAGAAGCCTCCTCTTGAGGTGCTTGTGGTAAGGTGGTATTCCTCTGGAGTTGAAGCCAGGGACTAACCTCTCATCTCGAGTTGATTGTTGGCCCCCGGAGCTCTTTCGTGTTGCTACAGTGACCTCAGGATCCCTCTAGCCTTGAAACAGTGTTCTTGGGGTTTCTCTGGAGTGCCATCAAGGAAATCAAGGCTCCTTTCATGTGTGATGTGCAACACGGAATTGCTCTGCACGCAGTGCAGGGGAATCGGGCCTCATCTCGCGGCGAGGGGGAAGTCTCATGGTTTTTCTCGAGTTGCGGCGGGAACCTGGGGTATATTCTCGAGTTACGACGGAGATGGCCCTTCCACCCACGTGTTTCTTCAGCGACGTCAGGACTCCTGCCTAGTTGTGAGGGACAACTCTGGATTCTCCTCGAGGCTTGGCAGGGCAATTGGGACGCCTCTCCAGCTGAGGCGGGAGACCGAGGGTCCCTTTCCACGTGCCACAGGAATCCTCGGACTCTTATCAAGTTTCACGAGGAGTCAGGCATCGTCTCCTTTGGAGGCACTGATCTCCGCGTACCTCTGGAGTTTTCAAAGGATGTGAGGCTATCGGTCGCGATGAGGTGGGGAACTAAGTCTTTCTCTGTGCTTTCCACAGGGGATTCAGACATCCTTTCGTCCTGGGAGATGCAAGACGAGCCTGCATTGAAGTCACTGCAGGGATATCCAGCCTTATTTCGAGTCAGGGCATCGCGGTGTCCATTCCACTTGAGGCCGCAAACTCAGGGTCCCTCTCACATACCTAGAGCTGAGAGAAGCCTCCTCTTGAGGTGCTTGTGGTAAGGTGGTATTCCTCTGGAGACGAATCCAGGGACTAACCTCTCTTTTCGAGTTGATTTTTGGTCCACAGAGTTCTTTCGTGTTGCTACAGTGACCTCAGGATCCCTCTATCCTTGAAACAGTGTTCTTGGGGTTTCTCTGGAGTGCCATCAAGGAAATCAAGGCTCCTTTCATGTGTGATGTGCAAGACGGAATTGCTCTGCACGCAGTGCAGGGGAATCGGGCCTCATCTCGCGGCGAGGGGGAAGTCTCATGGTTTTTCTCGAGTTGCGGCGGGAACCTGGGGTATATTCTCGAGTTACGACGGGGATGGCCCTTCCACCCACGTGTTTGTTCAGCCACGTCAGGACTCCTGCCTAGTTGCGAGGGACAACTCGGGATTCTCCTCGAGGCTTGGCAGGGCAATTGGAACGCCTCTCCAGCTGAGGCGGGAGACCAAGGGTCCCTTTCCACGTGCCACAAGAATCCTGGGACTCCTATCAAGTTTCACGAGGAGTCAGGCATCGTCTCCTTTGGAGGCACTGATCTCCGCGTACCTCTGGAGTTTTCAAAGGATGTGAGGCCTGCGGTCGCGATGAGGTGGGGAACTAGGTGTTTCTCTGAGGTCTCCACAAGGGATTCAGACATCCTTTCTTCTTGGGAGATGCAAGACGAGCCTGCATTCAAGTCACTGCAGGGATATCCGGCCTTATTTCGAGTCAGGGCATCGCGGTGTCCATTCCACTTGAGGCCGCAAACTCAGGATCCCTCTCACATACCTAGAGCTGAGAGAAGCCTCCTCTTGAGGTGCTTGTGGTAAGGTGGTATTCCTCAGGAGTCGAAGCCAGGGACTAACCTTTCATATCGTGTTGATTCTTGGTCCACGCAGCTCTTTCGTGTTACTACAGTGACCTCAGGATCCCTCTAGCCTTGAAACAGTGTTCTTGGGGTTTCTCTGGAGTGCCATCAAGGAAATCAAGGCTCGTTTCATGTGTGATGTGCAACACGGAATTGCTCTGCACGCAGTGCAGGGGAATCGGGCCTCATCTCGCGGCGAGGGGGAAGTCTCATGGTTTTTCTCGAGTTGCGGCGGGAACCTGGGGTATATTCTCGAGTTACGACGGGGATGGCCCTTCCACCCACGTGTTCCTTCAGCGACGTCAGGACTCCTGCCTACTTGCGAGGGACAACTCGGGATTCTCCTCGAGGCTTTGCAGGGCAATTGGGACGCCTCTCCAGCTGAGACGGGAGACCAAGGGTCCCTTTCCACGTGCCACAGGAATCCTGGGTCTCCTATCAAGTTTCACGAGGAGTCAGGCATCGTCTCCTTTGGAGGCACTGGTCTCCGCATACCTCTGGAATTTTCAAAGGATTTGAGGCCTCCTGTCGCGATGAGGTGGGGAACTAGGTGTTTCTCTGTGGTCTCCACAGGGGATTCAGACACCCTTTCGTCTTGGGAGATGCAAGACGAGCCTGCATTCCAGTCACTGCAGGGATATCCGGCCTTATTTCGAGTCAGGTCATCGCGGTGTCCATTCCACCTGAGGCCGCAAACTCAGGGTCCCTCTCACATACCTAGAGCTGAGAGAAGCCTCCTCTTGAGGTGCTTGTGGTAAGGTGGTATTCCTCTGGAGTCGAAGCCAGGGACTAACCTCTCATCTCGAGTTGATTTTTGGCCCACGGAGCTCTTTCGTGTTGCTACAGTGACCTCAGGATCCCTCTAGCCTTGAAACAGTGTTCTTGGGGTTTCTCTGGAGTGCCATGAAGGAAATCAAGGCTCCTTTCATGTGTGATGTGCAACACAGAATTGCTCTGCACGCAGTGCAGGGGAATCGGGCCTCATCTCGCGGCGAGGGGGAAGTCTCATGGTTTTTCTCGAGTTGCGGCGGGAACCTGGGGTATATTCTCGAGTTACGACGGGGATGGCCCTTCCACACACGTGTTTGTTCAGCCCCGTCAGGACTCTTGCCTAGTTGCGAGACACAACTCGGGATTCTCCTCGAGGCTTGGCAAGGCAATTGGGACGCCTCTCCAGCTGAGGCGGGAGACCAAGGGTCCCTTTCCACGTGCCACAGGAATCCTGGGTCTCCTATCAAGTTTCACGAGGAGTCAGGCATAGTCTCCTTTGGAGGCACTGATCTCCGCGTACCTCTGGAGTTTTCAAAGGATGTGAGGCCTCCGGTCGCGATGAGGTGGGGAACTAGGTGTTTCTCTGTGGTCTCCACAGGGGATTCAGACATCCTTTCTTCTTGGGAGATGCAAGACGAGCCTGCATTCAAGTCACTGCAGGGATATCCAGCCTTATTTCGCGTCAGGGCATCGCGGTGTCCATTCCACTTGAGGCCGCAAACTCAGGGTCCCTCTCACATACCTAGAGCTGAGAGAAGCCTCCTCTTGAGGTGCTTGTGGTAAGGTGGTATTCCTCTGGAGTCGAAGCCAGGGACTAACCTCTCATCTCGAGTTGATTTTTGGCCCCCGGAGCTCTTTCGTGTTGCTACAGTGACCTCAGGATCCCTCTAGCCTTGAAACAGTGTTCTTGGGGTTTCTCTGGAGTGCCATCAAGGAAATCAAGGCTCCTTTCATGTGTGATGTGCAACACGGAATTGCTCTGCACGCAGTGCAGGGGAATCGGGCCTCATCTCGCGGCGAGGGGGAAGTCTCATGGTTTTTCTCGAGTTGCGGCGGGAACCTGGGGTATATTCTCGAGTTACGACGGAGATGGCCCTTCCACCCACGTGTTTCTTCAGCGACGTCAGGACTCCTGCCTAGTTGTGAGGGACAACTCTGGATTCTCCTCGAGGCTTGGCAGGGCAATTGGGACGCCTCTCCAGCTGAGGCGGGAGACCGAGGGTCCCTTTCCACGTGCCACAGGAATCCTCGGACTCTTATCAAGTTTCACGAGGAGTCAGGCATCGTCTCCTTTGGAGGCACTGATCTCCGCGTACCTCTGGAGTTTTCAAAGGATGTGAGGCTATCGGTCGCGATGAGGTGGGGAACTAAGTCTTTCTCTGTGCTTTCCACAGGGGATTCAGACATCCTTTCGTCCTGGGAGATGCAAGACGAGCCTGCATTGAAGTCACTGCAGGGATATCCAGCCTTATTTCGAGTCAGGGCATCGCGGTGTCCATTCCACTTGAGGCCGCAAACTCAGGGTCCCTCTCACATACCTAGAGCTGAGAGAAGCCTCCTCTTGAGGTGCTTGTGGTAAGGTGGTATTCCTCTGGAGACGAATCCAGGGACTAACCTCTCTTTTCGAGTTGATTTTTGGTCCACAGAGTTCTTTCGTGTTGCTACAGTGACCTCAGGATCCCTCTATCCTTGAAACAGTGTTCTTGGGGTTTCTCTGGAGTGCCATCAAGGAAATCAAGGCTCCTTTCATGTGTGATGTGCAAGACGGAATTGCTCTGCACGCAGTGCAGGGGAATCGGGCCTCATCTCGCGGCGAGGGGGAAGTCTCATGGTTTTTCTCGAGTTGCGGCGGGAACCTGGGGTATATTCTCGAGTTACGACGGGGATGGCCCTTCCACCCACGTGTTTGTTCAGCCACGTCAGGACTCCTGCCTAGTTGCGAGGGACAACTCGGGATTCTCCTCGAGGCTTGGCAGGGCAATTGGAACGCCTCTCCAGCTGAGGCGGGAGACCAAGGGTCCCTTTCCACGTGCCACAAGAATCCTGGGACTCCTATCAAGTTTCACGAGGAGTCAGGCATCGTCTCCTTTGGAGGCACTGATCTCCGCGTACCTCTGGAGTTTTCAAAGGATGTGAGGCCTGCGGTCGCGATGAGGTGGGGAACTAGGTGTTTCTCTGAGGTCTCCACAAGGGATTCAGACATCCTTTCTTCTTGGGAGATGCAAGACGAGCCTGCATTCAAGTCACTGCAGGGATATCCGGCCTTATTTCGAGTCAGGGCATCGCGGTGTCCATTCCACTTGAGGCCGCAAACTCAGGATCCCTCTCACATACCTAGAGCTGAGAGAAGCCTCCTCTTGAGGTGCTTGTGGTAAGGTGGTATTCCTCAGGAGTCGAAGCCAGGGACTAACCTTTCATATCGTGTTGATTCTTGGTCCACGCAGCTCTTTCGTGTTACTACAGTGACCTCAGGATCCCTCTAGCCTTGAAACAGTGTTCTTGGGGTTTCTCTGGAGTGCCATCAAGGAAATCAAGGCTCGTTTCATGTGTGATGTGCAACACGGAATTGCTCTGCACGCAGTGCAGGGGAATCGGGCCTCATCTCGCGGCGAGGGGGAAGTCTCATGGTTTTTCTCGAGTTGCGGCGGGAACCTGGGGTATATTCTCGAGTTACGACGGGGATGGCCCTTCCACCCACGTGTTCCTTCAGCGACGTCAGGACTCCTGCCTACTTGCGAGGGACAACTCGGGATTCTCCTCGAGGCTTTGCAGGGCAATTGGGACGCCTCTCCAGCTGAGACGGGAGACCAAGGGTCCCTTTCCACGTGCCACAGGAATCCTGGGTCTCCTATCAAGTTTCACGAGGAGTCAGGCATCGTCTCCTTTGGAGGCACTGGTCTCCGCATACCTCTGGAATTTTCAAAGGATTTGAGGCCTCCTGTCGCGATGAGGTGGGGAACTAGGTGTTTCTCTGTGGTCTCCACAGGGGATTCAGACACCCTTTCGTCTTGGGAGATGCAAGACGAGCCTGCATTCCAGTCACTGCAGGGATATCCGGCCTTATTTCGAGTCAGGTCATCGCGGTGTCCATTCCACCTGAGGCCGCAAACTCAGGGTCCCTCTCACATACCTAGAGCTGAGAGAAGCCTCCTCTTGAGGTGCTTGTGGTAAGGTGGTATTCCTCTGGAGTCGAAGCCAGGGACTAACCTCTCATCTCGAGTTGATTTTTGGCCCACGGAGCTCTTTCGTGTTGCTACAGTGACCTCAGGATCCCTCTAGCCTTGAAACAGTGTTCTTGGGGTTTCTCTGGAGTGCCATGAAGGAAATCAAGGCTCCTTTCATGTGTGATGTGCAACACAGAATTGCTCTGCACGCAGTGCAGGGGAATCGGGCCTCATCTCGCGGCGAGGGGGAAGTCTCATGGTTTTTCTCGAGTTGCGGCGGGAACCTGGGGTATATTCTCGAGTTACGACGGGGATGGCCCTTCCACACACGTGTTTGTTCAGCCCCGTCAGGACTCTTGCCTAGTTGCGAGACACAACTCGGGATTCTCCTCGAGGCTTGGCAAGGCAATTGGGACGCCTCTCCAGCTGAGGCGGGAGACCAAGGGTCCCTTTCCACGTGCCACAGGAATCCTGGGACTCCTATCAAGTTTCACGAGGAGTCAGGCATAGTCTCCTTTGGAGGCACTGATCTCCGCGTACCTCTGGAGTTTTCAAAGGATGTGAGGCCTCCGGTCGCGATGAGGTGGGGAACTAGGTGTTTCTCTGTGGTCTCCACAGGGGATTCAGACATCCTTTCTTCTTGGGAGATGCAAGACGAGCCTGCATTCAAGTCACTGCAGGGATATCCAGCCTTATTTCGCGTCAGGGCATCGCGGTGTCCATTCCACTTGAGGCCGCAAACTCAGGGTCCCTCTCACATACCTAGAGCTGAGAGAAGCCTCCTCTTGAGGTGCTTGTGGTAAGGTGGTATTCCTCTGGAGTCGAAGCCAGGGACTAACCTCTCATCTCGAGTTGATTTTTGGCCCCCGGAGCTCTTTCGTGTTGCTACAGTGACCTCAGGATCCCTCTAGCCTTGAAACAGTGTTCTTGGGGTTTCTCTGGAGTGCCATCAAGGAAATCAAGGCTCCTTTCATGTGTGATGTGCAACACGGAATTGCTCTGCACGCAGTGCAGGGGAATCGGGCCTCATCTCGCGGCGAGGGGGAAGTCTCATGGTTTTTCTCGAGTTGCGGCGGGAACCTGGGGTATATTCTCGAGTTACGACGGGGATGGCCCTTCCACCCACGTGTTTGTTCAGCCACGTCAGGACTCCTGCCTAGTTGCGAGGGACAACTCGGGATTCTCCTCGAGGCTTGGCAGGGCAATTGGAACGCCTCTCCAGCTGAGGCGGGAGACCAAGGGTCCCTTTCCACGTGCCATAAGAATCCTGGGACTCCTATCAAGTTTCACGAGGAGTCAGGCATCGTCTCCTTTGGAGGCACTGATCTCCGCGTACCTCTGGAGTTTTCAAAGGATGTGAGGCCTGCGGTCGCGATGAGGTGGGGAACTAGGTGTTTCTCTGTGATCTCCACAGGGGATTCAGACATCCTTTCGTCTTGGGAGATGCAAGACGAGCCTGCATTCAAGTCACTGCAGGGATATCCGGCCTTATTTCGAGTCAGGGCATCGCGGTGTCCATTCCACTTGAGGCCGCAAACTCAGGATCCCTCTCACATACCTAGAGCTGAGAGAAGCCTCCTCTTGAGGTGCTTGTGGTAAGGTGGTATTCCTCAGGAGTCGAAGCCAGGGACTAACCTTTCATATCGTGTTGATTCTTGGTCCACGCAGCTCTTTCGTGTTGCTACAGTGACCTCAGGATCCCTCTAGCCTTGAAACAGTGTTCTTGGGGTTTCTCTGGAGTGCCATCAAGGAAATCAAGGCTCGTTTCATGTGTGATGTGCAACACGGAATTGCTCTGCACGCAGTGCAGGGGAATCGGGCCTCATCTCGTGGCGAGGGGGAAGTCTCATGGTTTTTCTCGAGTTGAGGCGGGAACCTGGGGTATATTCTCGAGTTACGACGGGGATGGCCCTTCCACCCACGTGTTTCTTCAGCGAAGTCAGGACTCCTGCCTACTTGCGAGGGACAACTCGGGATTCTCCTCGAGGCTTTGCAGGGCAATTGGGACGCCTCTCCAGCTGAGACGGGAGACCAAGGGTCCCTTTCCACGTGCCACAGGAATCCTGGGTCTCCTATCAAGTTTCACGAGGAGTCAGGCATCGTCTCCTTTGGAGGCACTGGTCTCCGCATACCTCTGGAATTTTCAAAGGATTTGAGGCCTCCTGTTGCGATGAGGTGGGGAACTAGGTGTTTCTCTGTGGTCTCCACAGGGGATTCAGACACCCTTTCGTCTTGGGAGATGCAAGACGAGCCTGCATTCCAGTCACTGCAGGGATATCCGGCCTTATTTCGAGTCAGGTCATCGCGGTGTCCATTCCACCTGAGGCCGCAAACTCAGGGTCCCTCTCACATACCTAGAGCTGAGAGAAGCCTCCTCTTGAGGTGCTTGTGGTAAGGTGGTATTCCTCTGGAGTCGAAGCCAGGGACTAACCTCTCATCTCGAGTTGATTTTTGGCCCACGGAGCTCTTTCGTGTTGCTACAGTGACCTCAGGATCCCTCTAGCCTTGAAACAGTGTTCTTGGGGTTTCTCTGGAGTGCCATGAAGGAAATCAAGGCTCCTTTTATGTGTGATGTGCAACACAGAATTGCTCTGCACGCAGTGCAGGGGAATCGGGCCTCATCTCGCGGCGAGGGGGAAGTCTCATGGTTTTTCTCGAGTTGCGGCGGGAACCTGGGGTATATTCTCGAGTTACGACGGGGATGGCCCTTCCACACACGTGTTTGTTCAGCCCCGTCAGGACTCTTGCCTAGTTGCGAGACACAACTCGGGATTCTCCTCGAGGCTTGGCAAGGCAATTGGGACGCCTCTCCAGCTGAGGCGGGAGACCAAGGGTCCCTTTCCACGTGCCACAGGAATCCTGGGACTCCTATCAAGTTTCACGAGGAGTCAGGCATAGTCTCCTTTGGAGGCACTGATCTCCGCGTACCTCTGGAGTTTTCAAAGGATGTGAGGCCTCCGGTCGCGATGAGGTGGGGAACTAGGTGTTTCTCTGTGGTCTCCACAGGGGATTCAGACATCCTTTCTTCTTGGGAGATGCAAGACGAGCCTGCATTCAAGTCACTGCAGGGATATCCAGCCTTATTTCGCGTCAGGGCATCGCGGTGTCCATTCCACTTGAGGCCGCAAACTCAGGGTCCCTCTCACATACCTAGAGCTGAGAGAAGCCTCCTCTTGAGGTGCTTGTGGTAAGGTGGTATTCCTCTGGAGTCGAAGCCAGGGACTAACCTCTCATCTCGAGCTGATTGTTGGCCCCCGGAGCTCTTTCGTGTTGCTACAGTGACCTCAGGATCCCTCTAGCCTTGAAACAGTGTTCTTGGGGTTTCTCTGGAGTGCCATCAAGGAAATCAAGGCTCCTTTCATGTGTGATGTGCAACACGGAATTGCTCTGCACGCAGTGCAGGGGAATCGGGCCTCATCTCGCGGCGAGGGGGAAATCTCATGGTTTTTCTCGAGTTGCGGCGGGAACCTGGGGTATATTCTCGAGTTACGACGTAGATGGCCCTTCCACCCACGTGTTTCTTCAGCGACGTCAGGACTCCTGCCTAGTTGTGAGGGACAACTCTGGATTCTCCTCGAGGCTTGGCAGGGCAATTGGGACGCCTCTCCAGCTGAGGCGGGAGACCGAGGGTCCCTTTCCACGTGCCACAGGAATCCTGGGACTCCTATCAAGTTTCACGAGGAGTCAGGCATCGTCTCCTTTGGAGGCACTGATCTCCGCGTACCTCTGGAGTTTTCAAAGGATGTGAGGCTATCGGTCGCGATGAGGTGGGGAACTACGTCTTTCTCTGTGCTTTCCACAGGGGATTCAGACATCCTTTCATCCTGGGAGATGCAAGACGAGCCTGCATTGAAGTCACTGCAGGGATATCCGGCCTTATTTCGAGTCAGGGCATCGCGGTGTCCATTCCACTTGAGGCCGCAAACTCAGGGTCCCTCTCACATACCTAGAGCTGAGAGAAGCCTCCTCTTGAGGTGCTTGTGGTAAGGTGGTATTCCTCTGGAGACGAATCCAGGGACTAACCTCTCTTTTCGAGTTGATTTTTGGTCCACAGAGTTCTTTCGTGTTGCTACAGTGACCTCAGGATCCCTCTAGCCTTGAAACAGTGTTCTTGGGGTTTCTCTGGAGTGCCATCAAGGAAATCAAGGCTCCTTTCATGTGTGATGTGCAAGACGGAATTGCTCTGCACGCAGTGCAGGGGAATCGGGCCTCATCTCGCGGCGAGGGGGAAGTCTCATGGTTTTTCTCGAGTTGCGGCGGGAACCTGGGGTATATTCTCGAGTTACGACGGGGATGGCCCTTCCACCCACGTGTTTGTTCAGCCACGTCAGGACTCCTGCCTAGTTGCGAGGGACAACTCGGGATTCTCCTCGAGGCTTGGCAGGGCAATTGGAACGCCTCTCCAGCTGAGGCGGTAGACCAAGGGTCCCTTTCCACGTGCCACAAGAATCCTGGGACTCCTATCAAGTTTCACGAGGAGTCAGGCATCGTCTCCTTTGGAGGCACTGATCTCCGCGTACCTCTGGAGTTTTCAAAGGATGTGAGGCTATCGGTCGCGATGAGGTGGGGAACTAGGTGTTTCTCTGTGGTCTCCACAGGGGATTCAGACACCCTTTCGTCTTGGGAGATGCAAGACGAGCCTGCATTCCAGTCACTGCAGGGATATCCGGCCTTATTTCGAGTCAGGTCATCGCGGTGTCCATTCCACCTGAGGCCGCAAACTCAGGGTCCCTCTCACATACCTAGAGCTGAGAGAAGCCTCCTCTTGAGGTGCTTGTGGTAAGGTGGTATTCCTCTGGAGTCGAAGCCAGGGACTAACCTCTCATCTCGAGTTGATTTTTGGCCCACGGAGCTCTTTCGTGTTGCTACAGTGACCTCAGGATCCCTCTAGCCTTGAAACAGTGTTCTTGGGGTTTCTCTGGAGTGCCATGAAGGAAATCAAGGCTCCTTTCATGTGTGATGTGCAACACAGAATTGCTCTGCACGCAGTGCAGGGGAATCGGGCCTCATCTCGCGGCGAGGGGGAAGTCTCATGGTTTTTCTCGAGTTGCGGCGGGAACCTGGGGTATATTCTCGAGTTACGACGGGGATGGCCCTTCCACACACGTGTTTGTTCAGCCCCGTCAGGACTCTTGCCTAGTTGCGAGGGACAACTCGGGATTCTCCTCGAGGCTTGGCAAGGCAATTGGGACGCCTCTCCAGCTGAGGCGGGAGACCAAGGGTCCCTTTCCACGTGCCACAGGAATCCTGGGACTCCTATCAAGTTTCACAAGGAGTCAGGCATAGTCTCCTTTGGAGGCACTGATCTCCGCGTACCTCTGGAGTTTTCAAAGGATGTGAGGCCTCCGGTCGCGATGAGGTGGGGAACTAGGTCTTTCTCTGTGGTCTCCACAGGGGATTCAGACATCCTTTCTTCTTGGGAGATGCAAGACGAGCCTGCATTCAAGTCACTGCAGGGATATCCAGCCTTATTTCGCGTCAGGGCATCGCGGTGTCCATTCCACTTGAGGCCGCAAACTCAGGGTCCCTCTCACATACCTAGAGCTGAGAGAAGCCTCCTCTTGAGGTGCTTGTGGTAAGGTGGTATTCCTCTGGAGTTGAAGCCAGGGACTAACCTCTCATCTCGAGTTGATTGTTGGCCCCCGGAGCTCTTTCGTGTTGCTACAGTGACCTCAGGATCCCTCTAGCCTTGAAACAGTGTTCTTGGGGTTTCTCTGGAGTGCCATCAAGGAAATCAAGGCTCCTTTCATGTGTGATGTGCAACACGGAATTGCTCTGCACGCAGTGCAGGGGAATCGGGCCTCATCTCGCGGCGAGGGGGAAGTCTCATGGTTTTTCTCGAGTTGCGGCGGGAACCTGGGGTATATTCTCGAGTTACGACGGAGATGGCCCTTCCACCCACGTGTTTCTTCAGCGACGTCAGGACTCCTGCCTAGTTGTGAGGGACAACTCTGGATTCTCCTCGAGGCTTGGCAGGGCAATTGGGACGCCTCTCCAGCTGAGGCGGGAGACCGAGGGTCCCTTTCCACGTGCCACAGGAATCCTGGGACTCCTATCAAGTTTCACGAGGAGTCAGGCATCGTCTCCTTTGGAGGCACTGATCTCCGCGTACCTCTGGAGTTTTCAAAGGATGTGAGGCTATCGGTCGCGATGAGGTGGGGAACTAAGTCTTTCTCTGTGCTTTCCACAGGGGATTCAGACATCCTTTCGTCCTGGGAGATGTAAGACGAGCCTGCATTGAAGTCACTGCAGGGATATCCGGCCTTATTTCGAGTCAGGGCATCGCGGTGTCCATTCCACTTGAGGCCGCAAACTCAGGGTCCCTCTCACATACCTAGAGCTGAGAGAAGCCTCCTCTTGAGGTGCTTGTGGTAAGGTGGTATTCCTCTGGAGACGAATCCAGGGACTAACCTCTCTTTTCGAGTTGATTTTTGGTCCACAGAGTTCTTTCGTGTTGCTACAGTGACCTCAGGATCCCTCTATCCTTGAAACAGTGTTCTTGGGGTTTCTCTGGAGTGCCATCAAGGAAATCAAGGCTCCTTTCATGTGTGATGTGCAACACGGAATTGCTCTGCACGCAGTGCAGGGGAATCGGGCCTCATCTCGCGGCGAGGGGGAAGTCTCATGGTTTTTCTCGAGTTGCGGCGGGAACCTGGGGTATATTCTCGAGTTACGACGGGGATGGCCCTTCCACCCACGTGTGTGTTCAGCCACGTCAGGACTCCTGCCTAGTTGCGAGGGACAACTCGGGATTCTCCTCGAGGCTTGGCAGGGCAATTGGAACGCCTCTCCAGCTGAGGCGGGAGACCAAGGGTCCCTTTCCACGTGCCACAGGAATCCTGGGACTCCTATCAAGTTTCACGAGGAGTCAGGCATCGTCTCCTTTGGAGGCACTGATCTCCGCGTACCTCTGGAGTTTTCAAAGGATGTGAGGCCTGCGGTCGCGATGAGGTGGGGAACTAGGTGTTTCTCTGTGGTCTCCACAGGGGATTCAGACATCCTTTCGTCTTGGGAGATGCAAGACGAGCCTGCATTCCAGTCACTGACGGGATATCCGGCCTTATTTCGAGTCAGGTCATCGCGGTGTCCATTCCACCTGAGGCCGCAAACTCAGGGTCCCTCTCACATACCTAGAGCTGAGAGAAGCCTCCTCTTGAGGTGCTTGTGGTAAGGTGGTATTCCTCTGGAGTCGAAGCCAGGGACTAACCTCTCATCTCGAGTTGATTTTTGGCCCACGGAGCTTTTTCGTGATGCTACAGTGACCTCAGGATCCCTCTAGCCTTGAAACAGTGTTCTTGGGGTTTCTCTGGAGTGCCATGAAGGAAATCAAGGCTCCTTTCATGTGTGATGTGCAACACAGAATTGCTCTGCACGCAGTGCAGGGGAATCGGGCCTCATCTCGCGGCGAGGGGGAAGTCTCATGGTTTTTCTCGAGTTGCGGCGGGAACCTGGGGTATATTCTCGAGTTACGACGGGGATGGCCCTTCCACACACGTGTTTGTTCAGCCCCGTCAGGACTCTTGCCTAGTTGCGAGACACAACTCGGGATTCTCCTCGAGGCTTGGCAAGGCAATTGGGACGCCTCTCCAGCTGAGGCGGGAGACCAAGGGTCCCTTTCCACGTGCCACAAGAATCCTGGGACTCCTATCAAGTTTCACGAGGAGTCAGGCATAGTCTCCTTTGGAGGCACTGATCTCCGCGTACCTCTGGAGTTTTCAAAGGATGTGAGGCCTGCGGTCGCGATGAGGTGGGGAACTAGGTGTTTCTCTGTGGTCTCCACAGGGGATTCAGACATCCTTTCGTCTTGGGAGATGCAAGACGAGCCTGCATTCCAGTCACTGCAGGGATATCCGGCCTTATTTCGAGTCAGGTCATCGCGGTGTCCATTCCACCTGAGGCCGCAAACTCAGGGTCCCTCTCACATACCTAGAGCTGAGAGAAGCCTCCTCTTGAGGTGCTTGTGGTAAGGTGGTATTCCTCTGGAGTCGAAGCCAGGGACTAACCTCTCATCTCGAGTTGATTTTTGGCCCACGGAGCTCTTTCGTGTTGCTACAGTGACCTCAGGATCCCTCTAGCCTTGAAACAGTGTTCTTGGGGTTTCTCTGGAGTGCCATGAAGGAAATCAAGGCTCCTTTCATGTGTGATGTGCAACACAGAATTGCTCTGCACGCAGTGCAGGGGAATCGGGCCTCATCTCGCGGCGAGGGGGAAGTCTCATGGTTTTTCTCGTGTTGCGGCGGGAACCTGGGGTATATTCTCGAGTTACGACGGGGATGGCCCTTCCACACACGTGTTTGTTCAGCCCCGTCAGGACTCTTGCCTAGTTGCGAGACACAACTCGGGATTCTCCTCGAGGCTTGGCAAGGCAATTGGGACGCCTCTCCAGCTGAGGCGGGAGACCAAGGGTCCCTTTCCACGTGCCACAGGAATCCTGGGACTCCTATCAAGTTTCACGAGGAGTCAGGCATAGTCTCCTTTGGAGGCACTGATCTCCGCGTACCTCTGGAGTTTTCAAAGGATGTGAGGCCTCCGGTCGCGATGAGGTGGGGAACTAGGTCTTTCTCTGTGGTCTCCACAGGGGATTCAGACATCCTTTCTTCTTGGGAGATGCAAGACGAGCCTGCATTCAAGTCACTGCAGGGATATCCAGCCTTATTTCGCGTCAGGGCATCGCGGTGTCCATTCCACTTGAGGCCGCAAACTCAGGGTCCCTCTCACATACCTAGAGCTGAGAGAAGCCTCCTCTTGAGGTGCTTGTGGTAAGGTGGTATTCCTCTGGAGTCGAAGCCAGGGACTAACCTCTCATCTCGAGTTGATTTTTGGCCCCCGGAGCTCTTTCGTGTTGCTACAGTGACCTCAGGATCCCTCTAGCCTTGAAACAGTGTTCTTGGGGTTTCTCTGGAGTGCCATCAAGGAAATCAAGGCTCCTTTCATGTGTGATGTGCAACACGGAATTGCTCTGCACGCAGTGCAGGGGAATCGGGCCTCATCTCGCGGCGAGGGGGAAGTCTCATGGTTTTTCTCGAGTTGCGGCGGGAACCTGGGGTATATTCTCGAGTTACGACGGGGATGGCCCTTCCACCCACGTGTTTCTTCAGCGACGTCAGGACTCCTGCCTAGTTGTGAGGGACAACTCTGGATTCTCCTCGAGGCTTGGCAGGGCAATTGGGACGCCTCTCCAGCTGAGGCGGGAGACCGAGGGTCCCTTTCCACGTGCCACAGGAATCCTGGGACTCCTATCAAGTTTCACGAGGAGTCAGGCATCGTCTCCTTTGGAGGCACTGATCTCCGCGTACCTCTGGAGTTTTCAAAGGATGTGAGGCTATCGGTCGCGATGAGGTGGGGAACTACGTCTTTCTCTGTGCTTTCCACAGGGGATTCAGACATCCTTTCATCCTGGGAGATGTAAGACGAGCCTGCATTGAAGTCACTGCAGGGATATCCGGCCTTATTTCGAGTCAGGGCATCGCGGTGTCCATTCCACTTGAGGCCGCAAACTCAGGGTCCCTCTCACATACCTAGAGCTGAGAGAAGCCTCCTCTTGAGGTGCTTGTGGTAAGGTGGTATTCCTCTGGAGACGAATCCAGGGACTAACCTCTCTTTTCGAGTTGATTTTTGGTCCACAGAGTTCTTTCGTGTTGCTACAGTGACCTCAGGATCCCTCTAGCCTTGAAACAGTGTTCTTGGGGTTTCTCTGGAGTGCCATCAAGGAAATCAAGGCTCCTTTCATGTGTGATGTGCAACACGGAATTGCTCTGCACGCAGTGCAGGGGAATCGGGCCTCATCTCGCGGCGAGGGGGAAGTCTCATGGTTTTTCTCGAGTTGCGGCGGGAACCTGGGGTATATTCTCGAGTTACGACGGGGATGGCCCTTCCACCCACGTGTTTGTTTAGCCACGTCAGGACTCCTGCCTAGTTGCGAGGGACAACTCGGGATTCTCCTCGAGGCTTGGCAGGGCAATTGGAACGCCTCTCCAGCTGAGGCGGTAGACCAAGGGTCCCTTTCCACGTGCCACAAGAATCCTGGGACTCCTATCAAGTTTCACGAGGAGTCAGGCATCGTCTCCTTTGGAGGCACTGATCTCCGCGTACCTCTGGAGTTTTCAAAGGATGTGAGGCCTGCGGTCGCGATGAGGTGGGGAACTAGGTGTTTCTCTGTGGTCTCCACAGGGGATTCAGACATCCTTTCGTCTTGGGAGATGCAAGACGAGCCTGCATTCCAGTCACTGCAGGGATATCCGGCCTTATTTCGAGTCAGGTCATCGCGGTGTCCATTCCACCTGAGGCCGCAAACTCAGGGTCCCTCTCACATACCTAGAGCTGAGAGAAGCCTCCTCTTGAGGTGCTTGTGGTAAGGTGGTATTCCTCTGGAGTCGAAGCCAGGGACTAACCTCTCATCTCGAGTTGATTTTTGGCCCACGGAGCTCTTTCGTGTTGCTACAGTGACCTCAGGATCCCTCTAGCCTTGAAACAGTGTTCTTGGGGTTTCTCTGGAGTGCCATGAAGGAAATCAAGGCTCCTTTCATGTGTGATGTGCAACACAGAATTGCTCTGCACGCAGTGCAGGGGAATCGGGCCTCATCTCGCGGCGAGGGGGAAGTCTCATGGTTTTTCTCGAGTTGCGGCGGGAACCTGGGGTATATTCTCGAGTTACGACGGGGATGGCCCTTCCACACACGTGTTTGTTCACTCCCGTCAGGACTCTTGCCTAGTTGCGAGACACAACTCGGGATTCTCCTCGAGGCTTGGCAAGGCAATTGGGACGCCTCTCCAGCTGAGGCGGGAGACCAAGGGTCCCTTTCCACGTGCCACAGGAATCCTGGGACTCCTATCAAGTTTCACGAGGAGTCAGGCATAGTCTCCTTTGGAGGCACTGATCTCCGCGTACCTCTGGAGTTTTCAAAGGATGTGAGGCCTCCGGTCGCGATGAGGTGGGGAACTAGGTCTTTCTCTGTGGTCTCCACAGGGGATTCAGACATCCTTTCTTCTTGGGAGATGCAAGACGAGCCTGCATTCAAGTCACTGCAGGGATATCAAGCCTTATTTCGCGTCAGGGCATCGCGGTGTCCATTCCACTTGAGGCCGCAAACTCAGGGTCCCTCTCACATACCTAGAGCTGAGAGAAGCCTCCTCTTGAGGTGCTTGTGGTAAGGTGGTATTCCTCTGGAGTTGAAGCCAGGGACTAACCTCTCATCTCGAGTTGATTGTTGGCCCCCGGAGCTCTTTCGTGTTGCTACAGTGACCTCAGGATCCCTCTAGCCTTGAAACAGTGTTCTTGGGGTTTCTCTGGAGTGCCATGAAGGAAATCAAGGCTCCTTTCATGTGTGATGTGCAACACAGAATTGCTCTGCACGCAGTGCAGGGGAATCGGGCCTCATCTCGCGGCGAGGGGGAAGTCTCATGGTTTTTCTCGAGTTGCGGCGGGAACCTGGGGTATATTCTCGAGTTACGATGGGGATGGCCCTTCCACACACGTGTTTGTTCAGCCACGTCAGGACTCTTGCCTAGTTGCGAGACACAACTCGGGATTCTCCTCGAGGCTTGGCAAGGCCATTGGGACGCCTCTCCAGCTGAGGCGGGAGACCAAGGGTCCCTTTCCACGTGCCACAGGAATCCTGGGACTCCTATCAAGTTTCACGAGGAGTCAGGCATAGTCTCCTTTGGAGGCACTGATCTCCGCGTACCTCTGGAGTTTTCAAAGGATGTGAGGCCTCCGGTCGCGATGAGGTGGGGAACTAGGTGTTTCTCTGTGGTCTCCAAAGGGGATTCAGACATCCTTTCTTCTTGGGAGATGCAAGACGAGCCTGCATTGAAGTCACTGCAGGGATATCCAGCCTTATTTCGCATCAGGGCATCGCGGTGTCCATTCCACTTGAGGCCGCAATCTCAGGATCCCTCTCACATACCTAGAGCTGAGAGAAGCCTCCTCTTGAGGTGCTTGTGGTAAGGTGGTATTCCTCTGGAGTTGAAGCCAGGGACTAACCTCTCATCTCGAGTTGATTGTTGGCCCCCGGAGCTCTTTCGTGTTGCTACAGTGACCTCAGGATCCCTCTAGCCTTGAAACAGTGTTCTTGGGGTTTCTCTGGAGTGCCATCAAGGAAATCAAGGCTCCTTTCATGTGTGATGTGCAACACGGAATTGCTCTGCACGCAGTGCAGGGGAATCGGGCCTCATCTCGCGGCGAGGGGGAAGTCTCATGGTTTTTCTCGAGTTGCGGCGGGAACCTGGGGTATATTCTCGAGTTACGACGGAGATGGCCCTTCCACCCACGTGTTTCTTCAGCGACGTCAGGACTCCTGCCTAGTTGTGAGGGACAACTCTGGATTCTCCTCGAGGCTTGGCAGGGCAATTGGGACGCCTCTCCAGCTGAGGCGGGAGACCGAGGGTCCCTTTCCACGTGCCACAGGAATCCTGGGACTCCTATCAAGTTTCACGAGGAGTCAGGCATCGTCTCCTTTGGAGGCACTGATCTCCGCGTACCTCTGGAGTTTTCAAAGGATGTGAGGCTATCGGTCGCGATGAGGTGGGGAACTAAGTCTTTCTCTGTGCTTTCCACAGGGGATTCAGACATCCTTTCGTCCTGGGAGATGCAAGACGAGCCTGCATTCAAGTCACTGCAGGGATATCCGGCCTTATTTCGAGTCAGGGCATCGCGGTGTCCATTCCACTTGAGGCCGCAAACTCAGGGTCCCTCTCACATACCTAGAGCTGAGAGAAGCCTCCTCTTGAGGTGCTTGTGGTAAGGTGGTATTCCTCTGGAGACGAATCCAGGGACTAACCTCTCTTTTCGAGTTGATTTTTGGTCCACAGAGTTCTTTCGTGTTGCTACAGTGACCTCAGGATCCCTCTATCCTTGAAACAGTGTTCTTGGGGTTTCTCTGGAGTGCCATCAAGGAAATCAAGGCTCCTTTCATGTGTGATGTGCAACACGGAATTGCTCTGCACGCAGTGCAGGGGAATCGGGCCTCATCTCGCGGCGAGGGGGAAGTCTCATGGTTTTTCTCGAGTTGCGGCGGGAACCTGGGGTATATTCTCGAGTTACGACGGGGATGGCCCTTCCACCCACGTGTGTGTTCAGCCACGTCAGGACTCCTGCCTAGTTGCGAGGGACAACTCGGGATTCTCCTCGAGGCTTGGCAGGGCAATTGGAACGCCTCTCCAGCTGAGGCGGGAGACCAAGGGTCCCTTTCCACGTGCCACAAGAATCCTGGGACTCCTATCAAGTTTCACGAGGAGTCAGGCATCGTCTCCTTTGGAGGCACTGATCTCCGCGTACCTCTGGAGTTTTCAAAGGATGTGAGGCCTGCGGTCGCGATGAGGTGGGGAACTAGGTGTTTCTCTGTGGTCTCCACAGGGGATTCAGACATCCTTTCGTCTTGGGAGATGCAAGACGAGCCTGCATTCCAGTCACTGACGGGATATCCGGCCTTATTTCGAGTCAGGTCATCGCGGTGTCCATTCCACCTGAGGCCGCAAACTCAGGGTCCCTCTCACATACCTAGAGCTGAGAGAAGCCTCCTCTTGAGGTGCTTGTGGTAAGGTGGTATTCCTCTGGAGTCGAAGCCAGGGACTAACCTCTCATCTCGAGTTGATTTTTGGCCCACGGAGCTTTTTCGTGTTGCTACAGTGACCTCAGGATCCCTCTAGCCTTGAAACAGTGTTCTTGGGGTTTCTCTGGAGTGCCATGAAGGAAATCAAGGCTCCTTTCATGTGTGATGTGCAACACAGAATTGCTCTGCACGCAGTGCAGGGGAATCGGGCCTCATCTCGCGGCGAGGGGGAAGTCTCATGGTTTTTCTCGAGTTGCGGCGGGAACCTGGGGTATATTCTCGAGTTACGACGGGGATGGCCCTTCCACACACGTGTTTGTTCAGCCCCGTCAGGACTCTTGCCTAGTTGCGAGACACAACTCGGGATTCTCCTCGAGGCTTGGCAAGGCAATTGGGACGCCTCTCCAGCTGAGGCGGGAGACCAAGGGTCCCTTTCCACGTGCCACAGGAATCCTGGGACTCCTATCAAGTTTCACGAGGAGTCAGGCATAGTCTCCTTTGGAGGCACTGATCTCCGCGTACCTCTGGAGTTTTCAAAGGATGTGAGGCCTGCGGTCGCGATGAGGTGGGGAACTAGGTGTTTCTCTGTGGTCTCCACAGGGGATTCAGACATCCTTTCGTCTTGGGAGATGCAAGACGAGCCTGCATTCCAGTCACTGCAGGGATATCCGGCCTTATTTCGAGTCAGGTCATCGCGGTGTCCATTCCACCTGAGGCCGCAAACTCAGGGTCCCTCTCACATACCTAGAGCTGAGAGAAGCCTCCTCTTGAGGTGCTTGTGGTAAGGTGGTATTCCTCTGGAGTCGAAGCCAGGGACTAACCTCTCATCTCGAGTTGATTTTTGGCCCACGGAGCTCTTTCGTGTTGCTACAGTGACCTCAGGATCCCTCTAGCCTTGAAACAGTGTTCTTGGGGTTTCTCTGGAGTGCCATGAAGGAAATCAAGGCTCCTTTCATGTGTGATGTGCAACACAGAATTGCTCTGCACGCAGTGCAGGGGAATCGGGCCTCATCTCGCGGCGAGGGGGAAGTCTCATGGTTTTTCTCGTGTTGCGGCGGGAACCTGGGGTATATTCTCGAGTTACGACGGGGATGGCCCTTCCACACACGTGTTTGTTCAGCCCCGTCAGGACTCTTGCCTAGTTGCGAGACACAACTCGGGATTCTCCTCGAGGCTTGGCAAGGCAATTGGGACGCCTCTCCAGCTGAGGCGGGAGACCAAGGGTCCCTTTCCACGTGCCACAGGAATCCTGGGACTCCTATCAAGTTTCATGAGGAGTCAGGCATAGTCTCCTTTGGAGGCACTGATCTCCGCGTACCTCTGGAGTTTTCAAAGGATGTGAGGCCTCCGGTCGCGATGAGGTGGGGAACTAGGTCTTTCTCTGTGGTCTCCACAGGGGATTCAGACATCCTTTCTTCTTGGGAGATGCAAGACGAGCCTGCATTCAAGTCACTGCAGGGATATCCAGCCTTATTTCGCGTCAGGGCATCGCGGTGTCCATTCCACTTGAGGCCGCAAACTCAGGGTCCCTCTCACATACCTAGAGCTGAGAGAAGCCTCCTCTTGAGGTGCTTGTGGTAAGGTGGTATTCCTCTGGAGTCGAAGCCAGGGACTAACCTCTCATCTCGAGTTGATTTTTGGCCCCCGGAGCTCTTTCGTGTTGCTACATTGACCTCAGGATCCCTCTAGCCTTGAAACAGTGTTCTTGGGGTTTCTCTGGAGTGCCATCAAGGAAATCAAGGCTCCTTTCATGTGTGATGTGCAACACGGAATTGCTCTGCACGCAGTGCAGGGGAATCGGGCCTCATCTCGCGGCGAGGGGGAAGTCTCATGGTTTTTCTCGAGTTGCGGCGGGAACCTGGGGTATATTCTCGAGTTACGACGGGGATGGCCCTTCCACCCACGTCTTTCTTCAGCGACGTCAGGACTCCTGCCTAGTTGTGAGGGACAACTCTGGATTCTCCTCGAGGCTTGGCAGGGCAATTGGGACGCCTCTCCAGCTGAGGCGGGAGACCGAGGGTCCCTTTCCACGTGCCACAGGAATCCTGGGACTCCTATCAAGTTTCACGAGGAGTCAGGCATCGTCTCCTTTGGAGGCACTGATCTCCGCGTACCTCTGGAGTTTTCAAAGGATGTGAGGCTATCGGTCGCGATGAGGTGGGGAACTACGTCTTTCTCTGTGCTTTCCACAGGGGATTCAGACATCCTTTCATCCTGGGAGATGTAAGACGAGCCTGCATTGAAGTCACTGCAGGAATATCCGGCCTTATTTCGAGTCAGGGCATCGCGGTGTCCATTCCACTTGAGGCCGCAAACTCAGGGTCCCTCTCACATACCTAGAGCTGAGAGAAGCCTCCTCTTGAGGTGCTTGTGGTAAGGTGGTATTCCTCTGGAGACGAATCCAGGGACTAACCTCTCTTTTCGAGTTGATTTTTGGTCCACAGAGTTCTTTCGTGTTGCTACAGTGACCTCAGGATCCCTCTATCCTTGAAACAGTGTTCTTGGGGTTTCTCTGGAGTGCCATCAAGGAAATCAAGGCTCCTTTCATGTGTGATGTGCAACACGGAATTGCTCTGCACGCAGTGCAGGGGAATCGGGCCTCATCTCGCGGCGAGGGGGAAGTCTCATGGTTTTTCTCGAGTTGCGGCGGGAACCTGGGGTATATTCTCGAGTTACGACGGGGATGGCCCTTCCACCCACGTGTTTGTTCAGCCACGTCAGGACTCCTGCCTAGTTGCGAGGGACAACTCGGGATTCTCCTCGAGGCTTGGCAGGGCAATTGGAACGCCTCTCCAGCTGAGGCGGTAGACCAAGGGTCCCTTTCCACGTGCCACAAGAATCCTGGGACTCCTATCAAGTTTCACGAGGAGTCAGGCATCGTCTCCTTTGGAGGCACTGATCTCCGCGTACCTCTGGAGTTTTCAAAGGATGTGAGGCCTGCGGTCGCGATGAGGTGGGGAACTAGGTGTTTCTCTGTGGTCTCCACAGGGGATTCAGACACCCTTTCGTCTTGGGAGATGCAAGACGAGCCTGCATTCCAGTCACTGCAGGGATATCCGGCCTTATTTCGAGTCAGGTCATCGCGGTGTCCATTCCACCTGAGGCCGCAAACTCAGGGTCCCTCTCACATACCTAGAGCTGAGAGAAGCCTCCTCTTGAGGTGCTTGTGGTAAGGTGGTATTCCTCTGGAGTCGAAGCCAGGGACTAACCTCTCATCTCGAGTTGATTTTTGGCCCACGGAGCTCTTTCGTGTTGCTACAGTGACCTCAGGATCCCTCTAGCCTTGAAACAGTGTTCTTGGGGTTTCTCTGGAGTGCCATGAAGGAAATCAAGGCTCCTTTCATGTGTGATGTGCAACACAGAATTGCTCTGCACGCAGTGCAGGGGAATCGGGCCTCATCTCGCGGCGAGGGGGAAGTCTCATGGTTTTTCTCGAGTTGCGGCGGGAACCTGGGGTATATTCTCGAGTTACGACGGGGATGGCCCTTCCACACACGTGTTTGTTCAGCCCCGTCAGGACTCTTGCCTAGTTGCGAGACACAACTCGGGATTCTCCTCGAGGCTTGGCAAGGCAATTGGGACGCCTCTCCAGCTGAGGCGGGAGACCAAGGGTCCCTTTCCACGTGCCACAGGAATCCTGGGACTCCTATCAAGTTTCACGAGGAGTCAGGCATAGTCTCCTTTGGAGGCACTGATCTCCGCGTACCTCTGGAGTTTTCAAAGGATGTGAGGCCTCCGGTCGCGATGAGGTGGGGAACTAGGTCTTTCTCTGTGGTCTCCACAGGGGATTCAGACATCCTTTCTTCTTGGGAGATGCAAGACGAGCCTGCATTCAAGTCACTGCAGGGATATCCAGCCTTATTTCGCGTCAGGGCATCGCGGTGTCCATTCCACTTGAGGCCGCAAACTCAGGGTCCCTCTCACATACCTAGAGCTGAGAGAAGCCTCCTCTTGAGGTGCTTGTGGTAAGGTGGTATTCCTCTGGAGTTGAAGCCAGGGACTAACCTCTCATCTCGAGTTGATTGTTGGCCCCCGGAGCTCTTTTGTGTTGCTACAGTGACCTCAGGATCCCTCTAGCCTTGAAACAGTGTTCTTGGGGTTTCTCTGGAGTGCCATCAAGGAAATCAAGGCTCCTTTCATGTGTGATGTGCAACACGGAATTGCTCTGCACGCAGTGCAGGGGAATCGGGCCTCATCTCGCGGCGAGGGGGAAGTCTCATGGTTTTTCTCGAGTTGCGGCGGGAACCTGGGGTATATTTTCGAGTTACGACGGAGATGGCCCTTCCACCCACGTGTTTCTTCAGCGACGTCAGGACTCCTGCCTAGTTGTGAGGGACAACTCTGGATTCTCCTCGAGGCTTGGCAGGGCAATTGGGACGCCTCTCCAGCTGAGGCGGGAGACCGAGGGTCCCTTTCCACGTGCCACAGGAATCCTGGGACTCCTATCAAGTTTCACGAGGAGTCAGGCATCGTCTCCTTTGGAGGCACTGATCTCCGCGTACCTCTGGAGTTTTCAAAGGATGTGAGGCTATCGGTCGCGATGAGGTGGGGAACTAAGTCTTTCTCTGTGCTTTCCACAGGGGATTCAGACATCCTTTCGTCCTGGGAGATGCAAGACGAGCCTGCATTGAAGTCACTGCAGGGATATCCGGCCTTATTTCGAGTCAGGGCATCGCGGTGTCCATTCCACTTGAGGCCGCAAACTCAGGGTCCCTCTCACATACCTAGAGCTGAGAGAAGCCTCCTCTTGAGGTGCTTGTGGTAAGGTGGTATTCCTCTGGAGACGAATCCAGGGACTAACCTCTCTTTTCGAGTTGATTTTTGGTCCACAGAGTTCTTTCGTGTTGCTACAGTGACCTCAGGATCCCTCTATCCTTGAAACAGTGTTCTTGGGGTTTCTCTGGAGTGCCATCAAGGAAATCAAGGCTCCTTTCATGTGTGATGTGCAACACGGAATTGCTCTGCACGCAGTGCAGGGGAATCGGGCCTCATCTCGCGGCGAGGGGGAAGTCTCATGGTTTTTCTCGAGTTGCGGCGGGAACCTGGGGTATATTCTCGAGTTACGACGGGGATGGCCCTTCCACCCACGTGTGTGTTCAGCCACGTCAGGACTCCTGCCTAGTTGCGAGGGACAACTCGGGATTCTCCTCGAGGCTTGGCAGGGCAATTGGAACGCCTCTCCAGCTGAGGCGGGAGACCAAGGGTCCCTTTCCACGTGCCACAAGAATCCTGGGACTCCTATCAAGTTTCACGAGGAGTCAGGCATCGTCTCCTTTGGAGGCACTGATCTCCGCGTACCTCTGGAGTTTTCAAAGGATGTGAGGCCTGCGGTCGCGATGAGGTGGGGAACTAGGTGTTTCTCTGTGGTCTCCACAGGGGATTCAGACATCCTTTCGTCTTGGGAGATGCAAGACGAGCCTGCATTCCAGTCACTGACGGGATATCCGGCCTTATTTCGAGTCAGGTCATCGCGGTGTCCATTCCACCTGAGGCCGCAAACTCAGGGTCCCTCTCACATACCTAGAGCTGAGAGAAGCCTCCTCTTGAGGTGCTTGTGGTAAGGTGGTATTCCTCTGGAGTCGAAGCCAGGGACTAACCTCTCATCTCGAGTTGATTTTTGGCCCACGGAGCTTTTTCGTGTTGCTACAGTGACCTCAGGATCCCTCTAGCCTTGAAACAGTGTTCTTGGGGTTTCTCTGGAGTGCCATGAAGGAAATCAAGGCTCCTTTCATGTGTGATGTGCAACACAGAATTGCTCTGCACGCAGTGCAGGGGAATCGGGCCTCATCTCGCGGCGAGGGGGAAGTCTCATGGTTTTTCTCGAGTTGCGGCGGGAACCTGGGGTATATTCTCGAGTTACGACGGGGATGGCCCTTCCACACACGTGTTTGTTCAGCCCCGTCAGGACTCTTGCCTAGTTGCGAGACACAACTCGGGATTCTCCTCGAGGCTTGGCAAGGCAATTGGGACGCCTCTCCAGCTGAGGCGGGAGACCAAGGGTCCCTTTCCACGTGCCACAGGAATCCTGGGACTCCTATCAAGTTTCACGAGGAGTCAGGCATAGTCTCCTTTGGAGGCACTGATCTCCGCGTACCTCTGGAGTTTTCAAAGGATGTGAGGCCTGCGGTCGCGATGAGGTGGGGAACTAGGTGTTTCTCTGTGGTCTCCACAGGGGATTCAGACATCCTTTCGTCTTGGGAGATGCAAGACGAGCCTGCATTCCAGTCACTGCAGGGATATCCGGCCTTATTTCGAGTCAGGTCATCGCGGTGTCCATTCCACCTGAGGCCGCAAACTCAGGGTCCCTCTCACATACCTAGAGCTGAGAGAAGCCTCCTCTTGAGGTGCTTGTGGTAAGGTGGTATTCCTCTGGAGTCGAAGCCAGGGACTAACCTCTCATCTCGAGTTGATTTTTGGCCCACGGAGCTTTTTCGTGTTGCTACAGTGACCTCAGGATCCCTCTAGCCTTGAAACAGTGTTCTTGGGGTTTCTCTGGAGTGCCATCAAGGAAATCAAGGCTCCTTTCATGTGTGATGTGCAACACAGAATTGCTCTGCACGCAGTGCAGGGGAATCGGGCCTCATCTCGCGGCGAGGGGGAAGTCTCATGGTTTTTCTCGTGTTGCGGCGGGAACCTGGGGTATATTCTCGAGTTACGACGGGGATGGCCCTTCCACACACGTGTTTGTTCAGCCCCGTCAGGACTCTTGCCTAGTTGCGAGACACAACTCGGGATTCTCCTCGAGGCTTGGCAAGGCAATTGGGACGCCTCTCCAGCTGAGGCGGGAGACCAAGGGTCCCTTTCCACGTGCCACAGGAATCCTGGGACTCCTATCAAGTTTCACGAGGAGTCAGGCATAGTCTCCTTTGGAGGCACTGATCTCCGCGTACCTCTGGAGTTTTCAAAGGATGTGAGGCCTCCGGTCGCGATGAGGTGGGGAACTAGGTCTTTCTCTGTGGTCTCCACAGGGGATTCAGACATCCTTTCTTCTTGGGAGATGCAAGACGAGCCTGCATTCAAGTCACTGCAGGGATATCCAGCCTTATTTCGCGTCAGGGCATCGCGGTGTCCATTCCACTTGAGGCCGCAAACTCAGGGTCCCTCTCACATACCTAGAGCTGAGAGAAGCCTCCTCTTGAGGTGCTTGTGGTAAGGTGGTATTCCTCTGGAGTCGAAGCCAGGGACTAACCTCTCATCTCGAGTTGATTTTTGGCTCCCGGAGCTCTTTCGTGTTGCTACAGTGACCTCAGGATCCCTCTAGCCTTGAAACAGTGTTCTTGGGGTTTCTCTGGAGTGCCATCAAGGAAATCAAGGCTCCTTTCATGTGTGATGTGCAACACGGAATTGCTCTGCACGCAGTGCAGGGGAATCGGGCCTCATCTCGCGGCGAGGGGGAAGTCTCATGGTTTTTCTCGAGTTGCGGCGGGAACCTGGGGTATATTCTCGAGTTACGACGGGGATGGCCCTTCCACCCACGTGTTTCTTCAGCGACGTCAGGACTCCTGCCTAGTTGTGAGGGACAACTCTGGATTCTCCTCGAGGCTTGGCAGGGCAATTGGGACGCCTCTCCAGCTGAGGCGGGAGACCGAGGGTCCCTTTCCAAGTGCCACAGGAATCCTGGGACTCCTATCAAGTTTCACGAGGAGTCAGGCATCGTCTCCTTTGGAGGCACTGATCTCCGCGTACCTCTGGAGTTTTCAAAGGATGTGAGGCTATCGGTCGCGATGAGGTGGGGAACTAAGTCTTTCTCTGTGCTTTCCACAGGGGATTCAGACATCCTTTCGTCCTGGGAGATGCAAGACGAGCCTGCATTGAAGTCACTGCAGGGATATCCGGCCTTATTTCGAGTCAGGGCATCGCGATGTCCATTCCACTTGAGACCGCAAACTCAGGGTCCCTCTCACATACCTAGAGCTGAGAGAAGCCTCCTCTTGAGGTGCTTGTGGTAAGGTGGTATTCCTCTGGAGACGAATCCAGGGACTAACCTCTCTTTTCGAGTTGATTTTTGGTCCACAGAGTTCTTTCGTGTTGCTACAGTGACCTCAGGATCCCTCTAGCCTTGAAACAGTGTTCTTGGGGTTTCTCTGGAGTGCCATCAAGGAAATCAAGGCTCCTTTCATGTGTGATGTGCAAGACGGAATTGCTCTGCACGCAGTACAGGGGAATCGGGCCTCATCTCGCATCGAGGGGGAAGTCTCATGGTTTTTCTCGAGTTGCGGCGGGAACCTGGGGTATATTCTCGAGTTACGACGGGGATGGCCCTTCCACCCACGTGTTTGCTCAGCCACGTCAGGACTCCTTCCTAGTTGCGAGGGACAACTCGGGATTCTCCTAGAGGCTTGGCAGGGCAGTTGGAACGCCTCTCCAGCTGAGGCGGGAGACCAAGGGTCCGTTTCCACGTGCCACAAGAATCCTGGGACTCCTATCAAGTTTCACGAGGAGTCAGGCATCGTCTCCTTTGGAGGCACTGATCTCCGCGTACCTCTGGAGTTTTCAAAGGATGTGAGGCCTCCGGTCGCGATCAGGTGGGGAACTAGGTGTTTCTCTGTGGTCTCCACAGGGGATTCAGACATCCTTTCTTCTTGGGAGATGCAAGACGAGCCTGCATTCAAGTCACTGCAGGGATATCCGGCCTTATTTCGAGTCAGGGCATCGCGGTGTCCATTCCACTTGAGGCCGCAAACTCAGGGTCCCTCTCACATACCTAGAGCTGAGAGAAGCCTCCTCTTGAGGTGCTTGTGGTAAGGTGGTATTCCTCAGGAGTCGAAGCCAGGGACTAACCTTTCATATCGTGTTGATTCTTGGTCCACGCAGCTCTTTCGTGTTGCTACAGTGACCTCAGGATCCCTCTAGCCTTGAAACAGTGTTCTTGGGGTTTCTCTGGAGTGCCATCAAGGAAATCAAGGCTCCTTTCATGTGTGATGTGCAACACGGAATTGCTCTGCACGCAGTGCAGGGGAATCGGGCCTCATCTCGCGGCGAGGGGGAAGTCTCATGGTTTTTCTCGAGTTGCGGCGGGAACCTGGGGTATATTCTCGAGTTACGACGGGGATGGCCCTTCCACCCACGTGTTTCTTCAGCGACGTCAGGACTCCTGCCTAGTTGCGAGGGACAACTCGGGATTCTCCTCGAGGCTTTGCAGGGCAATTGGGACGCCTCTCCAGCTGAGACGGGAGACCAAGGGTCCCTTTCCACGTGCCACAGGAATCCTGGGTCTCCTATCAAGTTTCACGAGGAGTCAGGCATCGTCTCCTTTGGAGGCACTGGTCTCCGCATACCTCTGGAATTTTCAAAGAATTTGAGGCCTCTGTCGCGATGAGGTGGGGAACTAGGTCTTTCTCTGTGGTCTCCACAGGGGATTCAGACACCCTTTCGTCTTGGGAGATGCAAGACGAGCCTGCATTCCAGTCACTGCAGGGATATCCGGCCTTATTTCGAGTCAGGTCATCGCGGTGTCCATTCCACCTGAGGCCGCAAACTCAGGGTCCCTCTCACATACCTAGAGCTGAGAGAAGCCTCCTCTTGAGGTGCTTGTGGTAAGGTGGTATTCCTCTGGAGTCGAAGCCAGGGACTAACCTCTCATCTCGAGTTGATTTTTGGCCCACGGAGCTCTTTCGTGTTGCTACAGTGACCTCAGGATCCCTCTAGCCTTGAAACAGTGTTCTTGGGGTTTCTCTGGAGTGCCATGAAGGAAATCAAGGCTCCTTTCATGTGTGATGTGCAACACAGAATTGCTCTGCACGCAGTGCAGGGGAATCGGGCCTCATCTCGCGGCGAGGGGGAAGTCTCATGGTTTTTCTCGAGTTGCGGCGGGAACCTGGGGTATATTCTCGAGTTACGACGGGGATGGCCCTTCCACACACGTGTTTGTTCAGCCCCGTCAGGACTCTTGCCTTGTTGCGAGACACAACTCGGGATTCTCCTCGAGGCTTGGCAAGGCAATTGGGACGCCTCTCCAGCTGAGGCGGGAGACCAAGGGTCCCTTTCCACGTGCCACAGGAATCCTGGGACTCCTATCAAGTTTCACGAGGAGTCAGGCATAGTCTCCTTTGGAGGCACTGATCTCCGCGTACCTCTGGAGTTTTCAAAGGATGTGAGGCCTCCGGTCGCGATGAGGTGGGGAACTAGGTCTTTCTCTGTGGTCTCCACAGGGGATTCAGACATCCTTTCTTCTTGGGAGATGCAAGACGAGCCTGCATTCAAGTCACTGCAGGGATATCCAGCCTTATTTCGCGTCAGGGCATCGCGGTGTCCATTCCACTTGAGGCCGCAAACTCAGGGTCCCTCTCACATACCTAGAGCTGAGAGAAGCCTCCTCTTGAGGTGCTTGTGGTAAGGTGGTATTCCTCTGGAGTCGAAGCCAGGGACTAACCTCTCATCTCGAGTTGATTGTTGGCCCCCGGAGCTCTTTCGTGTTGCTACAGTGACCTCAGGATCCCTCTAGCCTTGAAACAGTGTTCTTGGGGTTTCTCTGGAGTGCCATCAAGGAAATCAAGGCTCCTTTCATGTGTGATGTGCAACACGGAATTGCTCTGCACGCAGTGCAGGGGAATCGGGCCTCATCTCGCGGCGAGGGGGAAATCTCATGGTTTTTCTCGAGTTGCGGCGGGAACCTGGGGTATATTCTCGAGTTACGACGGAGATGGCCCTTCCACCCACGTGTTTCTTCAGCGACGTCAGGACTCCTGCCTAGTTGTGAGGGACAACTCTGGATTCTCCTCGAGGCTTGGCAGGGCAATTGGGACGCCTCTCCAGCTGAGGCGGGAGACCGAGGGTCCCTTTCCACGTGCCACAGGAATCCTGGGACTCCTATCAAGTTTCACGAGGAGTCAGGCATCGTCTCCTTTGGAGGCACTGATCTCCGCGTACCTCTGGAGTTTTCAAAGGATGTGAGGCTATCGGTCGCGATGAGGTGGGGAACTAAGTCTTTCTCTGTGCTTTCCACAGGGGATTCAGACATCCTTTCATCCTGGGAGATGCAAGACGAGCCTGCATTGAAGTCACTGCAGGGATATCCGGCCTTATTTCGAGTCAGGGCATCGCGGTGTCCATTCCACTTGAGGCCGCAAACTCAGGGTCCCTCTCACATACCTAGAGCTGAGAGAAGCCTCCTCTTGAGGTGCTTGTGGTAAGGTGGTATTCCTCTGGAGACGAATCCAGGGACTAACCTCTCTTTTCGAGTTGATTTTTGGTCCACAGAGTTCTTTCGTGTTGCTACAGTGACCTCAGGATCCCTCTAGCCTTGAAACAGTGTTCTTGGGGTTTCTCTGGAGTGCCATCAAGGAAATCAAGGCTCCTTTCATGTGTGATGTGCAAGACGGAATTGCTCTGCACGCAGTGCAGGGGAATCGGGCCTCATCTCGCGGCGAGGGGGAAGTCTCATGGTTTTTCTCGAGTTGCGGCGGGAACCTGGGGTATATTCTCGAGTTACGACGGGGATGGCCCTTCCACCCACGTGTTTGTTCAGCCACGTCAGGACTCCTGCCTAGTTGCGAGGGACAACTCGGGATTCTCCTCGAGGCTTGGCAGGGCAATTGGAACGCCTCTCCAGCTGAGACGGGAGACCAAGGGTCCCTTTCCACGTGCCACAGGAATCCTGGGACTCCTATCAAGTTTCACGAGGAGTCAGGCATCGTCTCCTTTGGAGGCACTGATCTCCGCGTACCTCTGGAGTTTTCAAAGGATGTGAGGCCTGCGGTCGCGATGAGGTGGGGAACTAGGTGTTTCTCTGCGGTCTACACAGGGGATTCAGACATCCTTTCGTCTTGGGAGATGCAAGACGAGCCTGCATTCCAGTCACTGCAGGGATATCCGGCCTTATTTCGAGTCAGGTCATCGCGGTGTCCATTCCACCTGAGGCCGCAAACTCAGGGTCCCTCTCACATACCTAGAGCTGAGAGAAGCCTCCTCTTGAGGTGCTTGTGGTAAGGTGGTATTCCTCTGGAGTCGAAGCCAGGGACTAACCTCTCATCTCGAGTTGATTTTTGGCCCACGGAGCTCTTTCGTGTTGCTACAGTGACCTCAGGATCCCTCTAGCCTTGAAACAGTGTTCTTGGGGTTTCTCTGGAGTGCCATGAAGGAAATCAAGGCTCCTTTCATGTGTGATGTGCAACACAGAATTGCTCTGCACGCAGTGCAGGGGAATCGGGCCTCATCTCGCGGCGAGGGGGAAGTCTCATGGTTTTTCTCGAGTTGCGGCGGGAACCTGGGGTATATTCTCGAGTTACGACGGGGATGGCCCTTCCACACACGTGTTTGTTCAGCCACGTCAGGACTCTTGCCTTGTTGCGAGACACAACTCGGGATTCTCCTCGAGGCTTGGCAAGGCAATTGGGACGCCTCTCCAGCTGAGGCGGGAGACCAAGGGTCCCTTTCCACGTGCCACAGGAATCCTGGGACTCCTATCAAGTTTCACGAGGAGTCAGGCATAGTCTCCTTTGGAGGCACTGATCTCCGCGTACCTCTGGAGTTTTCAAAGGATGTGAGGCCTCCGGTCGCGATGAGGTGGGGAACTAGGTCTTTCTCTGTGGTCTCCACAGGGGATTCAGACATCCTTTCTTCTTGGGAGATGCAAGACGAGCCTGCATTCAAGTCACTGCAGGGATATCCAGCCTTATTTCGCGTCAGGGCATCGCGGTGTCCATTCCACTTGAGGCCGCAAACTCAGGGTCCCTCTCACATACCTAGAGCTGAGAGAAGCCTCCTCTTGAGGTGCTTGTGGTAAGGTGGTATTCCTCTGGAGTCGAAGCCAGGGACTAACCTCTCATCTCGAGTTGATTGTTGGCCCCCGGAGCTCTTTCGTGTTGCTACAGTGACCTCAGGATCCCTCTAGCCTTGAAACAGTGTTCTTGGGGTTTCTCTGGAGTGCCATCAAGGAAATCAAGGCTCCTTTCATGTGTGATGTGCAACACGGAATTGCTCTGCACGCAGTGCAGGGGAATCGGGCCTCATCTCGCGGCGAGGGGGAAATCTCATGGTTTTTCTCGAGTTGCGGCGGGAACCTGGGGTATTTCTCGAGTTACGACGGAGATGGCCCTTCCACACACGTGTTTCTTCAGCGACGTCAGGACTCCTGCCTAGTTGTGAGGAACAACTCTGGATTCTCCTCGAGGCTTGGCAGGGCAATTGGGACGCCTCTCCAGCTGAGGCGGGAGACCGAGGGTCCCTTTCCACGTGCCACAGGAATCCTGGGACTCCTATCAAGTTTCACGAGGAGTCAGGCATCGTCTCCTTTGGAGGCACTGATCTCCGCGTACCTCTGGAGTTTTCAAAGGATGTGAGGCTATCGGTCGCGATGAGGTGGGGAACTAAGTCTTTCTCTGTGCTTTCCACAGGGGATTCAGACATCCTTTCATCCTGGGAGATGCAAGACGAGCCTGCATTGAAGTCACTGCAGGGATATCCGGCCTTATTTCGAGTCAGGGCATCGCGGTGTCCATTCCACTTGAGGCCGCAAACTCAGGGTCCCTCTCACATACCTAGAGCTGAGAGAAGCCTCCTCTTGAGGTGCTTGTGGTAAGGTGGTATTCCTCTGGAGACGAATCCAGGGACTAACCTCTCTTTTCGAGTTGATTTTTGGTCCACAGAGTTCTTTCGTGTTGCTACAGTGACCTCAGGATCCCTCTAGCCTTGAAACAGTGTTCTTGGGGTTTCTCTGGAGTGCCATCAAGGAAATCAAGGCTCCTTTCATGTGTGATGTGCAAGACGGAATTGCTCTGCACGCAGTGCAGGGGAATCGGGCCTCATCTCGCGGCGAGGGGGAAGTCTCATGGTTTTTCTCGAGTTGCGGCGGGAACCTGGGGTATATTCTCGAGTTACGACGGGGATGGCCCTTCCACCCACGTGTTTGTTCAGCCACGTCAGGACTCCTGCCTAGTTGCGAGGGACAACTCGGGATTCTCCTCGAGGCTTGGCAGGGCAATTGGAACGCCTCTCCAGCTGAGACGGGAGACCAAGGGTCCCTTTCCACGTGCCACAGGAATCCTGGGACTCCTATCAAGTTTCACGAGGAGTCAGGCATCGTCTCCTTTGGAGGCACTGATCTCCGCGTACCTCTGGAGTTTTCAAAGGATGTGAGGCCTGCGGTCGCGATGAGGTGGGGAACTAGGTGTTTCTCTGCGGTCTACACAGGGGATTCAGACATCCTTTCGTCTTGGGAGATGCAAGACGAGCCTGCATTCCAGTCACTGCAGGGATATCCGGCCTTATTTCGAGTCAGGTCATCGCGGTGTCCATTCCACCTGAGGCCGCAAACTCAGGGTCCCTCTCACATACCTAGAGCTGAGAGAAGCCTCCTCTTGAGGTGCTTGTGGTAAGGTGGTATTCCTCTGGAGTCGAAGCCAGGGACTAACCTCTCATCTCGAGTTGATTTTTGGCCCACGGAGCTCTTTCGTGTTGCTACAGTGACCTCATTATCCCTCTAGCCTTGAAACAGTGTTCTTGGGGTTTCTCTGGAGTGCCATGAAGGAAATCAAGGCTCCTTTCATGTGTGATGTGCAACACAGAATTGCTCTGCACGCAGTGCAGGGGAATCGGGCCTCATCTCGCGGCGAGGGGGAAGTCTCATGGTTTTTCTCGAGTTGCGGCGGGAACCTGGGGTATATTCTCGAGTTACGACGGGGATGGCCCTTCCACACACGTGTTTGTTCAGCCCCGTCAGGACTCTTGCCTAGTTGCGAGACACAACTCGGGATTCTCCTCGAGGCTTGGCAAGGCAATTGGGACGCCTCTCCAGCTGAGGCGGGAGACCAAGGGTCCCTTTCCACGTGCCACAGGAATCCTGGGACTCCTATCAAGTTTCACGAGGAGTCAGGCATCGTCTCCTTTGGAGGCACTGATCTCCGCGTACCTCTGGAGTTTTCAAAGGATGTGAGGCCTCCGGTCGCGATGAGGTGGGGAACTAGGTCTTTCTCTGTGGTCTCCACAGGGGATTCAGACATCCTTTCTTCTTGGGAGATGCAAGACGAGCCTGCATTCAAGTCACTGCAGGGATATCCAGCCTTATTTCGCGTCAGGGCATCGCGGTGTCCATTCCACTTGAGGCCGCAAACTCAGGGTCCCTCTCACATACCTAGAGCTGAGAGAAGCCTCCTCTTGAGGTGCTTGTTGTAAGGTGGTATTTCTCTGGAGTTGAAGCCAGGGACTAACCTCTCATCTCGAGTTGATTGTTGGCCCCCGGAGCTCTTTCGTGTTGCTACAGTGACCTCAGGATCCCTCTAGCCTTGAAACAGTGTTCTTGGGGTTTCTCTGGAGTGCCATCAAGGAAATCAAGGCTCCTTTCATGTGTGATGTGCAACACGGAATTGCTCTGCACGCAGTGCAGGGGAATCGGGCCTCATCTCGCGGCGAGGGGGAAGTCTCATGGTTTTTCTCGAGTTGCGGCGGGAACCTGGGGTATATTCTCGAGTTACGACGGAGATGGCCCTTCCACCCACGTGTTTCTTCAGCGACGTCAGGACTCCTGCCTAGTTGTGAGGGACAACTCTGGATTCTCCTCGAGGCTTGGCAGGGCAATTGGGACGCCTCTCCAGCTGAGGCGGGAGACCGAGGGTCCCTTTCCACGTGCCACAGGAATCCTGGGACTCCTATCAAGTTTCACGAGGAGTCAGGCATCGTCTCCTTTGGAGGCACTGATCTCCGCGTACCTCTGGAGTTTTCAAAGGATGTGAGGCTATCGGTCGCGATGAGGTGGGGAACTAAGTCTTTCTCTGTGCTTTCCACAGGGGATTCAGACATCCTTTCGTCCTGGGAGATGCAAGACGAGCCTGCATTGAAGTCACTGCAGGGATATCCGGCCTTATTTCGAGTCAGGGCATCGCGGTGTCCATTCCACTTGAGGCCGCAAACTCAGGGTCCCTCTCACATACCTAGAGCTGAGAGAAGCCTCCTCTTGAGGTGCTTGTGGTAAGGTGGTATTCCTCTGGAGACGAATCCAGGAACTAACCTCTCTTTTCGAGTTGATTTTTGGTCCACAGAGTTCTTTCGTGTTGCTACAGTGACCTCAGGATCCCTCTATCCTTGAAACAGTGTTCTTGGGGTTTCTCTGGAGTGCCATCAAGGAAATCAAGGCTCCTTTCATGTGTGATGTGCAAGACGGAATTACTCTGCACGCAGTGCAGGGGAATCGGGCCTCATCTCGCGGCGAGGGGGAAGTCTCATGGTTTTTCTCGAGTTGCGGCGGGAACCTGGGGTATATTCTCGAGTTACGACGGGGATGGCCCTTCCACCCACGTGTTTGTTCAGCCACGTCAGGACTCCTGCCTAGTTGCGAGGGACAACTCGGGATTCTCCTCGAGGCTTGGCAGGGCAATTGGAACGCCTCTCGAGCTGAGGCGGGAGACCAAGGGTCCCTTTCCACGTGCCACAAGAATCCTGGGACTCCTATCAAGTTTCACGAGGAGTCAGGCATCGTCTCCTTTGGAGGCACTGATCTCCGCGTACCTCTGGAGTTTTCAAAGGATGTGAGGCCTGCGGTCGCGATGAGGTGGGGAACTAGGTGTTTCTCTGTGGTCTCCACAGGGGATTCAGACATCCTTTCCTCTTGGGAGATGCAAGACGAGCCTGCATTCCAGTCACTGCAGGGATATCCGGCCTTATTTCGAGTCAGGTCATCGCGGTGTCCATTCCACCTGAGGCCGCAAACTCAGGGTCCCTCTCACATACCTAGAGCTGAGAGAAGCCTCCTCTTGAGGTGCTTGTGGTAAGGTGGTATTCCTCTGGAGTCGAAGCCAGGGACTAACCTCTCATCTCGAGTTGATTTTTGGCCCACGGAGCTCTTTCGTGTTGCTACAGTGACCTCAGGATCCCTCTAGCCTTGAAACAGTGTTCTTGGGGTTTCTCTGGAGTGCCATCAAGGAAATCAAGGCTCCTTTCATGTGTGATGTGCAACACAGAATTGCTCTGCACGCAGTGCAGGGGAATCGGGCCTCATCTCGCGGCGAGGGGGAAGTCTCATGGTTTTTCTCGTGTTGCGGCGGGAACCTGGGGTATATTCTCGAGTTACGACGGGGATGGCCCTTCCACACACGTGTTTGTTCAGCCCCGTCAGGACTCTTGCCTAGTTGCGAGACACAACTCGGGATTCTCCTCGAGGCTTGGCAAGGCAATTGGGACGCCTCTCCAGCTGAGGCGGGAGACCAAGGGTCCCTTTCCACGTGCCACAGGAATCCTGGGACTCCTATCAAGTTTCACGAGGAGTCAGGCATAGTCTCCTTTGGAGGCACTGATCTCCGCGTACCTCTGGAGTTTTCAAAGGATGTGAGGCTTCCGGTCGCGATGAGGTGGGGAACTAGGTCTTTCTCTGCGGTCTCCACAGGGGATTCAGACATCCTTTCTTCTTGGGAGATGCAAGACGAGCCTGCATTCAAGTCACTGCAGGGATATCCAGCCTTATTTCGCGTCAGGGCATCGCGGTGTCCATTCCACTTGAGGCCGCAAACTCAGGATCCCTCTCACATACCTAGAGCTGAGAGAAGCCTCCTCTTGAGGTGCTTGTGGTAAGGTGGTATTCCTCTGGAGTCGAAGCCAGGGACTAACCTCTCATCTCGAGTTGATTGTTGGCCCCCGGAGCTCTTTTGTGTTGCTACAGTGACCTCAGGATCCCTCTAGCCTTGAAACAGTGTTCCTGGGGTTTCTCTGGAGTGCCATCAAGGAAATCAAGGCTCCTTTCATGTGTGATGTGCAACACGGAATTGCTCTGCACGCAGTGCAGGGGAATCGGGCCTCATCTCGCGGCGAGGGGGAAGTCTCATGGTTTTTCTCGAGTTGCGGCGGGAACCTGGGGTATATTCTCGAGTTACGACGGGGATGGCCCTTCCACCCACGTGTTTCTTCAGCGACGTCAGGACTCCTGCCTAGTTGCGAGGGACAACTCTGGATTCTCCTCGAGGCTTGGCAGGGCAATTGGGACGCCTCTCCAGCTGAGGCAGGAGACCAAGTGTCCCTTTCCAAGTGCCACAGGAATCCTGGGACTCCTATCAAGTTTCACGAGGAGTCAGGCATCGTCTCCTTTGGAGGCACTGATCTCCGCGTACCTCTGGAGTTTTCAAAGGATGTGAGGCTATCGGTCGCTATGAGGTGGGGAACTAGGTGTTTCTCTGTGGTCTCCACAGGGGATTCAGACATCCTTTCGTCCTGGGAGATGCAAGACGAGCCTGCATTGAAGTCACTGCAGGGATATCCGGCCTTATTTCGAGTCAGGGCATCGCGGTGTCCATTCCACTTGAGGCCGCAAACTCAGGGTCCCTCTCACATACCTAGAGCTGAGAGAAGCCTCCTCTTGAGGTGCTTGTGGTAAGGTGGTATTCCTCTGGAGACGAATCCAGGGACTAACCTCTCTTTTCGAGTTGATTTTTGGTCCACAGAGTTCTTTCGTGTTGCTACAGTGACCTCAGGATCCCTCTATCCTTGAAACAGTGTTCTTGGGGTTTCTCTGGAGTGCCATCAAGGAAATCAAGGCTCCTTTCATGTGTGATGTACAAGACGGAATTGCTCTGCACGCAGTAAAGGGGAATCGGGCCTCATCTCGCATCGAGGGGGAAGTCTCATGGTTTTTCTCGAGTTGCGGCGGGAACCTGGGGTATATTCTCGAGTTACGACGGGGATGGCCCTTCCACCCACGTGTGTGTTCAGCCACGTCAGGACTCCTGCCTAGTTGCGAGGGACAACTCGGGATTCTCCTCGAGGCTTGGCAGGGCAATTGGAACGCCTCTCCAGCTGAGGCGGGAGACCAAGGGTCCCTTTCCACGTGCCACAAGAATCCTGGGACTCCTATCAAGTTTCACGAGGAGTCAGGCATCGTCTCCTTTGGAGGCACTGATCTCCGCGTACCTCTGGAGTTTTCAAAGGATGTGAGGCCTCCGGTCGCGATGAGGTGGGGAACTAGGTGTTTCTCTGTGGTCTCCACAGGGGATTCAGACATCCTTTCTTCTTGGGAGATGCAAGAGGAGCCTGCATTCAAGTCACTGCTGGGATATCCGGCCTTATTTCGAGTCAGGGCATCGCGGTGTCCATTCCACTTGAGGCCGCAAACTCAGGATCCCTCTCACATACCTAGAGCTGAGAGAAGCCTCCTCTTGAGGTGCTTGTGGTAAGGTGGTATTCCTCAGGAGTCGAAACCAGGGACTAACCTCTCATCTCGTGTTGATTCTTGGTCCACAGAGCTCTTTCGTGTTGCTACAGTGACCTCAGGATCCCTCTAGCCTTGAAACAGTGTTCTTGGGGTTTCTCTGGAGTGCCATCAAGGAAATCAAGGCTCCTTTCATGTGTGATGTGCAACACGGAATTGCTCTGCACGCAGTGCAGGGGAATCGAGCCTCATCTCGCGGCCAGGGGGAAGTCTCATGGTTTTTCTCGAGTTTCGGCGGGAACCTGGGGTATATTCTCGAGTTACGACGGGGATGGCCCTTCCACACACGTGTGTGTTCAGCCATGTCAGCACTCCTGCCTAATTGCGAGGGACAACTCGGGATTCTCCTCGAGGCTTTGCAGGGCAATTGGGACGCCTCTCGAGCTGAGACGGGAGACCAAGTGTCCCTTTCCACGTGCCACAGGAATCCTGGGTCTCCTATTAAGTTTCACGAGGAGTCAGGCATCGTCTCCTTTGGAGGCACTGATCTACGCGTACCTCTGGAGTTTTCAAAGGATGTGAGGCCTCCGGTCGCGATGAGGTGGGGAACTAGGTCTTTCTCTGTGGTCTCCACAGGGGATTCAGACCTCCTTTCTTCTTGGGAGATGCAAGACGAGCCTGCATTCAAGTCACTGCAGGGATATCCAGCCTTATTTCGCGTCAGGGCATCGCGGTGTCCATTCCACTTGAGGCCGCAAACTCAGGGTCCCTCTCACATACCTAGAGCTGAGAGAAGCCTCCTCTTGAGGTGCTTGTGGTAAGGTGGTATTCCTCTGGACTCGAAGCCAGGGACTAACCTCTCATCTCGAGTTGATTTTTGGCCCCCGGAGCTCTTTCGTGTTGCTACAGTGACCTCAGGATCCCTCTAGCCTTGAAACAGTGTTCTTGGGGTTTCTCTGGAGTGCCATCAAGGAAATCAAGGCTCCTTTCATGTGTGATGTGCAACACGGAATTGCTCTGCACGCAGTGCAGGGGAATCGGGCCTCATCTCGCGGCGAGGGGGAAGTCTCATGGTTTTTCTCGAGTTGCGGCGGGAACCTGGGGTATATTCTCGAGTTACGACGGGGATGGCCCTTCCACCCACGTGTTTCTTCAGCGACGTCAGGACTCCTGCCTAGTTGCGAGGGACAACTCTGGATTCTCCTCGAGGCTTGGCAGGGCAATTGGGACGCCTCTCCAGCTGAGGCGGGAGACTGAGGGTCCCTTTCCATGTGCCACAGGAATCCTGGGACTCCTATCAAGTTTCACGAGGAGTCAGGCATCGTCTCCTTTGGAGGCACTGATCTCCGCGTACCTCTGGAGTTTTCAAAGGATGTGAGGCTATCGGTCGCGATGAGGTGGGGAACTAAGTCTTTCTCTGTGCTTTCCACAGGGGATTCAGACATCCTTTCGTCCTGGGAGATGCAAGACGAGCCTGCATTGAAGTCACTGCAGGGATATCCGGCCTTATTTCGAGTCAGGGCATCGCGGTGTCCATTCCACTTGAGACCGCAAACTCAGGGTCCCTCTCACATACCTAGAGCTGAGAGAAGCCTCCTCTTGAGGTGCTTGTGGTAAGGTGGTATTCCTCTGGAGACGAATCCAGGGACTAACCTCTCTTTTCGAGTTGATTTTTGGTCCACAGAGTTCTTTCGTGTTGCTACAGTGACCTCAGGATCCCTCTATCCTTGAAACAGTGTTCTAGGGGTTTCTCTGGAGTGCCATCAAGGAAATCAAGGCTCCTTTCATGTGTGATGTGCAAGACGGAATTGCTCTGTACGCGGTGCAGGGGAATCGGGCCTCATCTCGCATCGAGGGGGAAGTCTCATGGTTTTTCTCGAGTTGCGGCGGGAACCTGGGGTATATTCTCGAGTTACGACGGGGATGGCCCTTCCACCCACGTGTTTGTTCAGCCACGTCAGGACTCCTGCCCTGTTGCGAGGGACAACTCGGGATTCTCCTCGAGGCTTGGCAGGGCAATTGGAACGCCTCTCCAGCTGAGGCGGGAGACTAAGGGTCCCTTTCCACGTGCCACAAGAATCCTTGGACTCCTATCAAGTTTCACGAGGAGTCAGGCATCGTCTCCTTTGGAGGCACTGATCTCCGCGTACCTCTGGAGTTTTCAAAGGATGTGAGGCCTCCGGTCGCGATGAGGTGGGGAACTAGGTCTTTCTCTGTGCTTTCCACAGGGGATTCAGACATCCTTTCTTCTTGGGAGATGCAAGACGAGCCTGCATTCAAGTCACTGCAGGGATATCCGGCCTTATTTCGAGTCAGGGCGTCGCGGTGTCCATTCCACTTGAGGCCGCAAACTCAGGGTCCCTCTCACATACCTAGAGCTGAGAGAAGCCTCCTCTTGAGGTGCTTGTGGTAAGGTGGTATTCCTCTGGAGACGAATCCAGGGACTAACCTCTCTTTTCGAGTTGATTTTTGGTCCACAGAATTCTTTCGTGTTGCTACAGTGACCTCAGGATCCCTCTAGCCTTGAAACAGTGTTCTTGGGGTTTCTCTGGAGTGCCATCAAGGAAATCAAGGCTCCTTTCATGTGTGATGTGCAAGACGGAATTGCTCTGCACGCAGTACAGGGGAATCGGGATTCATCTCGCATCGAGGGGGAAGTTTCATGGTTTTTCTCGAGTTGCGGTGGGAACCTGGGGTATATTCTCGAGTTACCACGGGGATGGCCCTTCCACCCACGTGTTTGTTCAGCCACGACAGGACTCCTGCCTGGTTGCGAGGGACAACTCGGGATTCTCCTGGAGGCTTGGCAGGGCAATTGGGACGCCTCTCCAGCTGAGGCGGGAGACCATGGGTCCCTTTCCACGTGCCACAGGAATCCTGGGACTCCTATCAAGTTTCACGAGGAGTCAGGCATCGTCTCCTTTGGAGGCACTGATCTCCGCGTACCTCTGGAGTTTTCAAAGGATGTGAGGCCTCCGGTCGCGATCAGGTGGGGAACTAGGTCTTTCTCTGTGGTCTCCACAGGGGATTCAGACATCCTTTCATCTTGGGAGATGCAAGACGAGCCTGCATTCAAGTCACTGCAGGGATATCCAGCCTTATTTCGCGTCAGGGCATCGCGGTGTCCATTCCACTTGAGGCCGCAAACTCAGGGTCCCTCTCACATACCTAGAGCTGAGAGAAGCCTCCTCTTGAGGTGCTTGTGGTAAGGTGGTATTCCTCTGGAGTCGAAGCCAGGGAATAACCTCTCATCTCGAGTTGATTTTTGGCCCACGGAGCTCTTTCGTGTTGCTCCAGTGACCTCAGGATCCCTCTAGCCTTGAAACAGTGTTCTTGGGGTTTCTCTGGAGTGCCATGAAGGAAATCAAGGCTCCTTTCATGTGTGATGTGCAACACGGAATTGCTCTGCACGCAGTGCAGGGGAATCGGGCCTCATCTCGCGGCGAGGGGGAAGTTTCATGGTTTTTCTCGAGTTGCGGTGGGAACCTGGGGTATATTCTCGAGTTACGACGGGGATGGCCCTTCCACCCACGTGTTTGTTCAGCCACGACAGGACTCCTGCCTGGTTGCGGGGGACAACTCGGGATTCTCCTGGAGGCTTGGAAGGGCAATTGGGACGCCTCTCCAGCTGAGGCGGGAGACCAAGGGTCCCTTTCCACGTGCCACAAGAATCCTGGGACTCCTATCAAGTTTCACGAGGAGTCCGGCATCGTCTCCTTTGGAGGCACTGATCTCCGCGTACCTCTGGAGTTTTCAAAGGATGTGAGGCCTCCGGTCGCGATGAGGTGGGGAACTAGGTGTTTCTCTGTGGTCTCCACAGGGGATTCAGACATCCTTTCATCTTGGGAGATGCAAGACGAGCCTGCATTCAAGTCACTGCAGGGATATCCAGCCTTATTTCCCGTCAGGGCATCGCGGTGTCCATTCCACTTGAGGCCGCAAACTCAGGGTCCCTCTCACATACCTAGAGCTGAGAGAAGCCTCCTCTTGAGGTGCTTGTGGTAAGGTGGTATTCCTCTGGAGTCGAAGCCAGGGACTAATCTCTCATCTCGATTTGATTTTGGGACCACGGAGCTCTTTCGTGTTGCTCCAGTGACCTCAGGATCCCTCTAGCCTTGAAACAGTGTTCTTGGGGTTTCTCTGGGGTGCCATGAAGGAAATCAAGGTTCCTTTCATGTGTGATGTGAAACACAGAATTGCTCTGCACGCAGTGCAGGGGAATCAGGCCTCATCTCGCGGCGAGGGGGAAGTCTCATGGTTTTTCTCGAGTTGCGGCGGGAACCTGGGGTATATTCTCGAGTTACGACGGGGATGGCCCTTCCACACATGTGTTTGTTCAGCCACGTCACGACTCTTGCCTAGTTGCGAGATACAACTCGGGATTCTCCTCGAGGCTTGGCAAGGCAATTGGGACGCCTCTCCAGCTGAGGCGGGAGACCATGGGTCCCTTTCCACGTGCCACAGGAATCCTGGGACTCCTATCTAGTTTCACGAGGAGTCAGGCATCGTCTCCTTTGGAGGCACTGATCTCCGCGTACCTCTGGAGTTTTCAAAGGATGTGAGGCCTCCGGTCGCGATGAGGTGGGGAACTAGGTCATTCTCTGTGGTCTCCACAGGGGATTCAGACACCCTTTCATCTTGGGAGATGCAAGACGAGCCTGCATTCAAGTCACTGCAGGGATATCCAGCCTTATTTCGCGTCAGGGCATCGCGGTGTCCATTCCACTTGAGGCCGCAAACTCAGGGTCCCTCTCACATACCTAGAGCTGAGAGAAGCCTCCTCTTGAGGTGCTTGTGGTAAGGTGGTATTCCTCTGGAGTCGAAGCCAGGGACTAACCTCTCATCTAGAGTTGATTTTTGGCCCACGGAGCTCTTTCGTGTTGCTACAGTGACCTCAGGATCCCTCTAGCCTTGAAACAGTGTTCTTGGGGTTTCTCTGGAGTGCCATCAAGGAAATCAAGGCTCCTTTCATGTGTGATGTGCAACACGGAATTGCTCTGCACGCAGTGCAGGGGAATCCGGCCTCATCTCGCGGCGAGGGGGAAGTCTCATGGTTTTTCTCGAGTTGCGGTGGGAACCTGGGGTATATTCTCGAGTTACGACGGGGATGGCCCTTCCACCCACGTGTTTCTTCAGCGACGTCAGGACTCCTGCCTAGTTGCGAGGGACAACTCTGGATTCTCCTCGAGGCTTGGCAGGGCAATTGGGACGCCTCTCCAGCTGAGGCGGGAGACCAAGTGTCCCTTTCCAAGTGCCACAGGAATCCTGGGACTCCTATCAAGTTTCACGAGGAGTCAGGCATCGTCTCCTTTGGAGGCACTGATCTCCGCGTACCTCTGGAGTTTTCAAAGGATGTGAGGCTATCGGTCGCGATGAGGTGGGGAACTAAGTCTTTCTCTGTGCTTTCCACAGGGGATTCAGACATCCTTTCGTCCTGGGAGATGCAAGACGAGCCTGCATTGAAGTCACTGCAGGGATATCCGGCCTTATTTCGAATCAGGGCATCGCGGTGTCCATTCCACTTGAGGCCGCAAACTCAGGGTCCCTCTCACATACCTAGAGCTGAGAGAAGCCTCCTCTTGAGGTGCTTGTGTTAAGGTGGTATTCCTCTGGAGACGAATCCAGGGACTAACCTCTCTTTTCGAGTTGATTTTTGGTCCACAGAGTTCTTTTGTGTTGCTACAGTGACCTCAGGATCCCTCTAGCCTTGAAACAGTGTTCTTGGGGTTTCTCTGGAGTGCCATCAAGGAAATCAAGGCTCCTTTCATGTGTGATGTGTAAGACGGAATTGCTCTGCACGCAGTACAGGGGAATCGGGCCTCATCTCGCATCGAGGGGAAAGTCTCATGGTTTTTCTCGAGTTGCGGCGGGAACCTGGGGTATATTCTCGAGTTACGACGGGGATGGCCCTTCCACACACGTGTGTGTTCAGCCATGTCAGGACTCCTGCCTAGTTGCGAGGGACAACTCTGGATTCTCCTCGAGGCTTGGCAGGGCAATTGGAACGCCTCTCCAGCTGAGGCGGGAGACCAAGGGTCCCTTTCCACGTGCCACAGGAATCCTGGGACTTCTATCAAGTTTCACGAGGAGTCAGGCATCGTCTCCTTTGGAGGCACTGATCTCCGCGTACCTCTGGAGTTTTCAAAGGATGTGAGGCCTCCGGTCGCGATGAGGTGGGGAACTAGGTCTTTCTCTGTGGTCTCCACAGGGGATTCAGACATCCTTTCTTCTTGGGAGATGCAAGACGAGCCTGCATTCAAGTCACTGCAGGGATATCCGACCTTATTTCGAGTCAGGGCATCGCGGTGTCCATTCCACTTGAGGCCGCAAACTCAGGGTCCCTCTCACATACCTAGAGCTGAGAGAAGCCTCCTCTTGAGGTGCTTGTGGTAAGGTGGTATTCCTCAGGAGTCGAAGCCAGGGACTAACCTCTCATCTCGTGTTGATTCTTGGTCCACGGAGCTCTTTCGTGTTGCTACAGTGACCTCAGGATCCCTCTAGCCTTGAAACAGTGTTCTTGGGGTTTCTCTGGAGTGCCATCAAGGAAATCAAGGCTCCTTTCATGTGTGATGTGCAACACGGAATTGCTCTGCACGCAGTGCAGGGGAATCGGGCCTCATCTCGCGGCGAGGGGGAAGTCTCATGGTTTTTCTCGAGTTGCGGCGGGAACCTGGGGTATATTCTCGAGTTACGACGGGGATGGCCCTTCCACCCACGTGTTTCTTCAGCGACGTCAGGACTCCTGCCTAGTTGCGAGGGACAACTCTGGATTCTCCTCGAGGCTTGGCAGGGCAATTGGGACGCCTCTCCAGCTGAGGCGGGAGACTGAGGGTCCCTTTCCACGTGCCACAGGAATCCTGGGACTCCTATCAAGTTTCACGAGGAGTCAGGCATCGTCTCCTTTGGAGGCACTGATCTCCGCGTACCTCTGGAGTTTTCAAAGGATGTGAGGCTATCGGTCGCGATGAGGTGGGGAACTAAGTCTTTCTCTGTGCTTTCCACAGGGGATTCAGACATCCTTTCGTCCTGGGAGATGCAAGACGAGCCTGCATTGAAGTCACTGCAGGGATATCCGGCCTTATTTCGAGTCAGGGCATCGCGGTGTCCATTCCACTTGAGACCGCAAACTCAGGGTCCCTCTCACATACCTAGAGCTGAGAGAAGCCTCCTCTTGAGGTGCTTGTGGTAAGGTGGTATTCCTCTGGAGACGAATCCAGGGACTAACCTCTCTTTTCGAGTTGATTTTTGGTCCACAGAGTTCTTTCGTGTTGCTACAGTGACCTCAGGATCCCTCTATCCTTGAAACAGTGTTCTAGGGGTTTCTCTGGAGTGCCATCAAGGAAATCAAGGCTCCTTTCATGTGTGATGTGCAAGACGGAATTGCTCTGTACGCGGTGCAGGGGAATCTGGCCTCATCTCGCATCGAGGGGGAAGTCTCATGGTTTTTCTCGAGTTGCGGCGGGAACCTGGGGTATATTCTCGAGTTACGACGGGGATGGCCCTTCCACCCACGTGTTTGTTCAGCCACGTCAGGACTCCTGCCCTGTTGCGAGGGACAACTCGGGATTCTCCTCGAGGCTTGGCAGGGCAATTGGAACGCCTCTCCAGCTGAGGCGGGAGACCAAGGGTCCCTTTCCACGTGCCACAAGAATCCTTGGACTCCTATCAAGTTTCACGAGGAGTCAGGCATCGTCTCCTTTGGAGGCACTGATCTCCGCGTACCTCTGGAGTTTTCAAAGGATGTGAGGCCTCCGGTCGCGATGAGGTGGGGAACTAGGTCTTTCTCTGTGCTTTCCACAGGGGATTCAGACATCCTTTCTTCTTGGGAGATGCAAGACGAGCCTGCATTCAAGTCACTGCAGGGATATCCGGCCTTATTTCGAGTCAGGGCGTCGCGGTGTCCATTCCACTTGAGGCCGCAAACTCAGGGTCCCTCTCACATACCTAGAGCTGAGAGAAGCCTCCTCTTGAGGTGCTTGTGGTAAGGTGGTATTCCTCTGGAGACGAATCCAGGGACTAACCTCTCTTTTCGAGTTGATTTTTGGTCCACAGAATTCTTTCGTGTTGCTACAGTGACCTCAGGATCCCTCTAGCCTTGAAACAGTGTTCTTGGGGTTTCTCTGGAGTGCCATCAAGGAAATCAAGGCTCCTTTCATGTGTGATGTGCAAGACGGAATTGCTCTGCACGCAGTACAGGGGAATCGGGATTCATCTCGCATCGAGGGGGAAGTTTCATGGTTTTTCTCGAGTTGCGGTGGGAACCTGGGGTATATTCTCGAGTTACCACGGGGATGGCCCTTCCACCCACGTGTTTGTTCAGCCACGACAGGACTCCTGCCTGGTTGCGAGGGACAACTCGGGATTCTCCTGGAGGCTTGGCAGGGCAATTGGGACGCCTCTCCAGCTGAGGCGGGAGACCATGGGTCCCTTTCCACGTGCCACAGGAATCCTGGGACTCCTATCAAGTTTCACGAGGAGTCAGGCATCGTCTCCTTTGGAGGCACTGATCTCCGCGTACCTCTGGAGTTTTCAAAGGATGTGAGGCCTCCGGTCGCGATCAGGTGGGGAACTAGGTCTTTCTCTGTGGTCTCCACAGGGGATTCAGACATCCTTTCATCTTGGGAGATGCAAGACGAGCCTGCATTCAAGTCACTGCAGGGATATCCAGCCTTATTTCGCGTCAGGGCATCGCGGTGTCCATTCCACTTGAGGCCGCAAATTCAGGGTCCCTCTCACATACCTAGAGCTGAGAGAAGCCTCCTCTTGAGGTGCTTGTGGTAAGGTGGTATTCCTCTGGAGTCGAAGCCAGGGAATAACCTCTCATCTCGAGTTGATTTTTGGCCCACGGAGCTCTTTCGTGTTGCTCCAGTGACCTCAGGATCCCTCTAGCCTTGAAACAGTGTTCTTGGGGTTTCTCTGGAGTGCCATGAAGGAAATCAAGGCTCCTTTCATGTGTGATGTGCAACACGGAATTGCTCTGCACGCAGTGCAGGGGAATCGGGCCTCATCTCGCGGCGAGGGGGAAGTTTCATGGTTTTTCTCGAGTTGCGGTGGGAACCTGGGGTATATTCTCGAGTTACGACGGGGATGGCCCTTCCACCCACGTGTTTGTTCAGCCACGACAGGACTCCTGCCTGGTTGCGGGGGACAACTCGGGATTCTCCTGGAGGCTTGGAAGGGCAATTGGGACGCCTCTCCAGCTGAGGCGGGAGACCAAGGGTCCCTTTCCACGTGCCACAAGAATCCTGGGACTCCTATCAAGTTTCACGAGGAGTCCGGCATCGTCTCCTTTGGAGGCACTGATCTCCGCGTACCTCTGGAGTTTTCAAAGGATGTGAGGCCTCCGGTCGCGATGAGGTGGGGAACTAGGTGTTTCTCTGTGGTCTCCACAGGGGATTCAGACATCCTTTCATCTTGGGAGATGCAAGACGAGCCTGCATTCAAGTCACTGCAGGGATATCCAGCCTTATTTCCCGTCAGGGCATCGCGGTGTCCATTCCACTTGAGGCCGCAAACTCAGGGTCCCTCTCACATACCTAGAGCTGAGAGAAGCCTCCTCTTGAGGTGCTTGTGGTAAGGTGGTATTCCTCTGGAGTCGAAGCCAGGGACTAATCTCTCATCTCGATTTGATTTTGGGTCCACGGAGCTCTTTCGTGTTGCTCCAGTGACCTCAGGATCCCTCTAGCCTTGAAACAGTGTTCTTGGGGTTTCTCTGGGGTGCCATGAAGGAAATCAAGGTTCCTTTCATGTGTGATGTGCAACACAGAATTGCTCTGCACGCAGTGCAGGGGAATCAGGCCTCATCTCGCGGCGAGGGGGAAGTCTCATGGTTTTTCTCGAGTTGCGGCGGGAACCTGGGGTATATTCTCGAGTTACGACGGGGATGGCCCTTCCACACATGTGTTTGTTCAGCCACGTCACGACTCTTGCCTAGTTGCGAGATACAACTCGGGATTCTCCTCGAGGCTTGGCAAGGCAATTGGGACGCCTCTCCAGCTGAGGCGGGAGACCATGGGTCCCTTTCCACGTGCCACAGGAATCCTGGGACTCCTATCTAGTTTCACGAGGAGTCAGGCATCGTCTCCTTTGGAGGCACTGATCTCCGCGTACCTCTGGAGTTTTCAAAGGATGTGAGGCCTCCGGTCGCGATGAGGTGGGGAACTAGGTCATTCTCTGTGGTCTCCACAGGGGATTCAGACACCCTTTCATCTTGGGAGATGCAAGACGAGCCTGCATTCAAGTCACTGCAGGGATATCCAGCCTTATTTCGCGTCAGGGCATCGCGGTGTCCATTCCACTTGAGGCCGCAAACTCAGGGTCCCTCTCACATACCTAGAGCTGAGAGAAGCCTCCTCTTGAGGTGCTTGTGGTAAGGTGGTATTCCTCTGGAGTCGAAGCCAGGGACTAACCTCTCATCTAGAGTTGATTTTTGGCCCACGGAGCTCTTTCGTGTTGCTACAGTGACCTCAGGATCCCTCTAGCCTTGAAACAGTGTTCTTGGGGTTTCTCTGGAGTGCCATCAAGGAAATCAAGGCTCCTTTCATGTGTGATGTGCAACACGGAATTGCTCTGCACGCAGTGCAGGGGAATCCGGCCTCATCTCGCGGCGAGGGGGAAGTCTCATGGTTTTTCTCGAGTTGCGGTGGGAACCTGGGGTATATTCTCGAGTTACGACGGGGATGGCCCTTCCACCCACGTGTTTCTTCAGCCACGTCAGGACTCCTGCCTAGTTGCGAGGGACAACTCTGGATTCTCCTCGAGGCTTGGCAGGGCAATTGGGACGCCTCTCCAGCTGAGGCGGGAGACCAAGTGTCCCTTTCCAAGTGCCACAGGAATCCTGGGACTCCTATCAAGTTTCACGAGGAGTCAGGCATCGTCTCCTTTGGAGGCACTGATCTCCGCGTACCTCTGGAGTTTTCAAAGGATGTGAGGCTATCGGTCGCGATGAGGTGGGGAACTAAGTCTTTCTCTGTGCTTTCCACAGGGGATTCAGACATCCTTTCGTCCTGGGAGATGCAAGACGAGCCTGCATTGAAGTCACTGCAGGGATATCCGGCCTTATTTCGAATCAGGGCATCGCGGTGTCCATTCCACTTGAGGCCGCAAACTCAGGGTCCCTCTCACATACCTAGAGCTGAGAGAAGCCTCCTCTTGAGGTGCTTGTGTTAAGGTGGTATTCCTCTGGAGACGAATCCAGGGACTAACCTCTCTTTTCGAGTTGATTTTTGGTCCACAGAGTTCTTTTGTGTTGCTACAGTGACCTCAGGATCCCTCTAGCCTTGAAACAGTGTTCTTGGGGTTTCTCTGGAGTGCCATCAAGGAAATCAAGGCTCCTTTCATGTGTGATGTGTAAGACGGAATTGCTCTGCACGCAGTACAGGGGAATCGGGCCTCATCTCGCATCGAGGGGAAAGTCTCATGGTTTTTCTCGAGTTGCGGCGGGAACCTGGGGTATATTCTCGAGTTACGACGGGGATGGCCCTTCCACACACGTGTGTGTTCAGCCATGTCAGGACTCCTGCCTAGTTGCGAGGGACAACTCTGGATTCTCCTCGAGGCTTGGCAGGGCAATTGGAACGCCTCTCCAGCTGAGGCGGGAGACCAAGGGTCCCTTTCCACGTGCCACAGGAATCCTGGGACTTCTATCAAGTTTCACGAGGAGTCAGGCATCGTCTCCTTTGGAGGCACTGATCTCCGCGTACCTCTGGAGTTTTCAAAGGATGTGAGGCCTCCGGTCGCGATGAGGTGGGGAACTAGGTCTTTCTCTGTGGTCTCCACAGGGGATTCAGACATCCTTTCTTCTTGGGAGATGCAAGACGAGCCTGCATTCAAGTCACTGCAGGGATATCCGACCTTATTTCGAGTCAGGGCATCGCGGTGTCCATTCCACTTGAGGCCGCAAACTCAGGGTCCCTCTCACATACCTAGAGCTGAGAGAAGCCTCCTCTTGAGGTGCTTGTGGTAAGGTGGTATTCCTCAGGAGTCGAAGCCAGGGACTAACCTCTCATCTCGTGTTGATTCTTGGTCCACGGAGCTCTTTCGTGTTGCTACAGTGACCTCAGGATCCCTCTAGCCTTGAAACAGTGTTCTTGGGGTTTCTCTGGAGTGCCATCAAGGAAATCAAGGCTCCTTTCATGTGTGATGTGCAACACGGAATTGCTCTGCAGGCAGTGCAGGGGAATCGGGCCTCATCTCGCGGCGAGGGGGAAGTCTCATGGTTTTTCTCGAGTTGCGGCGGGAACCTGGGGTATATTCTCGAGTTACGACGGGGATGGCCCTTCCACACACGTGTGTGTTCAGCCACGTCAGGACTCTTTCCTAGTTGCGAGACACAACTCGGGATTCTCCTCGAGGCTCGGCAAGGCAATTGGGACGCCTCTCCAGCTGAGGCGGGAGACCATGGGTCCCTTTCCACGTGCCACAGGAATCCTGGGACTCCTATCAAGTTTCACGAGGAGTCAGGCATCGTCTCCTTTGGAGGCACTGATCTCCGCGTACCTCTGGAGTTTTCAAAGGATGTGAGGCCTCCGGTCGCGATGAGGTGGGGAACTAGGTCTTTCTCTGTGGTCTCCACAGGGGATTCAGACATCCTTTCATCTTGGGAGATGCAAGACGAGCCTGCATTCAAGTCACTGCAGGGATATCCAGCCTTATTTCACGTCAGGGCATCGCGGTGTCCATTCCACTTGAGGCCGCAAACTCAGGGTCCCTCTCACATACCTAGAGCTGAGAGAAGCCTCCTCTTGAGGTGCTTGTGGTAAGGTGGTATTCCTCTGGAGTCGAAGCCAGGGAATAACCTCTCATCTCGAGTTGATTTTTGGTCCACGGAGCTCTTTCGTGTTGCTACAGTGACCTCAGGATCCCTCTAGCCTTGAAACAGTGTTCTTGGGGTTTCTCTGGAGTGCCATGAAGGAAATCAAGGCTCCTTTCATGTGTGATGTGCAACACGGAATTGCTCTGCACGCAGTGCAGGGGAATCGGGCCTCATCTCGCGGCGAGGGGGAAGTTTCATGGTTTTTCTCGAGTTGCGGTGGGAACCTGGGGTATATTCTCGAGTTACGACGGGGATGGCCCTTCCACCCACGTGTGTGTTCAGCCACGACAGGACTCCTGCCTGGTTGCGGGGGACAACTCGGGATTCTCCTGGAGGCTTGGCAGGGCAATTGGGACGCCTCTCCAGCTGAGGCGGGAGACCAAGGGTCCCTTTCCACGTGCCACAAGAATCCTGGGACTCCTATCAAGTTTCACGAGGAGTCAGGCATCGTCTCCTTTGGAGGCACTGATCTCCGCGTACCTCTGGAGTTTTCAAAGGATGTGAGGCCTCCGGTCGCGATGAGGTGGGGAACTAGGTGTTTCTCTGTGGTCTCCACAGGGGATTCAGACATCCTTTCATCTTGGGAGATGCAAGACGAGCCTGCATTCAAGTCACTGCAGGGATATCCAGCCTTATTTCCCGTCAGGGCATCGCGGTGTCCATTCCACTTGAGGCCGCAAACTCAGGGTCCCTCTCACATACCTAGAGCTGAGAGAAGCCTCCTCTTGAGGTGCTTGTGGTAAGGTGGTATTCCTCCGGAGTCGAAGCCAGGGACTAACCTCTCATCTCGATTTGATTTTGGGTCCACGGAGCTCTTTCGTGTTGCTCCAGTGACCTCAGGATCCCTCTAGCCTTGAAACAGTGTTCTTGGGGTTTCTCTGGGGTGCCATGAAGGAAATCAAGGCTCCTTTCATGTGTGATGTGCAACACAGAATTGCTCTGCACGCAGTGCAGGGGAATCGGGCCTCATCTCGCGGCGAGGGGGAAGTCTCATGGTTTTTCTCGAGTTGCGGCGGGAACCTGGGGTATATTCTCGAGTTACGACGGGGATGGCCCTTCCACACATGTGTTTGTTCAGCCACGTCACGACTCTTGCCTAGTTGCGAGACACAACTCGGGATTCTCCTCGAGGCTTGGCAAGGCAATTGGGACGCCTCTCCAGCTGAGGCGGGAGACCATGGGTCCCTTTCCACGTGCCACAGGAATCCTGGGACTCCTATCAAGTTTCACGAGGAGTCAGGCATCGTCTCCTTTGGAGGCACTGATCTCCGCGTACCTCTGGAGTTTTCAAAGGATGTGAGGCCTCCGGTCGCGATGAGGTGGGGAACTAGGTCTTTCTCTGTGGTCTCCACAGGGGATTCAGACATCCTTTCATCTTGGGAGATGCAAGACGAGCCTGCATTCAAGTCACTGCAGGGATATCCAGCCCTATTTCGCGTCAGGGCATCGCGGTGTCCATTCCACTTGAGGCCGCAAACTCAGGGTCCCTCTCACATACCTAGAGCTGAGAGAAGCCTCCTCTTGAGGTGCTTGTGGTAAGGTGGTATTCCTCTGGAGTCGAAGCCAGGGACTAACCTCTCATCTCGAGTTGATTTTTGGCCCACGGAGCTCTTTCGTGTTGCTACAGTGACCTCAGGATCCCTCTAGCCTTGAAACAGTGTTCTTGGGGTTTCTCTGGAGTGCCATCAAGGAAATCAAGGCTCCTTTCATGTGTGATGTGCAACACGGAATTGCTCTGCACGCAGTGCAGGGGAATCCGGCCTCATCTCGCGGCGAGGGGGAAGTCTCATGGTTTTTCTCGAGTTGCGGTGGGAACCTGGGGTATATTCTCGAGTTACGACGGGGATGGCCCTTCCACCCACGTGTTTCTTCAGCCACGTCAGGACTCCTGCCTAGTTGCGAGGGACAACTCTGGATTCTCCTCGAGGCTTGGCAGGGCAATTGGGACGCCTCTCCAGCTGAGGCGGGAGACCAAGTGTCCCTTTCCAAGTGCCACAGGAATCCTGGGACTCCTATCAAGTTTCACGAGGAGTCAGGCATCGTCTCCTTTGGAGGCACTGATCTCCGCGTACCTCTGGAGTTTTCAAAGGATGTGAGGCTATCGGTCGCGATGAGGTGGGGAACTAAGTCTTTCTCTGTGCTTTCCACAGGGGATTCAGACATCCTTTCGTCCTGGGAGATGGAAGACGAGCCTGCATTGAAGTCACTGCAGGGATATCCGGCCTTATTTCGAATCAGGGCATCGCGGTGTCCATTCCACTTGAGGCCGCAAACTCAGGGTCCCTCTCACATACCTAGAGCTGAGAGAAGCCTCCTCTTGAGGTGCTTGTGTTAAGGTGGTATTCATCTGGAGACGAATCCAGGGACTAACCTCTCTTTTCGAGTTGATTTTTGGTCCACAGAGTTCTTTCGTGTTGCTACAGTGACCTCAGGATCCCTCTAGCCTTGAAACAGTGTTCTTGGGGTTTCTCTGAAGTGCCATCAAGGAAATCAAGGCTCCTTTCATGTGTGATGTGTAAGACGGAATTGCTCTGCACGCAGTACAGGGGAATCGGGCCTCATCTCGCATCGAGGGGGAAGTCTCATGGTTTTTCTCGAGTTGCGGCGGGAACCTGGGGTATATTCTCGAGTTACGACGGGGATGGCCCTTCCACCCACGTGTGTGTTCAGCCATGTCAGGACTCCTGCCTAGTTGCGAGGGACAACTCTGGATTCTCCTCGAGGCTTGGCAGGGCAATTGGAACGCCTCTCCAGCTGAGGCGGGAGACCAAGGGTCCCTTTTCACGTGCCACAAGAATCCTGGGACTCCTATCAAGTTTCACGAGGAGTCAGGCATTGTCTCCTTTGGAGGCACTGATCTCCGTGTACCTCTGGAGTTTTCAAAGGATGTGAGGCCTCCGGTCGCGATGAGGTGGGGAACTAGGTCTTTCTCTGTGGTCTCCACAGGGGATTCAGACATCCTTTCTTCTTGGGAGATGCAAGACGAGCCTGCATTCAAGTCACTGCAGGGATATCCGACCTTATTTCGAGTCAGGGCATCGCGGTGTCCATTCCACTTGAGGCCGCAAACTCAGGGTCCCTCTCACATAACTAGAGCTGAGAGAAGCCTCCTCTTGAGGTGCTTGTGGTGAGGTGGTATTCCTCAGGAGTCGAAGCCAGGGACTAACCTCTCATCTCGTGTTGATTCTTGGTCCACGGAGCTCTTTCGTGTTGCTACAGTGACCTCAGGATCCCTCTAGCCTTGAAACAGTGTTCTTGGGGTTTCTCTGGAGTGCCATCAAGGAAATCAAGGCTCCTTTCATGTGTGATGTGCAGCACGGAATTGCTCTGCACGCAGTGCAGGGGAATCGGGCCTCATCTCGCGGCGAGGGGGAAGTCTCATGGTTTTTCTCGAGTTGCGTCGGGAACCTGGGGTATATTCTCGAGTTACGACGGGGATGGCCCTTCCAGACACGTGTGTGTTCAGCCACGTCAGGACTCTTGCCTAGTTGCGAGACACAACTCGGGATTCTCCTCGAGGCTTGGCAAGGCAATTGGGACGCCTCTCCAGCTGAGGCGGGAGACCAAGGGTCCCTTTCCACGTGCCACAAGAATCCTTGGACTCCTATCAAGTTTCACGAGGAGTCAGGCATCTTCTCCTTTGGAGGCACTGATCTCCGCGTACCTCTGGAGTTTTCAAAGGATGTGAGGCCTCCGGTCGCGATGAGGTGGGGAACTAGGTCTTTCTATGTGCTTTCCACAGGGGATTCAGACATCCTTTCTTCTTGGGTGATGCAAGACGAGCCTGCATTCAAGTCACTGCAGGGATATCCGGCCTTATTTCGAGTCAGGGCATCGCGGTGTCCATTCCACTTGAGGCCGCAAACTCAGGGTCCCTCTCACATACCTAGAGCTGAGAGAAGCCTCCTCTTGAGGTGCTTGTGGTAAGGTGGTATTCCTCTGGAGAGAAATCCAGGGACTAACCTCTCTTTTCGAGTTGATTTTTGGTCCACAGAGTTCTTTCGTGTTGCTACAGTGACCTCAGGATCCCTCTATCCTTGAAACAGTGTTCTTGGGGTTTCTCTGGAGTGCCATCAAGGAAATCAAGGCTCCTTTCATGTGTGATGTGCAAGACGGAATTGCTCTGCACGCAGTACAGGGGAATCGGGACTCATCTCGCATCGAGGGGGAAGTTTCATGGTTTTTCTCGAGTTGCGGTGGGAACCTGGGGTATATTCTCGAGTTACGACGGGGATGGCCCTTCCACCCACGTGTTTGTTCAGCCACGACAGGACTCCTGCCTGGTTGCGGGGGACAACTCGGGATTCTCCTGGAGGCTTGGCAGGGCAATTGGGTCGCCTCTCCAGCTGAGGCGGGAGACCAAGGGTCCCTTTCCACGTGCCACAAGAATCCTGGGACTCCTATCAAGTTTCACGAGGAGTCCGGCATCGTCTCCTTTGGAGGCACTGATCTCCGCGTACCTCTGGAGTTTTCAAAGGATGTGAGGCCTCCGGTCGCGATGAGGTGGGGAACTAGGTGTTTCTCTGTGGTCTCCACAGGGGATTCAGACATCCTTTCATCTTGGGAGATGCAAGACGAGCCTGCATTCAAGTCACTGCAGGGATATCCAGCCTTATTTCCCGTCAGGGCATCGCGGTGTCCATTCCACTTGAGGCCGCAAACTCAGGGTCCCTCTCACATACCTAGAGCTGAGAGAAGCCTCCTCTTGAGGTGCTTGTGGTAAGGTGGTATTCCTCTGGAGTCGAAGCCAGGGACTAACCTCTCATCTCGAGTTGATTTTGGGTCCACGGAGCTCTTTCGTGTTGCTACAGTGACCTCAGGATCCCTCTAGCCTTGAAACAGTGTTCTTGGGGTTTCTCTGGGGTGCCATGAAGGAAATCAAGGCTCCTTTCATGTGTGATGTGCAACACGGAATTGCTCTGCACGCAGTGCAGGGGAATCGGGCCTCATCTCGCGGCGAGGGGGAAGTCTCATGGTTTTTCTCGAGTTGCGGCGGGAACCTGGGGTATATTCTCGAGTTACGACGGGGATGGCCCTTCCACACATGTGTTTGTTCAGCCACGTCAGGACTCTTGCCTAGTTGCGAGACACAACTCGGGATTCTCCTCGAGGCTTGGCAAGGCAATTGGGACGCCTCTCCAGCTGAGGCGGGAGACCAAGGGTCCCTTTCCACGTGCCACAAGAATCCTGGGACTCCTATCAAGTTTCACGAGGAGTCCGGCATCGTCTCCTTTGGAGGCACTGATCTCCGCGTACCTCTGGAGTTTTCAAAGGATGTGAGGCCTCCGGTCGCGATGAGGTGGGGAACTAGGTGTTTCTCTGTGGTCTCCACAGGGGATTCAGACATCCTTTCATCTTGGGAGATGCAAGACGAGCCTGCATTCAAGTCACTGCAGGGATATCCAGCATTATTTCCCGTCAGGGCATCACGGTGTCCATTCCACTTGAGGCCGCAAACTCAGGGTCCCTCTCACATACCTAGAGCTGAGAGAAGCCTCCTCTTGAGGTGCTTGTGGTAAGGTGGTATTCCTCTGGAGTCGAAGCCAGGGACTAACCTCTCATCTCGATTTGATTTTGGGTCCACGGAGCTCTTTCGTGTTGCTCCATTGACCTCAGGATCCCTCTAGCCTTGAAACAGTGTTCTTGGGGTTTCTCTGTAGTGCCATGAAGGAAATCAAGGCTCCTTTCATGTGTGATGTGCAACACAGAATTGCTCTGCACGCAGTGCAGGGGAATCGGGCCTCATCTCGCGGCGAGGGGGAAGTCTCATGGTTTTTCTCGAGTTGCGGCGAGAACCTGGGGTATATTCTCGAGTTACGACGGGGATGGCCCTTCCACACATGTGTTTGTTCAGCCACGTCACGACTCTTGCCTAGTTGCGAGACACAACTCGGGATTCTCCTCGAGGCTTGGTAAGGCAATTGGGACGCCTCTCCAGCTGAGGCGGGAGACCATGGGTCCCTTTCCACGTGCCACAGGAATCCTGGGACTCCTATCAAGTTTCACGAGGAGTCAGGCATCGTCTCCTTTGGAGGCACTGATCTCCGCGTACCTCTGGAGTTTTCAAAGGATGTGAGGCCTCCGGTCGCGATGAGGTGGGGAACTAGGTCTTTCTCTGTGGTCTCCACAGGGGATTCAGACATCCTTTCATCTTGGGAGATGCAAGACGAGCCTGCATTCAAGTCACTGCAGGGATATCCAGCCTTATTTCGCGTCAGGGCATCGCGGTGTCCATTCCACTTGAGGCCGCAAACTCAGGGTCCCTCTCACATACCTAGAGCTGAGAGAAGCCTCCTCTTGAGGTGCTTGTGGTAAGGTGGTATTCCTCTGGAGTCGAAGCCAGGGACTAACCTCTCATCTCGAGTTGATTTTTGGCCCACAGAGCTCTTTCGTGTTGCTACAGTGACCTCAGGATCCCTCTAGCCTTGAAACAGTGTTCTTGGGGTTTCTCTGGAGTGCCATCAAGGAAATCAAGGCTCCTTTCATGTGTGATGTGCAACACGGAATTGCTCTGCACGCAGTGCAGGGGAATCCGGCCTCATCTCGCGGCGAGGGGGAAGTCTCATGGTTTTTCTCGAGTTGCGGTGGGAACCTGGGGTATATTCTCGAGTTACGACGGGGATGGCCCTTCCACCCACGTGTTTCTTCAGCGACGTCAGGACTCCTGCCTAGTTGCGAGGGACAACTCTGGATTCTCCTCGAGGCTTGGCAGGGCAATTGGGACGCCTCTCCAGCTGAGGCGGGAGACCAAGTGTCCCTTTCCAAGTGCCACAGGAATCCTGGGACTCCAATCAAGTTTCACGAGGAGTCAGGCATCGTCTCCTTTGGAGGCACTGATCTCCGCGTACCTCTGGAGTTTTCAAAGGATGTGAGGCTATCGGTCGCGATGAGGTGGGGAACTAAGTCTTTCTCTGTGCTTTCCACAGGGGATTCAGACATCCTTTCGTCCTGGGAGATGCAAGACGAGCCTGCATTGAAGTCACTGCAGGGATATCCGGCCTTATTTCGAATCAGGGCATCGCGGTGTCCATTCCACTTGAGGCCGCAAACTCAGGGTCCCTCTCACATACCTAGAGCTGAGAGAAGCCTCCTCTTGAGGTGCTTGTGTTAAGGTGGTATTCCTCTGGAGACGAATCCAGGGACTAACCTCTCTTTTCGAGTTGATTTTTGGTCCACAGAGTTCTTTCGTGTTGCTACAGTGACCTCAGGATCCCTCTAGCCTTGAAACAGTGTTCTTGGGGTTTCTCTGGAGTGCCATCAAGGAAATCAAGGCTCCTTTCATGTGTGATGTGTAAGACGGAATTGCTCTGCACGCAGTACAGGGGAATCGGGCCTCATCTCGCATCGAGGGGGAAGTCTCATGGTTTTTCTCGAGTTGCGGCGGGAACCTGGGGTATATTCTCGAGTTACGACGGGGATGGCCCTTCCACCCACGTGTTCGTTCAGCCACGACAGGACTCCTGCCTGGTTGCGGGGGACAACTCGGGATTCTCCTGGAGGCTTGGCAGGGCAATTGGGACGCCTCTCCACCTGAGGCGGGAGACCAAGGGTCCCTTTCCACGTGCCACAAGAATCCTGGGACTCCTATCAAGTTTCACAAGGAGTCCGGCATCGTCTCCTTTGGAGGCACTGATCTCCGCATACCTCTGGAGTTTTCAAAGGATGTGAGGCCTCCGGTCGCGATGAGGTGGGGAACTAGGTGTTTCTCTGTGGTCTCCACAGGGGATTCAGACATCCTTTCATCTTGGGAGATGCAAGACGAGCCTGCATTCAAGTCACTGCAGGGATATCCAGCCTTATTTCCCGTCAGGGCATCGCGGTGTCCATTCCACTTGAGGCCGCAAACTCAGGGTCCCTCTCACATACCTAGAGCTGAGAGAAGCCTCCACTTGAGGTGCTTGTGGTAAGGTGGTATTCCTCTGGAGTCGAAGCCAGGGACTAACCTCTCATCTCGAGTTGATTTTGGGTCCACGGAGCTCTTTCGTGTTGCTACAGTGACCTCAGGATCCCTCTAGCCTTGAAACAGTGTTCTTGGGGTTTCTCTGGGGTGCCATGAAGGAAATCAAGGCTCATTTCATGTGTGATGTGCAACACAGAATTGCTCTGCACGCAGTGCAGGGGAATCGGGCCTCATCTCGCGGCGAGGGGGAAGTCTCATGGTTTTTCTCGAGTTGCGGCGGGAACCTGGGGTATATTCTCGAGTTACGACGGGGATGGCCCTTCCACAAATGTGTTTGTTCAGCCACGTCACGACTCTTGCCTAGTTGCGAGACACAACTCGGGATTCTCCTCGAGGCTTGGCAAGGCAATTGGGACGCCTCTCCAGCTGAGGCGGGAGACCAAGGGTCCCTTTCCACGTGCCACAGGAATCCTGGGACTCCTATCAAGTTTCACGAGGAGTCAGGCATCGTCTCCTTTGGAGGCACTGATCTCCGCGTACCTCTGGAGTTTTCAAAGGATGTGAGGCCTCCGGTCGCGATGAGGTGGGGAACTAGGTCTTTCTCTGTGGTCTCCACAGGGGATTCAGACATCCTTTCATCTTGGGAGATGCAAGACGAGCCTGCATTCAAGTCACTTCAGGGATATCCAGCCTTATTTCGCGTCAGGGCATCGCGGTGTCCATTCCACTTGAGGCCGCAAACTCAGGGTCCCTCTCACATACCTAGAGCTGAGAGAAGCCTCCTCTTGAGGTGCTTGTGGTAAGGTGGTATTCCTCTGGAGTCGAAGCCAGGGACTAACCTCTCATCTCGAGTTGATTTTTGGCCCACGGAGCTCTTTCGTGTTGCTACAGTGACCTCAGGATCCCTCTAGCCTTGAAACAGTGTTCTTGGGGTTTCTCTGGAGTGCCATCAAGGAAATCAAGGCTCCTTTCATGTGTGATGTGCAACACGGAATTGCTCTGCATGCAGTGCAGGGGAATCCGGCCTCATGTCGCGGCGAGGGGGAAGTCTCATGGTTTTTCTCGAGTTGCGGCGGGAACCTGGGGTATATTCTCGAGTTACGACGGGGATGGCCCTTCCACCCACGTGTTTCTTCAGCGACGTCAGGACTCCTGCCTAGTTGCGAGGGACAACTCGTGATTCTCCTCGAGGCTTTGCAGGGCAATTGGGACGCCTCTCCAGCTGAGGCGGGAGACCAAGGGTCCCTTTCCAAGTGCCACAGGAATCCTGGGACTCCTATCAAGTTTCACGAGGAGTCAGGCATCGTCTCCTTTGGAGGCACTGATCTCCGCGTACCTCTGGAGTTTTCAAAGGATGTGAGGCCTCCGGTCGCGATGAGGTGGGGAACTAGGTGTTTCTCTGTGGTCTCCACAGGGGATTCAGACATCCTTTCATCTTGGGAGATGCAAGACGAGCCTGCATTCAAGTCACTGCAGGGATATCCAGCCTTATTTCGAGTCAGGGCATCGCGGTGTCCATTCCACTTGAGGCCGCAAACTCAGGGTCCCTCTCACATACCTAGAGCTGAGAGAAGCCTCCTCTTGAGGTGCTTGTGGTAAGGTGGTATTCCTCTGGAGTCGAAGCCAGGGACTAACCTCTCATCTCGATTTGATTTTGGGTCCACGGAGCTCTTTTGTGTTGCTCCAGTGACCTCAGGATCCCTCTAGCCTTGAAACAGTGTTCTTGGGGTTTCTCTGGGGTGCCATGAAGGAAATCAAGGCTCCTTTCATGTGTGATGTGCAACACAGAATTGCTCTGCACGCAGTGCAGGGGAATCGGGCCTCATCTCGCGGCGAGGGGGAAGTCTCATGGTTTTTCTCGAGTTGCGGCGGGAACCTGGGGTATATTCTCGAGTTACGACGGGGATGGCCCTTCCACACATGTGTTTGTTCAGCCACGTCACGACTCTTGCCTAGTTGCGAGACACAACTCGGGATTCTCCTCGAGGCTTGGCAAGGCAATTGGGACGCCTCTCCAGCTGAGGCGGGAGACCATGGGTCCCTTTCCACGTGCCACAGGAATCCTGGGACTCCTATCAAGTTTCACGAGGAGTCAGGCATCGTCTCCTTTGGAGGCACTGATCTCCGCGTACCTCTGGAGTTTTCAAAGGATGTGAGGCCTCCGGTCGCGATGAGGTGGGGAACTAGGTCTTTCTCTGTGGTCTCCACAGGGGATTCAGACATCCTTTCATCTTGGGAGATGCAAGACGAGCCTGCATTCAAGTCACTGCAGGGATATCCAGCCTTATTTCCCGTCAGGGCATCGCGGTGTCCATTCCACTTGAGGCCGCAAACTCAGGGTCCCTCTCACATACCTAGAGCTGAGAGAAGCCTCCTCTTGAGGTGCTTGTGGTAAGGTGGTATTCCTCTGGACTCGAAGCCAGGGACTAACCTCTCATCTCGAGTTGATTTTTGGCCCACGGAGCTCTTTCGTGTTGCTACAGTGACCTCAGGATCCCTCTAGCCTTGAAACAGTGTTCTTGGGGTTTCTCTGGAGTGCCATCAAGGAAATCAAGGCTCCTTTCATGTGTGATGTGCAACACGGAATTGCTCTGCACGCAGTGCAGGGGAATCCGGCCTCATCTCGCAGCGAGGGGGAAGTCTCATGGTTTTTCTCGAGTTGCGGTGGGAACCTGGGGTATATTCTCGAGTTACGACGGGGATGGCCCTTCCACCCACGTGTTTCTTCAGCGACGTCACGACTCCTGCCTAGTTGCGAGGGACAACTCTGGATTCTCCTCGAGGCTTGGCAGGGCAATTGGGACGCCTCTCCAGCTGAGGCGGGAGACCAAGTGTCCCTTTCCAAGTGCCACAGGAATCCTGGGACTCCTATCAAGTTTCACGAGGAGTCAGGCATCGTCTCCTTTGGAGGCACTGATCTCCGCGTACCTCTGGAGTTTTCAAAGGATGTGAGGCTATCGGTCGCGATGAGGTGGGGAACTAAGTCTTTCTCTGTGCTTTCCACAGGGGATTCAGACATCCTTTCGTCCTGGGAGATGCAAGACGAGCCTGCATTGAAGTCACTGCAGGGATATCCGGCCTTATTTTGAATCAGGGCATCGCGGTGTCCATTCCACTTGAGGCCGCAAACTCAGGGTCCCTCTCACATACCTAGAGCTGAGAGAAGCCTCCTCTTGAGGTGCTTGTGTTAAGGTGGTATTCCTCTGGAGACGAATCCAGGGACTAACCTCTCTTTTCGAGTTGATTTTTGGTCCACAGAGTTCTTTCGTGTTGCTACAGTGACCTCAGGATCCCTCTATCCTTGAAACAGTGTTCTTGGGGTTTCTCTGGAGTGCCATCAAGGAAATCAAGGCTCCTTTCATGTGTGATGTGTAAGACGGAATTGCTCTGCACGCAGTACAGGGGAATCGGGCCTCATCTCGCATCGAGGGGGAAGTCTCATGGTTTTTCTCGAGTTGCGGCGGGAACCTGGGGTATATTCTCGAGTTACGACGGGGATGGCCCTTCCACCCACGTGTGTGTTCAGCCATGTCAGGACTCCTGCCTAGTTGCGAGGGACTACTCGGGATTCTCCTCGAGGCTTGGCAGGGCAATTGGAATGCCTCTCCAGCTGAGGCGGGAGACCAAGGGTCCCTTTCCACGTGCCACAAGAATCCTGGGACTCCTATCAAGTTTCACGAGGAGTCAGGCATTGTCTCCTTTGGAGGCACTGATCTCCGCGTACCTCTGGAGTTTTCAAAGGATGTGAGGCCTCCGGTCGCGATGAGGTGGGGAACTAGGTCTTTCTCTGTGGTCTCCACAGGGGATTCAGACATCCTTTCTTCTTGGGAGATGCAAGACGAGCCTGCATTCAAGTCACTGCAGGGATATCCGACCTTATTTCGAGTCAGGGCATCGCGGTGTCCATTCCACTTGAGGCCGCAAACTCAGGGTCCCTCTCACATACCTAGAGCTGAGAGAAGCCTCCTCTTGAGGTGCTTGTTGTAAGGTGGTATTCCTCAGGAGTCGAAGCCAGGGACTAACCTCTCATCTCGTGTTGATTCTTGGTCCACGGAGCTCTTTCGTGTTGCTACAGTGACCTCAGGATCCCTCTAGCCTTGAAACAGTGTTCTTGGGGTTTCTCTGGAGTGCCATCAAGGAAATCAAGGCTCCTTTCATGTGTGATGTGCAACACGGAATTGCTCTGCACGCAGTGCAGGGGAATCGGGCCTCATCTCGCGGCGAGGGGGAAGTCTCATGGTTTTTCTCGAGTTGCGGCGGGAACCTGGGGTATATTCTCGAGTTACGACGGGGATGGCCCTTCCACACACGTGTGTGTTCAGCCACGTCAGGACTCTTGCCTAGTTGCGAGACACAACTCGGGATTCTCCTCGAGGCTTGGCAAGGCAATTGGGACGCCTCTCCAGCTGAGGCGGGAGACCATGGGTCCCTTTCCACGTGCCACAGGAATCCTGGGACTCCTATCAAGTTTCACGAGGAGTCAGGCATCGTCTCCTTTGGAGGCACTGATCTCCGCGTACCTCTGGAGTTTTCAAAGGATGTGAGGCCTCCGGTCGCGATGAGGTGGGGAACTAGGTCTTTTTCTGTGGTCTCCACAGGGGATTCAGACATCCTTTCATCTTGGGAGAATCAAGACGAGCCTGCATTCAAGTCACTGCAGGGATATCCAGCTTTATTTCGCGTCAGGGCATCGCGGTGTCCATTCCACTTGAGGCCGCAAACTCAGGGTCCCTCTCACATACCTAGAGCTGAGAGAAGCCTCCTCTTGAGGTGCTTGTGGTAAGGTGGTATTCCTCTGGAGTCGAATCAGGGACTAACCTCTCATCTCGAGTTGATTTTTGGCCCACGGAGCTCTTTCGTGTTGCTACAGTGACCTCAGTATCCCTCTAGCCTTGAAACAGTGTTCTTGGGGTTTCTCTGGAGTGCCATGAAGGAAATCAAGGCTCCTTTCATGTGTGATGTGCAACACGGAATTGCTCTGCACGCAGTGCAGGGGAATCGGGCCTCATCTCACGGCGAGGGGGAAGTTTCATGGTTTTTCTCGAGTTGCGGTGGGAACCTGGGTTATATTCTCGAGTTACGACGGGGATGGCCCTTCCACCCACGTGTTTGTTCAGCCACGACAGGACTCCTGCCTGGTTGCGGGGGACAACTCGGGATTCTCCTGGAGGCTTGGCAGGGCAATTGGGACGCCTCTCCAGCTGAGGCGGGAGACCAAGGGTCCCTTTCCACGTTCCACAAGAATCCTGGGACTCCTATCAAGTTTCACGAGGAGTCCGGCATCGTCTCCTTTGGAGGCACTGATCTCCGCGTACCTCTGGAGTTTTCAAAGGATGTGAGGCCTCCGGTCGCGATGAGGTGGGGAACTAGGTGTTTCTCTGTGGTCTCCACAGGGGATTCAGACATCCTTTCATCTTGGGAGATGCAAGACGAGCCTGCATTCAAGTCACTGCAGGGATATCCAGCCTTATTTCCCGTCAGGGCATCGCGGTGTCCATTCCACTTGAGGCCGCAAACTCAGGGTCCCTCTCACATACCTAGAGCTGAGAGAAGCCTCCTCTTGAGGTGCTTGTGGTAAGGTGGTATTCCTCTGGAGTCGAAGCCAGGGACTAACCTCTCATCTCGATTTGATTTTGGGTCCACGGAGCTCTTTCGTGTTGCTCCAGTGACCTCAGGATCCCTCTAGCCTTGAAACAGTGTTCTTGGGGTTTCTCTGGGGTGCCATGAAGGAAATCAAGGCTCCTTTCATGTGTGATGTGCAACACAGAATTGCTCTGCACGCAGTGCAGGGGAATCGGGCCTCATCTCGCGGCGAGGGGGAAGTCTCATGGTTTTTCTCGAGTTGCGGCGGGAACCTGGGGTATATTCTCGAGTTACGACGGGGATGGCCCTTCCACACATGTGTTTGTTCAGCCACGTCACGACTCTTGCCTAGTTGCGAGACACAACTCGGGATTCTCCTCGAGGCTTGGCAAGGCAATTGGGACGCCTCTCCAGCTGAGGCGGGAGACCATGGGTCCCTTTCCACGTGCCACAGGAATCCTGGGACTCCTATCAAGTTTCACGAGGAGTCAGGCATCGTCTCCTTTGGAGGCACTGATCTCCGCGTACCTCTGGAGTTTTCAAAGGATGTGAGGCCTCCGGTCGCGATGAGGTGGGGAACTAGGTCTTTCTCTGTGGTCTCCACAGGGGATTCAGACATCCTTTCATCTTGGGAGATGCAAGACGAGCCTGCATTCAAGTCACTGCAGGGATATCCAGCCCTATTTCGCGTCAGGGCATCGCGGTGTCCATTCCACTTGAGGCCGCAAACTCAGGGTCCCTCTCACATACCTAGAGCTGAGAGAAGCCTCCTCTTGAGGTGCTTGTGGTAAGGTGGTATTCCTCTGGAGTCGAAGCCAGGGACTAACCTCTCATCTCGAGTTGATTTTTGGCCCACGGAGCTCTTTCGTGTTGCTGCAGTGACCTCAGGATCCCTCTAGCCTTGAAACAGTGTTCTTGGGGTTTCTCTGGAGTGCCATCAAGGAAATCAAGGCTCCTTTCATGTGTGATGTGCAACACGGAATTGCTCTGCACGCAGTGCAGGGGAATCCGGCCTCATCTCGCGGCGAGGGGGAAGTCTCATGGTTTTTCTCGAGTTGCGGTGGGAACCTGGGGTATATTCTCGAGTTACGACGGGGATGGCCCTTCCACCCACGTGTTTCTTCAGCCACGTCAGGACTCCTGCCTAGTTGCGAGGGACAACTCTGAATTCTCCTCGAGGCTTTGCAGGGCAATTGGGACGCCTCTCCAGCTGAGGCGGGAGACCAAGTGTCCCTTTCCAAGTGCCACAGGAATCCTGGGACTCCTATCAAGTTTCACGAGGAGTCAGGCATCGTCTCCTTTGGAGGCACTGATCTCCGCGTACCTCTGGAGTTTTCAAAGGATGTGAGGCTATCGGTCGCGATGAGGTGGGGAACTAAGTCTTTCTCTGTGCTTTCCACAGGGGATTCAGACATCCTTTCGTCCTGGGAGATGCAAGACGAGCCTGCATTGAAGTCACTGCAGGGATATCCGGCCTTATTTCGAATCAGGGCATCGCGGTGTCCATTCCACTTGAGGCCGCAAACTCAGGGTCCCTCTCACATACCTAGAGCTTAGAGAAGCCTCCTCTTGAGGTGCTTGTGTTAAGGTGGTATTCCTCTGGAGACGAATCCAGGGACTAACCTCTCTTTTCGAGTTGATTTTTGGTCCACAGAGTTCTTTCGTGTTGCTACAGTGACCTCAGGATCCCTCTATCCTTGAAACAGTGTTCTTGGGGTTTCTCTGGAGTGCCATCAAGGAAATCAAGGCTCCTTTCATGTGTGATGTGTAAGACGGAATTGCTCTGCACGCAGTACAGGGGAATCGGGCCTCATCTCGCATCGAGGGGGAAGTCTCATGGTTTTTCTCGAGTTGCGGCGGTAACCTGGGGTATATTCTCGAGTTACGACGGGGATGGCCCTTCCACCCACGTGTGTGTTCAGCCATGTCAGGACTCCTGCCTAGTTGCGAGGGACAACTTGGGATTCTCCTCGAGGCTTGGCAGGGCAATTGGAACGCCTCTCCAGCTGAGGCGGGAGACCAAGGGTCCCTTTCCACGTGCCACAAGAATCCTGGGACTCCTATCAAGTTTCACGAGGAGTCAGGCATTGTCTCCTTTGGAGGCACTGATCTCCGCATACCTCTGGAGTTTTCAAAGGATGTGAGGCCTCCGGTCGCGATGAGGTGGGGAACTAGGTGTTTCTCTGTGGTCTCCACAGGGGATTCAGACATCCTTTCTTCTTGGGAGATGCAAGACGAGCCTGCATTCAAGTCACTGCAGGGATATCCGACCTTATTTCGAGTCAGGGCATCGCGGTGTCCATTCCACTTGAGGCCGCAAACTCAGGGTCCCTCTCACATACCTAGAGCTGAGAGAAGCCTCCTCTTGAGGTGCTTGTGGTAAGGTGGTATTCCTCAGGAGTCGAAGCCAGGGACTAACCTCTCATCTCGTGTTGATTCTTGGTCCACGGAGCTCTTTCGTGTTGCTACAGTGACCTCAGGATCCCTCTAGCCTTGAAACAGTGTTCGTGGGGTTTCTCTGGAGTGCCATCAAGGAAATCAAGGATCCTTTCATGTGTGATGTGCAAGACGGAATTGCTCTGCACGCAGTACAGGGGAATCGGGACTCATCTCGCATCGAGGGGGAAGTTTCATGGTTTTTCTCGAGTTGCGGTGGGAACCTGGGGTATATTCTCGAGTTACGACGGGGATGGCCCTTCCCCCCACGTGTTTGTTCAGCCACGACAGGACTCCTGCCTGGTTGCGGGGGACAACTCGGGATTCTCCTGGAGGCTTGGCAGGGCAATTGGGTCGCCTCTCCAGCTGAGGCGGGAGACCAAGGGTCCCTTTCCACGTGCCACAAGAATCCTGGGACTCCTATCAAGTTTCACGAGGAGTCCGGCATCGTCTCCTTTGGAGGCACTGATCTCCGCGTACCTCTGGAGTTTTCAAAGGATGTGAGGCCTCCGGTCGCGATGAGGTGGGGAACTAGGTGTTTCTCTGTGGTCTCCACAGGGGATTCAGACATCCTTTCATCTTGGGAGATGCAAGACGAGCCTGCATTCAAGTCACTGCAGGGATATCCAGCCTTATTTCCCGTCAGGGCATCACGGTGTCCATTCCACTTGAGGCCGCAAACTCAGGGTCCCTCTCACATACCTAGAGCTGAGAGAAGCCTCCTCTTGAGGTGCTTGTGGTAAGGTGGTATTCCTCTGGAGTCGAAGCCAGGGACTAACCTCTCATCTCGATTTGATTTTGGGTCCACGGAGCTCTTTCGTGTTGCTCCATTGACCTCAGGATCCCTCTAGCCTTGAAACAGTGTTCTTGGGGTTTCTCTGGGGTGCCATGAAGGAAATCAAGGCTCCTTTCATGTGTGATGTGCAACACAGAATTGCTCTGCACGCAGTGCAGGGGAATCGGGCCTCATCTCGCGGCGAGGGGGAAGTCTCATGGTTTTTCTCGAGTTGCGGCGGGAACCTGGGGTATATTCTCGAGTTACGACGGGGATGGCCCTTCCACACATGTGTTTGTTCAGCCACGTCACGACTCTTGCCTAGTTGCGAGACACAACTCGGGATTCTCCTCGAGGCTTGGCAAGGCAATTGGGACGCCTCTCCAGCTGAGGCGGGAGACCATGGGTCCCTTTCCACGTGCCACAGGAATCCTGGGACTCCTATCAAGTTTCACGAGGAGTCAGGCATCGTCTCCTTTGGAGGCACTGATCTCCGCGTACCTCTGGAGTTTTCAAAGGATGTGAGGCCTCCGGTCGCGATGAGGTGGGGAACTAGGTCTTTCTCTGTGGTCTCCACAGGGGATTCAGACATCCTTTCATCTTGGGAGATGCAAGACGAGCCTGCATTCAAGTCACTGCAGGGATATCCAGCCTTATTTCCCGTCAGGGCATCGCGGTGTCCATTCCACTTGAGGCCGCAAACTCAGGGTCCCTCTCACATACCTAGAGCTGAGAGAAGCCTCCTCTTGAGGTGCTTGTGGTAAGGTGGTATTGCTCAGGAGTCGAAGCCAGGGACTAACCTCTCATCTCGTGTTGATTCTTGGTCCACGGAGCTCTTTCGTGTTGCTACAGTGACCTCAGGATCCCTCTAGCCTTGAAACAGTGTTCTTGGGGTTTCTCTGGAGTGCCATCAAGGAAATCAAGGCTCCTTTCATGTGTGATGTGCAACACGGAATTGCTCTGCACGCAGTGCAGGGGAATCGGGCCTCATCTCGCGGCGAGGGGGAAGTCTCATGGTTTTTCTCGAGTTGCGGCGGGAACCCGGGGTATATTCTCCAGTTACGACGGGGATGGCCCTTCCACACACGTGTGTGTTCAGCCACGTCAGGACTCTTGCCTAGTTGCGAGACACAACTCGGGATTCTCCTCGAGGCTTGCCAAGGCAATTGGGACGCCTCTCCAGCTGAGGCGGGAGACCAAGGGTCCCTTTCCACGTGCCACAAGAATCCTTGGACTCCTATCAAGTTTCACGAGGAGTCAGGCATCGTCTCCTTTGGAGGCACTGATCTCCGCGTACCTCTGGAGTTTTCAAAGGATGTGAGGCCTCCGGTCGCGATGAGGTGGGGAACTAGGTCTTTCTATGTGCTTTCCACAGGGGATTCAGACATCCTTTCTTCTTGGGAGATGCAAGACGAGCCTGCATTCAAGTCACTGCAGGGATATCCGGCCTTATTTCGAGTCAGGGCATCGCGGTGTCCATTCCACTTGAGGCCGCAAACTCAGGGTCCCTCTCACATACCTAGAGCTGAGAGAAGCCTCCTCTTGAGGTGCTTGTGGTAAGGTGGTATTCCTCTGGAGAGGAATCCAGGGACTAACCTCTCTTTTCGAGTTGATTTTTGGTCCACAGAATTCTTTCGTGTTGCTACAGTGACCTCAGGATCCCTCTATCCTTGAAAAAGTGTTCTTGGGGTTTCTCTGGAGTGCCATCAAGGAAATCAAGGCTCCTTTCATGTGTGATGTGCAACACGGAATTGCTCTGCACGCAGTGCAGGGGAATCGGGCCTCATCTCGCGGCGAGGGGGAAGTCTCATGGTTTTTCTCGAGTTGCGGCGGGAACCTGGGGTATATTCTCGAGTTACGACGGGGATGGTCCTTCCACCCACGTGTTTCTTCAGCGACGTCAGGACTCCTGCCTAGTTGCGAGGGACAACTCGTGATTCTCCTCGAGGCTTGGCAGGGCAATTGGGACGCCTCTCCAGCTGAGGCGGGAGACCAAGTGTCCCTTTCCAAGTGCCACAGGAATCCTGGGACTCCTATCAAGTTTCACGAGGAGTCAGGCATCGTCTCCTTTGGAGGCACTGATCTCCGCGTACCTCTGGAGTTTTCAAAGGATGTGAGGCTATCGGTCGCGATGAGGTGGGGAACTAAGTCTTTCTCTGTGCTTTCCACAGGGGATTCAGACATCCTTTCGTCCTGGGAGATGCAAGACGAGCCTGCATTGAAGTCACTGCAGGGATATCCGGCCTTATTTCGAGTCAGGGCATCGCGGTGTCCATTCCACTTGAGGCCGCAAACTCAGGGTCCCTCTCACATACCTAGAGCTGAGAGAAGCCTCCTCTTGAGGTGCTTGTGGTAAGGCGGTATTCCTCTGGAGACGAATCCAGGGACTAACCTCTCTTTTCGAGTTGATTTTTGGCCCACGGAGCTCTTTCGTGTTGCTACAGTGACCTCAGGATCCCTCTATCCTTGAAACAGTGTTCTTGGGGTTTCTCTGGAGTGCCATCAAGGAAATCAAGGCTCCTTTCATGTGTGATGTGCAACACGGAATTGCTCTGCACGCAGTACAGGGGAATCGGGCCTCATCTCGCATCGAGGGGGAAGTCTCATGGTTTTTCTGGAGTTGCGGCGGGAACCTGGGGTATATTCTCGAGTTACGACGGGGATGGCCCTTCCACACACGTGTTTGTTCAGCCACGTCGGGACTCCTGCCTAGTTGCGAGGGACAACTCGGGATTCTCCTCGAGGCTTGGCAAGGCAATTGGGACGCCTCTCCAGCTGAGGCGGGAGACCAAGGGTCCCTTTCCACGTGCCACAAGAATCCTGGGACTCCTATCAAGTTTCACGAGGAGTCAGGCATCGTCTCCTTTGGAGGCACTGATCTCCGCGTACCTCTGGAGTTTTCAAAGGATGTGAGGCCTCCGGTCGCGATGAGGTGGGGAACTAGGTGTTTCTCTGTGGTCTCCACAGGGGATTCAGACATCCTTTCTTCTTCGGAGATGCAAGACGAGCCTGCATTCAAGTCACTGCAGGGATATCCGGCCTTATTTCGAGTCAGGGCATCGCGGTGTCCATTCCACTTGAGGCCGCAAACTCAGGATCCCTCTCACATACCTAGAGCTTAGAGAAGCCTCCTCTTGAGGTGCTTGTGCTAAGGTGGTATTCCTCAGGAGTCGAAGCCAGGGACTAACCTCTCATCTCGTGTTGATTCTTGGTCCACGGAGCTCTTTCGTGTTGCTACAGTGACCTCAGGATCCCTCTAGCCTTGAAACAGTGTTCTTGGGGTTTCTCTGGAGTGCCATCAAGGAAATCAAGGCTCCTTTCATGTGTGATGTGCAACACGGAATTGCTCTGCACGCAGTGCAGGGGAATCGGGCCTCATCTCGCGGCGAGGGGGAAGTCTCATGGTTTTTCTCGAGTTGCGGCGGGAACCTGGGGTATATTCTCGAGTTACGACGGGGATGGCCCTTCCACACACGTGTGTGTTCAGCCATGTCAGGACTCCTGCCTAGTTGCGAGGGACAACTCGGGATTCTCCTCGAGGCTTTGCAGGGCAATTGGGACGCCTCTCCAGCTGAGACGGGAGACCAAGGGTCCCTTTCCACGTGCCACAGGAATCCTGGGTCTCCTATCAAGTTTCACGAAGAGTCAGGCATCGTCTCCTTTGGAGGCACTGATCTCCGCGTACCTCTGGAGTTTTCAAAGGATTTGAGGCCTCCTGTCGCGATGAGGTGGGGAACTAGGTCTTTCTCTGTGGTCTCCACAGGGGATTCAGACACCCTTTCGTCTTGGGAGATGCAAGACGAGCCTGCATTCCAGTCACTGCAGGGATATCCGGCCTTATTTCGAGTCAGGGCATCGCGGTGTCCATTCCACTTGAGGCCCCAAACTCAGGGTCCCTCTCACATACCTAGAGCTGAGAGAAGCCTCCCCTTGAGGTGCTTGTGGTAAGGTGGTATTCCTCTGGAGTCGAAGCCAGGCACTAACCTCTCATCTCGAGTTGATTTTGGGTCCACGGAGCTCTTTCGTGTTGCTACAGTGACCTCAGGATCCCTCTAGCCTTGAAACAGTGTTCTTGGGGTTTCTCTGGAGTGCCATGAAGGAAATCAAGGCTCCTTTCATGTGTGATGTGCAACACAGAATTGCTCTGCACGCAGTGCAGGGGAATCGGGCCTCATCTCGCGGCGAGGGGGAAGTCTCATGGTTTTTCTCGAGTTGCGGCGGGAACCTGGGGTATATTCTCGAGTTACGACGGGGATGGCCCTTCCACACATGTGTTTGTTCAGCCACGTCACGACTCTTGCCTAGTTGCGAGACACAACTCGGGATTCTCCTCGAGGCTTGGCAAGGCAATTGGGACGCCTCTCCAGCTGAGGCGGGAGACTAAGGGTCCCTTTCCACGTGCCACAGGAATCCTGGGACTCCTATCAAGTTTCACGAGGAGTCAGGCATCATCTCCTTTGGAGGCACTGATATCCGCGTACCTCTGAAGTTTTCAAAGGATGTGAGGCCTGCGGTCGCGATGAGGTGGGGAACTAGGTCTTTCTCTGTGGTCTCCACAGGGGATTCAGACATCCTTTCATCTTGGGAGATGCAAGACGAGCCTGCATTCAAGTCACTGCAGGGATATCCAGCCTTATTTCGCGTCAGGGCATCGCGGTGTCCATTCCACTTGAGGCCGCAAACTCAGGGTCCCTCTCACATACCTAGAGCTGAGAGAAGCCTCCTCTTGAGGTGCTTGTGGTAAGGTGGTATTCCTCTGGAGTCGAAGCCAGGGACTAACCTCTCATCTCGAGTTGATTTTTGGCCCACGGAGCTCTTTCGTGTTGCTACAGTGACCTCAGGATCCCTCTAGCCTTGAAACAGTGTTCTTGGGGTTTCTCTGGAGTGCCATCAAGGAAATCAAGGCTCCTTTCATGTGTGATGTGCAACACGGAATTGCTCTGCACGCAGTGCAGGGGAATCGGGCCTCATCTCGCGGCGAGGGGGAAGTCTCATGGTTTTTCTCGAGTTGCGGCTGGAACCTGGGGTATATTCTCGAGTTACGACGGGGATGGCCCTTCCACACACGTGTGTGTTCAGCCATGTCAAGACTCCTGCCTAGTTGCGAGGGACAACTCGGGATTCTCCTCGAGGCTTTGCAGGGCAATTGGGACGGCTCTCCAGCTGAGATGGGAGACCAAGGGTCCCTTTCCACGTGCCACAGGAATCCTGGGTCTCCTATCAAGTTTCACGAGGAGTCAGGCATCGTCTCCTTTGGAGGCACTGATCTCCGCATACCTCTGGAGTTTTCAAAGGATTTGAGGCCTCCTGTCGCGATGAGGTGGGGAACTAGGTCTTTCTCTGTGGCCTCCACAGGGGATTCAGACACCCTTTCGTCTTGGGAGATGCAAAACGAGCCTACATTCCAGTCACTGCAGGGATATCCGGCCTTATTTCGAGTCAGGGCATCGCGGTGTCCATTCCACTTGAGGCCCCAAACTCAGCGTCCCTCTCACATACCTAGAGCTGAGAGAAGCCTCCTCTTGAGGTGCTTGTGGTAAGGTGGTATACCTCTGGAGTCGAAGCCAGGGACTAACCTCTCATCTCGAGTTGATTTTGGGTCCTCGGAGCTCTTTCGTGTTGCTACAGTGACCTCAGGATCCCTCTAGCCTTGAAACAGTGTTCTTGGGGTTTCTCTTGAGTGCCATCAAGGAAATCAAGGCTCCTTTCATGTGTGATGTGCAACACAGAATTGCTCTGCACGCAGTGCAGGGGAATCGGGCCTCATCTCGCGGCGAGGGGGAAGTCTCATGGTTTTTCTCGAGTTGCGGCGGGAACCTGGGGTATATTCTCGAGTTACGACGGGGATGGCCCTTCCACACACGTGTTTGTTCAGCCACGTCACGACTCTTGCCTAGTTGCGAGACACAACTCGGGATTCTCCTCGAGGCTTGGCAAGGCAATTGGGACGCCTCTCCAGCTGAGGCGGGAGACCAAGTGTCCCTTTCCACGTGCCACAGGAATCCTGGGACTCCTATCAAGTTTCACGAGGAGTCAGGCATCGTCTCCTTTGGAGGCACTGATCTCCGCGTACCTCTGGAGTTTTCAAAGGATTTGAGGCCTTCTGTCGCGATGAGGTGGGTAACTAGGTCTTTCTCTGTGGTCTCCACAGGGGATTCAGACATCCTTTTGTCCTGGGAGATGCAAGACGAGCCTGCATTGAAGTCACTGCAGGGATATCCGGCCTTATTTCGAGTCAGGGCATCGCGGTGTCCATTCCACTTGAGGCCGCAAACTCAGGGTCCCTCTCACATACCTAGAGCTGAGAGAAGCCTCCTCTTGAGGTGCTTGTGGTAAGGTGGTATTCCTCTGGAGACGATTCCATGGACTAACCTCTCTTTTCGAGTTGATTTTTGGCCCACGGAGCTCTTTCGTGTTGCTACAGTGACCTCAGGATCCCTCTATCCTTGAAACAGTGTTCTTGGGGTTTCTCTGGAGTGCCATCAAGGAAATCAAGGCTCCTTTCATGTGTGATGTGCAACACGGAATTGCTCTGCACGCAGTGCAGGGGAATCGGGCCTCATCTCGCGGCGAGGGGGAAGTCTCATGGTTTTTCTCGAGTTGCGGCGGGAACCTGGGGTATATTCTCGAGTTACGACGGGGATGGCCCTTCCACACACGTGTGTGTTCAGCCATGTCAGGACTCCTGCCTAGTTGCGAGGGACAACTCGGGATTCTCCTCGAGGCTTTGCAGGGCAATTGGGACGCCTCTCCAGCTGAGACGGGAGACCAAGGGTCCCTTTCCACGTGCCACAGGAATCCTGGGTCTCCTATCAAGTTTCACGAGGAGTCAGGCATCGTCTCCTTTGGAGGCACTGATCTCCGCATACCTCTGGAGTTTTCAAAGGATTTGAGGCCTCCTGTCGCGATGAGGTGGGGAACTAGGTCTTTCTCTGTGGCCTCCACAGGGGATTCAGACACCCTTTCATCTTGGGAGATGCAAGACGAGCCTGCATTCCAGTCACTGCAGGGATATCCAGCCTTATTTCGAGTCAGGGCATCGCGGTGTCCATTCCACTTGAGGCCCCAAACTCAGCGTCCCTCTCACATACCTAGAGCTGAGAGAAGCCTCCTCTTGAGGTGCTTGTGGTAAGGTGGTATACCTCTGGAGTCGAAGCCAGGGACTAACCTCTCATCTCGAGTTGATTTTGGGTCCACGGAGCTCTTTCGTGTTGCTACAGTGACCTCAGGATCCCTCTAGCCTTGAAACAGTGTTCTTGGGGTTTCTCTTGAGTGCCATCAAGGAAATCAACGCTCCTTTCATGTGTGATGTGCAAGACGGAATTGCTCTGCACGCAGTGCAGGGGAATCGGGCCTCATCTCGCGGCGAGGGGGAAGTCTCATGGTTTTTCTCGAGTTGCGGCGGGAACCTGGGGTATATTCTCGAGTTACGACGGGGATGGCCCTTCCACACACGTGTTTGTTCAGCCACGTCAGGACTCTTGCCTAGTTGCGAGACACAACTCGGAATTCTCCTCGAGGCTTGGCAAGGCAATTGGGACGCCTCTCCAGCTGAGGCGGGAGACCAAGGGTCCCTTTCCACGTGCCACAGGAATCCTGGGACTCCTATCAAGTTTCACGAGGAGTCAGGCATCGTCTCCTTTGGAGGCACTGATCTCCGCGTACCTCTGGAGTTTTCAAAGGATTTGAGGCCTCCTGTCGCGATGAGGTGGGTAACTAGGTCTTTCTCTGTGGTCTCCACAGGGGATTCAGACATCCTTTCGTCCTGGGAGATGCAAGACGAGCCTGCATTGAAGTCACTGCAGGGATATCCGGCCTTATTTCGAGTCAGGGCATCGCGGTGTCCATTCCACTTGAGGCCGCAAACTCAGGGTCCCTCTCACATACCTAGAGCTGAGAGAAGCCTCCTCTTGAGGTGCTTGTGGTAAGGTGGTATTCCTCTGGAGACGATTCCAGGGACTAACCTCTCTTTTCGAGTTGATTTTTGGCCCACGGAGCTCTTTCGTGTTGCTACAGTGACCTCAGGATCCCTCTATCCTTGAAACAGTGTTCTTGGGGTTTCTCTGGAGTGCCATCAAGGAAATCAAGGCTCCTTTCATGTGTGATGTGCAAGACGGAATTGCTCTGCACGCAGTACAGGGGAATCGGGCCTCATCTCGCATCGAGGGGGAAGTCTCATGGTTTTTCTCGAGTTGCGGCGGGAACCTGGGGTATATTCTCGAGTTACGACGGGGATGGCCCTTCCAACCACGTGTTTGTTCAGCCACGTCAGGACTCCTGCCTAGTTGCGAGGGACAACTCGGGATTCTCCTCGAGGCTTGGCAGGGCAATTGGAACGCCTCTCCAGCTGAGGCGGGAGACCAAGGGTCCCTTTCCACGTGCCACAAGAATCCTGGGACTCCTATCAAGTTTCACGAGGAGTCAGGCATCGTCTCCTTTGGAGGCACTGATCTCCGCGTACCTCTGGAGTTTTCAAAGGATGTGAGGCCTGCGGTCACGATGAGGTGGGGAACTAGGTGTTTCTCTGTGGTCTCCACAGGGGATTCAGACATCCTTTCTTCTTGGGAGATGCAAGACGAGCCTGCATTCAAGTCACTGCAGGGATATCCGGCCTTATTTCGAGTCAGGGCATCGCGGTGTCCATTCCACTTGAGGCCGCAAACTCAGGATCCCTCTCACATACCTAGAGCTGAGAGAAGCCTCCTCTTGAGGTGCTTGTGGTAAGGTGGTATTCCTCAGGAGTCGAAGCCAGGGACTAACCTCTCATCTCGTGTTGATTCTTGGTCCACGGAGCACTTTCGTGTTGCTACAGTGACCTAAGGATCCCTCTAGCCTTGAAACAGTGTTCTTGGGGTTTCTCTGGAGTGCCATCAAGGAAATCAAGGCTCCTTTCATGTGTGATGTGCAACACGGAATTGCTCTGCACGCAGTGCAGGGGAATCGGGCCTCATCTCGCGGCGAGGGGGAAGTCTCATGGTTTTTCTCGAGTTGCGGCGGGAACCTGGGGTATATTCTCGAGTTACGACGGGGATGGCCCTTCCACACACGTGTGTGTTCAGCCACGTCAGGACTCCTGCCTAGTTGCGAGGGATAACTCGGGATTCTCCTCGAGGCTTTGCAGGGCAATTGGGACGCCTCTCCAGCTGAGGCGGGAGACCAAGGGTCCCTTTCCACGTGCCACAGGAATCCTGGGTCTCCTATCAAGTTTCACGAGGAGTCAGGCATCGTCTCCTTTGGAGGCACTGATCTCCGCATACCTCTGGAGTTTTCAAAGATTTTGAGGCCTCCTGTCGCGATGAGGTGGGGAACTAGGTCTTTCTCTGTGGTCTCCACAGGGGATTCAGACACCCTTTCATCTTGGGAGATGCAAGACGAGCCTGCATTCAAGTCACTGCAGGGATATCCGGCCTTATTTCGAGTCAGGGCATCGCGGTGTCCATTCCACTTGAGGCCGCAAACTCAGGATCCCTCTCACATACCTAGAGCTGAGAGAAGCCTCCTCTTGAGGTGCATCTGGTAAGGTGATATTCCTCTGGAGTCGAAGCCAGGGACTAACCTCTCATCTCGAGTTGATTTTTGGTCCACAGTGTTCTTTCGTGTTGCTACAGTGACCTCAGGATCCCTCTAGCCTTGAAACAGTGTTCTTGGGGTTTCTCTGGAGTGCCATGAAGGAAATCAAGGCTCCTTTCATGTGTGATGTGCAACACAGAATTGCTCTGCACGCAGTGCAGGGGAATCGGGCCTCATCTCGCGGCGAGGGGGAAGTCTCATGGTTTTTCTCGAGTTGCGGCGGGAACCTGGGGTATATTCTCGAGTTACGACGGGGATGGCCCTTCCACACACGTGTTTGTTCAGCCACGTCAGGACTCTTGCCTAGTTGCGAGACACAACTCGGGATTCTCCTCGAGCCTTGGCAAGGCAATTGGGACGCCTCTCCAGCTGAGGCGGGAGACCAAGGGTCCCTTTCCAAGTGCCACAGGAATCCTGGGACTCCTATCAAGTTTCACGAGGAGTCAGGCATCGTCTCCTTTGGAGGCACTGATCTCCGCATACCTCTGGAGTTTTCAAAGGATGTGAGGCCTCCGGTCGCGATGAGGTGGGGAACTAGGTCTTTCTCTGTGGTCTCCACAGGGGATTCAGACATCCTTTCATCTTGGGAGATGCAAGACGAGCCTGCATTCAAGTCACTGCAGGGATATCCAGCCTTATTTCGCGTCAGGGCATCGCGGTGTCCATTCCACTTGAGGCCGCAAACTCAGGGTCCCTCTCACATACCTAGAGCTGAGAGAAGCCTCCTCTTGAGGTGCTTGTGGTAAGGTGGTATTCCTCTGGAGACGAATCCAGGGACTAACCTCTCTTTTCGAGTTGATTTTTGGTCCACAGAGTTCTTTCGTGTTGCTACAGTGACCTCAGGATCCCTCTATCTTTGAAACAGTGTTCTTGGGGTTTCTCTGGAGTGCCATCAAGGAAATCAAGGCTCCTTTCATGTGTGATGTGCAAGACGAAATTGCTCTGCACGCAGTACAGGGGAATCGGGCCTCATCTCGCATCGAGGGGGAAGTCTCATGGTTTTTCTCGAGTTGCGGCGGGAACCTGGGGTATATTCTCGCGTTACGACGGGGATGGCCCTTCCACCCACGTGTTTGTTCAGCCACGTCAGGACTCCTGCCTAGTTGCGAGGGACAACTCTGGATTCTCCTCGAGGCTTGGCAGGGCAATTGGGACGCCTCTCCAGCTGAGGCGGGAGACCAAGTGTCCCTTTCCAAGTGCCACAGGAATCCTGGGACTCCTATCAAGTTTCACGAGGAGTCAGGCATCGTCTCCTTTGGAGGCACTGATCTCCGCGTACCTCTGGAGTTTTCAAAGGATGTGAGGCCTCCGGTCGCGATGAGGTGGGGAACTAAGTCTTTCTCTGTGCTTTCCACAGGGGATTCAGACATCCTTTCGTCCTGGGAGATGCAAGACGAGCCTGCATTGAAGTCACTGCAGGGATATCCAGCCTTATTTCGAGTCAGGGCATCGCGGTGTCCATTCCACTTGAGGCCCCAAACTCAGGGTCCCTCTCACATACCTAGAGCTGAGAGAAGCCTCCTCTTGAGGTGCTTGTGGTAAGGTGGTATTCCTCTGGAGACGAATCCAGGGACTAACCTCTCTTTTCGAATTGATTTTTGGTCCACAGAGTTCTTTCGTGTTGCTACAGTGACCTCAGGATCCCTCTATCCTTGAAACAGTGTTCTTGGGGTTTCTCTGGAGTGCCATCAAGGAAATCAAGGCTCCTTTCATGTGTGATGTGCAAGACGGAATTGCTCTGCACGCAATACAGGGGAATCGGGCCTCATCTCGCATCGAGGGGGAAGTCTCATGGTTTTTCTCGAGTTGCGGCGGGAACCTGGGGTATATTCTCGAGTTACGACGGGGATGGCCCTTCCACCCACGTGTTTGTTCAGCCACGTCAGGACTCCTGCCTAGTTGCGAGACACAACTCGGGATTCTCCTCGAGGCTTGGCAAGGCAATTGGGACGCCTCTCCAGCTGAGGCGGGAGACCAAGGGTCCCTTTCCACGTGCCACAGGAATCCTGGGACTCCTATCAAGTTTCACGAGGAGTCAGGCATCGTCTCCTTTGGAGGCACTGATCTCCGCGTACCTCTGGAGTTTTCAAAGGATGTGAGGCCTCCGGTCGCGATGAGGTGGGGAACTAGGTCTTTCTCTGTGGTCTCCACAGGGGATTCAGACATCCTTTCTTCTTGGGAGATGCAAGACGAGCCTGCATTCAAGTCACTGCAGGGATATCCAGCCTTATTTCGCGTCAGGGCATCGCGGTGTCCATTCCACTTGAGGCCGCAAACTCAGGGTCCCTCTCACATACCTAGAGCTGAGAGAAGCCTCCTCTTGAGGTGCTTGTGGTAAGGTGGTATTCCTCTGGAGTCGAAGCCAGGGACTAACCTCTCATCTCGAGTTGATTTTTGGCCCACGGAGCTCTTTCTTGTTGCTACAGTGACCTGAGGATCCCTCTAGCCTTGAAACAGTGTTCTTGGGGTTTCTCTGGAGTGCCATCAAGGAAATCAAGGCTCCTTTCATGTGTGATGTGCAACACGGAATTGCTCTGCACGCAGTGCAGGGGAATCGGGCCTCATCTCGCGGCGAGGGGGAAGTCTCATGGTTTTTCTCGAGTTGCGGCGGGAACCTGGGGAATATTCTCGAGTTAGGATGGGGATGGCCCTTCCACCCACGTGTTTGTTCAGCCACGTCAGGACTCCTGCCTAGTTGCGAGGGACAACTCTGGATTCTCCTCGAGGCTTGGCAGGGCAATTGGGACGCCTCTCCAGCTGAGGCGGGAGACCAAGTGTCCCTTTCCAAGTGCCACAGGAATCCTGGGACTCCTATCAAGTTTCACGAGGAGTCAGGCATCGTCTCCTTTGGAGGCACTGATCTCCGCGTACCTCTGGAGTTTTCAAAGGATGTGAGGCTATCGGTCGCGATGAGGTGGGGAACTAAGTCTTTCTCTGTGCTTTCCACAGGGGATTCAGACATCCTTTCGTCCTGGGAGATGCAAGACGAGCCTGCATTCAAGTCACTGCAGGGATATCCGGCCTTATTTCGAGTCAGGGCATCGCGGTGTCCATTCCACTTGAGGCCGCAAACTCAGGGTCCCTCTCACATACCTAGAGCTGAGAGAAGCCTCCTCTTGAGGTGCTTGTGGTAAGGTGGTATTCCTCTGGAGACGAATAAAGGGACTAACCTCTCTTTTCGAGTTGATTTTTGGTCCACAGAGTTCTTTCGTGTTGCTACAGTGACCTCAGGATCCCTCTAGCCTTGAAACAGTGTTCTTGGGGTTTCTCTGGAGTGCCATCAAGGAAATCAAGGCTCCTTTCATGTGTGATGTGCAACACGGAATTGCTCTGCACGCAGTGCAGGGGAATCGGGCCTCATCTCGCATCGAGGGGGAAGTCTCATGGTTTTTCTCGAGTTGCGGCGGGAACCTGGGGTATATTCTCGAGTTACGACGGGGATGGCCCTTCCACCCACGTGTGTGTTCAGCCACGTCAGGACTCCTGCCTAGTTGCGAGGGACAACTCGGGATTCTCCTCGAGGCTTGGCAGGGCAATTGGAACGCCTCTCCAGCTGAGGCGGGAGACCAAGGGTCCCTTTCCACGTGCCACAAGAATCCTGGGACTCCTATCAAGTTTCACGAGGAGTCAGGCATCGTCTCCTTTGGAGGCACTGATCTCCGCGTACCTCTGGAGTTTTCAAAGGATGTGAGGCCTGCGGTCGCGATGAGGTGGGGAACTAGGTGTTTCTCTGTGGTCTCCACAGGGGATTCAGACATCCTTTCTTCTTGGGAGATGCAAGACGAGTCTGCATTCAAGTCACTGCAGGAATATCCGGCCTTATTTCGAGTCAGGGCATCGCGGTGTCCATTCCACTTGAGGCCGCAAACTCAGGGTCCCTCTCACATACCTAGAGCTGAGAGAAGCCTCCTCTTGAGGTGCTTGTGGTAAGGTGGTATTCCTCAGGAGTCGAAGCCAGGGACTAACCTCTCATCTCGTGTTGATTCTTGGTCCACGGAGCTCTTTCGTGTTGCTACAGTGACCTCAGGATCCCTCTAGCCTTGAAACAGTGTTCTTGGGGTTTCTCTGGAGTGCCATGAAGGAAATCAAGGCTCCTTTCATGTGTGATGTGCAACACGGAATTGCTCTGCACGCAGTGCAGGGGAATCGGGCCTCATCTCGCGGCGAGGGGGAAGTCTCATGGTTTTTCTCGAGTTGCGGCGGGAACCTGGCGTATATTCTCGAGTTACGACGGGGATGGCCCTTCCACACACGTGTGTGTTCAGCCATGTCAGGACTCCTGCCTAGTTGCGAGGGACAACTCGGGATTCTCCTAGAGGCTTTGCAGGGCAATTGGGACGCCTCTCCAGCTGAGGCGGGAGACCAAGGGTCCCTTTCCATGTGCCACAGGAATCCTGGGTCTCCTATCAAGTTTCACGAGGAGTCAGGCATCGTCTCCTTTGGAGGCACTGATCTCCGCATACCTCTGGAGTTTTCAAAGGATTTGAGGCCTCCTGTCGCGATGAGGTGGGGAACTAGGTCTTTCTCTGTGGTCTCCACAGGGGATTCAGACACCCTTTCGTCTTGGGAGATGCAAGACGAGCCTGCATTCCAGTCACTGCAGGGATATCCGGCCTTATTTCGAGTCAGGGCATCGCGGTGTCCATTCCCCTTGAGGCCGCAAACTCAGGGTCCCTCTCACATACCTAGAGCTGAGAGAAGCCTCCTCTTGAGGTGCTTGTGGTAAGGTGGTATTCCTCTGGAGTCGAAGCCAGGGACTAAGCTCTCATCTCGAGTTGATTTTTGGCCCACGGAGCTCTTTCGTGTTGCTACAGTGTCCTCAGGATCCCTCTAGCCTTGAAACAGTGTTCTTGGGGTTTCTCTGGAGTGCCATCAAGGAAATCAAGGCTCCTTTCATGTGTGATGTGCAACACGGAATTGCTCTGCACGCAGTGCAGGGGAATCAGGCCTCATCTCGCGGCGAGGGGGAAGTCTCATGGTTTTTCTCGAGTTGCGGCGGGAACCTGGGGTACATTCTCGAGTTACGACGGGGATGGCCCTTCCACCCACGTGTTTCTTCAGCGACGTCAGGACTCCTGCGTAGTTGCGAGGGACAACTCTGGATTCTCATCGAGGCTTGGCAGGGCAATTGGGACGCCTCTCCAGCTGAGGCGGGAGACCAAGTGTCCCTTTCCAAGTGCCACAGGAATCCTGGGACTCCTATCAAGTTTCACGAGGAGTCAGGCATCGTCTCCTTTGGAGGCACTGATCTCCGCGTACCTCTGGAGTTTTCAAAGGATGTGAGGCTATCGGTCGCGATGAGGTAGGGAACTAAGTCTTTCTCTGTGCTTTCCACAGGGGATTCAGACATCCTTTCGTCCTGGGAGATGCAAGACGAGCCTGCATTGAAGTCACTGCAGGGATATCCGGCCTTATTTCGAGTCAGGGCATCGCGGTCTCCATTCCATTTGAGGCCGCAAACTCAGGATCCCTCTCACATACCTAGAGCTGAGAGAAGCCTCCTCTTGAGGTGCTTGTGGTAAGGTGGTATTCTTCAGGAGTCGAAGCCAGGGACTAACCTCTCATCTCGTGTTGATTCTTGGTCCACAGAGCTCTTTCGTGTTGCTACAGTGACCTCAGGATCCCTCTAGCCTTGAAACAGTGTTCTTGGGGTTTCTCTGAAGTGCCATCAAGGAAATCAAGGCTCCTTTCATGTGTGATGTGCAACACGGAATTGCTCTGCACGCAGTGCAGGGGAATCGGGCCTCATCTCGCGGCGAGGGGGAAGTCTCATGGTTTTTCTCGAGTTGCAGCGGGAACCTGGGGTATATTCTCGAGTTACGACGGGGATGGCACTTCCACACACGTGTGTGTTCAGCCACGACAGGACTCCTGCCTAGTTGCGAGGGACAACTCTGGATTCTCCTCGAGGCTTGGCAGCGCAATTGGGACGCCTCTCCAGCTGAGGCGGGAGACCAAGGTTCCCTTTCCACGTGCCACAGGAATCCTGGGTCTCCTATCAAGTTTCACGAGGAGTCAGGCATCGTCTCCTTTGGAGGCACTGATCTCCGCATACCTCTGGAGTTTTCAAAGGATTTGAGGCCTTCTGTCGCGATGAGGTGGGGAACTAGGTCTTTCTCTGTGGTCTCCACAGGGGATTCAGACACCCTTTCGTCTTGGGAGATGCAAGACGAGCCTGCATTCCAGTCACTGCAGGGATATCCGGCCTTATTTCGAGTCAGGGCATCGCGGTGTCCATTCCACTTGAGGCCGCAAACTCAGGGTCCCTCTCACATACCTAGAGCTGAGAGAAGCCTCCTCTTGAGGTGCTTGTGGTAAGGTGGTATTCCTCTGGAGTCGAAGCCAGGGACTAACCTCTCATCTGGAGTTGATTTTTGGTCCACGGAGCTCTTTCGTGTTGCTACAGTGACCTCAGGATCCCTCTAGCCTTGAAACAGGGTTCTTGGGGTTTCTCTGGAGTGCCATGAAGGAAATCAAGGCTCCTTTCATGTGTGATGTGCAACACGGAATTGCTCTGCACGCAGTGCAGGGGAATCGGGCCTCATCTCGCAGCGAGGGGGAAGTCTCATGGTTTTTCTCGAGTTGCGGCGGGAACCTGGGGTATATTCTCGAGTTACGACGGGGATGGCCCTTCCACCCACGTGTTTCTTCAGTGACGTCAGGTCTCCTGCCTAGTTGCGAGGGACAACTCTGGATTCTCCTCGAGGCTTGGCAGCGCAATTGGGACGCCTCTCCAGCTGAGGCGGGAGACCAAGGGTCCCTTTCCACGTGCCACAGGAATCCTGGGACTCCTATCAAGTTTCACGAGGAGTCAGGCATCGTCTCCTTTGGAGGCACTGATCTCCGCGTACCTCTGGAGTTTTCAAAGGATGTGAGGCCTCCGGTCGCGATGAGGTGGGGAACTAGCTCTTTCTCTGTGGTCTCCACAGGGGATTCAGACATCCTTTCATCTTGGGAGATGCAAGACGAGCCTGCATTCAAGTCACTGCAGGGATATCCAGCCTTATTTCGCATCAGGGCATCGCGGTGTCCATTCCACCTGAGGCCGCAAACACAGGGTCCCTCTCACATACCTAGAGCTGAGAGAAGCCTCCTCTTGAGGTGCTTGTGGTAAGGTGGTATTCCTCTGGACTCGAAGCCAGGGACTAACCTCTCATCTCGAGTTGATTTTTGGCCCCCGGAGCTCTTTCGTGTTGCTACAGTGACCTCAGGATCCCTCTAGCCTTGAAACCGTTTTCTTGGGGTTTCTCTGGAGTGCCATCAAGGAAATCAAGGCTCCTTTCATGTGTGATGTACAACACGGAATTGCTCTGCACGCAGTGCAGGGGAATCGGGCCTCATCTCGCGGCGAGGGGGAAGTCTCATGGTTTTTCTCGAGTTGCGGCGGGAACCTGGGGTATATTCTCGAGTTAGGATGGGGATGGCCCTTCCACCCACGTGTTTGTTCAGCCACGTCAGGACTCCGGCCTAGTTGCGAGGGACAACTCGGGATTCTCCTCGAGGCTTGGCAGGGCAATTGGAACGCCTCTCCAGCTGAGGCGGGAGACCAAGGGTCCCTTTCCACGTGCCACAAGAATCCTGGGACTCCTATCAAGTTTCACGAGGAGTCAGGCATCGTCTCCTTTGGAGGCACTGATCTCCGCGTACCTCTGGAGTTTTCAAAGGATGTGAGGCCTGCGGTCGCGATGAGGTGGGGAACTAGGTGTTTCTCTGTGGTCTCCACAGGGGATTCAGACATCCTTTCTTCTTGGGAGATGCAAGACGAGTCTGCATTCAAGTCACTGCAGGAATATCCGGCCTTATTTCGAGTCAGGGCATCGCGGTGTCCATTCCACTTGAGGCCGCAAACTCAGGGTCCCTCTCACATACCTAGAGCTGAGAGAAGCCTCCTCTTGAGGTGCTTGTGGTAAGGTGGTATTCCTCAGGAGTCGAAGCCAGGGACTAACCTCTCATCTCGTGTTGATTCTTGGTCCACGGAGCTCTTTCGTGTTGCTACAGTGACCTCAGGATCCCTCTAGCCTTGAAACAGTGTTCTTGGGGTTTCTCTGGAGTGCCATCAAGGAAATCAAGGCTCCTTTCATGTGTGATGTGCAACACGGAATTGCTCTGCACGCAGTGCAGGGGAATCGGGCCTCATCTCGCGGCGAGGGGGAAGTCTCATGGTTTTTCTCGAGTTGCGGCGGGAACCTGGGGTATATTCTCGAGTTACGACGGGGATGGCCCTTCCACACACGTGTGTGTTCAGCCATGTCAGGACTCCTGCCTAGTTGCGAGGGACAACTCGGGATTCTCCTAGAGGCTTTGCAGGGCAATTGGGACGCCTCTCCAGCTGAGGCGGGAGACCAAGGGTCCCTTTCCATGTGCCACAGGAATCCTGGGTCTCCTATCAAGTTTCACGAGGAGTCAGGCATCGTCTCCTTTGGAGGCACTGATCTCCGCATACCTCTGGAGTTTTCAAAGGATTTGAGGCCTCCTGTCGCGATGAGGTGGGGAACTAGGTCTTTCTCTGTGGTCTCCACAGGGGATTCAGACACCCTTTCGTCTTGGGAGATGCAAGACGAGCCTGCATTCCAGTCACTGCAGGGATATCCGGCCTTATTTCGAGTCAGGGCATCGCGGTGTCCATTCCCCTTGAGGCCGCAAACTCAGGGTCCCTCTCACATACCTAGAGCTGAGAGAAGCCTTCTCTTGAGGTGCTTGTGGTAAGGTGTTATTCCTCTGGAGTCGAAGCCAGGGACTAACCTCTCATCTCGTGTTGATTCTTGGTCCACGGACCTCTTTCGTGTTGCTACAGTGACCTCAGGATCCCTCTAGCCTTGAAACAGTGTTCTTGGGGTTTCTCTGGAGTGCCATGAAGGAAATCAAGGCTCCTTTCATGTGTGATGTGCAACACAGAATTGCTCTGCACGCAGTGCAGGGGAATCGGGCCTCATCTCGCGGCGAGGGGGAAGTCTCATGGTTTTTCTCGAGTTGCGGCGGGAACCTGGGGTATATTCTCGAGTTACGACGGGGATGGCCCTTCCACACACGTGTTTGTTCAGCCACGTCAGGACTCTTGCCTAGTTGCGAGACACAACTCGGGATTCTCCTCGAGGCTTGGCAAGGCAATTGGGACGCCTCTCCAGCTAAGGCGGGAGACCAAGGGTCCCTTTCCACGTGCCACAGGAATCCTGGGACTCCTATCAAGTTTCACGAGGAGTCAGGCATCGTCTCCTTTGGAGGCACTGATCTCCGCGTACCTCTGGAGTTTTCAAAGGATGTGAGGCCTCCGGTCGCGATGAGGTGGGGAACTAGGTCTTTCTCTGTGGTCTCCACAGGGGATTCAGACATCCTTTCATCTTGGGAGATGCAAGACGAGCCTGCATTCAAGTCACTGCAGGGATATCCAGCCTTATTTCGCGTCAGGGCATCGCGGTGTCCATTCCACTTGAGGCCGCAAACTCAGGGTCCCTCTCACATACCTAGAGCTGAGAGAAGCCTCCTCTTGAGGTGCTTGTGGTAAGGTGGTATTCCTCTGGAGTCGAAGCCAGGGACTAAGCTCTCATCTCGAGTTGATTTTTGGCCCACGGAGCTCTTTCGTGTTGCTACAGTGTCCTCAGGATCCCTCTAGCCTTGAAACAGTGTTCTTGGGGTTTCTCTGGAGTGCCATCAAGGAAATCAAGGCTCCTTTCATGTGTGATGTGCAACACGGAATTGCTCTGCACGCAGTGCAGGGGAATCAGGCCTCATCTCGCGGCGAGGGGGAAGTCTCATGGTTTTTCTCGAGTTGCGGCGGGAACCTGGGGTACATTCTCGAGTTACGACGGGGATGGCCCTTCCACCCACGTGTTTCTTCAGCGACGTCAGGACTCCTGCGTAGTTGCGAGGGACAACTCTGGATTCTCATCGAGGCTTGGCAGGGCAATTGGGACGCCTCTCCAGCTGAGGCGGGAGACCAAGTGTCCCTTTCCAAGTGCCACAGGAATCCTGGGACTCCTATCAAGTTTCACGAGGAGTCAGGCATCGTCTCCTTTGGAGCCACTGATCTCCGCGTACCTCTGGAGTTTTCAAAGGATGTGAGGCTATCGGTCGCGATGAGGTAGGGAACTAAGTCTTTCTCTGTGCTTTCCACAGGGGATTCAGACATCCTTTCGTCCTGGGAGATGCAAGAGGAGCCTGCATTCAAGTCACTGCAGGGATATCCGGCCTTATTTCGAGTCAGGGCATCGCGGTCTCCATTCCATTTGAGGCCGCAAACTCAGGATCCCTCTCACATACCTAGAGCTGAGAGAAGCCTCCTCTTGAGGTGCTTGTGGTAAGGTGGTATTCTTCAGGAGTCGAAGCCAGGGACTAACCTCTCATCTCGTGTTGATTCTTGGTCCACGGAGCTCTTTCGTGTTGCTACAGTGACCTCAGGATCCCTCTAGCCTTGAAACAGTGTTCTTGGGGTTTCTCTGGAGTGCCATCAAGGAAATCAAGGCTCCTTTCATGTGTGATGTGCAACACGGAATTGCTCTGCACGCAGTGCAGGGGAATCGGGCCTCATCTCGCGGCGAGGGGGAAGTCTCATGGTTTTTCTCGAGTTGCAGCGGGAACCTGGGGTATATTCTCGAGTTACGACGGGGATGGCACTTCCACACACGTGTGTGTTCAGCCATGGCAGGACTCCTGCCTAGTTGCGAGGGACATCTCGGGAATCTCCTCGAGGCTTTGCAGGGCAATTGGGACGCCTCTCCAGCTGAGACGGGAGACCAAGGTTCCCTTTCCACGTGCCACAGGAATCCTGGGTCTCCTATCAAGTTTCACGAGGAGTCAGGCATCGTCTCCTTTGGAGGCACTGATCTCCGCATACCTCTGGAGTTTTCAAAGGATTTGAGGCCTTCTGTCGCGATGAGGTGGGGAACTAGGTCTTTCTCTGTGGTCTCCACAGGGGATTCAGACACCCTTTCGTCTTGGGAGATGCAAGACGAGCCTGCATTCCAGTCACTGCAGGGATATCCGGCCTTATTTCGAGTCAGGGCATCGTGGTGTCCATTCCACTTGAGGCCGCAAACTCAGGGTCCCTCTCACATACCTAGAGCTGAGAGAAGCCTCCTCTTGAGGTGCTTGTGGTAAGGTGGTATTCCTCTGGAGTCGAAGCCAGGGACTAACCTCTCATCTGGAGTTGATTTTTGGTCCACGGAGCTCTTTCGTGTTGCTACAGTGACCTCAGGATCCCTCTAGCCTTGAAACAGGGTTCTTGGGGTTTCTCTGGAGTGCCATGAAGGAAATCAAGGCTCCTTTCATGTGTGATGTGCAACACGGAATTGCTCTGCACGCAGTGCAGGGGAATCGGGCCTCATCTCGCAGCGAGGGGGAAGTCTCATGGTTTTTCTCGAGTTGCGGCGGGAACCTGGGGTATATTCTCGAGTTACGACGGGGATGGCCCTTCCACCCACGTGTTTCTTCAGTGACGTCAGGACTCCTGCCTAGTTGCGAGGGACAACTCTGGATTCTCCTCGAGGCTTGGCAGCGCAATTGGGACGCCTCTCCAGCTGAGGCGGGAGACCAAGGGTCCCTTTCCACGTGCCACAGGAATCCTGGGACTCCTATCAAGTTTCACGAGGAGTCAGGCATCGTCTCCTTTGGAGGCACTGATCTCCGCGTACCTCTGGAGTTTTCAAAGGATGTGAGGCCTCCGGTCGCGATGAGGTGGGGAACTAGCTCTTTCTCTGTGGTCTCCACAGGGGATTCAGACATCCTTTCATCTTGGGAGATGCAAGACGAGCCTGCATTCAAGTCACTGCAGGGATATCCAGCCTTATTTCGCATCAGGGCATCGCGGTGTCCATTCCACTTGAGGCCGCAAACACAGGGTCCCTCTCACATACCTAGAGCTGAGAGAAGCCTCCTCTTGAGGTGCTTGTGGTAAGGTGGTATTCCTCTGGACTTGAAGCCAGGGACTAACCTCTCATCTCGAGTTGATTTTTGGCCCCCGGAGCTCTTTCGTGTTGCTACAGTGACCTCAGGATCCCTCTAGCCTTGAAACAGTGTTCTTGGGGTTTCTCTGGAGTGCCATCAAGGAAATCAAGGCTCCTTTCATGTGTGATGTGCAACACGGAATTGCTCTGCACGCAGTGCAGGGGAATCGGGCCTCATCTCGCGGCGAGGGGGAAGTCTCATGGTTTTTCTCGAGTTGCGGCGGGAACCTGGGGTATATTCTCGAGTTAGGATGGGGATGGCCCTTCCACCCACGTGTTTGTTCAGCCACGTCAGGACTCCGGCCTAGTTGCGAGGGACAACTCGGGATTCTCCTCGAGGCTTGGCAGGGCAATTGGAACGCCTCTCCAGCTGAGGCGGGAGACCAAGGGTCCCTTTCCACGTGCCACAAGAATCCTGTGACTCCTATCAAGTTTCACGAGGAGTCAGGCATCGTCTCCTTTGGAGGCACTGATCTCCGCGTACCTCTAGAGTTTTCAAAGGATGTGAGGCCTGCGGTCGCGATGAGGTGGGGAACTAGGTGTTTCTCTGTGGTCTCCACAGGGGATTCAGACATCCTTTCTTCTTGGGAGATGCAAGACGAGTCTGCATTCAAGTCACTGCAGGAATATCCGGCCTTATTTCGAGTCAGGGCATCGCGGTGTCCATTCCACTTGAGGCCGCAAACTCAGGGTCCCTCTCACATACCTAGAGCTGAGAGAAGCCTCCTCTTGAGGTGCTTGTGGTAAGGTGGTATTCCTCAGGAGTCGAAGCCAGGGACTAACCTCTCATCTCGTGTTGATTCTTGGTCCACGGAGCTCTTTCGTGTTGCTACAGTGACCTCAGGATCCCTCTAGCCTTGAAACAGTGTTCTTGGGGTTTCTCTGGAGTGCCATCAAGGAAATCAAGGCTCCTTTCATGTGTGATGTGCAACACGGAATTGCTCTGCACGCAGTGCAGGGGAATCGGGCCTCATCTCGCGGCGAGGGGGAAGTCTCATGGTTTTTCTCGAGTTGCGGCGGGAACCTGGCGTATATTCTCGAGTTACGACGGGGATGGCCCTTCCACACACGTGTGTGTTCAGCCATGTCAGGACTCCTGCCTAGTTGCGAGGGACAACTCGGGATTCTCCTAGAGGCTTTGCAGGGCAATTGGGACGCCTCTCCAGCTGAGGCGGGAGACCAAGGGTCCCTTTCCATGTTCCACAGGAATCCTGGGTCTCCTATCAAGTTTCACGAGGAGTCAGGCATCGTCTCCTTTGGAGGCACTGATCTCCGCATACCTCTGGAGTTTTCAAAGGATTTGAGGCTTCCTGTCGCGATGAGGTGGGGAACTAGGTCTTTCTCTGTGGTCTCCACAGGGGATTCAGACACCCTTTCGTCTTGGGAGATGCAAGACGAGCCTGCATTCCAGTCACTGCAGGGATATCCGGCCTTATTTCGAGTCAGGGCATCGCGGTGTCCATTCCCCTTGAGGCCGCAAACTCAGGGTCCCTCTCACATACCTAGAGCTGAGAGAAGCCTTCTCTTGAGGTGCTTGTGGTAAGGTGTTATTCCTCTGGAGTCGAAGCCAGGGACTAACCTCTCATCTCGTGTTGATTCTTGGTCCACGGACCTCTTTCGTGTTGCTACAGTGACCTCAGGATCCCTCTAGCCTTGAAACAGTGTTCTTGGGGTTTCTCTGGAGTGCCATGAAGGAAATCAAGGCTCCTTTCATGTGTGATGTGCAACACAGAATTGCTCTGCACGCAGTGCAGGGGAATCGGGCCTCATCTCGCGGCGAGGGGGAAGTCTCATGGTTTTTCTCGAGTTGCGGCGGGAACCTGGGGTATATTCTCGAGTTACGACGGGGATGGCCCTTCCACACACGTGTTTGTTCAGCCACGTCAGGACTCTTGCCTAGTTGCGAGACACAACTCGGGATTCTCCTCGAGGCTTGGCAAGGCAATTGGGACGCCTCTCCAGCTGAGGCGGGAGACCAAGGGTCCCTTTCCACGTGCCACAGGAATCCTGGGACTCCTATCAAGTTTCACGAGGAGTCAGGCATCGTCTCCTTTGGAGGCACTGATCTCCGCGTACCTCTGGAGTTTTCAAAGGATGTGAGGCCTCCGGTCGCGATGAGGTGGGGAACTAGGTCTTTCTCTGTGGTCTCCACAGGGGATTCAGACATCCTTTCATCTTGGGAGATGCAAGACGAGCCTGCATTCATGTCACTGCAGGGATATCCAGCCTTATTTCGCGTCAGGGCATCGCGGTGTCCATTCCACTTGAGGCCGCAAACTCAGGGTCCCTCTCACATACCTAGAGCTGAGAGAAGCCTCCTCTTGAGGTGCTTGTGGTAAGGTGGTATTCCTCTGGAGTCGAAGCCAGGGACTAAGCTCTCATCTCGAGTTGATTTTTGGCCCACGGAGCTCTTTCGTGTTGCTACAGTGTCCTCAGGATCCCTCTTGCCTTGAAACAGTGTTCTTGGGGTTTCTCTGGAGTGCCATCAAGGAAATCAAGGCTCCTTTCATGTGTGATGTGCAACACGGAATTGCTCTGCACGCAGTGCAGGGGAATCAGGCCTCATCTCGCGGCGAGGGGGAAGTCTCATGGTTTTTCTCGAGTTGCGTCGGGAACCTGGGGTACATTCTCGAGTTACGACGGGGATGGCCCTTCCACCCACGTGTTTCTTCAGCGACGTCAGGACTCCTGCGTAGTTGCGAGGGACAACTCTGGATTCTCATCGAGGCTTGGCAGGGCAATTGGGACGCCTCTCCAGCTGAGGCGGGAGACCAAGTGTCCCTTTCCAAGTGCCACAGGAATCCTGGGACTCCTATCAAGTTTCACGAGGAGTCAGGCATCGTCTCCTTTGGAGCCACTGATCTCCGCGTACCTCTGGAGTTTTCAAAGGATGTGAGGCTATCGGTCGCGATGAGGTAGGGAACTAAGTCTTTCTCTGTGCTTTCCACAGGGGATTCAGACATCCTTTCGTCCTGGGAGATGCAAGACGAGCCTGCATTCAAGTCACTGCAGGGATATCCGGCCTTATTTCGAGTCAGGGCATCGCGGTCTCCATTCCATTTGAGGCCGCAAACTCAGGATCCCTCTCACATACCTAGAGCTGAGAGAAGCCTCCTCTTGAGGTGCTTGTGGTAAGGTGGTATTCTTCAGGAGTCGAAGCCAGGGACTAACCTCTCATCTCGTGTTGATTCTTGGTCCACGGAGCTCTTTCGTGTTGCTACAGTGACCTCAGGATCCCTCTAGCCTTGAAACAGTGTTCTTGGGGTTTCTCTGGAGTGCCATCAAGGAAATCAAGGCTCCTTTCATGTGTGATGTGCAACACGGAATTGCTCTGCACGCAGTGCAGGGGAATCGGGCCTCATCTCGCGGCGAGGGGGGAGTCTCATGGTTTTTCTCGAGTTGCAGCGGGAACCTGGGGTATATTCTCGAGTTACGACGGGGATGGCACTTCCACACACGTGTGTGTTCAGCCATGGCAGGACTCCTGCCTAATTGCGAGGGACATCTCGGGATTCTCCTCGAGGCTTTGCAGGGCAATTGGGACGCCTCTCCAGCTGAGACGGGAGACCAAGGTTCCCTTTCCACGTGCCACAGGAATCCTGGGTCTCCTATCAAGTTTCACGAGGAGTCAGGCATCGTCTCCTTTGGAGGCACTGATCTCCGCATACCTCTGGAGTTTTCAAAGGATTTGAGGCCTTCTGTCGTGATGAGGTGGGGAACTAGGTCTTTCTCTGTGGTCTCCACAGGGGATTCAGACACCCTTTCGTCTTGGGAGATGCAAGACGAGCCTGCATTCCAGTCACTGCAGGGATATCCGGCCTTATTTCGAGTCAGGGCATCGTGGTGTCCATTCCACTTGAGGCCGCAAACTCAGGGTCCCTCTCACATACCTAGAGCTGAGAGAAGCCTCCTCTTGAGGTGCTTGTGGTAAGGTGGTATTCCTCTGGAGTCGAAGCCAGGGACTAACCTCTCATCTGGAGTTGATTTTTGGTCCACGGAGCTCTTTCGTGTTGCTACAGTGACCTCAGGATCCCTCTAGCCTTGAAACAGGGTTCTTGGGGTTTCTCTGGAGTGCCATCAAGGAAATCAAGGCTCCTTTCATGTGTGATGTGCAACACGGAATTGCTCTGCACGCAGTGCAGGGGAATCGGGCCTCATCTCGCAGCGAGGGGGAAGTCTCATGGTTTTTCTCGAGTTGCGGCGGGAACCTGGGGTATATTCTCGAGTTACGACGGGGATGGCCCTTCCACCCACGTGTTTCTTCAGTGACGTCAGGACTCCTGCCTAGTTGCGAGGGACAACTCTGGATTCTCCTCGAGGCTTGGCAGCGCAATTGGGACGCCTCTCCAGCTGAGGCGGGAGACCAAGGGTCCCTTTCCACGTGCCACAGGAATCCTGGGACTCCTATCAAGTTTCACGAGGAGTCAGGCATCGTCTCCTTTGGAGGCACTGATCTCCGCATACCTCTGGAGTTTTCAAAGGATGTGAGGCCTCCGGTCGCGATGAGGTGGGGAACTAGGTCTTTCTCTGTGGTCTCCACAGGGGATTCAGACATCCTTTCATCTTGGGAGATGCAAGACGAGCCTGCATTCAAGTCACTGCAGGGATATCCAGCCTTATTTCGCATCAGGGCATCGCGGTGTCCATTCCACTTGAGGCCGCAAACACAGGGTCCCTCTCACATACCTAGAGCTGAGAGAAGCCTCCTCTTGAGGTGCTTGTGGTAAGGTGGTATTCCTCTGGACTCGAAGCCAGGGACTAACCTCTCATCTCGAGTTGATTTTTGGCCCCCGGAGCTCTTTCGTGTTGCTACAGTGACCTCAGGATCCCTCTAGCCTTGAAACAGTGTTCTTGGGGTTTCTCTGGAGTGCCATCAAGGAAATCAAGGCTCCTTTCATGTGTGATGTGCAACACGGAATTGCTCTGCACGCAGTGCAGGGGAATCGGGCCTCATCTCGCGGCGAGGGGGAAGTCTCATGGTTTTTCTCGAGTTGCGGCGGGAACCTGGGGTATATTCTCGAGTTGCGACGGGGATGGCCCTTCCACCCATGTGTTTCTTCAGCGACGTCAGGACTCCTGCCTAGTTGCGAGGGACAACTCTGGATTCTCCTCGAGGCTTGGCAGGGCAATTGGGACGCCTCTCCAGCTGAGGCGGGAGACCAAGTGTCCCTTTCCAAGTGCCACAGGAATCCTGGGACTCCTATCAAGTTTCACGAGGAGTCAGGCGTCGTCTCCTTTGGAGGCACTGATCTCCGCGTACCTCTGGAGTTTTCAAAGGATGTGAGGCTATCAGTCGCGATGAGGTGGGGAACTAAGTCTTTCTCTGTGCTTTCCACAGGGGATTCAGACATCCTTTCGTCCTGGGAGATGCAAGACGAGCCTGCATTGAAGTCACTGCAGGGATATCCGGCCTTATTTCGAGTCAGGGCATCGCGGTGTCCATTCCACTTGAGGCCGCAAACTCAGGGTCCCTCTCACATACCTAGAGCTGAGAGATGCCTCCTCTTGAGGTGCTTGTGGTAAGGTGGTATTCCTCTGGAGACGAATCCAGGGACTAACCTCTCTTTTCGAGTTGATTTTTGGTCCACAGAGTTCTTTCGTGTTGCTACAGTGACCTCAGGATCCCTCTAGCCTTGAAACAGTGTTCTTGGGGTTTCTCTGGAGTGCCATCAAGGAAATCAAGGCTCCTTTCATGTGTGATGTGCAAGACGGAATTGCTCTGCACCCAGTACAGGGGAATTGGGCCTCATCTCGCGGCGAGGGGGAAGTCTCATGGTTTTTCTCGAGTTGCGGCGGGAACCTGGGGTATATTCTCGAGTTACAACGGGGATGGACCTTCCACCCACGTGTTTCTTCAGTGACGTCAGGACTCCTGCCTAGTTGGGAGGGACAACTCGGGATTCTCCTCGAGGCTTGGCAGGGCAATTGGAACGCCTCTCCAGCTGAGGCGGGAGACCAAGGGTCCCTTTCCACTTGCCACAAGAATCCTGGGACTCCTATCAAGTTCCACGAGGAGTCAGGCATCGTCTCCTTTGGAGGCACTGATCTCCGCGTACCTCTGGAGTTTTCAAAGGATGTGAGGCCTCCGGTCGCGATGAGGTGGGAAGGTAGGTCTTTCTCTGTGGTCTCCACAGGGGATTCAGACATCCTTTCATCTTGGGAGATGCAAGACGAGCCTGCATTCAAGTCACTGCAGGGATATCCAGCCTTATTTCGTGTCAGGGCATCGCGGTGTCCATTCCACTTGAGGCCGCAAACTCAGGGTCCCTCTCACATACCTAGAGCTGAGAGAAGCCTCCTCTTGAGGTGCTTGTGGTAAGGTGGTATTCCTCTGGAGTCGAAGCCAGGGACTAACCACTCATCTCGAGTTGATTTTTGGTCCACGGAGCTCTTTCGTGTTGCTACAGTGACCTCAGGATCCCTCTAGCCTTGAAACAGTGTTCTTGGGTTTTCTCTGGAGTGCCATGAAGGAAATCAAGGCTCCTTTCATGTGTGATGTGCAACACAGAATTGCTCTGCATGCAGTGCAGGGGAATCGGGCCTTATCTCGCGGCGAGGGGGAAGTCTCATGGTTTTTCTCGAGTTGCGGTGGGAACCTGGGGTATATTCTCGAGTTACGACGGGGATGGCCCTTCCACACACGTGTTTGTTCAGCCACGTCAGGACTCCTGCCTAGTTGCGAGGGACAACTCTGGATTCTCCTCGAGGCTTGGCAGCGCAATTGGGACGCCTCTCCAGCTGAGGCGGGAGACCAAGGGTCCCTTTCCACGTGCCACAGGAATCCTGGGACTCCTATCAAGTTTCACGAGGAGTCATGCATCGTCTCCTTTGGAGGCACTGATCTCCGCGTACCTCTGGAGTTTTCAAAGGATGTGAGGCCTCCGGTCGCGATGAGGTGGGGAACTAGCTCTTTCTCTGTGGTCTCCACAGGGGATTCAGACATCCTTTCATCTTGGGAGATGCAAGACGAGCCTGCATTCAAGTCACTGCAGGGATATCCAGCCTTATTTCGCATCAGGGCATCGCGGTGTCCATTCCACTTGAGGCCGCAAACACAGGGTCCCTCTCACATACCTAGAGCTGAGAGAAGCCTCCTCTTGAGGTGCTTGTGGTAAGGTGGTATTCCTCTGGACTTGAAGCCAGGGACTAACCTCTCATCTCGAGTTGATTTTTGGCCCCCGGAGCTCTTTCGTGTTGCTACAGTGACCTCAGGATCCCTCTAGCCTTGAAACAGTGTTCTTGGGGTTTCTCTGGAGTGCCATCAAGGAAATCAAGGCTCCTTTCATGTGTGATGTGCAACACGGAATTGCTCTGCACGCAGTGCAGGGGAATCGGGCCTCATCTCGCGGCGAGGGGGAAGTCTCATGGTTTTTCTCGAGTTGCGGCGGGAACCTGGGGTATATTCTCGAGTTAGGATGGGGATGGCCCTTCCACCCACGTGTTTGTTCAGCCACGTCAGGACTCCGGCCTAGTTGCGAGGGACAACTCGGGATTCTCCTCGAGGCTTGGCAGGGCAATTGGAACGCCTCTCCAGCTGAGGCGGGAGACCAAGGGTCCCTTTCCACGTGCCACAAGAATCCTGGGACTCCTATCAAGTTTCACGAGGAGTCAGGCATCGTCTCCTTTGGAGGCACTGATCTCCGCGTACCTCTAGAGTTTTCAAAGGATGTGAGGCCTGCGGTCGCGATGAGGTGGGGAACTAGGTGTTTCTCTGTGGTCTCCACAGGGGATTCAGACATCCTTTCTTCTTGGGAGATGCAAGACGAGTCTGCATTCAAGTCACTGCAGGAATATCCGGCCTTATTTCGAGTCAGGGCATCGCGGTGTCCATTCCACTTGAGGCCGCAAACTCAGGGTCCCTCTCACATACCTAGAGCTGAGAGAAGCCTCCTCTTGAGGTGCTTGTGGTAAGGTGGTATTCCTCAGGAGTCGAAGCCAGGGACTAACCTCTCATCTCGTGTTGATTCTTGGTCCACGGAGCTCTTTCGTGTTGCTACAGTGACCTCAGGATCCCTCTAGCCTTGAAACAGTGTTCTTGGGGTTTCTCTGGAGTGCCATCAAGGAAATCAAGGCTCCTTTCATGTGTGATGTGCAACACGGAATTGCTCTGCACGCAGTGCAGGGGAATCGGGCCTCATCTCGCGGCGAGGGGGAAGTCTCATGGTTTTTCTCGAGTTGCGGCGGGAACCTGGCGTATATTCTCGAGTTACGACGGGGATGGCCCTTCCACACACGTGTGTGTTCAGCCATGTCAGGACTCCTGCCTAGTTGCGAGGGACAACTCGGGATTCTCCTAGAGGCTTTGCAGGGCAATTGGGACGCCTCTCCAGCTGAGGCGGGAGACCAAGGGTCCCTTTCCATGTGCCACAGGAATCCTGGGTCTCCTATCAAGTTTCACGAGGAGTCAGGCATCGTCTCCTTTGGAGGCACTGATCTCCGCATACCTCTGGAGTTTTCAAAGGATTTGAGGCTTCCTGTCGCGATGAGGTGGGGAACTAGGTCTTTCTCTGTGGTCTCCACAGGGGATTCAGACACCCTTTCGTCTTGGGAGATGCAAGACGAGCCTGCATTCCAGTCACTGCAGGGATATCCGGCCTTATTTCGAGTCAGGGCATCGCGGTGTCCATTCCCCTTGAGGCCGCAAACTCAGGGTCCCTCTCACATACCTAGAGCTGAGAGAAGCCTTCTCTTGAGGTGCTTGTGGTAAGGTGTTATTCCTCTGGAGTCGAAGCCAGGGACTAACCTCTCATCTCGTGTTGATTCTTGGTCCACGGACCTCTTTCGTGTTGCTACAGTGACCTCAGGATCCCTCTAGCCTTGAAACAGTGTTCTTGGGGTTTCTCTGGAGTGCCATCAAGGAAATCAAGGCTCCTTTCATGTGTGATGTGCAACACAGAATTGCTCTGCACGCAGTGCAGGGGAATCGGGCCTCATCTCGCGGCGAGGGGGAAGTCTCATGGTTTTTCTCGAGTTGCGGCGGGAACCTGGGGTATATTCTCGAGTTACGACGGGGATGGCCCTTCCACACACGTGTTTGTTCAGCCACGTCAGGACTCTTGCCTAGTTGCGAGACACAACTCGGGATTCTCCTCGAGGCTTGGCAAGGCAATTGGGACGCCTCTCCAGCTGAGGCGGGAGACCAAGGGTCCCTTTCCACGTGCCACAGGAATCCTGGGACTCCTATCAAGTTTCACGAGGAGTCAGGCATCGTCTCCTTTGGAGGCACTGATCTCCGCGTACCTCTGGAGTTTTCAAAGGATGTGAGGCCTCCGGTCGCGATGAGGTGGGGAACTAGGTCTTTCTCTGTGGTCTCCACAGGGGATTCAGACATCCTTTCATCTTGGGAGATGCAAGACGAGCCTGCATTCATGTCACTGCAGGGATATCCAGCCTTATTTCGCGTCAGGGCATCGCGGTGTCCATTCCACTTGAGGCCGCAAACTCAGGGTCCCTCTCACATACCTAGAGCTGAGAGAAGCCTCCTCTTGAGGTGCTTGTGGTAAGGTGGTATTCCTCTGGAGTCGAAGCCAGGGACTAAGCTCTCATCTCGAGTTGATTTTTGGCCCACGGAGCTCTTTCGTGTTGCTACAGTGTCCTCAGGATCCCTCTAGCCTTGAAACAGTGTTCTTGGGGTTTCTCTGGAGTGCCATCAAGGAAATCAAGGCTCCTTTCATGTGTGATGTGCAACACGGAATTGCTCTGCACGCAGTGCAGGGGAATCAGGCCTCATCTCGCGGCGAGGGGGAAGTCTCATGGTTTTTCTCGAGTTGCGTCGGGAACCTGGGGTACATTCTCGAGTTACGACGGGGATGGCCCTTCCACCCACGTGTTTCTTCAGCGACGTCAGGACTCCTGCGTAGTTGCGAGGGACAACTCTGGATTCTCATCGAGGCTTGGCAGGGCAATTGGGACGCCTCTCCAGCTGAGGCGGGAGACCAAGTGTCCCTTTCCAAGTGCCACAGGAATCCTGGGACTCCTATCAAGTTTCACGAGGAGTCAGGCATCGTCTCCTTTGGAGCCACTGATCTCCGCGTACCTCTGGAGTTTTCAAAGGATGTGAGGCTATCGGTCGCGATGAGGTAGGGAACTAAGTCTTTCTCTGTGCTTTCCACAGGGGATTCAGACATCCTTTCGTCCTGGGAGATGCAAGACGAGCCTGCATTCAAGTCACTGCAGGGATATCCGGCCTTATTTCGAGTCAGGGCATCGCGGTCTCCATTCCATTTGAGGCCGCAAACTCAGGATCCCTCTCACATACCTAGAGCTGAGAGAAGCCTCCTCTTGAGGTGCTTGTGGTAAGGTGGTATTCTTCAGGAGTCGAAGCCAGGGACTAACCTCTCATCTCGTGTTGATTCTTGGTCCACGGAGCTCTTTCGTGTTGCTACAGTGACCTCAGGATCCCTCTAGCCTTGAAACAGTGTTCTTGGGGTTTCTCTGGAGTGCCATCAAGGAAATCAAGGCTCCTTTCATGTGTGATGTGCAACACGGAATTGCTCTGCACGCAGTGCAGGGGAATCGGGCCTCATCTCGCGGCGAGGGGGGAGTCTCATGGTTTTTCTCGAGTTGCAGCGGGAACCTGGGGTATATTCTCGAGTTACGACGGGGATGGCACTTCCACACACGTGTGTGTTCAGCCATGGCAGGACTCCTGCCTAATTGCGAGGGACATCTCGGGATTCTCCTCGAGGCTTTGCAGGGCAATTGGGACGCCTCTCCAGCTGAGACGGGAGACCAAGGTTCCCTTTCCACGTGCCACAGGAATCCTGGGTCTCCTATCAAGTTTCACGAGGAGTCAGGCATCTTCTCCTTTGGAGGCACTGATCTCCGCATACCTCTGGAGTTTTCAAAGGATTTGAGGCCTTCTGTCGTGATGAGGTGGGGAACTAGGTCTTTCTCTGTGGTCTCCACAGGGGATTCAGACACCCTTTCGTCTTGGGAGATGCAAGACGAGCCTGCATTCCAGTCACTGCAGGGATATCCGGCCTTATTTCGAGTCAGGGCATCGTGGTGTCCATTCCACTTGAGGCCGCAAACTCAGGGTCCCTCTCACATACCTAGAGCTGAGAGAAGCCTCCTCTTGAGGTGCTTGTGGTAAGGTGGTATTCCTCTGGAGTCGAAGCCAGGGACTAACCTCTCATCTGGAGTTGATTTTTGGTCCACGGAGCTCTTTCGTGTTGCTACAGTGACCTCAGGATCCCTCTAGCCTTGAAACAGGGTTCTTGGGGTTTCTCTGGAGTGCCATCAAGGAAATCAAGGCTCCTTTCATGTGTGATGTGCAACACGGAATTGCTCTGCACGCAGTGCAGGGGAATCGGGCCTCATCTCGCAGCGAGGGGGAAGTCTCATGGTTTTTCTCGAGTTGCGGCGGGAACCTGGGGTATATTCTCGAGTTACGACGGGGATGGCCCTTCCACCCACGTGTTTCTTCAGTGACGTCAGGACTCCTGCCTAGTTGCGAGGGACAACTCTGGATTCTCCTCGAGGCTTGGCAGCGCAATTGGGACGCCTCTCCAGCTGAGGCGGGAGACCAAGGGTCCCTTTCCACGTGCCACAGGAATCCTGGGACTCCTATCAAGTTTCACGAGGAGTCAGGCATCGTCTCCTTTGGAGGCACTGATCTCCGCATACCTCTGGAGTTTTCAAAGGATGTGAGGCCTCCGGTCGCGATGAGGTGGGGAACTAGGTCTTTCTCTGTGGTCTCCACAGGGGATTCAGACATCCTTTCATCTTGGGAGATGCAAGACGAGCCTGCATTCAAGTCACTGCAGGGATATCCAGCCTTATTTCGCATCAGGGCATCGCGGTGTCCATTCCACTTGAGGCCGCAAACACAGGGTCCCTCTCACATACCTAGAGCTGAGAGAAGCCTCCTCTTGAGGTGCTTGTGGTAAGGTGGTATTCCTCTGGACTCGAAGCCAGGGACTAACCTCTCATCTCGAGTTGATTTTTGGCCCCCGGAGCTCTTTCGTGTTGCTACAGTGACCTCAGGATCCCTCTAGCCTTGAAACAGTGTTCTTGGGGTTTCTCTGGAGTGCCATCAAGGAAATCAAGGCTCCTTTCATGTGTGATGTGCAACACGGAATTGCTCTGCACGCAGTGCAGGGGAATCGGGCCTCATCTCGCGGCGAGGGGGAAGTCTCATGGTTTTTCTCGAGTTGCGGCGGGAACCTGGGGTATATTCTCGAGTTGCGACGGGGATGGCCCTTCCACCCATGTGTTTCTTCAGCGACGTCAGGACTCCTGCCTAGTTGCGAGGGACAACTCTGGATTCTCCTCGAGGCTTGGCAGGGCAATTGGGACGCCTCTCCAGCTGAGGCGGGAGACCAAGTGTCCCTTTCCAAGTGCCACAGGAATCCTGGGACTCCTATCAAGTTTCACGAGGAGTCAGGCGTCGTCTCCTTTGGAGGCACTGATCTCCGCGTACCTCTGGAGTTTTCAAAGGATGTGAGGCTATCAGTCGCGATGAGGTGGGGAACTAAGTCTTTCTCTGTGCTTTCCACAGGGGATTCAGACATCCTTTCGTCCTGGGAGATGCAAGACGAGCCTGCATTGAAGTCACTGCAGGGATATCCGGCCTTATTTCGAGTCAGGGCATCGCGGTGTCCATTCCACTTGAGGCCGCAAACTCAGGGTCCCTCTCACATACCTAGAGCTGAGAGATGCCTCCTCTTGAGGTGCTTGTGGTAAGGTGGTATTCCTCTGGAGACGAATCCAGGGACTAACCTCTCTTTTCGAGTTGATTTTTGGTCCACAGAGTTCTTTCGTGTTGCTACAGTGACCTCAGGATCCCTCTAGCCTTGAAACAGTGTTCTTGGGGTTTCTCTGGAGTGCCATCAAGGAAATCAAGGCTCCTTTCATGTGTGATGTGCAAGACGGAATTGCTCTGCACCCAGTACAGGGGAATTGGGCCTCATCTCGCGGCGAGGGGGAAGTCTCATGGTTTTTCTCGAGTTGCGGCGGGAACCTGGGGTATATTCTCGAGTTACAACGGGGATGGACCTTCCACCCACGTGTTTCTTCAGTGACGTCAGGACTCCTGCCTAGTTGGGAGGGACAACTCGGGATTCTCCTCGAGGCTTGGCAGGGCAATTGGAACGCCTCTCCAGCTGAGGCGGGAGACCAAGGGTCCCTTTCCACTTGCCACAAGAATCCTGGGACTCCTATCAAGTTCCACGAGGAGTCAGGCATCGTCTCCTTTGGAGGCACTGATCTCCGCGTACCTCTGGAGTTTTCAAAGGATGTGAGGCCTCCGGTCGCGATGAGGTGGGAAGGTAGGTCTTTCTCTGTGGTCTCCACAGGGGATTCAGACATCCTTTCATCTTGGGAGATGCAAGACGAGCCTGCATTCAAGTCACTGCAGGGATATCCAGCCTTATTTCGTGTCAGGGCATCGCGGTGTCCATTCCACTTGAGGCCGCAAACTCAGGGTCCCTCTCACATACCTAGAGCTGAGAGAAGCCTCCTCTTGAGGTGCTTGTGGTAAGGTGGTATTCCTCTGGAGTCGAAGCCAGGGACTAACCACTCATCTCGAGTTGATTTTTGGTCCACGGAGCTCTTTCGTGTTGCTACAGTGACCTCAGGATCCCTCTAGCCTTGAAACAGTGTTCTTGGGTTTTCTCTGGAGTGCCATGAAGGAAATCAAGGCTCCTTTCATGTGTGATGTGCAACACAGAATTGCTCTGCATGCAGTGCAGGGGAATCGGGCCTTATCTCGCGGCGAGGGGGAAGTCTCATGGTTTTTCTCGAGTTGCGGTGGGAACCTGGGGTATATTCTCGAGTTACGACGGGGATGGCCCTTCCACACACGTGTTTGTTCAGCCACGTCAGGACTCCTGCCTAGTTGCGAGATACAACTCGGGATTCTCCTCGAGGCTTGGCAAGGCAATTGGGACGCCTCTCCAGCTGAGGCGGGAGACCAAGGGTCTCTTTCCACGTGCCACAGGAATCCTGGGATTCCTATCAAGTTTCACGAGGAGTCAGGCGTCGTCTCCTTTGGAGGCACTGATCTCCGCGTACCTCTGGAGTTTTCAAAGGATGTGAGGCCTCCGGTCGCGATGAGGTGGGGAACTAGGTGTTTCTCTGTTGTCTCCACAGGGGATTCAGACATCCTTTCTTCTTTGGAGATGCAAGACGAGCCTGCATTCAAGTCACTGCAGGGATATCCGGCCTTATTTCGAATCAGGGCATCGCGGTGTCCATTCCACTTGAGGCCGCAAACTCAGGATCCCTCTCACATACCTAGAGCTGAGAGAAGCCTCCTCTTGAGGTGCTTGTGGTAAGGTGGTATTCCTCTGGAGTCGAAGCCAGGGACTAACCTCTCATCTCGAGTTGATTTTTGGTCCACGGAGCTCTTTCGTATTGCTACAGTGACCTCAGGATCCCTCTAGCCTTGAAACAGTGTTCTTGGGGTTTCTCTGGAGTGCCATGAAGGAAATCAAGGCTCCTTTCATGTGTGATGTGCAACACGGAATTACTCTGCACGCAGTGCAGGGGAATCGGGCCTCATCTCGCATCGAGGGGGAAGTCTCATGGTTTTTCTCGAGTTGCGGCGGGAACCTGGGGTATATTCTCGAGTTACGACGGGGATGGCCCTTCCACCCACGAGTTTCTTCAGCGACGTCAGGACTCCTGCCTAGTTGCGAGGGACAACTCGGGATTCTCCTCGAGGCTTTGCAGGGCAATTGGGACGCCTCTCCAGCTGAGACGGGAGACCAAGGGTCCCTTTCCACGTGCCACAGGAATCCTGGGTCTCCTATCAAGTTTCACGAGGAGTCAGGCATCGTCTCCTTTGGAGGCACTGATCTCCGCATACCTCTGGAGTTTTCAAAGGATTTGAGGCCTCCTGTCGCGATGAGGTGGGGAACTAGGTCTTTCTCTGTGGTCTCCACAGGGGATTCAGACACCCTTTCGTCTTGGGAGATGCAAGACGAGCCTGCATTCCAGTCACTGCAGGGATATCCGGCCTTATTTCGAGTCAGGGCATCGCGGTGTCCATTCCACTTGAGGCCGCAAACTCAGGGTCCCTCTCACATACCTAGAGCTGAGAGAAGCCTCCTCTTGGGGTGCTTGTGGTAAGGTGGTATTCCTCTGGACTCGAAGCCAGGGACTAACCTCTCATTTCGAGTTGATTTTTGGTCCACGGAGCTCTTTCGTGTTGCTACAGTGACCTCAGGATACCTCTAGCCTTGAAACAGGGTTCTTGGGGTTTCTCTGGAGTGCCATGAAGGAAATCAAGGCTCCTTTCATGTGTGATGTGCAACACAGAATTGCTCTGCACGCAGTGCAGGGGAATCGGGCCTCATCTCGCGGCGAGGGGGAAGTCTCATGGTTTTTCTCGAATTGCGGCGGGAACCTGGGTTATATTCTCGAGTTACGACGGGGATGGCCCTTCCACACACGTGTTTGTTCAGCCACGTCAGGACTCTTGCCTAGTTGCGAGGGACAACTCGGGATTCTCCTCGAGGCTTGGCAGGGCATTTGGGACGCCTCTCCAGCTGAGGCGGGAGACCAAGGGTCCCTTTCCACGTGCCACAGGAATCCTGGGACTCCTATCAAGTTTCACGAGGAGTCAGGCATCGTCTCCTTTGGAGGCACTGATCTCCGCGTACCTCTGGAGTTTTCAAAGGATGTGAGGCCTCCGGTCGCGATGAGGTGGGAAGGTAGGTCTTTCTCTGTGGTCTCCACAAGGGATTCAGACATCCTTTCATCTTGGGAGATGCAAGACGAGCCTGCATTCAAGTCACTGCAGGGATATCCAGCCTTATTTCGCGTCAGGGCATCGCGGTGTCCATTCCACTTGAGGCCGCAAACTCAGGGTCCCTCTCACATACCTAGAGCTGAGAGAAGCCTCCTCTTGAGGTGCTTGTGGTAAGGTGGTATTCCTCTGGAGTCGAAGCCAGGGACTAACCTCTCATCTCGAGTTGATTTTTGGCCCACGGAGCTCTTTCGTGTTGCTACAGTGACCTCAGGATCCCTCTAGCCTTGAAACAGTGTTCTTGGGGTTTCTCTGGAGTGCCATCAAGGAAATCAAGGCTCCTTTCATGTGTGATGTGCAACACGGAATTGCTCTGCACGCAGTACAGGGGAATCGGGCCTCATCTCGCATCGAGGGGGAAGTCTCATGGTTTTTCTCGAGTTGCGGCGGGAACCTGGGGTATATTCTCGAGTTACGACGGGGATGGCCCTTCCATCCACGTGTTTGTTCAGCCACGTCAGGACTCCTGCCTAGTTGCGAGGGACAACTCGGGATTCTCCTCGAGGCTTGGCAAGGCAATTGGAACGCCTCTCCAGCTGAGGCGGGAGACCAAGGGTCCCTTTCCACGTGCCACAAGAATCCTGGGACTCCTATCAAGTTTCACGAGGAGTCAGGCATCGTCTCCTTTGGAGGTACTGATCTCCGCGTACCTCTGGAGTTTTCAAAGGATGTGAGGCCTCCAGTCGTGATGAGGTGGGGAACTAAGTGTTTCTCTGTGGTCTCCACAGGGGATTCAGACATCCTTTCTTCTTGGGAGATGCAAGACGAGCCTGCATTCAAGTCACTGCAGGGATATCCGGCCTTATTTCGAGTCAGGGCATCGCGGTGTCCATTCCACTTGAGGCCGCAAACTCAGGATCCCTCTCACATACCTAGAGCTGAGAGAAGCCTCCTCTTGAGCTGCTTGTGGTAGGGTAGTATTCCTCAGGAGTCGAAGCCAGGGACGAACCTCTCATCTCGTGTTGATTCTTGGTCCACGGAGCTCTTTCGTGTTGCTACAGTGACCTCAGGATCCCTCTAGCCTTGAAACAGTGTTCTTGGGGTTTCTCTGGAGTGCCATCAAGGAAATCAAGGCTCCTTTCATGTGTGATGTGCAACACGGAATTGCTCTGCACGCAGTGTAGGGGAATCGGGCCTCATCTCGCAGCGAGGGGGAAGTCTCATGGTTTTTCTCGAGTTGCGGCGGGAACCTGGGGTATATTCTCGAGTTACGACGGGGATGGCCCTTCCACCCACGTGTTTCTTCAGCGACGTCAGGACTCCTGCCTAGTTGCGAGGGACAACTCGGGATTCTCCTCGAGGCTTTGCAGGGCAATTGGGACGCCTCTCCAGCTGAGACGGGAGACCAAGTGTCCCTTTCCACGTGCCACAGGAATCCTGGGTCTCGTATCAAGTTTCACGAGGAGTCAGGCATCGTCTCCTTTGGAGGCACTGATCTCCGCATACCTCTGGAGTTTTCAAAGGATGTGAGGCCTCCGGTCGCGATGAGGTGGGGAACTAGGTGTTTCTCTGTGGTCTCCACAGGGGATTCAGACATCCTTTCTTCTTGGGAGATGCAAGACGAGCCTGCATTCAAGTCACTGCAGGGATATCCACCCTTATTTCGCGTCAGGGCATCGCGGTGTCCATTCCACTTGAGGCCGCAAACTCAGGGTCCCTCTCACATACCTAGAGCTGAGAGAAGCCTCCTCTTGAGGTGCTTGTGGTAAGGTGGTATTCCTCTGGAGTCGAAGCCAGGGACTAACCTCTCATCTCGAGTTGATTTTTGGTCCACGGAGCTCTTTCGTGTTGCTACAGTGACCTCAGGATCCCTCTAGCCTTGAAACAGTGTTCTTGGGGTTTCTCTGGAGTGCCATCAAGGAAATCAAGGCTCCTTTCATGTGTGATGTGCAAGACGGAATTGCTCTGCACGCAGTACAGGGGAATCGGGCCTCATCTCGCATCGAGGGGGAAGTCTCATGGTTTTTCTCGAGTTGCGGGGGGAACCTGGGGTATATTCTCGAGTTACGACGGGGATGGCCCTTCCATCCACGTGTTTGTTCAGCCACGTCAGGACTCCTGCCTAGTTGCGAGGGACAACTCGGGATTCTCCTCGAGGCTTGGCAGGGCAATTGGAACGCCTCTCCAGCTGAGGCGGGAGACCAAGGGTCCCTTTCCACGTGCCACAAGAATCCTGGGACTCCTATCAAGTTTCACGAGGAGTCAGGCATCGTCTCCTTTGGAGGCACTGATCTCCGCGTACCTCTGGAGTTTTCAAAGGATGTGAGGCCTCCGGTCGCGATGAGGTGGGGAACTAGGTGTTTCTCTGTGGTCTCCACAGGGGATTCAGACATCCTTTCTTCTTGGGAGATGCAAGACGAGCCTGCATTCAAGTCACTGCAGGGATATCCGGCCTTATTTCGAGTCAGGGCATCGCGGTGTCCATTCCACTTGAGGCCGCAAACTCAGGATCCCTCTCACATACCTAGAGCTGAGAGAAGCCTCCTCTTGAGGTGCTTGTGGTAAGGTGGTATTCCTCTGGACTCGAAGCCAGGGACTAACCTCTCATTTCGAGTTGATTCTTGGTCCACGGAGCTCTTTCGTGTTGCTACAGTGACCTCAGAATCCCTCTATCCTTGAAACAGTGTTCTTGGGGTTTCTCTGGAGTGCCATCAAGGAAATCAAGGCTCCTTTCATGTGTGATGTGCAACACGGAATTGCTCTGCACGCAGTGCAGGGGAATCGGGCCTCATCTCGCAGCGAGGGGGAAGTCTCATGGTTTTTCTCGAGTTGCGGCGGGAACCTGGGGTATATTCTCGAGTTACGACGGGGATGGCCCTTCCACACACGTGTGTGTTCAGCGACGTCAGGACTCCTGCCTAGTTGTGAGGGACAACTCGGGATTCTCCTCGAGGCTTTGCAGGGCAATTGGGACGCCTCTCCAGCTGAGACGGGAGACCAAGGGTCCCTTTCCACGTGCCACAGGAATCCTGGGTCTCCTATCAAGTTTCACGAGGAGTCAGGCATTGTCTCCTTTGGAGGCACTGATCTCCGCATACCTCTGGAGTTTTCAAAGGATGTGAGGCCTCCTGTCGCGATGAGGTGGGGAACTTGGTGTTTCTCTGTGGTCTCCACAGGGGATTCAGACACCGTTTCGTCTTGGGAGATGCAAGACGAGCCTGCATTCAAGTCACTGCAGGGATATCCGGCCTTATTTCGAGTCAGGGCATCGCGGTGTCCATTCCACTTGAGGCCGCAAACTCAGGGTCCCTCTCACATACCTGGAGCTGAGAGAAGCCTCCTCTTGAGGTGCTTGTGGTAAGGTGGTATTCCTCTGGAGTCGAAGACAGGGTCTAACCTCTCATCTCGAGTTGATTTTTGGTCCACGGAGCTCTTTCGTGTTGCTACAGTGACCTCAGGATCCCTCTAGCCTTGAAACAGTATTCTTGGGGTTTCTCTGGAGTGCCATCAAGGAAATCAAGGCTCCTTTCATGTGTGATGTGCAACACAGAATTGCTCTGCACGCAGTGCAGGGGAATCAGGCCTCATCTCGCGGCGAGGGGGAAGTCTCATGGTTTTTCTCGAGTTGCGGCGGGAACCTGGGGTATATTCTCGAGTTACGACGGGGATGGCCCTTCCACACACGTGTTTGTTCAGCCACGTCAGGACTCTTGCCTAGTTGCGAGACACAACACGGGATTCTTCTCGAGGCTTGGCAAGGCAATTGGGACGCCTCTCCAGCTGAGGCGGGAGACCAAGGGTCCCTTTCCACGTGCCACAGGAATCCTGGGACTCCTATCAAGTTTCACGAGGAGTCAGGCATCGTCTCCTTTGGAGGCACTGATCTCCGCGTACCTCTGGAGTTTTCAAAGGATGTGAGGCCTCCGGTCGCGATGAGGTGGGGAACTAGGTCTTTCTCTGTGGTCTCCACAGGGGATTCAGACATCCTTTCATCCTGGGAGATGCAAGACGAGCCTGCATTCAAGTCACTGCAGGGATATCCAGCCTTATTTCGCATCAGGGCATCGCGGTGTCCATTCCACTTGAGGCCGCAAACTCAGGGTCCCTCTCACATACCTAGAGCTGAGAGAAGCCTCCTCTTGAGGTGCTTGTGGTAAGGTGGTATTCCTCTGGAGTCGAAGCCAGGGACTAACCTCTCATCTCGAGTTGATTTTTGGCCCACGGAGCTCTTTCGTGTTGCTACAGTGACCTCAGGATCCCTCTAGCCTTGAAACAGTGTTCTTGGGGTTTCTCTGGAGTGCCATCAAGGAAATCAAGGCTCCTTTCATGTGTGATGTGCAACACGGAATTGCTCTGCACGCAGTGCAGGGGAATCGGGCCTCATCTCGCGGCGAGGGGGAAGTCTCATGGTTTTTCTCGAGTTGCGGCGGGAACCTGGGGTATATTCTCGAGTTACGACGGGGATGGCCCTTCCAGCCACGTGTTTCTTCAGCGACGTCAGGACTCCTGCCTAGTTGCGAGGGACAACCCTGGATTCTCCTCGAGGCTTGGCAGGGCAATTGGGACGCCTCTCCAGTTGAGGCGGGAGACCAAGTGTCCCTTTCCAAGTGCCACAGGAATCCTGGGACTCCTATCAAGTTTCACGAGGAGTCAGGCGTCGTCTCCTTTGGAGGCACTGATCTCCGCGTACCTCTGGAGTTTTCAAAGGATGTGAGGCCTCCGGTCGCGATGAGGTGGGGAACTAGGTCTTTCTCTGTGGTCTCCACAGGGGATTCAGACATCCTTTCTTCTTGGGAGATGCAAGACGAGCCTGCATTCAAGTCACTGCAGGGATATCCGGTCTTATTTCGAGTCAGGGCATCGCGGTGTCCATTCCACTTGAGGCCGCAAACTCAGGATCCCTCTCACATACCTAGAGCTGAGAGAAGCCTCCTCTTGAGGTGCTTGTGGAAAGGTGGTATTCCTCTGGAGTCGAAGCCAGGGACTAACCTCTCATCTCGTGTTGATTTTTGGTCCACGGAGCTCTTTCGTGTTGCTACAGTGACCTCAGGATCCCTCTAGCCTTGAAACAGTGTTCTTGGGGTTTCTCTGGAGTGCCATCAAGGAAATCAAGGCTCCTTTCATGTGTGATGTGCAAGACGGAATTGCTCTGAACGCAGTGCAGGGGAATCGGGCCTCATCTCGCGGCGAGGGGGAAGTCTCATGGTTTTTCTCGAGTTGCGGCGGGAACCTGGGGTATATTCTCGAGTTACGACGGGGATGGCCCTTCCACCCTCGTGTTTCTTCAGCGACGTCAGGACTCCTGCCTAGTTGCGAGGGACAACTCTGGATTCTCCTCGAGGCTTGGCAGGGCAATTGGGACGCCTCTCCAGCTGAGGCGGGAGACCAAGTGTCCCTTTCCAAGTGCCACAGGAATCCTGGGACTCCTATCAAGTTTCACGAGGAGTCAGGCGTCGTCTCCTTTGGAGGCACTGATCTCCGCGTACCTCTGGAGTTTTCAAAGGATGTGAGGCCTCCGGTCGCGATGAGGTGGGGAACTAGGTGTTTCTCTGTGGTCTCCACAGGGGATTCAGACATCCTTTCTTCTTGGGAGATGCAAGACGAGCCTGCATTCAAGTCACTGCAGGGATATCCGGCCTTATTTCGAGTCAGGGCATCGCGGTGTCCATTCCACTTGAGGCCGCAAACTCAGGATCCCTCTCACATACCTAGAGCTGAGAGAAGCCTCCTCTTGAGGTGCTTGTGGTAAGGTGGTATTCCTCTGGAGTCGAATCCAGGGACTAACCTCTCTTTTCGAGTTGATTTTTGGTCCACAGAGTTCTTTTGTGTTGCTACAGTGACCTCAGGATCCCTCTATCCTTGAAACAGTGTTCTTGGGGTTTCTCTGGAGTGCCATCAAGGAAATCAAGGCTCCTTTCATGTGTGATGTGCAAGACGGAATTGCTCTGCACGCAGTACAGGGGAATCGGGCCTCATCTCGCATCGAGGGGGAAGTCTCATGGTTTTTCTCGAGTTGCGGCGGGAACCTGGGGTATATTCTTGAGTTACGACGGGGATGGCCTTTCCACACACGTGTGTGTTCAGCCATGTCAAGACTCTTGCTTAGTTGCGAGGGACAACTCGGGATTCTCCTCGAGGCTTTGCAGGGCAATTGGGACGCCTCTCCAGCTGAGACGGGAGACCAAGGGTCCCTTTCCACGTGCCACAGGAATCCTGGGTCTCCTATCAAGTTTCACGAGGAGTCAGGCATCGTCTCCTTTGGAGGCACTGATCTCCGCGTACCTCTGGAGTTTTCAAAGGATTTGAGGCCTCCTGTCGCGATGAGGTGGGGAACTAGGTCTTTCTCTGTGGTCTCCACAGGGGATTCAGACACCCTTTCGTCTTGGGAGATGCAAGACGAGCCTGCCTTCCAGTCACTGCAGGGATATCCGGCCTTATTTCGAGTCAGGGCATCGCGGTGTCCATTCCACTTGAGGCCGCAAACTCAGGGTCCCTCTCACATACCTAGAGCTGAGAGAACCCTCCTCTTGAGGTGCTTGTGGTAAGGTGGTATTCCTCTGGAGTCGAAGCCAGGGACTAACCTCTCACTTCGAGTTGATTTTTGGTCCACGGAGCTCTTTCGTGTTGCTACAGTGACCTCAGGATCCCTCTATCCTTGAAACAGTGTTCTTGGGGTTTCTCTGGAGTGCCATGAAGGAAATCAAGGCTCCTTTCATGTGTGATGTGCAACACAGAATTGGTCTGCACGCAGTGCAGGGGAATCGGGCCTCATCTCGCGGCGAGGGGAAATCTCATGGTTTTTCTCGAGTTGCGGCGGGAACCTGGGGTATATTCTCGAGTTACGACGGGGATGGCCCTTCCACACACGTGTTTGTTCAGCCACGTCAGGACTCTTGCCTAGTTGCGAGACACAACTCGGGATTCTCCTCGAGGCTTGGCAAGGCAATTGGGACGCCTCTCCAGCTGAGGCGGGAGACCAAGGGTCCCTTTCCACGTGCCACAGGAATCCTGGGACTCCTATCAAGTTTCACGAGGAGGCAGGCATCGTCTCCTTTGGAGGCACTGATCTCCGCGTACATCTGGAGTTTTCAAAGGATGTGAGGCCTCCGGTCGCGATGAGGTGGGGAACTAGGTGTTTCTCTGTGGTCTCCACAGGGGATTCAGACATCCTTTCATCTTGGGAGATGCAAGACGAGCCTGCATTCAAGTCACTGCAGGGATATCCAGCCTTATTTCGCGTCAGGGCATCGCGCTGTTCATTCCACTTGAGGCCGCAAACTCAGGGTCCCTCTCACATACCTAGAGCTGAGAGAAGCCTACTCTTGAGGTGCTTGTGGTAAGTTGGTATTCCTCAGGAGTAGAAGCCAGGGACTAACCTCTCATCTCGTGTTGATTCTTGGTCCACGGAGCTCTTTCGTGTTGCTACAGTGACCTCAGGATCCCTCTAGCCTTGAAACAGTGTTCTTGGGGTTTCTCTGGAGTGCCATCAAGGAAATCAAGGCTCCTTTCATGTGTGATGTGCAACACGGAATTGCTCTGCACGCAGTGCAGGGGAATCGGGCCTCATCTCGCGGCGAGGGGGAAGTCTCATGGTTTTTCTCGAGTTGCGGCGGGAACCTGGGGTATATTCTCGAGTTACGACGGGGATGGCACTTCCACCCACGTGTTTCTTCAGCGAAGCCAGGACTCCTGCCTAGTAGCGAGGGACAACTCGGGATTCTCCTCGAGGCTTTGCAGGGCAATTGGGACGCCTCTCCAGCTGAGACGGGAGACCAAGGGTCCCTTTCCACGTGCCACAGGAATACTGGGTCTCCTATCAAGTTTCATGAGGAGTCAGGCATCGTCTCCTTTGGAGGCACTGATCTCCGCGTACCTCTGGAGTTTTCAAAGGATTTGAGGCCTCCTGTCGCGATGAGGAGGGGAACTAGGTCTTTCTCTGTGGTCTCCACAGGGGATTCAGACACCCTTTCGTCTTGGGAGATGCAAGACGAGCCTGCATTCAAGTCACTGCAGGGATATCCGGCCTTATTTCGAGTCAGGGCATCGCGGTGTCTATTCCACTTGAGGCCACAAACTCAGGGTCCCTCTCACATACCTAGAGCTGAGAGAAGCCTCCTCTTGAGGTGCTTGTGGTAAGGTGGTATTCCTCTGTAGTCGAAGCCAGGGACTAACCTCTCATCTCGAGTTGATTTTTGGTCCACGGAGCTCTTTCGTGTTGCTACAGTGACCTCAGGATCCCTCTAGCCTTGAAACAGTGTTCTTGGGGTTTCTCTGGAGTGCCATGAAGGAAATCAAGGCTCCTTTCAGGTGTGATGTGCAACACAGAATTGCTCTGCACGCAGTGCAGGGGCATCGGGCCTCATCTCGCGGCGAGGGGGAAGTCTCATGGTTTTTCTCGAGTTGCGGCGGGAACCTGGGGTATATTCTTGAGTTACGACGGGGATGGCCCTTCCACCCACGTGTTTCTTCAGCGACGTCAGGACTCCTGCCTAGTTGCGAGGGACAACTCGGGATTCTCCTCGAGGCTTTGCAGGGCAATTGGGACGCCTCTCCAGCTGAGACGGGAGACCAAGTGTCCCTTTCCACGTGCCACAGGAATCCTGGGTCTCCTATCAAGTTTCACGAGGAGTCAGGCATCGTCTCCTTTGGAGGCACTGATCTCCGCATACCTCTGGAGTTTTCAAAGGATTTGAGGCCTCCTGTCGCGATGAGGTGGGGAACTAGGTCTTTCTCTGTGGTCTCCACAGGGGATTCAGACACCCTTTCGTCTTGGGAGATGCAAGACGAGCCTGCATTCCAGTCACTGCAGGGATATCCGGCCTTATTTCGAGTCAGGGCATCGCGGTGTCCATTCCACTTGAGGCTGCAAACTCAGGGTCCCTCTCACATACCTAGAGCTGAGAGAAGTCTCCTCTTGAGGTGCTTGTGGTAAGGTGGTATTCCTCTGTAGTCGAAGCCAGGGACTAACCTCTCATCTCGAGTTGATTTTTGGTCCACGGAGCTCTTTCGTGTTGCTTCAGTGACCTCAGGATCCCTCTAGCCTTGAAACAGTGTTCTTGGGGTTTCTCTGAAGTGCCATGAAGGAAATCAAGGCTCCTTTCATGTGTGATGTGCAACACAGAATTGCTCTGCACGCAGTGCAGGGGAATCGGGCCTCATCTCGCGGCGAGGGGGAAGTCTCATGGTTTTTCTCGAGTTGCGGCGGGAACCTGGGGTATATTCTCGAGTTACGACGGGGATGGCCCTTCCACACACGTGTTTGTTCAGCCACGTCAGGACTCTTGCCTAGTTGCGAGACACAACTCGAGATTCTCCTCGAGGCTTGGCAAGGCAATTGGGACGCCTCTCCAGCTGAGGCGGGAGACCAAGGGTCCCTCTCCACGTGCCACAGGAATCCTGGGACTCCTATCAAGTTTCACGAGGAGTCAGGCATCGTCTCCTTTGGAGGCACTGATCTCCGCGTACCTCTGGAGTTTTCAAAGGATGTGAGGCTATCGGTCGCGATGAGGTGGGGAACTAAGTCTTTCTCTGTGCTTTCCACAGGGGATTCAGACATCCTTTCGTCCTGGGAGATGCAAGACGAGCCTGCATTGAAGTCACTGCAGGGATATCCGGCCTTATTTCGAGTCAGGGCATCGCGGTGTCCATTCCACTTGAGGCCGCAAACTCAGGGTCCCTCTCACATACCTAGAGCTGAGAGAAGCCTCCTCTTGAGGTGCTTGTGGTAAGGTGTTATTCCTCTGGAGACGAATCCAGGGACTAACCTCTCTTTTCGAGTTGATTTTTGGTCCACAGAGTTCTTTCGTGTTGCTACAGTGACCTCAGGATCCCTCTATCCTTGAAACAGTGTTCTTGGGGTTTGTCTGGAGTGCCATCAAGGAAATCAAGGCTCCTTTCATGTGTGATGTGCAAGACGGAATTGCTCTGCACGCAGTACAGGGGAATCGGGCCTCATCTCGCATCGAGGGGGAAGTCTCATGGTTTTTCTCGAGTTGCGGCGGGAACCTGGGGTATATTCTCGAGTTACGACGGGGATGGCCCTTCCACCCACGTGTTTGCTCAGCCACGTCAGGACTCCTGCCTAGTTGCGAGGGACAACTCGGGATTCTCCTCGAGGCTTGGCACGGCAATTGGAACGCCTCTCCAGCTGAGGCGGGAGACCAAGGGTCCCTTTCCACGTGCCACAAGAATCCTGGGACTCCTATCAAGTTTCACGAGGAGTCAGGCATCGTCTCCTTTGGAGGCACTGATCTCCGCGTACCTCTGGAGTTTTCAAAGGATGTGAGGCCTCCGGTCGCGATGAGGTGGGGAACTAGGTGTTTCTCTGTGGTCTCCACAGGGGATTCAGACATCCTTTCTTCTTGGGAGATGCAAGACGAGCCTGCATTCCAGTCACTGCAGGGATATCCGGCCTTATTTCGAGTCAGGGCATCGCGGTGTCCATTCCACTTGAGGCCGCAAACTCAGGATCCCTCTCACATACCTAGAGCTGAGAGAAGCCTCCTCTTGAGGTGCTTGTGGTAAGGTGGTATTCCTCAGGAGTCGAAGCCAGGGACTAACCTCTCATCTCGTGTTGATTCTTGGTCCACGGAGCTCTTTCGTGTTGCTACAGTGACCTCAGGATCCCTCTAGCCTTGAAACAGTGTTCTTGGGGTTTCTCTGGAGTGCCATCAAGGATATCAAGGCTCCTTTCATGTGTGATGTGCAACACGGAATTGCTCTGCACGCAGTGCAGGGGAATCGGGCCTCATCTCACGGCGAGGGGGAAGTCTCATGGTTTTTCTCGAGTTGCGGCGGGAACCTGGGGTATATTCTCGAGTTACGACGGGGATGGCCCTTCCACACACGTGTTTGTTCAGCCACGTCAGGACTCTTGCCTAGTTGCGAGACACAACTCGGGATTCTCCTCGAGGCTTGGCAGGGCAATTGGTACGCCTCTCCAGCTGAGGCGGGAGACCAAGTGTCCCTTTCCAAGTGCCACAGGAAACCTGGGACTCCTATCAAGTTTCACGAGGAGTCAGGCATCGTCTCCTTTGGAGGCACTGATCTCCTCATACCTCTGGAGTTTTCAAAGGATGTGAGGCTATCGGTCGCGATGAGGTGGGGAACTAAGTCTTTCTCTGTGCTTTCCACAGGGGATTCAGACATCCTTTCTTTCTGGGAGATGCAAGACACGCCTGCATTGAAGTCACTGCAGGGATATCCGGCCTTATTTCGAGTCAGGGCATCGCAGTGTCCATTCCACTTGAGGCTGCAAACTCAGGGTCCCTCTCACATACCTAGAGCTGAGAGAAGCCTCCTCTTGAGGTGCTTGTGGTAAGGTGGTATTCCTCTGGAGACGAATCCAGGGACTAACCTCTCTTTTCGAGTTGATTTTTGGTCCACAGAGTTCTTTCGTGTTGCTACAGTGACCTCAGGATCCCTCTAGCCTTGAAACAGTGTTCTTGGGGTTTCTCTGGAGTGCCATCAAGGAAATCAAGGCTCCTTTCATGTGTGATGTGCAAGGCGGAATTGCTCTGCACGCAGTACAGGGGAATCGGGCCTCATCTCGCATCGAGGGGGAAGTCTCATGGTTTTTCTCGAGTTGCGGCGGGAACCTGGGGTATATTCTCGAGTTACGACGGGGATGGCCCTTCCACCCACGTGTTTGTTCAGCCACGTCAGGACTCCTGCCTAGTTGCGAGGGACAACTCGGGATTCTCCTCGAGGCTTGGCAGGGCAATTGGAACGCCTCTCCAGCTGAGGCGGGAGACCAAGGGTCCCTTTCCACGTGCCACAAGAATCCTGGGACTCCTATCAAGTTTCACGAGGAGTCAGGCATCGTCTCCTTTGGAGGCACTGATCTCCGCGTACCTCTGGAGTTTTCAAAGGATGTGAGGCCTCCGGTCGCGATGAGGTGGGGAACTAGGTGTTTCTCTGTGGTCTCCACAGGGGATTCAGACATCCTTTCTTCTTGGGAGATGCAAGACGAGCCTGCATTCAAGTCACTGCAGGGATATCCGGCCTTATTTCGAGTCAGGGCATCGCGGTGTCCATTCCACTTGAGGCCGCAAACTCAGGATCCCTCTCACATACCTAGAGCTGAGAGAAGCCTCCTCTTGAGGTGCTTGGGGTAAGGTGGTATTCCTCACGAGTCGAAGCCAGGGACTAACCTCTCATCTCGTGTTGATTCTTGGTCCACGGAGCTCTTTCGTGTTGCTACAGTGACCTCAGGATCCCTCTAGCCTTGAAACAGTGTTCTTGGGGTTTCTCTGGAGTGCCATGAAGGAAATCAAGGCTCCTTTCATGTGTGATGTGCAACACGGAATTGCTCTGCACGCAGTGCCGGGGAATCGGGCCTCATCCCGCGGCGAGGGGGAAGTCTCATGGTTTTTCTCGAGTTGCGGCGGGAACCTGGGGTATATTCTCGAGTTACGACGGGGATGGCCTTTCCACACATATGTGTGTTCAGCCATGTCAGGACTCCTGCCTAGTTGCGAGGGACAACTCGGGATTCTCCTCGAGGCATTGCAGGGCAATTGGGACGCCTCTCCAGCTGGGACGGGAGACCAAGGGTCCCTTTCCACGTGCCACAGGAATCCTGGGTCTCCTATCAAGTTTCACGAGGAGTCAGGCATCGTCTCCTTTGGAGGCACTGATCTCCGCATACCTCTGGAGTTTTCAAAGGATTTGAGGCCTTCTGTCGCGATGAGGTGGGGAACTAGGTCTTTCTCTGTGGTCTCCACAGGGTATTCAGACACCCTTTCGTCTTGGGAGATGCAAAACGAGCCTGCATTCCAGTCACTGCAGGGATATCCGGCCTTATTTCGAGTCAGGGCATCGCGGTGTCCATTCCACTTGAGGCCGCAAACTCAGGGTCCCTCTCACATACCTAGAGCTGAGAGAAGCCTCCTCTTGAGGTGCTTGTGGTAAGGTGGTATTGCTCAGGAGTCGAAGCCAGGGACTAACCTCTCATCTCGAGTTGATTCTTGGTCCACGGAGTTCTTTCGTGTTGCTACAGTGACCTCAGGATCCCTCTAGCCTTGAAACAGTGTTCTTGGGGTTTCTCTGGAGTGCCATCAAGGAAATCAAGGGTCCTTTCATGTGTGATGTGCAACACAGAATTGCTCTGCACGCAGTGCAGGGGAATCGGGCCTCATCTCACGGCGAGGGGGAAGTCTCATGGTTTTTCTCGAGTTTCGGCGGGAACCTGGGGTATATTCTCGAGTTACGACGGGGATGGCCCTTCCACACACGTGTTTGTTCAGCCACGTCAGGACTCTTGCCTAGTTGCGAGACACAACTCGGGATTCTCCTCGAGGCTTGGCAAGGCAATTGGGACGCCTCTCCAGCTGAGGCGGGAGACCAAGGGTCCCTTTCCACGTGGCACAGGAATCCTGGGACTCCTATCAAGTTTCACGAATAGTCAGGCATCGTCTCCTTTGGAGGCACTGATCTCCGCGTACCTCTGGAGTTTTCAAAGGATGTGAGGCCTCCGGTCGCGATGAGGTGGGGAACTAGGTCTTTCTCTGTGGTCTCCACAGGGGATTCAGACATCCTTTCATCTTGGGAGATGCAAGACGAGCATGCATTCAAGTCACTGCAGGGATATCCAGCCTTATTTCGCGGCAGGGCATCGCGGTGTCCATTCCACTTGAGGCCGCAAACTCAGGGTCCCTCTCACATACCTAGAGCTGAGAGAAGCCTCCTCTTGAGGTGCTTGTGGTAAGGTGGTATTCCTCTGGAGTCGAAGCCAGGGACTAACCTCTCATCTCGAGTTGATTTTTGGCCCACGGAGCTCTTTCGTGTTGCTACAGTGACCTCAGGATCCCTCTAGCCTTGAAACAGTGTTCTTGGGGTTTCTCTGGAGTGCCATCTAGGAAATCAAGGCTCCTTTCATGTGTGATGTGCAACACGGAATTGCTCTGCACGCAGTGCAGGGGAATCGGGCCTCATCTCGCGGCGAGGGGGAAGTCTCATGGTTTTTCTCGATTTGCGGCGGGAACCTGGGGTATATTCTCGAGTTACGACGGGGATGGCCCTTCCACCCACGTGTTTCTTCAGCGACGTCAGGACTCCTGCCTAGTTGCGAGGGACAACTCTGGATTCTCCTCGAGGCTTGGCAGGGCAATTGGGACGCCTCTCCAGCTGAGGAGGGAGACCAAGTGTCCCTTTCCAAGTGCCACAGGAATCCTGGGACTCCTATCAAGTTTCACGAGGAGTCAGGCATCGTCTCCTTTGGAGGCACTGATCTCCGCGGACCTCTGGAGTTTTCCAAGGATGTGAGGCTATCGGTCGCGATGAGGTGGGGAACTAAGTCTTTCTCTGTGCTTTCCACAGGGGATTCAGACATCCTTTCGTCCTGGGAGATGCAAGACGAGCCTGCATTGAAGTCACTGCAGGGATATCCTGCCTTATTTCGAGTCAGGGCATCGCGGTGTCCATTCCACTTGAGGTCGCAAACTCAGGGTCCCTCTCACATACCTAGAGCTGAGAGAAGCCTCCTCTTGAGTTGCTTCTGGTAAGGTGTTATTCCTCTGGAGACGAATCCAGGGACTAACCTCTCTTTTCGAGTAGATTTTTGGTCCACAGAGTTCTTTCGTGTTGCTACAGTGACCTCAGGATCCCTCAATCCTTGAAAGAGTGTTCTTGGGGTTTCTCTGGAGTGCCATCAAGGAAATCAAGGCTCCTTTCATGTGTGATGTGCAAGACGGAATTGCTCTGCACGCAGTACAGGGGAATCGGGCCTCATCTCGCATCGAGTGGGAAGTCTCATGGTTTTTCTCGAATTGCGGCGGGAACCTGGGGTATATTCTCGAGTTACGACGGGGATGGCCCTTCCACACACGTGTTTGTTCAGCCACGTCAGGACTCTTGCCTAGTTGCGAGACACAACTCGGGATTCTCCTCGAGGCTTGGCAAGGCAATTGGGACGCCTCTCCAGCTGAGGCGGGAGACCAAGGTTCCCTTTCCACGTGCCACAGGAATCCTGGGACTCCTATCAAGTTTCACGAGGAGTCAGGCATCGTCTCCTTTGGAGGCACTGATCTCCGCATACCCCTGGAGTTTTCAAAGGATGTGAGGCCTCCGGTCGCGATGATGTGGGGAACTAGGTCTTTCTCTGTGGTCTCCACAGGGGATTCAGACATCCTTTCATCTTGGGAGATGCAAGACGAGCCTGCATTCAAGTCACTGCAGGGATATCCAGCCTTATTTCGCGTCAGGGCATCGCGGTGTCCATTCCACTTGAGGCCACAAACTCAGGGTCCCTCTCACATACCTAGAGCTGAGAGAAGCCTCCTCTTGAGGTGCTTGTGGTAAGGTGGTATTCCTCTGGAGTCGAAGCCAGGGACTAACCTCTCATCTCGAGTTGATTTTTGGCCCACGGAGCTCTTTCGTGTTGCTACAGTGACCTCAGGATCCCTCTAGCCTTGAAACAGTGTTCTTGGGGTTTCTCTGGAGTGCCATGAAGGAAATCAAGGCTCCTTTCAGGTGTGATGTGCAACACAGAATTGCTCTGCACGCAGTGCAGGGGCATCGGGCCTCATCTCGCGGCGAGGGGGAAGTCTCATGGTTTTTCTCGAGTTGCGGCTGGAACCTGGGGTATATTGTCGAGTTACGACGGGGATGGCCCTTCCACCCACGTGTTTCTTCAGCGACGTCAGGACTCCTGCCTAGTTGCGAGGGACAACTCGGGATTCTCCTCGAGGCTTTGCAGGGGAATTGGGACGCCTCTCCAGCTGAGACGGGAGACCAAGTGTCCCTTTCCACGTGCCACAGGAATCCTGGGTCTCCTATCAAGTTTCACGAGGAGTCAGGCATCGTCTCCTTTGGAGGCACTGATCTCCGCATACCTCTGGAGTTTTCAAAGGATTTGAGGCCTCCTGTCGCGATGAGGTGGGGAACTAGGTCTTTCTCTGTGGTCTCCACAGGGGATTCAGACACCCTTTCGTCTTGGGAGATGCAAGACGAGCCTGCATTCCAGTCACTGCAGGGATATCCGGCCTTATTTCGAGTCAGGGCATCGCGGTGTCCATTCCACTTGAGGCTGCAAACTCAGGGTCCCTCTCACATACCTAGAGCTGAGAGAAGTCTCCTCTTGAGGTGCTTGTGGTAAGGTGGTATTCCTCTGGAGTCGAAGCCAGGGACTAACCTCTCATCTCGAGTTGATTTTTGGTCCACGGAGCTCTTTCGTGTTGCTACAGTGACCTCAGGATCCCTCTAGCCTTGAAACAGTGTTCTTGGGGTTTCTCTGAAGTGCCATGAAGGAAATCAAGGCTCCTTTCATGTGTGATGTGCAACACAGAATTGCTCTGCACGCAGTGCAGGGGAATCGGGCCTCATCTCGCGGCGAGGGGGAAGTCTCATGGTTTTTCTCGAGTTGCGGCGGGAACCTGGGGTATATTCTCGAGTTACGACGGGGATGGCCCTTCCACACACGTGTTTGTTCAGCCACGTCAGGACTCTTGCCTAGTTGCGAGACACAACTCGAGATTCTCCTCGAGGCTTGGCAAGGCAATTGGGACGCCTCTCCAGCTGAGGCGGGAGACCAAGGGTCCCTTTCCACGTGCCACAGGAATCCTGGGACTCCTATCAAGTTTCACGAGGAGTCAGGCATCGTCTCCTTTGGAGGCACTGATCTCCGCGTACCTCTGGAGTTTTCAAAGGATGTGAGGCTATCGGTCGCGATGAGGTGGGGAACTAAGTCTTTCTCTGTGCTTTCCACCGGGGATTCAGACATCCTTTCGTCCTGGGAGATGCAAGACGAGCCTGCATTGAAGTCACTGCAGGGATATCCGGCCTTATTTCGAGTCAGGGCATCGCGGTGTCCATTTCACTTGAGGCCGCAAACTCAGGGTCCCTCTCACATACCTAGAGCTGAGAGAAGCCTCCTCTTGAGGTGCTTGTGGTAAGGTGTTATTCCTCTGGAGACGAATCCAGGGACTAACCTCTCTTTTCGAGTTGATTTTTGGTCCACAGAGTTCTTTCGTGTTGCTACAGTGACCTCAGGATCCCTCTAACCTTGAAACAGTGTTCTTGGGGTTTGTCTGGAGTGCCATCAAGGAAATCAAGGCTCCTTTCATGTGTGATGTGCAAGACGGAATTGCTCTGCACGCAGTACAGGGGAATCGGGCCTCATCTCGCATCGAGGGGGAAGTCTCATGGTTTTTCTCGAGTTGCGGCGGGAACCTGGGGTATATTCTCGAGTTACGACGGGGATGGCCCTTCCACCCACGTGTTTGCTCAGCCACGTCAGGACTCCTGCCTAGTTGCGAGGGACAACTCGGGATTCTCCTCGAGGCTTGGCAGGGCAATTGAAACGCCTCTCCAGCTGAGGCGGGAGACCAAGGGTCCCTTTCCACGTGCCACAAGAATCCTGGGACTCCTATCAAGTTTCACGAGGAGTCAGGCATCGTCTCCTTTGGAGGCACTGATCTCCGCGTACCTCTGGAGTTTTCAAAGGATGTGAGGCCTCCGGTCGCGATGAGGTGGGGAACTAGGTGTTTCTCTGTGGTCTCCACAGGGGATTCAGACATCCTTTCTTCTTGGGAGATGCAAGACGAGCCTGCATTCCAGTCACTGCAGGGATATCCGGCCTTATTTCGAGTCAGGGCATCGCGGTGTCCATTCCACTTGAGGCCGCAAACTCAGGATCCCTCTCACATACCTAGAGCTGAGAGAAGCCTCCTCTTGAGGTGCTTGTGGTAAGGTGGTATTCCTCAGGAGTCGAAGCCAGGGACTAACCTCTCATCTCGTGTTGATTCTTGGTCCACGGAGCTCTTTCGTGTTGCTACAGTGACCTCAGGATCCCTCTAGCCTTGAAACAGTGTTCTTGGGGTTTCTCTGGAGTGCCATCAAGGATATCAAGGCTCCTTTCATGTGTGATGTGCAACACGGAATTGCTCTGCACGCAGTGCAGGGGAATCGGGCCTCATTTCACGGCGAGGGGGAAGTCTCATGGTTTTTCTGGAGTTGCGGCGGGAACCTGGGGTATATTCTCGAGTTACGACGGGGATGGCCCTTCCACACACGTGTTTGTTCAGCCACGTCAGGACTCTTGCCTAGTTGCGAGACACAACTCGGGATTCTCCTCGAGGCTTCGCAAGGCAATTGGGACGCCTCTCCAGCTGAGGCGGGAGACCAAGGGTCCCTTTCCACGTGCCACAGGAAACCTGGGACTCCTATCAAGTTTCACGAGGAGTCAGGCATCGTCTCCTTTGGAGGCACTGATCTCCGCATACCTCTGGAGTTTTCAAAGGATGTGAGGCCTCCGGTCGCGATGAGGTGGGGAACTAGGTCTTTCTCTGTGGTCTCCACAGGGGATTTAGACATCCTTTCATCTTGGGAGAAGCAAGACGAGCCTGCATTCAAGTCACTGCAGGGATATTCAGCCTTATTTCACGTCAGGGCATCGCGGTGTCCATTCCACTTGAGGCCGCAAACTCAGGGTCCCTCTCACATACCTAGAGCTGAGAGAAGCCTCCTCTTGAGGTGCTTGTGGTAAGGTGGTATTCCTCTGGAGTCGAAGCCAGGGACTAACCTCTCATCTCGAGTTGATTTTTGGCCCACGGAGCTCTTTCTTGTTGCTACAGTGACCTCAGGATCCCTCTATCCTTGAAACAGTGTTCTTGGGGTTTCTCTGTAGTGCCATGAAGGAAATCAAGGCTCCTTTCATGTGTGATGTGCAACACGGAATTGCTCTGCACGCAGTGCAGGGGAATCGGGCCTCATCTCGCGGCGAGGGGGAAGTCTCATGGTTTTTCTCGAGTAGCGGCGGGAACCTGGGGTATATTCTCGAGTTACGACGGGGATGGCACTTCCACCCACGTGTTTCTTCAGCGACGTCAGGACTCCTGCCTAGTTGTGAGGGACAACTCTGGATTCTCCTCGAGGCTTGGCAGGGCAATTGGTACGCCTCTCCAGCTGTGGCGGGAGACCAAGTGTCCCTTTCCAAGTGCCACAGGAAACCTGGGACTCCTATCAAGTTTCACGAGGAGTCAGGCATCGTCTCCTTTGGAGGCACTGATCTCCTCATACCTCTGGAGTTTTCAAAGGATGTGAGGCTATCGGTCGCGATGAGGTGGGGAACTAAGTCTTTCTCTGTGCTTTCCACAGGGGATTCAGACATCCTTTCTTTCTGGGAGATGCAAGACGCGCCTGCATTGAAGTCACTGCAGGGATATCCGGCCTTATTTCGAGTCAGGGCATCGCAGTGTCCATTCCACTTGAGGCTGCAAACTCAGGGTCCCTCTCACATACCTAGAGCTGAGAGAAGCCTCCTCTTGAGGTGCTTGTGGTAAGGTGGTATTCCTCTGGAGACGAATCCAGGGACTAACCTCTCTTTTCGAGTTGATTTTTGGTCCACAGAGTTCTTTCGTGTTGCTACAGTGACCTCAGGATCCCTCTAGCCTTGAAACAGTGTTCTTGGGGTTTCTCTGGAGTGCCATCAAGGAAATCAAGGCTCCTTTCATGTGTGATGTGCAAGGCGGAATTGCTCTGCACGCAGTACAGGGGAATCGGGCCTCATCTCGCGGCGAGGGGGAAGTCTCATGGTTTTTCTCGAGTTGCGGCGGGAACCTGGGGTATATTCTCGAGTTACGACGGGGATGGCCCTTCCACCCACGTGTTTGTTCAGCCACGTCAGGACTCCTGCCTAGTTGCGAGGGACAACTCGGGATTCTCCTCGAGGCTTGGCAGGGCAATTGGAACGCCTCTCCAGCTGAGGCGGGAGACCAAGGGTCCCTTTCCACGTGCCACAAGAATCCTGGGAATCCTATCAAGTTTCACGAGGAGTCAGGCATCGTCTCCTTTGGAGGCACTGATCTCCGCGTACCTCTGGAGTTTTCAAAGGATGTGAGGCCTCCGGTCGCGATGAGGTGGGGAACTAGGTGTTTCTCTGTGGTCTCCAAAGGGGATTCAGACATCCTTTCTTCTTGGGAGATGCAAGACGAGCCTGCATTCAAGTCACTGCAGGGATATCCGGCCTTATTTCGAGTCAGGGCATCGCGGTGTCCATTCCACTTGAGGCCGCAAACTCAGGGTCCCTCTCACATACCTAGAGCTGAGAGAAGCCTCCTCTTGAGGTGCTTGGGGTAAGTTGGTATTCCTCACGAGTCGAAGCCAGGGACTAACCTCTCATCTCGTGTTGATTCTTGGTCCACGGAGCTCTTTCGTGTTGCTACAGTGACCTCAGGATCCCTCTAGCCTTGAAACAGTGTTCTTGGGGTTTCTCTGGAGTGCCATCAAGGATATCAAGGCTCCTTTCATGTGTGATGTGCAACACGGAATTGCTCTGCACGCAGTGCAGGGGAATCGGGCCTCATCTCACGGCGAGGGGGAAGTCTCATGGTTTTTCTGGAGTTGCGGCGGGAACCTGGGGTATATTCTCGAGTTACGACGGGGATGGCCCTTCCACACACGTGTTTGTTCAGCCACGTCAGGACTCTTGCCTAGTTGCGAGACACAACTCGGGATTCTCCTCGAGGCTTCGCAAGGCAATTGGGACGCCTCTCCAGCTGAGGCGGGAGACCAAGGGTCCCTTTCCACGTGCCACAGGAAACCTGGGACTCCTATCAAGTTTCACGAGGAGTCAGGCATCGTCTCCTTTGGAGGCACTGATCTCCGCATACCTCTGGAGTTTTCAAAGGATGTGAGGCCTCCGGTCGCGATGAGGTGGGGAACTAGGTCTTTCTCTGTGGTCTCCACAGGGGATTTAGACATCCTTTCATCTTGGGAGATGCAAGACGAGCCTGCATTCAAGTCACTGCAGGGATATTCAGCCTTATTTCACGTCAGGGCATCGCGGTGTCCATTCCACTTGAGGCCGCAAACTCAGGGTCCCTCTCACATACCTAGAGCTGAGAGAAGCCTCCTCTTGAGGTGCTTGTGGTAAGGTGGTATTCCTCTGGAGTCGAAGCCAGGGACTAACCTCTCATCTCGAGTTGATTTTTGGCCCACGGAGCTCTTTCTTGTTGCTACAGTGACCTCAGGATCCCTCTATCCTTGAAACAGTGTTCTTGGGGTTTCTCTGTAGTGCCATGAAGGAAATCAAGGCTCCTTTCATGTGTGATGTGCAACACGGAATTGCTCTGCACGCAGTGCAGGGGAATCGGGCCTCATCTCGCGGCGAGGGGGAAGTCTCATGGTTTTTCTCGAGTAGCGGCGGGAACCTGGGGTATATTCTCGAGTTACGACGGGGATGGCACTTCCACCCACGTGTTTCTTCAGCGACGTCAGGACTCCTGCCTAGTTGTGAGGGACAACTCTGGATTCTCCTCGAGGCTTGGCAGGGTAATTGGTACGCCTCTCCAGCTGTGGCGGGTGACCAAGTGTCCCTTTCCAAGTGCCACAGGAAACCTGGGACTCCTATCAAGTTTCACGAGGAGTCAGGCATCGTCTCCTTTGGAGGCACTGATCTCCTCATACCTCTGGAGTTTTCAAAGGATGTGAGGCTATCGGTCGCGATGAGGTGGGGAACTAAGTCTTTCTCTGTGCTTTCCACAGGGGATTCAGACATCCTTTCTTTCTGGGAGATGCAAGACGCGCCTGCATTGAAGTCACTGCAGGGATATCCGGCCTTATTTCGAGTCAGGGCATCGCAGTGTCCATTCCACTTGAGGCTGCAAACTCAGGGTCCCTCTCACATACCTAGAGCTGAGAGAAGCCTCCTCTTGAGGTGCTTGTGGTAAGGTGGTATTCCTCTGGAGACGAATCCAGGGACTAACCTCTCTTTTCGAGTTGATTTTTGGTCCACAGAGTTCTTTCGTGTTGCTACAGTGACCTCAGGATCCCTCTAGCCTTGAAACAGTGTTCTTGGGGTTTCTCTGGAGTGCCATCAAGGAAATCAAGGCTCCTTTCATGTGTGATGTGCAAGGCGGAATTGCTCTGCACGCAGTACAGGGGAATCGGGCCTCATCTCGCGGCGAGGGGGAAGTCTCATGGTTTTTCTCGAGTTGCGGCGGGAACCTGGGGTATATTCTCGAGTTACGACGGGGATGGCCCTTCCACCCACGTGTTTGTTCAGCCACGTCAGGACTCCTGCCTAGTTGCGAGGGACAACTCGGGATTCTCCTCGAGGCTTGGCAGGGCAATTGGAACGCCTCTCCAGCTGAGGCGGGAGACCAAGGGTCCCTTTCCACGTGCCACAAGAATCCTGGGACTCCTATCAAGTTTCACGAGGAGTCAGGCATCGTCTCCTTTGGAGGCACTGATCTCCGCGTACCTCTGGAGTTTTCAAAGGATGTGAGGCCTCCGGTCGCGATGAGGTGGGGAACTAGGTGTTTCTCTGTGGTCTCCAAAGGGGATTCAGACATCCTTTCTTCTTGGGAGATGCAAGACGAGCCTGCATTCAAGTCACTGCAGGGATATCCGGCCTTATTTCGAGTCAGGGCATCGCGGTGTCCATTCCACTTGAGGCCGCAAACTCAGGATCCCTCTCACATACCTAGAGCTGAGAGAAGCCTCCTCTTGAGGTGCTTGGGGTAAGGTGGTATTCCTCACGAGTCGAAGCCAGGGACTAACCTCTCATCTCGTGTTGATTCTTGGTCCACGGAGCTCTTTCGTGTTGCTACAGTGACCTCAGGATCCCTCTAGCCTTGAAACAGTGTTCTTGGGGTTTCTCTGGAGTGCCATGAAGGAAATCAAGGCTCCTTTCATGTGTGATGTGCAACACGGAATTGCTCTGCACGCAGTGCCGGGGAATCGGGCCTCATCCCGCGGCGAGGGGGAAGTCTCATGGTTTTTCTCGAGTTGCGGCGGGAACCTGGGGTATATTCTCGAGTTACGACGGGGATGGCCTTTCCACACATATGTGTGTTCAGCCATGTCAGGACTCCTGCCTAGTTGCGAGGGACAACTCGGGATTCTCCTCGAGGCTTTGCAGGGCAATTGGGACGCCTCTCCAGCTGGGACGGGAGACCAAGGGTCCCTTTCCACGTGCCACAGGAATCCTGGGTCTCCTATCAAGTTTCACGAGGAGTCAGGCATCGTCTCCTTTGGAGGCACTGATCTCCGCATACCTCTGGAGTTTTCAAAGGATTTGAGGCCTTCTGTCGCGATGAGGTGGGGAACTAGGTCTTTCTCTGTGGTCTCCACAGGGTATTCAGACACCCTTTCGTCTTGGGAGATGCAAAACGAGCCTGCATTCCAGTCACTGCAGGGATATCCGGCCTTATTTCGAGTCAGGGCATCGCGGTGTCCATTCCACTTGAGGCCGCAAACTCAGGGTCCCTCTCACATACCTAGAGCTGAGAGAAGCCTCCTCTTGAGGTGCTTGTGGTAAGGTGGTATTGCTCAGGAGTCGAAGCCAGGGACTAACCTCTCATCTCGAGTTGATTCTTGGTCCACGGAGTTCTTTCGTGTTGCTACAGTGACCTCAGGATCCCTCTAGCCTTGAAACAGTGTTCTTGGGGTTTCTCTGGAGTGCCATCAAGGAAATCAAGGGTCCTTTCATGTGTGATGTGCAACACAGAATTGCTCTGCACGCAGTGCAGGGGAATCGGGCCTCATCTCACGGCGAGGGGGAAGTCTCATGGTTTTTCTCGAGTTGCGGCGGGAACCTGGGGTATATTCTCGAGTTACGACGGGGATGGCCCTTCCACACACGTGTTTGTTCAGCCACGTCAGGACTCTTGCCTAGTTGCGAGACACAACTCGGGATTCTCCTCGAGGCTTGGCAAGGCAATTGGGACGCCTCTCCAGCTGAGGCGGGAGACCAAGGGTCCCTTTCCACGTGCCACAGGAATCCTGGGACTCCTATCAAGTTTCACGAATAGTCAGGCATCGTCTCCTTTGGAGGCACTGATCTCCGCGTACCTCTGGAGTTTTCAAAGGATGTGAGGCCTCCGGTCGCGATGAGGTGGGGAACTAGGTCTTTCTCTGTGGTCTCCACAGGGGATTCAGACATCCTTTCATCTTGGGAGATGCAAGACGAGCATGCATTCAAGTCACTGCAGGGATATCCAGCCTTATTTCGCGGCAGGGCATCGCGGTGTCCATTCCACTTGAGGCCGCAAACTCAGGGTCCCTCTCACATACCTAGAGCTGAGAGAAGCCTCCTCTTGAGGTGCTTGTGGTAAGGTGGTATTCCTCTGGAGTCGAAGCCAGGGACTAACCTCTCATCTCGAGTTGATTTTTGGCCCACGGAGCTCTTTCGTGTTGCTACAGTGACCTCAGGATCCCTCTAGCCTTGAAACAGTGTTCTTGGGGTTTCTCTGGAGTGCCATCTAGGAAATCAAGGCTCCTTTCATGTGTGATGTGCAACACGGAATTGCTCTGCACGCAGTGCAGGGGAATCGGGCCTCATCTCGCGGCGAGGGGGAAGTCTCATGGTTTTTCTCGATTTGCGGCGGGAACCTGGGGTATATTCTCGAGTTACGACGGGGATGGCCCTTCCACCCACGTGTTTCTTCAGCGACGTCAGGACTCCTGCCTAGTTGCGAGGGACAACTCTGGATTCTCCTCGAGGCTTGGCAGGGCAATTGGGACGCCTCTCCAGCTGAGGAGGGAGACCAAGTGTCCCTTTCCAAGTGCCACAGGAATCCTGGGACTCCTATCAAGTTTCACGAGGAGTCAGGCATCGTCTCCTTTGGAGGCACTGATCTCCGCGGACCTCTGGAGTTTTCAAAGGATGTGAGGCTATCGGTCGCGATGAGGTGGGGAACTAAGTCTTTCTCTGTGCTTTCCACAGGGGATTCAGACATCCTTTCGTCCTGGGAGATGCAAGACGAGCCTGCATTGAAGTCACTGCAGGGATATCCTGCCTTATTTCGAGTCAGGGCATCGCGGTGTCCATTCCACTTGAGGTCGCAAACTCAGGGTCCCTCTCACATACCTAGAGCTGAGAGAAGCCTCCTCTTGAGTTGCTTCTGGTAAGGTGTTATTCCTCTGGAGACGAATCCAGGGACTAACCTCTCTTTTCGAATAGATTTTTGGTCCACAGAGTTCTTTCGTGTTGCTACAGTGACCTCAGGATCCCTCAATCCTTGAAAGAGTGTTCTTGGGGTTTCTCTGGAGTGCCATCAAGGAAATCAAGGCTCCTTTCATGTGTGATGTGCAAGACGGAATTGCTCTGCACGCAGTACAGGGGAATCGGGCCTCATCTCGCATCGAGTGGGAAGTCTCATGGTTTTTCTCGAGTTGCGGCGGGAACCTGGGGTATATTCTCGAGTTACGACGGGGATGGCCCTTCCACACACGTGTTTGTTCAGCCACGTCAGGACTCTTGCCTAGTTGCGAGACACAACTCGGGATTCTCCTCGAGGCTTGGCAAGGCAATTGGGACGCCTCTCCAGCTGAGGCGGGAGACCAAGGTTCCCTTTCCACGTGCCACAGGAATCCTGGGACTCCTATCAAGTTTCACGAGGAGTCAGGCATCGTCTCCTTTGGAGGCACTGATCTCCGCATACCCCTGGAGTTTTCAAAGGATGTGAGGCCTCCGGTCGCGATGATGTGGGGAACTAGGTCTTTCTCTGTGGTCTCCACAGGGGATTCAGACATCCTTTCATCTTGGGAGATGCAAGACGAGCCTGCATTCAAGTCACTGCAGGGATATCCAGCCTTATTTCGCGTCAGGGCATCGCGGTGTCCATTCCACTTGAGGCCGCAAACTCAGGGTCCCTCTCACATACCTAGAGCTGAGAGAAGCCTCCTCTTGAGGTGCTTGTGGTAAGGTGGTATTCCTCTGGAGACGAAGCCAGGGACTAACCTCTCATCTCGAGTTGATTTTTGGCCCTCGGAGCTCTTTCATGTTGCTACAGTGACCTCAGGATCCCTCTAGCCTTGAAACAGTGTTCTTGGGGTTTCTCTGCAGTGCCATCAAGGAAATCAAGGCTCCTTTCATGTGTGATGTGCAACACGGAATTGCTCTGCACGCAGTGCAGGGGAATCGGGCCTCATCTCGCGGCGAGGGGGAAGTCTCATGGTTTTTCTCGAGTTGCGGCGGGAACCTGGGGTATATTCTCGAGTTACGACGGGGATGGCCCTTCCACCCACGTGTTTCTTCAGCGACGTCAGGACTCCTGCCTAGTTGCGAGGGACAACTCGGGATTCTCCTCGAGGCTTGGCAGGGCAATTGGGACGCCTCTCCAGCTGAGGCGGGAGACCAAGTGTCCCTTTCCAAGTGCCACAGGAATCCTGGGACTCCTATCAAGTTTCACGAGGAGTCAGGCATCGTCTCCTTTGGAGGCACTGATCTCCGCGTACCTCTGGAGTTTTCAAAGGATGTGAGACCTCCGGTCGCGATGAGGTGGGGAACTAAGTCTTTCTCTGTGCTTTGCACAGGGTATTCAGACATCCTTTCGTCCTGGGAGATGCAAGACGAGCCTGCATTGAAGTCACTGCAGGGATATCCGGCCTTATTTCGAGTCAGGGCATCGCGGTGTCCATTCCACTTGAGGCCGCAAACTCAGGGTCCCTCTCACATACCTAGAGCTGAGAGAAGCCTCCTCTTGAGGTGCTTGTGGTAAGGTGGTATTCCTCTGGAGACGAATCCAGGGACTAACCTCTCTTTTCGAGTTGATTTTTGGTCCACAGAGTTCTTTCGTGTTGCTACAGTGACCTCAGGATCCCTCTATCCTTGAAACAGTGTTCTTGGGGTTTCTCTGGAGTGCCATCAAGGAAATCAAGGCTCCTTTCATGTGTGATGTGCAAGACGGAATTGCTCTGCACGCAGTACAGGGGAATCGGGCCTCATTTCGCATCGAGGGGGACGTCTCATGGTTTTTCTCGAGTTGCGGCGGGAACCTGGGGTATATTCTCGAGTTACGACGGGGATGGCCCTTCCACACACGTGTTTGTTCAGCCACGTCAGGACTCCTGCCTAGTTGCGAGGGACAACTCGGGATTCTCCTCGAGGCTTGGCACGGCAATTGGAACGCCTCTCCAGCTGAGGCCGGAGACCAAGGGTCCCTTTCCACGTGCCACAAGAATCCTGGGACTCCTATCAAGTTTCACGAGGAGTCAGGCATCGTCTCCTTTGGAGGCACTGATCTCCGCGTACCTCTGGAGTTTTCAAAGGATGTGAGGCCTCCGGTCGCGATGAGGTGGGGAACTAGGTCTTTCTCTGTGGTCTCCACAGGGGATTCAGACATCCTTTCATCTTGGGAGATGCAAGACGAGCCTGCATTCAAGTCACTGCAGGGATATCCAGCCTTATTTCGCGTCAGGGCATCGCGGTGTCCATTCCACTTGAGGCCGCAAACTCAGGGTCCCTCTCACATACCTAGAGCTGAGAGAAGCCTCCTCTTGAGGTGCTTGTGGTAAGGTGGTATTCCTCTGGAGTCGAAGCCAGGGACTAACCTCTCATCTCGAGTTGATTTTTGGCCCACGGAGCTCTTTCGTGTTGCTACAGTGACCTCAGGATCCCTCTAGCCTTGAAACAGTGTTCTTGGGGTTTCTCTGGAGTGCCATCAAGGAAATCAAGGCTCCTTTCATGTGTGATGTGCAACACGGAATTGCTCTGCACGCAGTGCAGGGGAATCGGGCCTCATCTCGCGGCGAGGGGGAAGTCTCATGGTTTTTCTGGAGTTGCGGCGGGAACCTGGGGTATATTCTCGAGTTACGACGGGGATGGCCCTTCCACCCACGTGTTTGTTCAGCCACGTCAGGACTCCTGCCTAGTTGTGAGGGACAACTCGGGATTCTCCTCGAGGCTTGGCAGGGCAATTGGAACGCCTCTCCAGCTAAGGCGGGAGACCAAGGGTCCCTTTTCACGTGCCACAGGAATCCTGGGACTCCTATCAAGTTTCACGAGGAGTCAGGCATCGTCTCCTTTGGAGGCACTGATCTCCGCGTACCTCTGGAGTTTTCAAAGGATGTGAGGCCACCGGTCGCGTTGAGGTGTGGAACTAGGTCTTTCTCTGTGGTCTCCACAGGGGATTCAGACATCCTTTCATCTTGGGAGATGCAAGACGTGCCTGCATTCAAGTCACTGCAGGGATATCCGGCCTTATTTTGAGTCAGGGCATCGCGGTGTCAAATCCACTTGAGGCCGCAAACTCAGGGTCCCTCTCACATACCTAGAGCTGAGAGAAGCCTCCTCTTGAGGTGCTTGTGGTAAGGTGGTATTCCTCTGGAGACGAATCCAGGGACTAACCTCTCTTTTCAAGTTGATTTTTGGTCCACAGAGTTCTTTCGTGTTGCTACAGTGACCTCAGGATCCCTCTATCCTTGAAACAGTGTTCTTGGTGTTTCTCTGGAGTGCCATCAAGGAAATCAAGGCTCCTTTCATGTGTGATGTGCAAGACGGAATTGCTCTGCACGCAGTACAGGGGAATCGGGCCTCATCTCGCATCGAGGGGGAAGTCTCATGGTTTTTCTCGAGTTGCGGCGGGAACCTGGGGTATATTCTCGAGTTACGACGGGGATGGCCCTTCCACCCACGTGTTTGTTCAGCCACGTCAGGACTCCTGCCTAGTTGCGAGGGACAACTCGGGATTCTCCTCGAGGCTTGGCAGGGCAATTGGAACGCCTCTCCAGCTGAGGCGGGAGACCAAGGGTCCCTTTCCACGTGCCACAGGAATCCTGGGACTCCTATCAAGTTTCACGAGGAGTCACGCATCGTCTCCTTTGGAGGCACTGATCTCCGCGTACCTCTGGAGTTTTCAAAGGATTTGAGGCCTCCTGTCGCGATGAGGTGGGGAACTAGGTGTTTCTCTGTGGTCTCCACAGGGGATTCAGACATCCTTTCGTCTTGGGAGCTGCAAGACGAGCCTGCATTCAAGTCACTGCAGGGATATCCGGCCTTATTTCGAGTCAGGGCATCGCGGTGTCCATTCCACTTGAGGCCGCAAACTCAGGGTCCCTCTCACATACCTAGAGCTGAGAGAAGCCTTCTCTTGAGGTGCTTGTGGTAAGGTGGTATTCCTCTGGAGTCGAAGCCAGGGACTAACCTCTCATCTCGAGTTGAATTTTGGTCCACGGAGCTCTTTCGTGTTGCTACAGTGACCTCAGGATCCCTCTAGCCTTGAAACAGTGTTCTTGGGGTTTCTCTGGAGTGCCATGAAGGAAATCAAGGCTCCTTTCACGTGTGATGTGCAACACAGAATTGCTCTGCAGGCAGTGCAGGGGAATCGGGCCTCATCTCGCGGCGAGGGGGAAGTCTCATGGTTTTTCTCGATTTGCGGCGGGAACCTGGTGTATATTCTCGAGTTACGACGGGGATGGCCCTTCCACCCACGTGTTTCTTCAGCGACGTCAGGACTCCTGCCTAGTTGCGAGGGACAACTCTGGATTCTCCTCGAGGCTTGGCAGGGCAATTGGGACGCCTCTCCAGCTGAGACGGGAGACCAAGGGTCCCTTTCCACGTGCCACAGGAATCCTGGGTATCCTATCAAGTTTCACGAGGAGTCAGGCATCGTCTCCTTTGGAGGCACTGATCTCCGCGTACCTCTGGAGTTTTCAAAGGATGTGAGGCCTCCGGTCGCGATGAGGTGGGGAACTAGGTCTTTCTCTGTGGTCTCCATAGGGGATTCAGACATCCTTTCATCTTGGGAGATGCAAGACGAGCCTGCATTCCAGTCACTGCAGGGATATCTGGCCTTATTTCGAGTCAGGGCATCGCGGTGTCCATTCCACTTGAGGCCGCAAACTCAGGGTCCCTCTCACATACCTAGAGCTGAGAGAAGCCTCCTCTTGAGGTGCTTGTGGTAAGGTGGTATTCCTCTGGAGTCGAAGCCAGGGACTAACCTCTCATCTCGAGTTGATTTTTGGTCCACGGAACTCTTTCGTGTTGCTACAGTGACCTCAGGATCCCTCTAGCCTTGAAACAGTGTTCTTGGGGTTTCTCTGGAGTGCCATGAAGGAAATCAAGTCTCCTTTCATGTGTGATGTGCAACACAGAATTGCTCTGCACGCAGTGCAGGGGAATCGGGCCTCATCTCGCGGCGAGGGGGAAGTCTCATGGTTTTTCTCGAGTTGCGGCGGGAACCTGGGGTATATTCTCGAGTTACGACGGGGATGGCCCTTCCACACACGTGTTTGTTCAGCCACGACAGGACTCTTGCCTAGTTGCGAGACACAACTCGGGATTCTCCTCGAGGCTTGGCAAGGCAATTGGGACGCCTCTCCAGCTGAGGCGGGAGACCAAGAGTCCCTTTCCACGTGCCACAGGAATCCTGGGACTCCTATCAAGTTTCACGAGGAGTCAGGCATCGTCTCCTTTGGAGGCACTGATCTCCGCGTACCTCTGGAGTTTTCAAAGGATGTGAGGCCTCCGGTCGCGATGAGGTGGGGAACTAGGTCTTTCTCTGTGGTCTCCACAGGGGATTCAGACATTCTTTCATCTTGGGAAATGCAAGACGAGCCTGCATTCAAGTCACTGCAGGGATATCCAGCCTTATTTCGCGTCAGGGCATCGCGGTGTCCATTCCACTTGAGGCCGCAAACTCAGGGTCCCTCTCACATACCTAGAGCTGAGAGAAGCCTCCTCTTGAGGTGCTTGTGGTAAGGTGGTATTCCTCTGGAGTCGAAGCCAGGGACTAACCTCTCATCTCGAGTTGATTTTTGGCCCACGGAGCTCTTTTGTGTTCCTACAGGGACCTCAGGATCCCTCTAGCCTTGAAACAGTGTTCTTGGGGTTTCTCTGGAGTGCCATCAAGGAAATCAAAGCTCCTTTCATGTGTGATGTGCAACACGGAATTGCTCTGCACGCAGTGCAGGGGAATCGGGCCTCATCTCGCGGCGAGGGGGAAGTCTCATGGTTTTTCTCGAGTTGCGGCGGGAACCTGGGGTATATTCTCGAGTTACGACGGGGATGGCCCTTCCACCCACGTGTTTCTTCAGCGACGTCAGGACTCCTGCCTAGTTGCGAGGGACAACTCTGGATTCTCCTCGAGGCTTGGCAGGGCAATTGGGACGCCTCTCCAGCTGAGGCGGGAGACCAAGTGTCCCTTTCCAAGTGCCACAGGAATCCTTGGACTCCTATCAAGTTTCACGAGGAGTCAGGCATCACCTCCTTTGGAGGCACTGATCTCCGCGTACCTCTGGAGTTTTCAAAGGATGTGAGGCTATCTGTCGCGATGAGGTGGGGAACTAAGTCTTTCTCTGTGCTTTCCACAGGGGATTCAGACATCCTTTCGTCCTGGGAGATGCAAGACGAGCATGCATTGAAGTCACTGCAGGGATATCCGGCCTTATTTCGAGTCAGGGCATCGCGGTGTCCATTCCACTTGAGGCCACAAACTCAGGGTCCCTCTCACATACCTTGAGCTGAGAGAAGCCTCCTCTTGAGGTGCTTGTGGTAAGGTGGTATTTCTCTGGAGACGAATCCAGGGACTAACCTCTCTTTTTGAGTTGATTTGTGGTCCACAGAGTTCTTTCGTGTTGCTACAGTGACCTCAGGATCCCTCTATCCTTGAAACAGTGTTCTTGGGGTTTCTCTGGAGTGCCATCAAGGAAATCAAGGCTCCTTTCATGTGTGATGTGCAACACGGAATTGCTCTGCACGCAGTACAGGGGAATCGGGCCTCTACTCGCATCGAGGGGGAAGTCTCATGGTTTTTCTCGAGTTGCGGCGGGAACCTGGGGTATATTCTCGAGTTACGACGGGGATGACCCTTCCACCCACGTGTTTGTTCAGCCACGTCAGGACTCCTGCCTAGTTGCGAGGGACAACTCGGGATTCTCCTCGAGGCTTGGCAGGGCAATTGGAACGCCTCTCCATCTGAGGCGGGAGACCAAGGGTCCCTTTCCACGTGCCACAAGAATCCTGGGACTCCTATCAAGTTTCACGAGGAGTCAGGCATCGTCTCCTTTGGAGGCACTGATCTCCGCGTACCTCTGGAGTTTTCAAAGGATGTGAGGCCTCCGGTCGCGATGAGGTGGGGAACTAGGTGTTTCTCTGTGGTCTCCACAGGGGATTCAGACATCCTTTCTTCTTGGGAGATGCAAGACGAGCCTGCATTCAAGTCACTGCAGGGATATCCGGCCTTATTTCGAGTCAGGGCATGGCGGTTTCCATTCCACTTGAGGCCGCAAACTCAGGATCCCTCTCACATACCTAGAGCTGAGAGAAGCCTCCTCTTGAGGTGCTTGTGGTAAGGTGGTATTCCTCAGGAGTCGAAGCCAGGGACTAACCTCTCATCTCGAGTTGATTTTTGGCCCACGGAGCTCTTTCGTGTTGCTACAGTGACCTCAGGATCCCTCTAGCCTTGAAACAGTGTTCTTGGGGTTTCTCTGGAGTGCCATCAAGGAAATCAAGGCTCCTTTCATGTGTGATGTGCAACACGGAATTGCTCTGCACGCAGTGCAGGGGAATCGGGCCTCATCTCGCGGCGAGGGGGAAGTCTCATGGTTTTTCTCGAGTTGCGGCGGGAACCTGGGGTATATTCTCGAGTTACGACGGGGATGGCCCTTCCACCCACGTGTTTGTTCAGCCACGTCAGGACTCCTGCCTAGTTGTGAGGGACAACTCGGGATTCTCCTCGAGGCTTGGCAGGGCAATTGGGACGCCTCTCCAGCTAAGGCGGGAGACCAAGGGTCCCTTTTCACGTGCCACAGGAATCCTGGGACTCCTATCAAGTTTCACGAGGAGTCAGGCATCGTCTCCTTTGGAGGCACTGATCTCCGCGTACCTCTGGAGTTTTCAAAGGATGTGAGGCCACCGGTCGCGTTGAGGTGTGGAACTAGGTCTTTCTCTGTGGTCTCCACAGGGGATTCAGACATCCTTTCATCTTGGGAGATGCAAGACGTGCCTGCATTCAAGTCACTGCAGGGATATCCGACCTTATTTTGAGTCAGGGCATCGCGGTGTCAAATCCACTTGAGGCCGCAAACTCAGGGTCCCTCTCACATACCTAGAGCTGAGAGAAGCCTCCTCTTGAGGTGCTTGTGGTAAGGTGGTATTCCTCTGGAGACGAATCCAGGGACTAACCTCTCTTTTCAAGTTGATTTTTGGTCCACAGAGTTCTTTCGTGTTGCTACAGTGACCTCAGGATCCCTCTATCCTTGAAACAGTGTTCTTGGGGTTTCTCTGGAGTGCCATCAAGGAAATCAAGGCTCCTTTCATGTGTGATGTGCAAGACGGAATTGCTCTGCACACAGTACAGGGGAATCGGGCCTCATCTCGCATCGAGGGGGAAGTCTCATGGTTTTTCTCGAGTTGCGGCGGGAACCTGGGGTATATTCTCGAGTTACGACGGGGATGGCCCTTCCACCCACGTGTTTGTTCAGCCACGTCAGGACTCCTGCCTAGTTGCGAGGGACAACTCGGGATTCTCCTCGAGGCTTGGCAGGGCAATTGGAACGCCTCTCCAGCTGAGGCGGGAGACCAAGGGTCCCTTTCCACGTGCCACAGGAATCCTGGGACTCCTATCAAGTTTCACGAGGAGTCAGGCATCGTCTCCTTTGGAGGCACTGATCTCCGCGTACCTCTGGAGTTTTCAAAGGATTTGAGGCCTCCTGTCGCGATGAGGTGGGGAACTAGGTGTTTCTCTGTGGTCTCCACAGGGGATTCAGACATCCTTTCGTCTTGGGAGCTGCAAGACGAGCCTGCATTCAAGTCACTGCAGGGATATCCGGCCTTATTTCGAGTCAGGGCATCGCGGTGTCCATTCCACTTGAGGCCGCAAACTCAGGGTCCCTCTCACATACCTAGAGCTGAGAGAAGCCTTCTCTTGAGGTGCTTGTGGTAAGGTGGTATTCCTCTGGAGTCGAAGCCAGGGACTAACCTCTCATCTCGAGTTGAATTTTGGTCCACGGAGCTCTTTCGTGTTGCTACAGTGACCTCAGGATCCCTCTAGCCTTGAAACAGTGTTCTTGGGGTTTCTCTGGAGTGCCATGAAGGAAATCAAGGCTCCTTTCACGTGTGATGTGCAACACAGAATTGCTCTGCACGCAGTGCAGGGGAATCGGGCCTCATCTCGCGGCGAGGGGGAAGTCTCATAGTTTTTCTCGATTTGCGGCGGGAACCTGGGGTATATTCTCGAGTTACGACGGGGATGGCCCTTCCACCCACGTGTTTCTTCAGCGACGTCAGGACTCCTGCCTAGTTGCGAGGGACAACTCTGGATTCTCCTCGAGGCTTGGCAGGGCAATTGGGACGCCTCTCCAGCTGAGACGGGAGACCAAGGGTCCCTTTCCACGTGCCACAGGAATCCTGGGTATCCTATCAAGTTTCACGAGGAGTCAGGCATCGTCTCCTTTGGAGGCACTGATCTCCGCGTACCTCTGGAGTTTTCAAAGGATGTGAGGCCTCCGGTCGCGATGAGGTGGGGAACTAGGTCTTTCTCTGTGGTCTCCACAGGGGATTCAGACATCCTTTCATCTTGGGAGATGCAAGACGAGCCTGCATTCCAGTCACTGCAGGGATATCTGGCCTTATTTCGAGTCAGGGCATCGCGGTGTCCATTCCACTTGAGGCCGCAAACTCAGGGTCCCTCTCACATACCTAGAGCTGAGAGAAGCCTCCTCTTGAGGTGCTTGTGGTAAGGTGGTATTCCTCTGGAGTCGAAGCCAGGGACTAACCTCTCATCTCGAGTTGATTTTTGGTCCACGGAACTCTTTCGTGTTGCTACAGTGACCTCAGGATCCCTCTAGCCTTGAAACAGTGTTCTTGGGGTTTCTCTGGAGTGCCATGAAGGAAATCAAGTCTCCTTTCATGTGTGATGTGCAACACAGAATTGCTCTGCACGCAGTGCAGGGGAATCGGGCCTCATCTCGCGGCGAGGGGGAAGTCTCATGGTTTTTCTCGAGTTGCGGCGGGAACCTGGGGTATATTCTCGAGTTACGACGGGGATGGCCCTTCCACACACGTGTTTGTTCAGCCACGACAGGACTCTTGCCTAGTTGCGAGACACAACTCGGGATTCTCCTCGAGGCTTGGCAAGGCAATTGGGACGCCTCTCCAGCTGAGGCGGGAGACCAAGAGTCCCTTTCCACGTGCCACAGGAATCCTGGGACTCCTATCAAGTTTCACGAGGAGTCAGGCATCGTCTCCTTTGGAGGCACTGATCTCCGCGTACCTCTGGAGTTTTCAAAGGATGTGAGGCTATCGGTCGCGATGAGGTGGGGAACTAGGTCTTTCTCTGTGGTCTCCACAGGGGATTCAGACATCCTTTCATCTTGGGAAATGCAAGACGAGCCTGCATTCAAGTCACTGCAGGGATATCCAGCCTTATTTCGCGTCAGGGCATCGCGGTGTCCATTCCACTTGAGGCCGCAAACTCAGGGTCCCTCTCACATACCTAGAGCTGAGAGAAGCCTCCTCTTGAGGTGCTTGTGGTAAGGTGGTATTCCTCAGGAGTCGAAGCCAGGGACTAACCTCTCATCTCGAGTTGATTTTTGGCCCACGGAGCTCTTTTGTGTTCCTACAGGGACCTCAGGATCCCTCTAGCCTTGAAACAGTGTTCTTGGGGTTTCTCTGGAGTGCCATCAAGGAAATCAAGGCTCCTTTCATGTGTGATGTGCAACACGGAATTGCTCTGCACGCAGTGCAGGGGAATCGGGCCTCATCTCGCGGCGAGGGGGAAGTCTCATGGTTTTTCTCGAGTTGCGGCGGGAACCTGGGGTATATTCTCGAGTTACGACGGGGATGGCCCTTCCACCCACGTGTTTCTTCAGCGACGTCAGGACTCCTGCCTAGTTGCGAGGGACAACTCTGGATTCTCCTCGAGGCTTGGCAGGGCAATTGGGACGCCTCTCCAGCTGAGGCGGGAGACCAAGTGTCCCTTTCCAAGTGCCACAGGAATCCTTGGACTCCTATCAAGTTTCACGAGGAGTCAGGCATCACCTCCTTTGGAGGCACTGATCTCCGCGTACCTCTGGAGTTTTCAAAGGATGTGAGGCTATCTGTCGCGATGAGGTGGGGAACTAAGTCTTTCTCTGTGCTTTCCACAGGGGATTCAGACATCCTTTCGTCCTGGGAGATGCAAGACGAGCATGCATTGAAGTCACTGCAGGGATATCCGGCCTTATTTCGAGTCAGGGCATCGCGGTGTCCATTCCACTTGAGGCCACAAACTCAGGGTCCCTCTCACATACCTTGAGCTGAGAGAAGCCTCCTCTTGAGGTGCTTGTGGTAAGGTGGTATTTCTCTGGAGACGAATCCAGGGACTAACCTCTCTTTTTGAGTTGATTTGTGGTCCACAGAGTTCTTTCGTGTTGCTACAGTGACCTCAGGATCCCTCTATCCTTGAAACAGTGTTCTTGGGGTTCTCTGGAGTGCCATCAAGGAAATCAAGGCTCCTTTCATGTGTGATGTGCAAGACGGAATTGCTCTGCACGCAGTACAGGGGAATCGGGCCTCATCTCGCATCGAGGGGGAAGTCTCATGGTTTTTCTCGAGTTGCGGCGGGAACCTGGGGTATATTCTCGAGTTACGACGGGGATGACCCTTCCACCCACGTGTTTGTTCAGCCACGTCAGGACTCCTGCCTAGTTGCGAGGGACAACTCGGGATTCTCCTCGAGGCTTGGCAGGGCAATTGGAACGCCTCTCCATCTGAGGCGGAAGACCAAGGGTCCCTTTCCACGTGCCACAAGAATCCTGGGACTCCTATCAAGTTTCACGAGGAGTCAGGCATCGTCTCCTTTGGAGGCACTGATCTCCGCGTACCTCTGGAGTTTTCAAAGGATGTGAGGCCTCCGGTCGCGATGAGGTGGGGAACTAGGTGTTTCTCTGTGGTCTCCACAGGGGATTCAGACATCCTTTCTTCTTGGGAGATGCAAGACGAGCCTGCATTCAAGTCACTGCAGGGATATCCGGCCTTATTTCGAGTCAGGGCATGGCGGTTTCCATTCCACTTGAGGCCGCAAACTCAGGATCCCTCTCACATACCTAGAGCTGAGAGAAGCCTCCTCTTGAGGTGCTTGTGGTAAGGTGGTATTCCTCAGGAGTCGAAGCCAGGGACTAACCTCTCATCTCGAGTTGATTTTTGGCCCACGGAGCTCTTTCGTGTTGCTACAGTGACCTCAGGATCCCTCTAGCCTTGAAACAGTGTTCTTGGGGTTTCTCTGGAGTGCCATCAAGGAAATCAAGGCTCCTTTCATGTGTGATGTGCAACACGGAATTGCTCTGCACGCAGTGCAGGGGAATCGGGCCTCATATCGCGGCGAGGGGGAAGTCTCATGGTTTTTCTCGAGTTGCGGCGGGAACCTGGGGTATATTCTCGAGTTACGATGGGGATGGCCCTTCCACACACGTGTGTGTTCAGCCATGTCAGGACTCCTGCCTAGTTGAGAGGGACAACTCGGGATTCTCCTCGAGGCTTTGCAGGGCAATTGGGACGCCTCTCCAGCTGAGACGGGAGACCAAGGGTCCCTTTCCACGTGCCACAGGAATCCTGGGTCTCCTATCAAGTTTCACGAGGAGTCAGGCATCGTCTCCTTTGGAGGCACTGATCTCCGCATACCTCTGGAGTTTTCAAAGGATTTGAGGCCTCCTGTCGCGATGAGGTGGGGAACTAGGTCTTTCTCTGTGGTCTCCACAGGGGATTCAGACACCCTTTCGTCTTGGGAGATGCAAGACGAGCCTGCATTCCAGTCACTGCAGGGATATCCGGCCTTATTTCGAGTCAGGGCATCGCGGTGTCCATTCCACTTGAGGCCGCAAACTCAGGGTCCCTCTCACATACCTAGAGCTGAGAGAAGCCTCCTCTTGAGGTGCTTGTGGTAAGGTGGTATTCCTCTGGAGTTGAAGCCAGGGACTAACCTCTCATCTCGAGTTGATTTTTGGTCCACACTGCTCTTTCGTGTTGCTTCAGTGACCTCAGGATCCCTCTAGCCTTGAAACAGTGTTCTTGGGGTTTCTCTGGAGTGCCATGAAGGTAATCAAGGCTCCTTTCATGTGTGATGTGCAACACAGAATTGCTCTGCACGCAGTGCAGGGGAATCGGGCCTCATCTCGCGGCGAGGGGGAAGTCTCATGGTTTTTCTCGAGTTGCGGCGGGAACCTGGGGTATATTCTCGAGTTACGACGGGGATGGCCCTTCCACACACGTGTTTGTTCAGCCACGTCAGGACTCTTGCCTAGTTGCGAGACACAACTCGGGATTCTCCTCGAGGCTTCGCAAGGCAATTGGGACGCCTCTCCAGCTGAGGCGGGAAACCAAGGGTCCCTTTCCACGTGCCACAGGAATCCTGGGACTCCTATCAAGTTTCACGAGGAGTCAGGCATCGTCTCCTTTGGAGGCACTGATCTCCGCGTACCTCTGGAGTTTTCAAAGGATGTGAGGCTATCTGTCGCGATGAGGTGGGGAACTAAGTCTTTCTCTGTGCTTTCCACAGGGGATTCAGACATCCATTCGTCCTGGGAGATGCAAGACGAGCATGCATTGAAGTCACTGCAGGGATATCCGGCCTTATTTCGAGTCAGGGCATCGCGGTGTCCATTCCACTTGAGGCCACAAACTTCGGGTCCCTCTCACATACCTAGAGCTGAGAGAAGCCTCCTCTTGAGGTGCTTGTGGTAAGGTGGTATTTCTCTGGAGACGAATCCAGGGACTAACCTCTCTTTTCGAGTTGATTTGTGGTCCACAGAGTTCTTTCGTGTTGCTACAGTGACCTCAGGATCCCTCTATCCTTGAAACAGTGTTCTTGGGGTTTCTCTGGAGTGCCATCAAGGAAATCAAGGCTCCTTTCATGTGTGATGTGCAACACGGAATTGCTCTGCACGCAGTACAGGGGAATCGGGCCTCTACTCGCATCGAGGGGGAAGTCTCATGGTTTTTCTCGAGTTGCGGCGGGAACCTGGGGTATATTCTCGAGTTACGACGGGGATGACCCTTCCACCCACGTGTTTGTTCAGCCACGTCAGGACTCCTGCCTAGTTGCGAGGGACAACTCGGGATTCTCCTCGAGGCTTGGCAGGGCAATTGCAACGCCTCTCCATCTGAGGCGGGAGACCAAGTGTCCCTTTCCACGTGCCACAAGAATCCTGGGACTCCTATCAAGTTTCACGAGGAGTCAGGCATCGTCTCCTTTGGAGGCACTGATCTCCGCGTACCTCTGGAGTTTTCAAAGGATGTGAGGCCTCCGGTCGCGATGAGGTGGGGAACTAGGTGTTTCTCTGTGGTCTCCACAGGGGATTCAGACATCCTTTCTTCTTGGGAGATGCAAGACGAGCCTGCATTCAAGTCACTGCAGGGATATCCGGCCTTATTTCGAGTCAGGGCATCGCGGTGTCCATTCCACTTGAGGCCGCAAACTCAGGATCCCTCTCACATACCTAGAACTGAGAGAAGCCTCCTCTTGAGGTGCTTGTGGTAAGGTGGTATTCCTCAGGAGTCGAAGCCAGGGACCAACCTCTCATCTCGTGTTGATTCTTGGTCCACGGAGCTCTTTCATGTTGCTACAGTGACCTCAGGATCCCTCTAGCCTTGAAACAGTGTTCTTGGGGTTTCTCTGGAGTGCCATCAAGGAAATCAAGGCTCCTTTCATGTGTGATGTGCAACACAGAATTGCTCGGCACGCAGTGCAGGGGAATCGGGCCTCATCTCGCGGCGAGGGGGAAGTCTCATGGTTTTTCTCGAGTTGCGGCGGGAACCTGGGGTATATTCTCGAGTTACGACGGGGATGGCCCTTCCACCCACGTGTTTCTTCAGCGACGTCAGGCCTCCTGCCTAGTTGCGAGGAACAACTCTGGATTCTCCTCGAGGCTTGGCAGGGCAATTGGGACGCCTCTCCAGCTGAGGCGGGAGACCAAGTGTCCCTTTCCAAGTGCCACAGGTATCCTGGGTCTCCTATCAAGTTTCACGAGGAGTCAGGCATCGTCTCCTTTGGAGGCACTGATCTCCGCGTACCTCTGGAGTTTTCAAAGGATGTGAGGCTATCGGTCGCGATGGGGTGGGGAACTAAGTCTTTCTCTGTGCTTTCCACAGGGGATTCAGACATCCTTTCGTCCTGGGAGATGCAAGACGAGCCTGCATTGAAGTCACTGCAGGGATATCCGGCCTTATTTCGAGTCAGGGCATCGCGGTGTCCATTCCACTTGAGGCCGCAAACTCAGGGTCCCTCTCACATACCTAGAGCTGAGAGAAGCCTCCTCTTGAGGTGCTTGTGGTAAGGTGGTATTTCTCAGGATTCGAAGCCAGGGACTAACCTCTCATCTCGTGTTGATTCTTGGTCCGCGGAGCACTTTCGTGTTGCTACAGTGACTTCAGGATCCCTCTAGCCTTGAAACAGTGTTCTTGGGGTTTCTCTGGAGTGCCATCAAGGAAATCAAGGCTCCTTTCATGTGTGATGTGCAACACGGAATTGCTCTGCACGCAGTGCAGGGGAATCGGGCCCCATCTCGCGGCGTGGGGGAAGTCTCATGGTTTTTCTCGAGTTGCGGCGGGAACCTGGGGTATATTCTCGAGTTACGACGGGGATGGCCCTTCCACACACGTGTGTGTTCAGCCATGTCAGGACTCCTGCCTAGTTGCGAGGGACAACTCGGGATTCTCCTCGAGGCTTTGCAGGGCAATTGGGACGCCTCTCCAGCTGAGACGGGAGACCAAGGGTCCCTTTCCACGTGCCACAGGAATCCTGGGTATCCTATCAAGTTTCACGAGGAGTCAGGCATCGTCTCCTTTGGAGGCACTGATCTCCGCGTACCTCTGGAGTTTTCAAAGGATGTGAGGCCTCCGGTCGCGATGAGGTGGGGAACTAGGTCTTTCTCTGTGGTCTCCACAGGGGATTCAGACACCCTTTCGTCTTGGGAGATGCAAGACGGGCCTGCATTCCAGTCACTGCAGGGAGATCCGGCCTTATTTCGAGTCAGGGCATCGCGGTGTCCATTCCACTTGAGGCTGCAAACTCAGGGTCCCTCTCACATACCTAGAGCTGAGAGAAGCCTCCTCTTGAGGTGCTTGTGGTAAGGTGGTATTCCTCTGGAGTTGAAGCCAGGGACTAACCTCTCATCTCGAGTTGATTTTTGGTCCACAGTGCTCTTTCGTGTTGCTTCAGTGACCTCAGGATCCCTCTAGCCTTGAAACAGTGTTCTTGGGGTTTCTCTGGAGTGCCATGAAGGTAATCAAGGCTCCTTTCATGTGTGATGTGCAACACAGAATTGCTCTGCACGCAGTGCAGGGGAATCGGGCCTCATCTCGCGGCGAGGGGGAAGTCTCATGGTTTTTCTCGAGTTGCGGCGGGAACCTGGGGTATATTCTCGAGTTACGACGGGGATGGCCCTTCCACACACGTGTTTGTTCAGCCACGTCAGGACTCTTGCCTAGGTGCGAGACACAACTCTGGATTCTCCTCGAGGCTTGGCAAGGCAATTGGGACGCCTCTCCAGCTGAGGCGGGAAACCAAGGGTCCCTTTCCACGTGCCACAGGAATCCTGGGACTCCTATCAAGTTTCACGAGGAGTCAGGCATCGTCTCCTTTGGAGGCACTGATCTCCGCGTACCTCTGGAGTTTTCAAATGATATGAGGCCTCCGGTCGCGATGAGGTGGGGAAGTAGGTCTTTCTCTGTGGTCTCCACAGGGGATTCAGACATCCTTTCATCTTGGGAGATGCAAGACGAGCCTGCATTCAAGTCACTGCAGGGATATCCAGCCTTATTTCGCGTCACGGCATCGCGGTGTCCATTCCACTTGAGGCCATAAACTCAGCGTCCCTCTCACATACCTAGAGCTGAGTGAAGTCTCCTCTTGAGGTGCTTGTGGTAAGGTGGTATTCCTCTGGAGTCGAAGCCAGGGACTAACCTCTCATCTCGAGTTGATTTTTGGCCCACGGAGCTCTTTCGTGTTGCTACAGTGACCTCAGGATCCCTCTAGCCTTGAAACAGTGTTCTTGGGGTTTCGCTGGAGTGCCATGAAGGAAATCAAGGCTCCTTTCATGTGTGATGTGCAACACGGAATTGCTCTGCACGCAGTGCAGGGGAATCGGGCCTCATCTCGCGGCGAGGGGGAAGTCTCATGGTTTTTCTCGAGTTGCGGCGGGAACCTGGGGTATATTCTCGAGTTACGACGGGGATGGCCCTTCCACCCACGTGTTTCTTCAGCGACGTCAGGATTCCTGCCTACTTGCGAGGGACAACTCTGGATTCTCCTCGAGGCTTGGCAGGGCAATTGGGACGCCTCTCCAGCTGAGGCGGGAGACCAAGTGTCCCGTTCCACGTGCCACAGGAATCCTGGGACTCCTATCAAGTTTCACGAGGAGTCAGGCATCGTCTCCTTTGGAGGCACTGATCTCCGCGTACCTCTGGAGTTTTCAAAGGATGTGAGGCTATCGGTCGCGATGAGGTGGGGAACTAAGTCTTTCTCTGTGCTTTCCACAGGGGATTCAGACATCCTTTCGTCCTGGGAGATGCAAGACGAGCCTGCATTGAAGTCACTGCAGGGATATCCGGCCTTATTTCGAGTCAGGGCATCGCGGTGTCCATTCCACTTGAGGCCGCAAACTCAGGGTCCCTCTCACATACCTAGAGCTGAGAGAAGCCTCCTCTTGAGGTGCTTGTGGTAAGGTGGTATTCCTCTGGAGACGAATCCAGGGACTAACATCTCTTTTCGAGTTGATTTTTGGTCCACAGAGTTCTTTCGTGTTGCTACAGTGACCTCAGGATCCCTCTAGCCTTGAAACAGTGTTCTTGGGGTTTCTCTGGAGTGCCATCAAGGAAATCAAGGCTCCTTTCATGTGTGATGTGCAAGACGGAATTGCTCTGTACGCAGTACAGGGGAATCGGGCCTCATCTCGCATCGAGGGGGAAGTCTCATGGTTTTTCTCGAGTTGCGGCGGGAACCTGGGGTATATTCTCGAGTTACGACGGGGATGGCCCTTCCACCCACGTGTTTGTTCAGCCACGTCAGGACTCCTGCCTAGTTGCGAGGGACAACTCGGGATTCTCCTCGAGGCTTGGCAGGGCAATTGGAACGCCTCTCCAGCTGAGGCGGGAGACCAAGGGTCCCTTTCCACGTGCCACAAGAATCCTGGGACTCCTATCAAGTTTCACGAGGAGTCAGGCATCGTCTCCTTTGGAGGCACTGATCTCCGCGTACCTCTGGAGTTTTCAAAGGATGTGAGGCCTCCGGTCGCGATGAGGTGGGGAACTAGGTGTTTCTCTGTGGTCTCCACAGGGGATTCAGACATCCTTTCTTCTTGGGAGATGCAAGACGAGCCTGCATTCAAGTCACTGCAGGGATATCCGGCCTTATTTCGAGTCAGGGCATCGCGGTGTCCATTCCACTTGAGGCCGCAAACTCAGGGTCCCTCTCACATACCTAGAGCTGAGAGAAGCCTCCTCTTGAGGTGCTTGTGGTAAGGTGGTATTCCTCTGGAGTCGAAGCCAGGGACTAACCTCTCATCTCGAGTTGATTTTTGGCCCACGGAGCTCTTTCGTGTTGCTACAGTGACCTCAGAATCCCTCTATCCTTGAAACAGTGTTCTTGGGGTTTCTCTGGAGTGCCATCAAGGAAATCAAGGCTCCTTTCACGTATGATGTGCAAGACGGAATTGCTCTGCACGCAGTACAGGGGAATCGGGCCTCATCTCGCATCGAGGGGGAAGTCTCATGGTTTTTCCCGAGTTGCGGCGGGAACCTGGGGTATATTCTCGAGTTACGACTGGGATGGCCCTTCCACGCACCTGTTGGTTCAGCCACGTCAGGACTCCTGCCGAGTTGCGAAGGACAACTCTGGATTCTCCTCGAGGCTTGGCAGGGCAATTGGAACGCCTCTCCAGCTGAGGCGGGAGACCAAGGGCCCCTTTCCTCGTGCCACAAGAATCCTGGGACTCCTATCAAGTTTCACGAGGAGTCAGGCATCGTCTCCTTTGAAGGCACTGATCTCCGCGTACCTCTGGAGTTTTCAAAGGATGTGAGGCCTCCGGTCGCGATGAGGTGGGGAATTAGGTGTTTCTCTGTGGTCTCCACAGGGGATTCAGACATCCTTTCTTCTTGGGAGATGCAAGACGAGCCTGCATTCAAGTCACTGCAGGGATATCCGGCCTTATTTCGAGTCAGGGCATCGCGGTGTCCATTCCACTTGAGACCGCAAACTCAGGGTCCCTCTCACATACCTAGAGCTGAGAGAAGCCTCCTCTTAAGGTGCTTGTGGTAAGGTGGTATTCCTCAGGAGTCGAAGCCAGGGACTAACCTCTCATCTCGTGTTGATTCTTGGTCCACGGAGCTCTTTCGTGTTGCTACAGTGACCTCAGGATCCCTCTAGCCTTGAAACAGTGTTCTTGGGGTTTCTCTGGAGTGCCATCAAGGAAATCAAGGCTCCTTTCATGTGTGATGTGCAACACGGAATTGCTCTGCACGCAGTGCAGGGGAATCGGGCCTCATCTCGCGGCGAGGGGGAAGTCTCATGGTTTTTCTCGAGTTGCGGCGGGAACCTGGGGTATATTCTCGAGTTACAACGGGGATGGCCCTTCCACACACGTGTTTCTTCAGCGACGTCAGGACTCCTGCCTAGTTGCGAGGGACAACTCGGGATTCTCCTCGAGGCTTTGCAGGGCAATTGGGACGCCTCTCCAGCTGAGGCGGGATACCAAGGGTCCCTTTTCACGTGCCACAGGAATCCTGGGTCTCCTATCAAGTTTCACGAGGAGTCAGGCATCGTCTCCTTTAGAGGCACTGATCTCCGCATACCTCTGGAGTTTTCAAAGCATTTGAGGCCTCCTGTCGCGATGAGGTGGGGAACTAGGTCTTTCTCTGTGGTCTCCACAGGGGATTCAGACACCCTTTCGTCTTGGGAGATGCAAGACGAGCCTGCATTCCAGTCACTGCAGGGATATCCGGCCTTATTTCGAGTCAGGGCATCGCGGTGTCCATTCCACTTGAGGCCGAAAACTCAGGGTCCCTCTCACATACCTAGAGCTGAGAGAAGCCTCCTCTTGAGGTGCTTGTGGTAAGGTGGTATTCCTCTGGAGTCGAAGCCAGGGACTAACCTCTCATCTCGAGTTGATTTTTGGTCCACGGAGCTCTTTCGTGTTGCTACAGTGACCTCAGAATCCCTCTAGCCTTGAAAAAGTGTTCTTGGGGTTTCTCTGGAGTGCCATCAAGGAAATCAAGGCTCCTTTCATGTGTGATGTGCAACACGGAATTGCTCTGCACGCAGTGCAGGGGAATCGGGCCTCATCTCGCATCGAGGGGGAAGTCTCATGGTTTTTCTCGAGTTGCGGCGGGAACCTGGGGTATATTCTCGAGTTACGACGGGGATGGCCGTTCCACCCACGTGTTTGTTCAGCCACGTCAGGACTCCTGCCTAGTTGCGAGGGACAACTCGGGATTCTCCTCGAGGCTTGGCACGGCAATTGGAACGCCTCTCCAGCTGAGGCGGGAGACCAAGGGTCCCTTTCCACGTGCCACAAGAATCCTGGGACTCCTATCAAGTTTCACGAGGAGTCAGGCATCGTCTCCTTTGGAGGCACTGATCTCCGCGTACCTCTGGAGTTTTCAAAGGATGTGAGGCCTCCGGTCGCGATGAGGTGGGGAACTAGGTGTTTCTCTGTGGTCTCCACAGGGGATTCAGACATCCTTTCTTCCTGGGACATGCAAGACGAGCCTGTATTGAAGTCACTGCAGGGATATCCGGCCTTATTTCGAGTCAGGGCATCGCGGTGTCCATTCCACTTGAGGCCGCAAACTCAGGGTCCCTCTCACATACATAGAGCTGAGAGAAGCCTCCTCTTGAGGTGCTTGTGGTAAGGTGGTATTCCTCTGGAGTCGAAGCCGGGGACTAACCTCTCATCTCGAGTTGATTTTTGCCCCACGGAGCTCTTTCGTGTTGCTACAGTGACCTCAGGATCCCTCTAGCCTTGAAACAGTGTTCTTGGGGTTTCTCTGGAGTGCCATCAAGGAAATCAAGGCTCCTTTCATGTGTGATGTGCAACACGGAATTGCTCTGCACGCAGTGCAGGGGAATCGGGCCTCATCTCGCGGCGAGGGGGAAGTCTCATGGTTTTTCTCGAGTTGCCGCGGGAACCTGGGGTATATTCTCGAGTTACAACGGGGATGGCCCTTCCACCCACGTGTTTCTTCAGCGACGTCAGGACTCCTGCCTAGTTGCGAGGGACAACTCGGGATTCTCCTCGAGGCTTTGCAGGGCAATTGGGATGCCTCTCCAGCTGAGACGGGAGACGAAGGGTCCCTTTCCACGTGCCACAGGAATCCTGGGTCTCCTATCAAGTTTCACGAGGAGTCAGGCATCGTTTCCTTTGGAGGCACTGATCTCCGCATACCTCTGGAGTTTTCAAAGGATTTGAGGCCTCCTGTCGCAATGAGGTGGGGAACTAGGTCTTTCTCTGTGGTCTCCACAGGGGATTCAGACACCCTTTCGTCTTGGGAGATGCAAGACGAGCCTGCATTCCAGTCACTGCAGGGATATTCGGCCTTATTTCGAGTCAGGTCATCGCGGTGTCCATTTCACATGAGGCCGCAAACTCAGGGTCCCTGTCACATACCTAGAGCTGAGAGAAGCCTCCTCTTGAGGTGCTTATGGTAAGGTGGTATTCCTCTGTAGTCGAAGCCAGGGACTAACCTCTCATCTCGAGTTGATTTTTGGTCCACGGAGCTCTTTCGTGTTGCTACAGTGACCTCAGGATCCCTCTAGCCTTGAAACAGTGTTCTTGGGGTTTCTCTGGAGTGCCATCAAGGAAATCAAGGCTCCTTTCATGTGTGATGTGCAACACAGAATTGCTCGGCACGCAGTGCAGGGGAATCGGGCCTCATCTCGCGGCGAGGGGGAAGTCTCATGGTTTTTCTCGAGTTGCGGCGGGAACCTGGGGTATATTCTCGAGTTACGACGGGGATGGCCATTCCACCCACGTGTTTCTTCAGCGACGTCAGGCCTCCTGCCTAGTTGCGAGGAACAACTCTGGATTCTCCTCGAGGCTTGGCAGGGCAATTGGGACCCCTCTCCAGCTGAGGCGGGAGACCAAGTGTCCCTTTCCAAGTGCCACAGGTATCCTGGGTCTCCTATCAAGTTTCACGAGGAGTCAGGCATCGTCTCCTTTGGAGGCACTGATCTCCGCGTACCTCTGGAGTTTTCAAAGGATGTGAGGCTATCGGTCGCGATGAGGTGGGGAACTAAGTCTTTCTCTGTGCTTTCCACAGGGGATTCAGACATCCTTTCGTCCTGGGAGATGCAAGACGAGCCTGCATTGAAGTCACTGCAGGGATATCCGGCCTTATTTCGAGTCAGGGCATCGCGGTGTCCATTCCACTTGAGGCCGCAAACTCAGGGTCCCTCTCACATACCTAGAGCTGAGAGAAGCCTCCTCTTGAGGTGCTTGTGGTAAGGTGGTATTTCTCAGGATTCGAAGCCAGGGACTAACCTCTCATCTCGTGTTGATTCTTGGTCCGCGGAGCTCTTTCGTGTTGCTACAGTGACTTCAGGATCCCTCTAGCCTTGAAACAGTGTTCTTGGGGTTTCTCTGGAGTGCCATCAAGGAAATCAAGGCTCCTTTCATGTGTGATGTGCAACACGGAATTGCTCTGCACGCAGTGCAGGGGAATCGGGCCTCATCTCGCGGCGTGGGGGAAGTCTCATTGTTTTTCTCGAGTTGCGGCAGGAACCTGGGGTATATTCTCGAGTTACGACGGGGATGGCCCTTCCACACACGTGTGTGTTCAGCCATGTCAGGACTCCTGCCTAGTTGCGAGGGACAACTCGGGATTCTCCTCGAGGCTTTGCAGGGCAATTGGGACGCCTCTCCAGCTGAGACGGGAGACCAAGGGTCCCTTTCCACGTGCCACAGGAATCCTGGGTATCCTATCAAGTTTCACGAGGAGTCAGGCATCGTCTCCTTTGGAGGCACTGATCTCCGCGTACCTCTGGAGTTTTCAAAGGATGTGAGGCCTCCGGTCGCGATGAGGTGGGGAACTAGGTCTTTCTCTGTGGTCTCCACAGGGGATTCAGACACCCTTTCGTCTTGGGAGATGCAAGACGGGCCTGCATTCTAGTCACTGCAGGGAGATCCGGCCTTATTTCGAGTCAGGGCATCGCGGTGTCCATTCCACTTGAGGCTGCAAACTCAGGGTCCCTCTCACATACCTAGAGCTGAGAGAAGCCTCCTCTTGAGGTGCTTGTGGTAAGGTGGTATTCCTCTGGAGTTGAAGCCAGGGACTAACCTCTCATCTCGAGTTGATTTTTGGTCCACAGTGCTCTTTCGTGTTGCTTCAGTGACCTCAGGATCCCTCTAGCCTTGAAACAGTGTTCTTGGGGTTTCTCTGGAGTGCCATGAAGGTAATCAAGGCTCCTTTCATGTGTGATGTGCAACACAGAATTGCTCTGCACGCAGTGCAGGGGAATCGGGCCTCATCTCGCGGCGAGGGGGAAGTCTCATGGTTTTTCTCGAGTTGCGGCGGGAACCTGGGGTATATTCTCGAGTTACGACGGGGATGGCCCTTCCACACACGTGTTTGTTCAGCCACGTCAGGACTCTTGCCTAGGTGCGAGACACAACTCTGGATTCTCCTCGAGGCTTGGCAAGGCAATTGGGACGCCTCTCCAGCTGAGGCGGGAAACCAAGGGTCCCTTTCCACGTGCCACAGGAATCCTGGGACTCCTATCAAGTTTCACGAGGAGTCAGGCATCGTCTCCTTTGGAGGCACTGATCTCCGCGTACCTCTGGAGTTTTCAAAGGATATGAGGCCTCCGGTCGCGATGAGGTGGGGAAGTAGGTCTTTCTCTGTGGTCTCCACAGGGGATTCAGACATCCTTTCATCTTGGGAGATGCAAGACGAGCCTGCATTCAAGTCACTGCAGGGATATCCAGCCTTATTTCGCGTCAGGGCATCGCGGTGTCCATTCCACTTGAGGCCATAAACTCAGCGTCCCTCTCACATACCTAGAGCTGAGTGAAGTCTCCTCTTGAGGTGCTTGTGGTAAGGTGGTATTCCTCTGGAGTCGAAGCCAGGGACTAACCTCTCATCTCGAGTTGATTTTTGGCCCACGGAGCTCTTTCGTGTTGCTACAGTGACCTCAGGATCCCTCTAGCCTTGAAACAGTGTTCTTGGGGTTTCTCTGGAGTGCCATGAAGGAAATCAAGGCTCCTTTCATGTGTGATGTGCAACACGGAATTGCTCTGCACGCAGTGCAGGGGAATCGGGCCTCATCTCGCGGCGAGGGGGAAGTCTCATGGTTTTTCTCGAGTTGCGGCGGGAACCTGGGGTATATTCTCGAGTTACGACGGGGATGGCCCTTCCACCCACGTGTTTCTTCAGCGACGTCAGGATTCCTGCCTACTTGCGAGGGACAACTCTGGATTCTCCTCGAGGCTTGGCAGGGCAATTGGGACGCCTCTCCAGCTGAGGCGGGAGACCAAGTGTCCCGTTCCACGTGCCACAGGAATCCTGGGACTCCTATCAAGTTTCACGAGGAGTCAGGCATCGTCTCCTTTGGAGGCACTGATCTCCGCGTACCTCTGGAGTTTTCAAAGGATGTGAGGCTATCGGTCGCGATGAGGTGGGGAACTAAGTCTTTCTCTGTGCTTTCCACAGGGGATTCAGACATCCTTTCGTCCTGGGAGATGCAAGACGAGCCTGCATTGAAGTCACTGCAGGGATATCCGGCCTTATTTCGAGTCAGGGCATCGCGGTGTCCATTCCACTTGAGGCCGCAAACTCAGGGTCCCTCTCACATACCTAGAGCTGAGAGAAGCCTCCTCTTGAGGTGCTTGTGGTAAGGTGGTATTCCTCTGGAGACGAATCCAGGGACTAACATCTCTTTTCGAGTTGATTTTTGGTCCACAGAGTTCTTTCGTGTTGCTACAGTGACCTCAGGATCCCTCTAGCCTTGAAACAGTGTTCTTGGGGTTTCTCTGGAGTGCCATCAAGGAAATCAAGGCTCCTTTCATGTGTGATGTGCAAGACGGAATTGCTCTGCACGCAGTACAGGGGAATCGGGCCTCATCTCGCATCGAGGGGGAAGTCTCATGGTTTTTCTCGAGTTGCGGCGGGAACCTGGGGTATATTCTCGAGTTACGACGGGGATGGCCCTTCCACCCACGTGTTTGTTCAGCCACGTCAGGACTCCTGCCTAGTTGCGACGGACAACTCGGGATTCTCCTCGAGGCTTGGCACGGCAATTGGAACGCCTCTCCAGCTGAGGCGGGAGACCAAGGGTCCCTTTCCACGTGCCACAAGAATCCTGGGACTCCTATCAAGTTTCACGAGGAGTCAGGCATCGTCTCCTTTGGAGGCACTGATCTCCGCGTACCTCTGGAGTTTTCAAAGGATGTGAGGCCTCCGGTCGCGATGAGGTGGGGAACTAGGTGTTTCTCTGTGGTCTCCACAGGGGATTCAGACATCCTTTCTTCTTGGGAGATGCAAGACGAGCCTGCATTCCAGTCACTGCAGGGATATCCGGCCTTATTTCGAGTCAGGTCATCGCGGTGTCCATTCCACTTGAGGCCGCAAACTCAGGGTCCCTCTCACATACCTAGAGCTGAGAGAAGCCTCCTCTTGAGGTGCTTGTGGTAAGGTGGTATTCCTCTGGAGTCGAAGCCAGGGACTAACCTCTCATCTCGAGTTGATTTTTGGCCCACGGAGCTCTTTCGTGTTGCTACAGTGACCTCAGAATCCCTCTATGCTTGAAAGAGTGTTCTTGGGGTTTCTCTGGAGTGCCATCAAGGAAATCAAGGCTCCTTTCACGTGTGATGTGCAAGACGGAATTGCTCTGCACGCAGTACAGGGGAATCGGGCCTCATCTCGCATCGAGGGGGAAGTCTCATGGTTTTTCTCGAGTTGCGGCGGGAACCTGGGGTATATTCTCGAGTTACGACTGGGATGGCCCTTCCACGCAGGTGTTGGTTCAGCCACGTCAGGACTCCTGCCGAGTTGCGAAGGACAACTCTGGATTCTCCTCGAGGCTTGGCAGGGCAATTGGAACGCCTCTCCAGCTGAGGCGGGAGACCAAGGGTCCCTTTCCACGTGCCACAAGAATCCTGGGACTCCTATCAAGTTTCACGAGGAGTCAGGCATCGTCTCCTTTGGAGGCATTGATCTCCGCGTACCTCTGGAGTTTTCAAAGGATGTGAGGCCTCCGGTCGCGATGAGGTGGGGAATTAGGTGTTTCTCTGTGGTCTCCACAGGGGATTCAAACATCCTTTCTTCTTGGGAGATGCAAGACGAGCCTGCATTCAAGTCACTGCAGGGATATCCGGCCTTATTTCGAGTCAGGGCATCGCGGTGTCCATTCCACTTGAGGCCGCAAACTCAGGATCCCTCTCACATACCTAGAGCTGAGAGAAGCCTCCTCTTGAGGTGCTTGTGGTAAGGTGGTATTCCTCAGGAGTCGAAGCCAGGGACTAACCTCTCATCTCGTGTTGATTCTTGGTCCACGGAGCTCTTTCGTGTTGCTACAGTGACCTCAGGATCCCTCTAGCCTTGAAACAGTGTTCTTGGGGTTTCTCTGGAGTGCCATCAAGGAAATCAAGGCTCCTTTCATGTGTGATGTGCAACACGGAATTGCTCTGCACGCAGTGCAGGGGAATCGGGCCTCATCTCGCGGCGAGGGGGAAGTCTCATGGTTTTTCTCGAGTTGCGGCGGGAACCTGGGGTATATTCTCGAGTTACCACGGGGATGGCCCTTCCACCCACGTGTTTCTTCAGCGACGTCAGGACTCCTGCCTAGTTGCGAGGGACAACTCGGGATTCTCCTCGAGGCTTTGCAGGGCAATTGGGACGCCTCTCCAGCTGAGACGGGAGACCAAGGGTCCCTTTTCACGTGCCACAGGAATCCTGGGTCTCCTATCAAGTTTCACGAGGAGTTAGGCATCGTCTCCTTTGGAGGCACTGATCTCCGCATACCTCTGGAGTTTTCAAAGGATTTGAGGCCTCCTGTCGCGATGAGGTGGGGAACTAGGTCTTTCTCTGTGGTCTCCACAGGGGATTCAGACATCCTTTCGTCTTGGGAGATGCAAGACGAGCCTGCATTCCAGTCACTGCAGGGATATCCGGCCTTATTTCGAGTCAGGGCATCGCGGTGTCCATTCCACTTGAGGCCGCAAACTCAGGGTCCCTCTCACATACCTAGAGCTGAGAGAAGCCTCCTCTTGAGGTGCTTGTGGTAAGGTGGTATTCCTCTGGAGTCGAAGCCAGGGACTAACCTCTCATCTCGAGTTGATTTTTGGTCCACGGAGCTCTTTCGTGTTGCTACAGTGACCTCAGAATCCCTCTAGCCTTGAAACAGTGTTCTTGGGGTTTCTCTGGAGTGCCATCAAGGAAATCAAGGCTCCTTTCATGTGTGATGTGCAACACGGAATTGCTCTGCACGCAGTGCAGGGGAATAGGGCCTCATCTCGCGGCGAGGGGGAAGTCTCATGGTTTTTCTCGAGTTGCGGCGGGAACCTGGGGTATATTCTCGAGTTACGACGGGGATGGCCCTTCCACCCACGTGTTTCTTCAGCGACGTCAGGACTCCTGCCTAGTTGCGAGGGACAACTCTGGATTCTCCTCGAGGCTTGGCAGGGCAATTGGGACGCCTCTCCAGCTGAGGCGGGAGACCAAGGGTCCCTTTCCAAGTGCCACAGGAATCCTGGGACTCCTATCAAGTTTCACGAGGAGTCAGGCATCGTCTCCTTTGGAGGCACTGATCTCCGCGTACCTCTGGAGTTTTCAAAGGATGTGAGGCTATCGGTCGCGATGAGGTGGGGAACTAAATCTTTCTCTGTGCTATCCACAGGGGATTCAGACATCCTTTCGTCCTGGGAAATGCAAGACGAGCCTGCATTGAAGTCACTGCAGGGATATCCAGCCTTATTTCGAGTCAGGGCATCGCGGTGTCCATTCCACTTGAGGCCGCAAACTCAGGGTCCCTCTCACATACCTAGAGCTGAGAGAAGCCTCCTCTTGAGGTGCTTGTGGTAAGGTGGTATTCCTCTGGAGACGAATCCAGGGACTAACCTCTCTTTTCGTCTTGATTTTTGGTCCACAGAGTTCTTTCGTGTTGCTACAGTGACCTCAGGATCCCTCTATCCTTGAAACAGTGTTCTTGGGGTTTCTCTGGAGTGCCATGAAGGAAATCAAGGCTCCTTTCATATGTGATGTGCAAGACGGAATTGTTCTGCACGCAGTACAGTGGAATCGGGCCTCATCTCGCATCGAGGGGGAAGTCTCATGGTTTTTCTCGAGTTGTGGCGGGAACCTGGGGTATATTCTCGAGTTACGACGGGGATGGCCCTTCCACCCACGTGTTTGTTCAGCCACGTCAGGACTCCTGCCTAGTTGCGAGGGACAACTCGGGATTCTCCTCGAGGCTTGGCACGGCAATTGGAACGCCTCTCCAGCTGAGGCGGGAGACCAAGGGTCCCTTTCCACGTGCCACAAGAATCCTGGGACTCCTATCAAGTTTCACGAGGAGTCAGGCATCGTCTCCTTTGGAGGCACTGATCTCCGCGTACCTCTGGAGTTTTCAAAGGATGTGAGGCCTCCGGTCGCGATGAGGTGGGGAACTAGGTGTTTCTCTGTGGTCTCCACAGGGGATTCAGACATCCTTTCTTCTTGGGAGATGCAAGACGAGCCTGCATTCAAGTCACTGCAGGGATATCCGGCCTTATTTCGAGTCAGGGCATCGCGGTGTCCATTCCACTTGAGGCCACAAACTCAGGGTCCCTCTCACATACCTAGAGCTGAGAGAAGCCTCCTCTTGAGGTGCTTGTGGTAAGGTGGTATTCCTCTGGAGTCGAAGCCAGGGACTAACCTCTCATCTCGAGTTGATTTTTGGCCCACGGAGCTCTTTCGTGTTGCTACAGTGACCTCAGGATCCCTCTAGCCTTGAAACAGTGTTCTTGGGGTTTCTCTGGAGTGCCATCAAGGAAATCAAGGCTCCTTTCATGTGTGATGTGCAACACGGAATTGCTCTGCACGCAGTGCAGGGGAATCGGGCCTCATCTCGCGGCGAGGGGGAAGTCTCATGGTTTTTCTCGAGTTGTGGCGGGAACCTGGGGTATATTCTCGAGTTACGACGGGGATGGCCCTTCCACCCACGTGTTTGTTCAGCGACGTCAGGACTCCTGCCTAGTTGCGAGGGACAACTCGGGATTCTCCTCGAGGCTTTGCAGGGCAATTGGGACGCCTCTCCAGCTGAGACGGGAGACCAAGGGTCCCTTTCCACGTGCCACAGGAATCCTGGGTCTCCTATCAAGTTTCACGAGGAGTCAGGCATCGTCTCCTTTGGAGGCGCTGATCTCCGCGTACCTCTGGAGTTTTCAAAGGATGTGAGGCATCGGGTCGCGATGAGGTGGGGAACTAGGTCTTTCTCTGTGGTCTCCACAGGGCATTCCGACATCCTTTCGTCTTGGGAGATGCAAGACGAGCCTGCATTGAAGTCACTGCAGGGATATCCGTCCTTATTTCGAGTCAGGGCATCGCGATGTCCATTCCACTTGAGGCCGCAAACTCAGGGTCCCTCTCACATACCTAGAGCTGAGAGAAGCCTCCTCTTGAGGTGCTTGTGGTAAGGTGGTATTCCTCTGGAGTCGAAGCCAGGGACTAACCTCTCATCTCGAGTTGATTTTTGGCCCACGGAGCTCTTTCGTGTTGCTACAGTGACCTCAGGATCCCTCTAGCCTTGAAACAGTGTTCTTGGGGTTTCTCTGGAGTGCCATCAAGGAAATCAAGGCTCCTTTCATGTGTGATGTGCAACACGGAATTGCTCTGCACGCAGTGCAGGGGAATCGGGCCTCATCTCGCGGCGAGGGGGAAGTCTCATGGTTTTTCTCGAGTTGCGGCGGGAACCTGGGGTATATTCTCGAGTTACGACGGGGATGGCCCTTCCACCCACGTGTTTCTTCAGCGACGTCAGGACTCCTGCCTAGTTGCGAGGGACAACTCGGGATTCTCCTCGAGGCTTTGCAGGGCAATTGGGACGCCTCTCCAGCTGAGACGGGAGACCAAGGGTCCCTTTCCACGTGCCACAGGAATCCTGGGTCTCCTATCAAGTTTCACGAGGAGTCAGGCATCGTCTCCTTTGGAGGCGCTGATCTCCGCGTACCGCTGGAGTTTTCAAAGGATGTGAGGCATCGGGTCGCGATGAGGTGGGGAACTAGGTCTTTCTCTGTGGTCTCCACAGGGGATTCAGACATCCTTTCTTCTTGGGAGATGCAAGACGAGCCTGCATTCCAGTCACTGCAGGGATATCCGTCCTTATTTCGAGTCAGGGCATCGCGGTGTCCATTCCACTTGAGGCCGCAAATTCAGGGTCCCTCTCACATACCTAGAGCTGAGAGAAGCCTCCTCTTGAGGTGCTTGTGGTAAGGTGGTATTCCTCTGGAGTCGAATCCAGGGACTAACCTCTCTTTTCGAGTTGATTTTTGGTCCACAGAGTTCTTTCGTGTTACTACAGTGACCTCAGGATCCCTCTATACTTGAAACAGTGTTCTTGGGGTTTCTCTGGAGTGCCATCAAGGAAATCAAGGCTCCTTTCATGTGTGATGTGCAACACGGAATTGCTCTGCACGCAGTGCAGGGGAATAGGGCCTCATCTCGCGGCGAGGGGGAAGTCTCATGGTTTTTCTCGAGTTGCGGCGGGAACCTGGGGTATATTCTCGAGTTACGACGGGGATGGCACTTCCACCCACGTGTTTCTTCAGCGACGTCAGGACTCCTGCCTAGTTGCGAGGGACAACTCTGGATTCTCCTCGAGGCTTGGCAGGGCAATTGGGACGCCTCTCCAGCTGAGGCGGGAGACCAAGTGTCCCTTTCCAAGTGCCACAGGAATCCTGGGACTCCTATCAAGTTTCACGAGGAGTCAGGCATCGTCTCCTTTGGAGGCACTGATCTCCGCGTACCTCTGGAGTTTTCAAAGGATGTGAGGCTATCGGTCGCGATGAGGTGGGGAACTAAGTCTTTCTCTGTGCTATCCACAGGGGATTCAGACATCCTTTCATCTTGGGAAATGCAAGACGAGCCTGCATTGAAGTCACTGCAGGGATATCCAGCCTTATTTCGAGTCAGGGCATCGCGGTGTCCATTCCACTTGAGGCCGCAAACTCAGGGTCCCTCTCACATACCTAGAGCTGAGAGAAGCCTCCTCTTGAGGTGCTTGTGGTAAGGTGGTATTCCTCTGGAGACGAATCCAGGGACTAACCTCTCTTTTCGTCTTGATTTTTGGTCCACAGAGTTCTTTCGTGTTGCTACAGTGACCTCAGGATCCCTCTATCCTTGAAACAGTGTTCTTGCGGTTTCTCTGGAGTGCCATGAAGGAAATCAAGGCTCCTTTCATATGTGATGTGCAAGACGGAATTGCTCTGCACGCAGTACAGTGGAATCGGGCCTCATCTCGCATCGAGGGGGAAGTCTCATGGTTTTTCTCGAGTTGCGGCGGGAACCTGGGGTATATTCTCGAGTTACGACGGGGATGGCCCTTCCACCCACGTGTTTGTTCAGCCACGTCAGGACTCCTGCCTAGTTGCGAGGGACAACTCGGGATTCTCCTCGAGGCTTGGCACGGCAATTGGAACGCCTCTCCAGCTGAGGCGGGAGACCAAGGGTCCCTTTCCACGTGCCACAAGAATCCTGGGACTCCTATCAAGTTTCACGAGGAGTCAGGCATCGTCTCCTTTGGAGGCACTGATCTCCGCGTACCTCTGGAGTTTTCAAAGGATGTGAGGCCTCCGGTCGCGATGAGGTGGGGAACTAGGTGTTTCTCTGTGGTCTCCACAGGGGATTCAGACATCCTTTCTTCTTGGGAGATGCAAGACGAGCCTGCATTCAAGTCACTGCAGGGATATCCGGCCTTATTTCGAGTCAGGGCATCGCGGTGTCCATTCCACTTGAGGCCACAAACTCAGGGTCCCTCTCACATACCTAGAGCTGAGAGAAGCCTCCTCTTGAGGTGCTTGTGGTAAGGTGGTATTCCTCTGGAGTCGAAGCCAGGGACTAACCTCTCATCTCGAGTTGATTTTTGGCCCACGGAGCTCTTTCGTGTTGCTACAGTGACCTCAGGATCCCTCTAGCCTTGAAACAGTGTTCTTGGGGTTTCTCTGGAGTGCCATCAAGGAAATCAAGGCTCCTTTCATGTGTGATGTGCAACACGGAATTGCTCTGCACGCAGTGCAGGGGAATCGGGCCTCATCTTGTGGCGAGGGGGAAGTCTCATGGTTTTTCTCGAGTTGCGGCGGGAACCTGGGGTATATTCTCGAGTTACGACGGGGATGGCCGTTCCACCCACGTGTTTGTTCAGCCACGTCAGGACTCCTGCCTAGTTGCGAGGGACAACTCGGGATTCTCCTCGAGGCTTGGCACGGCAATTGGAACGCCTCTCCAGCTGAGGCGGGAGACCAAGGGTCCCTTTCCACGTGCCACAAGAATCCTGGGACTCCTATCAAGTTTCACGAGGAGTCAGGCATCGTCTCCTTTGGAGGCACTGATCTCCGCGTACCTCTGGAGTTTTCAAAGGATGTGAGGCCTCCGGTCGCGATGAGGTGGGGAACTAGGTCTTTCTCTGTGGTCTCCACAGGGGATTCAGACATCCTTTCTTCTTGGGAGATGCAAGACGAGCCTGCATTCAAGTCACTGCAGGGATATCCGGCCTTATTTCGAGTCAGGGCATCGCGGTGTCCATTCCACTTGAGGCCGCAAACTCAGGGTCCCTCTCACATACCTAGAGCTGAGAGAAGCCTCCTCTTGAGGTGCTTGTGGTAAGGTGGTATTCCTCTGGAGTCGAAGCCAGGGACTAACCTCTCATCTCGAGTTGATTTTTGGCCCACGGAGCTCTTTCGTGTTGCTACAGTGACCTCAGGATCCCTCTAGCCTTGAAACAGTGTTCTTGGGGTTTCTCTGGAGTGCCATCAAGGAAATCAAGGCTCCTTTCATGTGTGATGTGCAACACGGAATTGCTCTGCATGCAGTGCAGGGGAATCGGGCCTCATCTCGCGGCGAGGGGGAAGTCTCATGGTTTTTCTCGAGTTGCGGCGGGAACCTGGGGTATATTCTCGAGTTACGACGGGGATGGCCCTTCCACCCACGTGTTTCTTCAGCGACGTCAGGACTCCTGCCTAGTTGCGAGGGACAACTCGGGATTCTCCTCGAGGCTTTGCAGGGCAATTGGGACGCCTCTCCAGCTGAGACGGGAGACCAAGGGTCCCTTTCCACGTGCCACAGGAATCCTGGGTCTCCTATCAAGTTTCACGAGGAGTCAGGCATTGTCTCCTTTGGAGGCGCTGATCTCCGCGTACCGCTGGAGTTTTCAAAGGATGTGAGGCATCGGGTCGCGATGAGGTGGGGAACTAGGTCTTTCTCTGTGGTCTCCACAGGGGATTCAGACATCCTTTCGTCTTGGGAGATGCAAGACGAGCCTGCATTCCAGTCACTGCAGGGATATCCGGCCTTATTTCGAGTCAGGGCATCGCGGTGTCCATTCCACTTGAGGCCGCAAATTCAGGGTCCCTCTCACATACCTAGAGCTGAGAGAAGCCTCCTCTTGAGGTGCTTGTGGTAAGGTGGTATTCCTCTGGAGTCGAATCCAGGGACTAACCTCTCTTTTCGAGTTGATTTTTGGTCCACAGAGTTCTTTCGTGTTACTACAGTGACCTCAGGATCCCTCTATCCTTGAAACAGTGTTCTTGGGGTTTCTCTGGAGTGCCATCAAGGAAATCAAGGCTCCTTTCATGTGTGATGTGCAACACGGAATTGCTCTGCACGCAGTGCAGGGGAATCGGGCCTCATCTCGCATCGAGGGGGAAGTCTCATGGTTTTTCTCGAGTTGCGGCGGGAACCTGGGGTATATTCTCGAGTTACGACGGGGATGGCCCTTCCACACACGTGTGTGTTCAGCCATGTCAGGACTCCTGCCTAGTTGCGAGGGACAACTCGGGATTCTCCTCGAGGCTTTGCAGGGCAATTGGGACGCCTCTCCAGCTGAGACGGGAGACCAAGGGTCCCTTTCCACGTGCCACAGGAATCCTGGGTCTCCTATCAAGTTTCACGAGGAGTCAGGCATCGTCTCCTTTGGAGGCACTGATCTCTGCATACCTCTGGAGTTTTCAAAGGATTTGAGGCCTCCTGTCGCGATGAGGTGGGGAACTTGGTCTTTCTCTGTGGTCTCCACAGGGGATTCAGACATCCTTTCATCTTGGGAGATGCAAGACGAGCCTGCATTCAAGTCACTGCAGGGATATCCAGCCTTATTTCGCGTCCGGGCATCGCGGTGTCCATTCCACTTGAGGCCGCAAACTCAGGGTCCCTCTCACATACCTAGAGCTGAGAGAAGCCTCCTCTTGAGGTGCTTGTGGTAAGGTGGTATTCCTCAGGAGTCGAAGCCAGGGACTAACCTCTCATCTCGTGTTGATTCTTGGTCCAGGGAGCTCTTTCGTGTTGCTACAGTGACCTCAGGATCCCTCTAGCCTTGAAACAGTGTTCTTGGGGTTTCTCTGGAGTGCCATCAAGGAAATCAAGGCTCCTTTCATGTGTGATGTGCAACACGGAATTGCTCTGCACGCAGTGCAGGGGAATCGGGCCTCATCTCGCGGCGAGGGGGAAGTCTCATGGTTTTTCTCGAGTTGCGGCGGGAACCTGGGGTATATTCTCGAGTTACGAGGGGGATGGCCCTTCCACCCACGTGTTTCTTCAGCGACGTCAGGACTCCTGCCTAGTTGCGAGGGACAACTCTGGATTCTCCTCGAGGCTTTGCAGGGCAATTGGGACGCCTCTCCAGCTGAGGCGGGAGACCAAGTGTCCCTTTCCAAGTGCCACAGGAATCCTGGGACTCCTATCAAGTTTCACGAGGAGTCAGGCATCGTCTCCTTTGGAGGCACTGATCTCCGCGTACCTCTGGAGTTTTCAAAGGATGTGAGGCCTCCGGTCGCGATGAGGTGGGGAACTAGGTGTTTCTCTGTTGTCTCCACAGGGGATTCAGACATCCTTTCTTCTTGGGAGATGCAAGACGAGCCTGCATTGAAGTCACTGCAGGGATATCCGGCCTTATTTCGAGTCAGGGCATCGCGGTGTCCATTCCACTTGAGGCCCCAAACTCAGGATCCCTCTCACATACCTAGAGCTGAGAGAAGCCTCCTCTTGAGGTGCTTGTGGTAAGGTGGTATTCCTCAGGAGTCGAAGCCAGGGACTAACCTCTCATCTCGTGTTGATTCTTGGTCCACGGAGCTCTTTCGTGTTGCTACAGTGACCTCAGGATCCCTCTAGCCTTGAAACAGTGTTCTTGGGGTTTCTCTGGAGTGCCATCAAGGAAATCAAGGCTCCTTTCATGTGTGATGTGCAACACGGAATTGCTCTGCACGCAGTGCAGGGGAATCGGGCCTCATCTCGCGGGGAGGGGGAAGTCTCATGGTTTTTCTCGAGTTGCGGCGGGAACCTGGGGTATATTCTCGAGTTACGACGGGGATGGCCGTTCCACCCACGTGTTTGTTCAGCCACGTCAGGACTCCTGCCTAGTTGCGAGGGACAACTCGGGATTCTCCTCGAGGCTTGGCACGGCAATTGGAACGCCTCTCCAGCTGAGGCGGGAGACCAAGGGTCCCTTTCCACGTGCCACAAGAATCCTGGGACTCCTATCAAGTTTCACGAGGAGTCAGGCATCGTCTCCTTTGGAGGCACTGATCTCCGCGTACCTCTGGAGTTTTCAAAGGATGTGAGGCCTCCGGTCGCGATGAGGTGGGGAACTAGGTGTTTCTCTGTGGTCTCCACAGGGGATTCAGACATCCTTTCTTCTTGGGAGATGCAAGACGAGCCTGCATTCAAGTCACTGCAGGGATATCCGGCCTTATTTCGAGTCAGGGCATCGCGGTGTCCATTCCACTTGAGGCCGCAAACTCAGGGTCCCTCTCACATACCTAGAGCTGAGAGAAGCCTCCTCTTGAGGTGCTTGTGGTAAGGTGGTATTCCTCTGGAGTCGAAGCCAGGGACTAACCTCTCATCTCGAGTTGATTTTTGGCCCACGGAGCTCTTTCGTGTTGCTACAGTGACCTCAGGATCCCTCTAGCCTTGAAACAGTGTTCTTGGGGTTTCTCTGGAGTGCCATCAAGGAAATCAAGGCTCCTTTCATGTGTGATGTGCAACACGGAATTGCTCTGCATGCAGTGCAGGGGAATCGGGCCTCATCTCGCGGCGAGGGGGAAGTCTCATGGTTTTTCTCGAGTTGCGGCGGGAACCTGGGGTATATTCTCGAGTTACGACGGGGATGGCCCTTCCACCCACGTGTTTCTTCAGCGACGTCAGGACTCCTGCCTAGTTGCGAGGGACAACTCGGGATTCTCCTCGAGGCTTTGCAGGGCAATTGGGACGCCTCTCCAGCTGAGACGGGAGACCAAGGGTCCCTTTCCACGTGCCACAGGAATCCTGGGTCTCCTATCAAGTTTCACGAGGAGTCAGGCATTGTCTCCTTTGGAGGCGCTGATCTCCGCGTACCGCTGGAGTTTTCAAAGGATGTGAGGCATCGGGTCGCGATGAGGTGGGGAACTAGGTCTTTCTCTGTGGTCTCCACAGGGGATTCAGACATCCTTTCGTCTTGGGAGATGCAAGACGAGCCTGCATTGAAGTCACTGCAGGGATATCCGGCCTTATTTCGAGTCAGGGCATCGCGGTGTCCATTCCACTTGAGGCCCCAAACTCAGGATCCCTCTCACATACCTAGAGCTGAGAGAAGCCTCCTCTTGAGGTGCTTGTGGTAAGGTGGTATTCCTCAGGAGTCGAAGCCAGGGACTAACCTCTCATCTCGTGTTGATTCTTGGTCCACGGAGCTCTTTCGTGTTGCTACAGTGACCTCAGGATCCCTCTAGCCTTGAAACAGTGTTCTTGGGGTTTCTCTGGAGTGCCATGAAGGAAATCAAGGCTCCCTTCATGTGTGATGTGCAAGACGGAATTGCTCTGCACGCAGTGCAGGGGAATCGGGCCTCATCTCGCGGCGAGGGGGAATTCTCATGGTTTTTCTCGAGTTGCGGCGGGAACCTGGGGTATATTCTCGAGTTACGACGGGGATGGCCCTTCCACACACGTGTGTGTTCAGCCATGTCAGGACTCCTGCCTAGTTGCGAGGGACAACTCGGGATTCTCCTCGAGGCTTTGCAGGGCAATTGGGACGCCTCTCCAGCTGAGACGGGAGACCAAGGGTCCCTTTCCACGTGCCACAGGAATCCTGGGTCTCCTATCAAGTTTCACGAGGAGTCAGGCATCGTCTCCTTTGGAGGCACTGATCTCTGCATACCTCTGGAGTTTTCAAAGGATTTGAGGCCTCCTGTCGCGATGAGGTGGGGAACTTGGTCTTTCTCTGTGGTCTCCACAGGGGATTCAGACATCCTTTCATCTTGGGAGATGCAAGACGAGCCTGCATTCAAGTCACTGCAGGGATATCCAGCCTTATTTCGCGTCCGGGCACCGCGGTGTCCATTCCACTTGAGGCCGCAAACTCAGGGTCCCTCTCACATACCTAGAGCTGAGAGAAGCCTCCTCTTGAGGTGCTTGTGGTAAGGTGGTATTCCTCTGGAGTCGAAGCCAGGGACTAACCTCTCATCTCGAGTTGATTTTTGGCCCACGGAGCTCTTTCGTGTTGCTACAGTGACCTCAGGATCCCTCTAGCCTTGAAACAGTGTTCTTGGGGTTTCTCTGGAGTGCCATCAAGGAAATCAAGGCTCCTTTCATGTGTGATGTGCAACACGGAATCGCTCTGCACGCAGTGCAGGGGAATCGGGCCTCATCTCGCGGCGAGGGGGAAGTCTCATGGTTTTTCTCGAGTTGCGTCGGGAACCTGGGGTATATTCTCGAGTTACGACGGGGATGGCCCTTCCACCCACGTGTTTCTTCAGCGACGTCAGGACTCCTGCCTAGTTGCGAGGGACAACTCGGGATTCTCCTAGAGGCTTGGCAGGGCAATTGGGACGCCTCTCCAGCTGAGGCGGGAGACCAAGTGTCCCTTTCCATGTGCCACAGGAATCCTGGGACTCCTATCAAGTTTCACGAGGAGTCAGGCATCGTCTCCTTTGGAGGCACTGATCTCCGCGTACCTCTGGAGTTTTCAAAGGATGTGAGGCTATCGGTCGCGATGAGGTGGGGAACTAAGTCTTTCTCTGTACTATCCACAGGGGATTCAGACATCCTTTCGTCCTGGGAAATGCAAGACGAGCCTGCATTGAAGTCACTGCAGGGATATCCAGCCTTATTTCGAGTCAGGGCATCGCGGTGTCCATTCCACTTGAGGCCGCAAATTCAGGGTCCCTCTCACATACCTAGAGCTGAGAGAAGCCTCCTCTTGAGGTGCTTGTGGTAAGGTGGTATTCCTCTGGAGACGAATCCAGGGACTAACCTCTCTTTTCGAGTTGATTTTTGGTCCACAGAGTTCTTTCGTGTTGCTACAGTGACCTCAGGATCCCTCTATCCTTGAAACAGTGTTCTTGGGGTTTCTCTGGAGTGCCATCAAGGAAATCAAGGCTCCTTTCATGTGTGATGTGCAAGACGGAATTGCTCTGCACGCAGTACAGTGGAATCGGGCCTCATCTCGCAACGAGGGGGAAGTCTCATGGTTTTTCTCGAGTTGCGGCGGGAACCTGGGGTATATTCTCGAGTTACGACGGGGATGGCCCTTCCACCCACGTGTTTGTTCAGCCACGTCAGGACTCCTGCCTAGTTGCGAGGGACAACTCGGGATTCTCCTCGAGGCTTGGCACGGCAATTGGAACGCCTCTCCAGCTGAGGCGGGAGACCAAGGGTCCCTTTCCAAGTGCCACAAGAATCCTGGGACTCCTATCAAGTTTCACGAGGAGTCAGGCATCGTCTCCTTTGGAGACACTGATCTCCGCGTACCTCTGGAGTTTTCAAAGAATGTGAGGCATCCGGTCGCGATGAGGTGGGGAACGAGGTCTTTCTCTGTGGTCTCCACAGGGGATTCAGACATCCTTTCGTCTTGGGAGATGCAAGACGAGCCTGCATTCCAGGCACTGCAGGGATATCCGGCCTTATTTCGAGTCAGGGCATCGCGGTGTCCATTCCACTTGAGGCCGCAAAATCAGGGTCCCTCTCACATACCTAGAGCTGAGAGAAGCCTCCTCTTGAGGTGCTTGTGGTAAGGTGGTATTCCTCTGGAGTCGAAGCCAGGGACTAACCTCTCATCTCGAGTTGATTTTTGGTCCATGGAGCTCTTTCGTGTTGCTACAGTGACCTCAGGATCCTTCCAGCATTGAAACAGTGTTCTTGGGGTTTCTCTGGAGTGCCATCAAGGAAATCAAGGCTCCTTTCATGTGTGATGTGCAACACAGAATTGCTCTGCACGCAGTGCAGGGGAATCGGGCCTCATCTCGCGGCGAGGGGGAAGTCTCATGGTTTTTCTCGAGTTGCGGCGGGAACCTGGGGTATATTCTCGAGTTACGACGGGGATGGCCCTTCCACCCACGTGTTTCTTCAGCGACGTCAGGACTCCTGCCTAGTTGAGAGGGACAACTCTGGATTCTCCTCGAGGCTTGGCAGGGCAATTGGGACGCCTCTCCAGCTGAGGCGGGAGACCAAGTGTCCCTTTCCAAGTGCCACAGGAATCCTGGGACTCCTATCAAGTTTCACGAGGAGTCAGGCATCGTCTCCCTTGGAGGCACTGATCTCCGCGTACCTCTGGAATTTTCAAAGGATGTGACGCTATCGGTCGCGATGAGGTGGGGAACTAAGTCTTTCTCTGTGCTTTCCACAGGGGATTCAGACATCCTTTCATCCTGGGAAATGCATGACGAGCCTGCATTGAAGTCACTGCAGGGATATCCGGCCTTATTTCGAGTCAGGGCATCGCGGTGTTCATTCCACTTGAGGCCGCAAACTCAGGGTCCCTCTCACATACCTAGAGCTGGGAGAAGCCTCCTCTTGAGGTGCTTGTGGTAAGGTGGTATTCCTCTGGAGACGAATCCAGGGACTAACCTCTCTTTTCGAGTTGATTTTTGGTCCACAGAGTTCTTTCGTGTTGCTACAGTGACCTCAGGATCCCTCTATCATTGAAACAGTGTTCTTGGGGTTTCTCTGGAGTGCCATGAAGGAAATCAAGGCTCCTTTCATGTGTGATGTGCAAGACGGAATTGCTCTGCACGCAGTACAGGGAAATCGGGCCTCATCTCGCATCGAGGGGGAAGTCTCATGGTTTGTCTCGAGTTGCGGCGGGAACATGGGGTATATTCTCGAGTTACGACGGGGATGGCCCTTCCACCCACGTGTGTGTTCAGCCTCGTCAGGACTCTTGCCTAGTTGCGAGGGACAACTCGGGATTCTCCTCGAGGCTTGGCAAGGCAATTGGGACGCCTCTCCAGCTGAGGCGGGAGACCAAGGGTCCCTTTCCACGTGCCACAGGAATCCTGGGACTCCTATCAAGTTTCACGAGGAGTCAGGCATCGTCTCTTTTGGAGGCACTGATCTCCGCGTACCTCTGGAGTTTTCAAAGGATGTGAGGCTATCGGTCGCGATGAGGTGGGGAACTAGGTCTTTCTCTGTGGTCTCCACAGGGGATTCAGACATCCTTTCATCTTGGGAGATGCAAGACGAGCCTGCATTGAAGTCACTGCAGGGATATCCAGGCTTATTTCGCGTCAGGGCATCGCGGTGTCCATTCCATTTGAGGCCGCAAACTCAGGGTCCCTCTCACATACCTAGAGCTGAGAGAAGCCTCCTCTTGAGGTGCTTGTGGTAAGGTGGTATTCCTCTGGAGTCGAAGCCAGGGACTAACCTCTCATCTCGAGTTGATTTTTGGCCAACGGAGCTCTTTCGTGTTGCTACAGTGACCTCAGGATCCCTCTAGCCTTGAAACAGTGTTCTTGGGGTTTCTCTGGAGTGCCATCAAGGAAATCAAGGCTCCTTTCATGTGTGATGTGCAACACAGAATTGCTCTGCACGCACTGCAGGGGAATCGGGCCTCATCTCGCGGCGAGGGGGAAGTCTCATGGTTTTTCTCGAGTTGCGGCGGGAACCTGGGGTATATTCTCGAGATACGACGGGGATGGCCCTTCCACACACGTGTTTGTTCAGCCACGTCAGGACTCCTGCCTAGTTGCGAGGGACAACTCGGGATTCTTCTCGAGGCTTTGCAGGGCAATTGAAACGCCTCTCCAGCTGAGACGGGAGACCAAGGGTCCTTTTCCACGTGCCACAGGAATCCTGGGTCTCCTATCAAGTTTCACGAGGAGTCAGGCATCGTCTCCTTTGGAGACACTGATCTCCGCATACCTCTGGAGTTTTCAAAGGATTTGAGGCGTCCTGTCGCGATGAGGTGGGGAACTAGGTCTTTCTCTGTGGTCTCCACAGGGGATTCAGACACCCTTTCGTCTTGGGAGATGCAAGACGAGCCTGCATTCCAGTCACTGCAGGGATATCCAGCCTTATTTCACGTCAGGGCACCGCGGTGTCCATTCCACTTGAGGCCGCAAACTCAGGGTCCCTCTCACATACCTAGAGCTGAGAGAAGCCTCCTCTTGAGGTGCTTGTGGTAAGGTGGTATTCCTCTGGAGTCGAAGCCAGGGACTAACCTCTCATCTCGAGTTGATTTTTGGCCCACGGAGCTCTTTCGTGTTGCTACAGTGACCTCAGGATCCCTCTAGCCTTGAAACAGTGTTCTTGGGGTTTCTCTGGAGTGCCATCAAGGAAATCAAGGCTTCTTTCATGTGTGATGTGCAAGACGGAATTGCTCTGCACGCAGTGCAGGGGAATCGGGCCTCATCTCGCGGCGAGGGGGAAGTCTCATGGTTTTTCTCGAGTTGCGGCGGGAACCTGGGGTATATTCTCGAGTTACGACGGGGATGGCCCTTCCACAAACGTGTGTGTTCAGCCATGTCAGGACTCCTGCCTAGTTGCGAGGGACAACTCGGGATTCTCCTCGAGGCTTTGCAGGGCAATTGGGACGCCTCTCCAGCTGAGACGGGAGACCAAGGGTCCCTTTCCACGTGCCACAGGAATCCTGGGTCTCCTATCAAGTTTCACGAGGAGTCAGGCATCGTCTCCTTTGGAGGCACTGATCTCCGCATACCTCTGGAGTTTTCAAAGGATTTGAGGCGTCCTGTCGCGATGAGGTGGGGAACTAGGTCTTTCTCTGTGGTCTCCACAGGGGATTCAGACACCCTTTCGTCTTGGGAGATGCAAGACGAGGCTGCATTTCAGTCACTGCAGGGATATCCGGCCTTATTTCGAGTCAGGGCATCGCGGTGTCCATTCCACTTGAGGCCGCAAACTCAGGGTCCCTCTCACATACCTAGAGCTGAGAGAAGCCTCCTCTTGAGGTGCTTGTGGTAAGGTGGTATTCCTCTGGAGTCGAAGCCAGGGACTAACCTCTCATCTCGAGTTGATTTTTGGTCCACAGAGCTCTTTCATGTTGCTACAGTGACCTCAGGATCCCTCTAGCCTTGAAACAGTGTTCTTGGGGTTTCTCTGGAGTGCCATCAAGGAAATCAAGGCTCCTTTCATGTGTGATGTGCAAGACGGAATTGCTCTGCACGCAGTGCAGGGGAATCGGGCCTCATCTCGCGGCGAGGGGGAAGTCTCATGGTTTTTCTCGAGTTGCGGCGGGAACCTGGGGTATATTCTCGAGTTACGACGGGGATGGCCCTTCCACCCACGTGTTTCTTCAGCCACGTCAGGACTACTGCCTAGTTGCGAGGGACAACTCGGGATTCTCCTCGAGGCTTTGCAGGGCAATTGGGACGCCTCTCCAGCTGAGACGGGAGACCAAGGGTCCCTTTCCACGTGCCACAGGAATCCTGGGTCTCCTATGAAGTTTCACGAGGAGTCAGGCATCGTCTCCTTTGGAGGCACTGATCTCCGCATACCTCTGGAGTTTTCAAAGGATTTGAGGCCTCCTGTCGCGATGAGGTGGGGAACTAGGTCTTTCTCTGTGGTCTCCACAGGGGATTCAGACACCCTTTCGTCTTGGGAGATGCAAGACGAGCCTGCATTCCAGTCACTGCAAGGATGTCTGGCCTTATTTCGAGTCAGGGCATCGCGGTGTCCATTCCACTTGAGGCCGCAAACTCAGGATCCCTCTCACATACCTAGAGCTGAGAGAAGCCTCCTCTTGAGGTGCTTGTGGTAAGGTGGTATTCCTCTGGAGTCGAAGCCAGGGACTAACCTTTCATCTCGAGTTGATTTTTGGTCCACAGAGTTCTTTCGTGTTGATACAGTGACCTCAGGATCCCTCTATCCTTGAAACAGTGTTCTTGGGGTTTCTCTGGAGTGCCATCAAGGAAATCAAGGCTCCTTTCATGTGTGATGTGCAACACAGAATAGCTCTGCACGCAGTGCAGGGGAATCGGGCCTCATCTCGCGGCGAGGGGGAAGTCTCATGGTTTTTCTCGAGTTGCGGCGGGAACCTGGGGTATATTCTCGAGTTACGACGGGGATGGCCCTTCCACACACGTGTTTGTTCAGCCACGTCAGGACTCTTGCCTAGTTGCGAGACACAACTCGGGATACTCCTCGAGGCTTGGCAAGGCAATTGGGACGCCTGTCCAGCTGAGACGGGAGACCAAGTGTCCCTTTCCAAGTGCCACAGGAATCCTGGGACTCCTATCAAGTTTCACGAGGAGTCAGGCATCGTCTACTTTGGAGGCACTGATCTCCGCGTACCTCTGGAGTTTTCAAAGGATGTGAGGCTATCGGTCGCGATGAGGTGGGGAACTAAGTCTTTCTCTTTGCTTTCCACAGGGGATTCAGACATCCTTTCGTCCTGGGAGATGCATGACGAGCCTGCATTGAAGTCACTGCAGGGATATCCGGCCTTATTTCGAGTCAGGGCATCGCGGTGTCCATTCCACTTGAGGCCGCAAACTCAGGGTCCCTCTCACATACCTAGAGCTGAGAGAAGCCTACTCTTGAGGTGCTTGTGGTAAGGTGGTATTCCTCTGGAGACGAATCCAGGGACTAACCTCTCTTTTAGAGTTGATTTGTGGTCCACAGAGTTCTGTCGTGTTGCTACAGTGACCTCAGGATCCCTCTAGCCTTGAAACAGTGTTCTTGAGGTTTCTCTGGAGTGTCATCAAGGAAATCAAGGCTCCTTTCATGTGTGATGTGCAAGACGGAATTGCTCTGCACGCAGTACAGGGGAATCGGGCCTCATCTCGCATCGAGGGGGAAGTCTCATGGTTTTTCTCGAGTTGCGGCGGGAACCTGGGGTATATTCTCGAGTTACGACGGGGATGGCCCTTCCACCCACGTGTTTGTTCAGCCACGTCAGGACTCCTGCCTAGTTGCGAGGGACAACTCGGGATTCTCCTCGAGGCTTGGCAGGGCAATTGGAACGCCTCTCCAGCTGAGGCGGGAGACCAAGGGTCCCTTTCCACGTGCCACAAGAATCCTGGGACTCCTATCAAGTTTCACGAGGAGTTAGGCATCGTCTCCTTTGGAGGCACTGATCTCTGCGTACCTCTGGAGTTTTCAAAGGATGTGAGGCCTCCGGTCGCGATGAGGTGGGGAACTAGGTCTTTCTCTGTGGTCTCCACAGGGGATTCAGACATCCTTTCTTCTTGGGAGATGCAAGACGAGCCTGCATTCAAGTCACTGCAGGGATATCCGGCCTTATTTCGAGTCAGGGCATCGCGGTGTCCATTCCATTTGAGGCCGCAAACTCAGGGTCCCTCTCACATACCTAGAACTGAGAGAAGCCTCCTCTTGAGGTGCTTGTGGTAAGGTGGTATTCCTCTGGAGTCGAAGCCAGGGACTAACCTCTCATCTCGAGTTGATTTTTGGCCCACGGAGCTCTTTCGTGTTGCTACAGTGACCTCAGGATCCCTCTAGCCTTGAAACAGTGTTCTTGGGGTTTCTCTGGAGTGCCATGAAGGAAATCAAGGCTCCTTTCATGTGTGATGTGTAAGACGGAATTGCTCTGCACGCAGTACAGGGGAATCGGGCCTCATCTCGCATCGAGGGGGAAGTCTCATGGTTTTTCTCGAGTTGCGGCGGGAACCTGGGGTATATTCTCGAGTTACGACGGGGATGGCCCTTCCACCCACGTGTTTGTTCAGCCACGTCAGGACTCCTGCCTAGTTGCGAGGGAAAACTCGGGATTCTCCTCGAGGCTTGGCACGGCAATTGGAACGCCTCTCCAGCTGAGGCGGGAGACCAAGGGTCCCTTTCCACGTGCCACAAGAATCCTGGGACTCCTATCAAGTTTCACGAGGAGTCAGGCATCGTCTCTTTTGGAGGCACTGATCTCCGCGTACCTCTGGAGTTTTCAAAGGATGTGAGGCCTCCGGTCGCGATGAGGTGGGGAACTAGGTCTTTCTCTGTGGTCTCCACAGGGGATTCAGACAACCTTTCTTCTTGGGAGATGCAAGACGAGCCTGCATTCAAGTCACTGCAGGGATATCCGGCCTTATTTCGAGTCAGGGCATCGCGGTGTCCATTCCACTTGAGGCCGCAAACTCAGGGTCCCTCTCACATACCTAGAGCTGAGAGAAGCCTCCTCTTGAGATGCTTGTGGTAAGGTGGTATTCCTCTGGACTCGAAGCCAGGGACTAACCTCTCATCTCGAGTTGATTTTTTGCCCACGGAGCTCTTTCGTCTTGCTACAGTGACCTCAGGATCCCTCTAGCCTTGAAACAGTGTTCTTGGGGTTTCTCTGTAGTGCCATGAAGGAAATCAAGGCTCCTTTCATGTGTGATGTGCAAGACGGAATTGCTCTGCACGCAGTGCAGGGGAATCGGGCCTCATCTCGCGGCGAGGGGGAAGTCTCATGGTTTTTCTCGAGTTGCGGCGGGAACCTGGGGTATATTCTCGAGTTACGACGGGGATGGCCCTTCCACCCACGTGTTTCTTCAGCGACGTCAGGACTCCTGCCTAGTTGCGAGGGACAACTCTGGATTCTCCTCGAGGCTTGGCAGGGCAATTGGGACGCCTCTCCAGCTGAGGCGGGAGACCAAGTGTCCCTTTCCAAGTGCCACAGGAATCCTGGGACTCCTATCAAGTTTCACGAGGAGTCAGGCATCGTCTCCTTTGGAGGCACTGATCTCCGCGTACCTCTGGAGTTTTCAAAGGATATGAGGCTATCGGTCGCGATGAGGTGGGGAACTAAGTCTTTCTCTGTGCTTTCCACAGGGGATTCAGACATCCTTTCGTCCTGGGAGATGCATGACGAGCCTGCATTGAAGTCACTGCAGGGATATCCGGCCTTATTTCGAGTAAGGGCATGGCGGTGTCCATTCCACTTGAGGCCGCAAACTCAGGATCCCTCTCACATACCTAGAGCTGAGAGAAACCTCCTCTTGAGGTGCTTGTGGTAAGGTGGTATTCCTCTGGAGTCGAAGCCAGGGACTAACCTCTCATCTCGAGTTGACTTTTGGTCCACGGAGCTCTTTCGTGTTGCTACAGTGACCTCAGGATCCCTCTAGCCTTGAAACAGTGTTCTTGGGGTTTCTCTGGAGTGCCATGAAGGAAATCAAGGCTCCTTTCATGTGTGATGTGCAACACGGAATTGCTCTGCACGCAGTGCAGGGGAATCGGGCCTCATCTCGCGGCGAGGGGGAAGTCTCATGGTTTTTCTCGAGTTGCGGCGGGAACCTGGGGTATATTTTCGAGTTACGACGGGGATGGCCCTTCCACCCACGTGTTTGTTCAGCCACATCAGGACTCCTGCCTAGTTGCGAGGGACAACTCGGGATTCTCCTCGAGGCTTGGCAGGGCAATTGGAACACCTCTCCAGCTGAGGCGGGAGACCAAGGGTCCCTTTCCACGTGCCACAGGAATCCTGGGACTCCTATCAAGTTTCACGAGGAGTCAGGCATCGTCTCCTTTGGAGGCACTGATCTCCGCGTACCTCTGGAGTTTTCAAAGGATGTGAGGCTATCGGTCGCGATGAGGTGGGGAACGAAGTCTTTCTCTGTGCTTTCCGCAGGGGATTCAGACATCCTTTCGTCCTGGGAGATGCAAGACAAGCCTGCATTGAAGTCACTGCAGGGATATCCGGCCTTATTTCGAGTCAGGGCATCGCGGTGTCCATTCCACTTGAGGCCGCAAACTCAGGATCCCTGTCACATACCTAGAGCTGAGAGAAGCCTCCTCTTGAGGTGCTTGTGGTAAGGTGGTATTCCTCTGGAGTCGAAGCCAGGGACTAACCTCTCATCTCGTGTTGATTCTTGGTCCACGGAGCTCTTTCGTGTTGCTACAGTGACCTCAGGATCCCTCTAGCCTTGAAACAGTGTTCTTGGGGTTTCTCTGGAGTGCCATCAAGGAAATCAAGGCTCCTTTCATGTGTGATGTGCAACACGGAATTGCTCTGCACGCAGTGCAGGGGAATCGGGCCTCATCTCGCGGCGAGGGGGAAGTCTCATGGTTTTTCTCGAGTTGCGGCGGGAACCTGGGGTATATTCTCGAGTTACGACGGGGATGGCCCTTCCACACACGTGTGTGTTCAGCCATGTCAGGACTCCTGCCTAGTTGCGAGGGACAACTCGGGATTCTCCTCGAGGCTTTGCAGGGCAATTGGGACGCCTCTCCAGCTGAGACGGGAGACCAAGGGTCCCTTTCCACGTGCCACAGGAATCCTGGGTCTCCTATCAAGTTTCACGAGGAGTCAGGCATCGTTTCCTTTGGAGGCACTGATCTCCACATACCTCTGGAGTTTTCAAAGGATTTGAGGCCTCCGGTCGCGATGAGGTGGGGAACTAGGTGTTTCTCTGTGGTCTCCACAGGGGATTCAGACATCCTTTCATCTTGGGAGATGCAAGACGAGCCTGCATTCAAGTCACTGCAGGGATATCCAGCCTTATTTCGCGTCAGGGCATCGCGGTGTCCATTCCACTTGAGGCCGCAAACTCAGGGTCCCTCTCACATACCTAGAGCTGAGAGAAGCCTCCTCTTGAGGTGCTTGTGGTAAGGTGGTATTCCTCTGGAGTCGAAGCCAGGGACTAACCTCTCATCTCGAGTTGATTTTTGGCCCACGGAGCTCTTTCGTGTTGCTACAGTGACCTCAGGATCCCTCTAGCCTGAAACAGTGTTCTTGGGGTTTCTCTGGAGTGCCATGAAGGAAATCAAGGCTCCTTTCATGTGTGATGTGCAAGACGGAATTGCTCTGCACGCAGTGCAGGGGAATCGGGCCTCATCTCGCGGCGAGGGGGAAGTCTCATGGTTTTTCTCGAGTTGCGGTGGGAACCTGGGGTATATTCTCGAGTTACGACGGGGATGGCCCTTCCACACACGTGTTTCTTCAGCGAAGTCAGGACTCCTGCCTAGTTGCGAGGGACAACTCGGGATTCTCCTCGAGGCTTGGCAGGGCAATTGGAACGCCTCTCCAGCTGAGGCGGGAGACCAAGGGTCCCTTTCCACGTGCCACAAGAATCCTGGGACTCCTATCAAGTTTCACGAGGAGTTAGGCATCGTCTCCTTTGGAGGCACTGATTTCCGCGTACCTGGGGAGTTTTTAAAGGATGTGAGGCCTCCGGTCGCGATGAGGTGGGGAACTAGGTGTTTCTCTGTGGTCTCCACAGGGGATTCAGACATCCTTTCTTCTTGGGAGATGCAAGACGAGCCTGCATTCAAGTCACTGCAGGGATATCCGGCCTTATTTCGAGTCAGGGCATCGCGGTGTCCATTCCACTTGAGGCCACAAACTCAGGGTCCCTCTCACATACCTAGAGCTTAGAGAAGCCTCCTCTTGAGGTGCTTGTGGTAAGGTGGTATTCCTCTGGAGTCGAAGCCAGGGACTAACCTCTCATCTCGAGTTGATTTTTGGCCCACGGAGCTCTTTCGTGTTGCTACAGTGACCTCAGGATCCCTCTAGCCTTGAAACAGTGTTCTTGGGGTTTCTCTGGAGTGCCATGAAGGAAATCAAGGCTCCTTTCATGTGTGATGAGCAAGACGGAATTGCTCTGCACGCAGTGCAGGGGAATCGGGCCTCATCTCGCGGCGAGGGGGAAGTCTCATGGTTTTTCTCGAGTTGCGGCGGGAACCTGGGGTATATTCTCGAGTTACGACGGGGATGGCCCTTCCACCCACGTGTGTGTTCAGCCAGGTCAGGACTCTTGCCTAGGTGCGAGACACAACTCGGGATTCTCCTCGAGGCTTGGCAAGGCAATTGGGACGCCTCTCCAGCTGAGGCGGGAGACCAAGGGTCCCTTTCCAAGTGCCACAGGAATCCTGGGACTCCTATCAAGTTTCACGAGGAGTCAGGCATCGTCTCCTTTGGAGGCACTGATCTCCGCATACCTCTGGAGTTTTCAAAGGATGTGAGGCCTCCGGTCGCGATGAGGTGGGGAACTAGGTCTTTCTCTGTGGTCTCCACAGGGGATTCAGACATCCTTTCTTCTTGGGAGATGCAAGACGAGCCTGCATTCAAGTCACTGCAGGGATATCCGGCCTTATTTCGAGTCAGGGCATCGCGGTGTCCATTCCACTTGAGGCCGCAAACTCAGGGTCCCTCTCACATACCTAGAGCTGAGAGAAGCCTCCTCTTGAGGTGCTTGTGGTAAGGTGGTATTCCTCTGGAGTCGAAGCCAGGGACTAACCTCTCATCTCGAGTTGATTTTTTGCCCACGGAGCTCTTTCGTGTTGCTACAGTGACCTCAGGATCCCTCTAGCCTTGAAACAGTGTTCTTGGGGTTTCTCTGGAGTGCCATGAAGGAAATCAAGGCTCCTTTCATGTGTGATGTGCAAGACGGAATTGCTCTGCACGCAGTGCAGGGGAATCGGGCCTCATCTCGCGGGGAGGGGGAAGTCTCATGGTTTTTCTCGAGTTGCGGCGGGAACCTGGGGTATATTCTCGAGTTACGACGGGGATGGCCCTTCCACCCACGTGTTTCTTCAGCGACGTCAGGACTCCTGCCTAGTTGCGAGGGACAACTCGGGATTCTCCTCGAGGCTTTGCAGGGCAATTGGGACGCCTCTCCAGCTGAGACGCGAGACCAAGGGTCCCTTTCCACATGCCACAGGAATCCTGGGTCTCCTATCAAGTTTCACGAGGAGTCAGGCATCGTCTCCTTTGGAGGCACTGATCTCCGCGTACCTCTGGAGTTTTCAAAGGATGTGAGGCCTCCGGTCGCGATGAGGTGGGGAACTAGGTCTTTCTCTGTGGTCTCCACAGGGGATTCAGACATCCTTTCGTATTGGGAGATGCAAGACGAGCCTGCATTCCAGTCACTGCAGGAATATCCGGTCTCATTTCGAGTCAGGGCATCGCGGTGTCCATTCCACTTGAGGCCGCAAACTCAGGGCCCCTCTCACATACCTAGAGCTGAGAGAAACCTCCTCTTGAGGTGCTTGTGGTAAGGTGGTATTCCTCTGGAGTCGAAGCCAGGGACTAACCTCTCATCTCGAGTTGATTTTTGGTCCACGGAGCTCTTTCGTGTTGCTACAGTGACCTCAGGATCCCTCTAGCCTTGAAACAGTGTTCTTGGGGTTTCTCTGGAGTGCCATGAAGGAAATCAAGGCTCCTTTCATGTGTGATGTGCAACACAGAATTGCTCTGCACGCAGTGCAGGGGAATCGGGCCTCATCTCGCGGCGAGGGGGAAGTCTCATGGTTTTTCTCGAGTTGCGGCGGGAACCTGGGGTATATTCTCGAGTTACGACGGGGATGGCCCTTCCACCCACGTGTTTGTTCAGCCACGTCAGGACTCCTGCCTAGTTGCGAGGGACAACTCGGGATTCTCCTCGAGGCTTGGCAGGGCAATTGGAACACCTCTCCAGCTGAGGCGGGAGACCAAGGGTCCCTTTCCACGTGCCAGAGGAATCCTGGGACTCCTATCAAGTTTCACGAGGAGTCAGGCATCGTCTCCTTTGGAGGCACTGATCTCCGCGTACCTCTGGAGTTTTCAAAGGATGTGAGGCTATCGGTCGCGATGAGGTGGGGAACGTAGTCTTTCTCTGTGCTTTCCGCAGGGGATTCAGACATCCTTTCGTCCTGGGAGATGCAAGACAAGCCTGCATTGAAGTCACTGCAGGGATATCCGGCCTGATTTCGAGTCAGGGCATCGCGGTGTCCATTCCACTTGAGGCCGCAAACTCAGGATCCCTGTCACATACCTAGAGCTGAGAGAAGCCTCCTCTTGAGGTGCTTGTGGTAAGGTGGTATTCCTCTGGAGTCGAAGCCAGGGACTAACCTCTCATCTCGAGTTGATTTCTGGCCCACGGAGCTCTTTCGTGTTGCTACAGTGACCTCAGGATCTCTCTAGCCTTGAAACAGTGTTCTTGGGGTTTCTCTGGAGTGCCATGAAGGAAATCAAGGCTCCTTTCATGTGTGATGTGCAAGACGGAATTGCTCTGCACGCAGTGCAGGGGAATCGGGCCTCATCTCGCGGCGAGGGGGAAGTCTCATGGTTTTTCTCGAGTTGCGGCGGGAACCTGGGGTATATTCTCGAGTTACGACGGGGATGGCCCTTCCACACACGTGTTTCTTCAGCGAAGTCAGGACTCCCGCCTAGTTGCGAGGGACAACTCGGGATTCTCCTCGAGGCTTGGCAGGGCAATTGGAACGCCTCTCCAGCTGAGGCGGGAGACCAAGGGTCCCTTTCCACGTGCCACAAGAATCCTGGGACTCCTATCAAGTTTCACGAGGAGTTAGGCATCGTCTCCTTTGGAGGCACTGATTTCCGCGTACCTGGGGAGTTTTTAAAGGATGTGAGGCCTCCGGTCGCGATGAGGTGGGGAACTAGGTGTTTCTCTGTGGTCTCCACAGGGGATTCAGACATCCTTTCTTCTTGGGAGCTGCAAGACGAGCCTGCATTCAAGTCACTGCAGGGATATCCGGCCTTATTTCGAGTCAGGGCATCGCGGTGTCCATTCCACTTGAGGCCGCAAACTCAGGGTCCCTCTCACATACCTAGAGCTTAGAGAAGCCTCCTCTTGAGGTGCTTGTGGTAAGGTGGTATTCCTCTGGAGTCGAAGCCAGGGACTAACCTCTCATCTCGAGTTGATTTTTGGCCCACGGAGCTCTTTCGTGTTGCTACAGTGACCTCAGGATCCCTCTAGCCTTGAAACAGTGTTCTTGGGGTTTCTCTGGAGTGCCATGAAGGAAATCAAGGCTCCTTTCATGTGTGATGAGCAAGACGGAATTGCTCTGCACGCAGTGCAGGGGAATCGGGCCTCATCTCGCGGCGAGGGGGAAGTCTCATGGTTTTTCTCGAGTTGCGGCGGGAACCTGGGGTATATTCTCGAGTTACGACGGGGATGGCCCTTCCACCCACGTGTGTGTTCAGCCAGGTCAGGACTCTTGCCTAGGTGCGAGACACAACTCGGGATTCACCTCGAGGCTTGGCAAGGCAATTGGGACGCCTCTCCAGCTGAGGCGGGAGACCAAGTGTCCCTTTCTAAGTGCCACAGGAATCCTGGGACTCCTATCAAGTTTCACGAGGAGTCAGGCATCGTCTCCTTTGGAGGCACTGATCTCCGCGTACCTCTGGAGTTTTCAAAGGATGTGAGGCCTCCGGTCGCGATGAGGTGGGGAACTAGGTCTTTCTCTGTGGTCTCCACAGGGGATTCAGACATCCTTTCTTCTTGGGAGATGCAAGACGAGCCTGCATTCAAGTCACTGCAGGGATATCCGGCCTTATTTCGAGTCAGGGCATCGCGGTGTCCATTCCACTTGAGGCCGCAAACTCAGGGTCCCTCTCACATACCTAGAGCTGAGAGAAGCCTCCTCTTGAGGTGCTTGTGGTAAGGTGGTATTCCTCTGGAGTCGAAGCCAGGGACTAACCTCTCATCTCGAGTTGATTTTTGGCCCACGGAGCTCTTTCGTTTTGCTACAGTGACCTCAGGATCCCTCTAGCCTTGAAACAGTGTTCTTGGGGTTTCTCTGAAGTGCCATCAAGGAAATCAAGGCTCCTTTCATGTGTGATGTGCAAGACGGAATTGCTCTGCACGCAGGACAGGGGAATCGGGCCTCATCTCGCATCGAAGGGGAAGTCTCATGGTTTTTCTCGAGTTGCGGCGGGAACCTGGGGTATATTCTCGAGTTACGACGGGGATGGCCCTTCCACCCACGTGTTTGTTCAGCCACGTCAGGACTCCTGCCTAGTTGCGAGGGACAACTCGGGATTCTCCTCGAGGCTTGGCAGGGCAATTGGAACACCTCTCCAGCTGAGGCGGGAGACCAAGGGTCCCTTTCTACGTGCCACAAGAATCCTGGGACTCCTATCAAGTTTCACGAGGAGTCAGGCATCGTCTCTTTGGAGGCACTGATCTCCGCGTACCTCTGGAGTTTTCAAAGGATGTGAGGCCTCCGGTCGCGATGAGGTGCGGAACTAGGTGTTTCTCTGTGGTCTCCACAGGGGATTCAGACACCCTTTCTTCTTGGGAGATGCAAGACGAGCCTGCATTCAAGTCACTGCAGGGATATCCGGCCTTATTTCGAGTCAGGGCATCGCGGTGTCCATTCCACTTGAGGTCGCAAACTCAGGATCCCTCTCACATACCTAGAGCTGAGAGAAGCCTCCTCTTGAGGTGCTTGTGGTAAGGTGGTATTCCTCTGGAGTCGAAGCCAGGGAATACCTCTCATCTCGTGTTGATTCTTGGTCCACGGAGCTCTTTCGTGTTGCTACAGTGACCTCAGGATCCCTCTAGCCTTGAAACAGTGTTCTTGGGGTTTCTCTGGAGTGCCATGAAGGAAATCAAGGCTCCTTTCATGTGTGATGTGCAACACGGAATTGCTCTGCACGCAGTGCAGGGGAATCGGGCCTCATCTCACGGCGAGGGGGAAGTCTCATGGTTTTTCTCGAGTTGCGGCGGGAACCTGGGGTATATTCTCGAGTTACGACGGGGATCGCCCTTCCACACACGTGTTTGTTCAGCCATGTCAGGACTCCTGCCTAGTTGCGAGGGACAACTCGGGATTCTCCTCGAGGCTTTGCAGGGGAATTGGGACGCCTCTCCAGCTGAGACGGGAGACCAAGGGTCCCTTTCCACGTGCCACAGGAATCCTGGGACTCCTATCAAGTTTCACGAGGAGTCAGGCATCGTCTCCTTTGGAGGCACTGATCTCCGCATACCTCTGGAGTTTTCAAAGGATTTGAGGCCTCCGGTCGCGATGAGGTGGGGAACTAGGTCTTTCTCTGTGGTCTCCACAGGGGATTCAGACACCCTTTCGTTTTGGGAGATGCAAGACGAGCCTGCATTCAAGTCACTGCAGGGATATCCAGCCTTATTTCGCGTCAGGGCATCGCGGTGTCCATTCCACTTGAGGCCGCAAACTCAGGGTCCCTCTCACATACCTAGAGCTGAGAGAAGCCTCCTCTTGAGGTGCTTGTGGTAAGGTGGTATTCCTCTGGAGTCGAAGCCAGGGACTAACCTCTCATCTCGAGTTGATTTCTGGCCCACGGAGTTCTTTCGTGTTGCTACAGTGACCTCAGGATCCCTCTAGCCTTGAAACAGTGTTCTTGGGGTTTCTCTGGAGTGCCATCAAGGAAATCAAGGCTCCTTTCATGTGTGATGTGCAACACGGAATTGCTCTGCACGCAGTGCAGGGGAATCGGACCTCATCTAGCGGCGAGGGGGAAGTCTCATGGTTTTTCTCGAGTTGCGGCGGGAACCTGGGGTATATTCTCGAGTTACGACGGGGATGGCCCTTCCACCCACGTGTTTCTTCAGCCACGTCAGGACTCCTGCCTAGTTGCGAGGGACAACTCTGGATTCTCCTCGAGGCTTGGCAGGGCAATTGGGACGCCTCTCCAGCTGAGGCGGGAGACCAAGTGTCCCTTTCCAAGTGCCACAGGAATCCTGGGACTCCTATCAAGTTTCACGAGGAGTCAGGCATCGTCTCCTTTGGAGGCACTGATCTCCGCGTACCTCTGGAGTTTTCAAAGGATGTGAGGCTATCAGTCGCGATGAGGTGGGGAACTAAGTCTTTCTCTGTGCTTTCCACAGGGGATTCAGACATCCTTTCGTCCTCGGAGATGCAAGACGAGCCTGCATTGAAGTCACTGCAGGGATATCCGGCCTTATTTCGATTCAGGGCATCGCGGTGTCCATTCCACTTGAGGCCGCAAACTCAGGGTCCCTCTCACATACCTAGAGCTGAGAGAAGCCTCCTCTTGAGGTGCTTGTGGTAAGGTGGTATTCCTCTGGAGACGAATCCAGGGACTAACCTCTCTTTTCGAGTTGATTTTTGGTCCACAGAGTTCTTTCGTGTTGCTACAGTGACCTCAGGATCCCTCTAGCCTTGAAACAGTGTTCTTGGGGTTTCTCTGGAGTGCCATCAAGGAAATCAAGGCTCCTTTCATGTGTGATGTGCAAGACGGAATTGCTCTGCACGCAGTACAGGGGAATCGGGCCTCATCTCGCATCGAGGGGGAAGTCTCATGGTTTTTCTCGAGTTGCGGCGGGAACCTGGGGTATATTCTCGAGTTACGACGGGGATGGCCCTTCCACCCACGTGTTTCTTCAGCCACGTCAGGACTCCTGCCTAGTTGTGAGGGACAACTCGGGATTCTCCTCGAGGCTTGGCAGGGCAATTGGAACGCCTCTCCAGCTGAGGCGGGAGACCAAGGGTCCCTTTCCACGTGCCACAGGAATCCTGGGACTCCTATCAAGTTTCATGAGGAGTCAAGCATCGTCTCCTTTGGAGGCACTGATCTCCGCGTACCTCTGGAGTTTTCAAAGGATGTGAGGCCTCCGGTCGCGATCAGGTGGGGAACTAGGTCTTTCTCTGTGGTCTCCACAGGGGATTCAGACACCCTTTCTTCTTGGCAGATGCAAGACGAGCCTGCATTCAAGTCACTGCAGGGATATCCGGCCTTATTTCGAGTCAGGGCATCGCGGTGTCCATTCCACTTGAGGCCGCAAACTCAGGATCCCTCTCACATACCTAGAGCTGAGAGAAGCCTCCTCTTGAGGTGCTTGTGGTAAGGTGGTATTCCTCAGGAGTCGAAGCCAGGGACTAACCTCTCATCTCGTGTTGATTCTTGGTCCACGGAGCTCTTTCGTGTTGCTACAGTGACCTCAGGATCCCTCTAGCCTTGAAACAGTGTTCTTGGGGTTTCTCTGGAGTGCCATGAAGGAAATCAAGGCTCCTTTCATGTGTGATGTGCAACACAGAATTGCTCTGCACGCAGTGCAGGGGAATCGGGCCTCATCTCGCGGCGAGGGGGAAGTCTCATGGTTTTTCTCGAGTTGTGGCGGGAACCTGGGGTATATTCTCGAGTTACGACGGGGATGGCCCTTCCACACACGTGTGTGTTCAGCCATGTCAGGACTCCTGCCTAGTTGCGAGGGACAACTCGGGATTCTCCTCGAGGCTTTGCAGGGCAATTGGGACGCCTCTCCAGCTGAGGCGGGAGACCAAGGGTCCCTTTCCACGTGCCACAGGAATCCTGGGTCTCCTATCAAGTTTCACGAGGAGTCAGACATCGCCTCCTTTGGAGGCACTGATCTCCGCGTACCTCTGGAGTTTTCAAAGGATGTGAGGCCTCCGGTCGCGATGAGGTGGGGAACTAGGTGTTTCTCTTTGGTCTCCACAGGGGATTCAGACACCCTTTCTTCTTGGGAGATGCAAGACGAGCCTGCATTCAAGTCACTGCAGGGATATCCGGCCTTATTTCGAGTCAGGGCATCGCGGTGTCCATTCCACTTGAGGTCGCAAACTCAGGATCCCTCTCACATACTTAGAGCTGAGAGAAGCCTCCTCTTGAGGTGCTTGTGGTAAGGTGGTATTCCTCTGGAGTCGAAGCCCGGGACTACCTCTCATCTCGTGTTGATTCTTGGTCCACGGAGCTCTTTCGTGTTGCTACAGTGACCTCAGGATCCCTCTAGCCTTGAAACAGTGTTCTTGGGGTTTCTCTGGAGTGCCATCAAGGAAATCAAGGCTCCTTTCATGTGTGATGTGCAAGACGGAATTGCTCTGCACGCAGTGCAGGGGAATCGGGCCTCATCTCGCGGCGAGGGGGAAGTCTCATGGTTTTTCTCGAGTTGCGGCGGGAACCTGGGGTATATTCTCAAGTTACGACGGGGATGGCCCTTCCACACACGTGTTTGTTCAGCCATGTCAGGACTCCTGCCTAGTTGCGAGGGACAACTCGGGATTCTCCTCGAGGCTTGGCAGGGCAATTGGGACGCCTCTCCAGCTGAGACGGGAGACCAAGGTTCCCTTTCCACGTGCCACAGGTATCCTGGGTCTCCTATCACGTTTCACGAGGAGTCAGGCATCGTCTCCTTTGGCGGCACTGATCTCCGCATACCTCTGAAGTTTTCAAAGGATTTGAGGCCTCCTGTCGCGATGAGGTGGGGAACTACGTCTTTCTCTGTGGTCTCCACAGGGGATTCAGAAACCCTTTCGTCTTGGGAGATGCAAGAGGAGCCTGCATTCCAGTCACTGCAGGGATATCCGGCCTTATTTCGAGTCAGGGCATCGCGATGTCCATTCCACTTGAGGCCGCAAACTCAGGGTCCCTCTCACATACCTAGAGCTGAGAGAAGCCTCCTCTTGAGGTGCTTGTGGTAAGGTGGTATTCCTCTGGAGTCGAAGCCAGGGACTAACCTCTCATCTCGAGTTGATTTTGGTCCACGGAGCTCTTTCGTGTTGCTACAGTGACCTCAGGATCCCTCTAGCCTTGAAACAGTGTTCTTGGGGTTTCTCTGGAGTGCCATGAAGGAAATCAAGGCTCCTTTCATGTGTGATGTGCAACACAGAATTGGTCTGCACGCAGTGCAGGGGAATCGGGCCTCATCTCGCGGCGAGGGGGAAGTCTCATGGTTTTTCTCGAGTTGCGGCGGGAACCTGGGGTATATTCTCGAGTTACGACGGGGATGGCCCTTCCACACACGTGTTTGTTCAGCCACGTCAGGACTCTTGCCTAGTTGCGAGACACAACTCGGGATTCTCCTCGAGGCTTGGCAAGGCAATTGGGACCCCTCTCCAGCTGAGGCGGGAGACCAAGGGTCCCTTTCCACGTGCCACAGGAATCCTGGGACTCCTATCAAGTTTCACGAGGAGTCAGGCATCGTCTCATTTGAAGGCACTGATCTCCGCGTACCTCTGGAGTTTTCAAAGGATGTGAGGCCTCCGGTCGCGATGAGGTGGGGAACTAGGTCTTTCTCTGTGGTCTCCACAGGGGATTCAGACATCCTTTCATCTTGGGAGATGCAAGACGAGCCTGCATTCAAGTCACTGCAGGGATATCCAGCCTTATTTCGCGTCAGGGCATCGCGGTGTCCATTCCACTTGAGGCCACAACCTCAGGGTCCCTCTCACATACCTAGAGCTGAGAGAAGCCTCCTCTTGAGGTGCTTGTGGTAAGCTGGTATTCCTCTGGAGTCGAAGCCAGGGACTAACCTCTCATCTCGAGTTGATTTTTGGCCCACGGAGCTCTTTCGTGTTGCTACAGTGACCTCAGGATCCCTCTAGCCTTGAAACAGTGTTCTTGGGGTTTCTCTGGAGTGCCATGAAGGAAATCAAGGCTCCTTTCATGTGTGATGTGCAACACAGAATTGCTCTGCACGCAGTGCAGGGGAATCGGGCCTCATCTCGCGGCGAGGGGGAAGTCTCATGGTTTTTCTCGAGTTGCGGCGGTAACCTGGGGTATATTCTCGAGTTACGACGGGGATGGCCCTTCCACCCACGTGTTTCTTCAGCGACGTCAGGACTCCTGCCTAGTTGCGAGGGACAACTCTGGATTCTCCTCGAGGCTTGGCAGGGCAATTGGGATGCCTCTCCAGCTGAGGCGGGAGACCAAGTGTCCCTTTCCAAGTGCCACAGGAATCCTGGGACTCCTATCAAGTTTCACGAGGAGTCAGGCATCATCTCCTTTGGAGGCACTGATCTCCGCGTACCTCTGGAGTTTTCAAAGGATGTGAGGCTATCGGTCGCGATGAGGTGGGGAACTAAGTCTTTCTCTGTGCTTTCCACAGGGGATTCAGACATCCTTTCGTCCTGGGAGATGCAAGACGAGCCTGCATTCAAGTCACTGCAGGGATATCCAGCCTTATTTCGAGTCAGGGCATCGCGGTGTCCATTCCACTTGAGGCCGCAAACTCAGGGTCCCTCTCACATACCTAGAGCTGAGAGAAGCCTCCTCTTGAGGTGCTTGTGGTAAGGTGGTATTCCTCTGGAGACGAATCCAGGGACTAACCTCTCTTTTCGAGTTGATTTTTGGTCCACAGAGTTCTTTCGTGTTGCTACAGTGACCTCAGGATCCCTCTATCCTTGAAACAGTGTTCTTGGGGTTTCTCTGGAGTGCCATCAAGGAAATCAAGGCTCCTTTCATGTGTGATGTGCAAGACGGAATTGCTCTGCACGCAGTACAGGGGAATCGGGCCTCATCTCGCATCGAAGGGGAAGTCTCATGGTTTTTCTCGAATTGCGGCGGGAACCTGGGTTATATTCTCGAGTTACGACGGGGATGGCCCTTCCACCCACGTGTTTGTTCAGCCACGTCAGGACTCCTGCCTAGTTGCGAGGGACAACTCGGGATTCTCCTCGAGGCTTGGCAGGGCAATTGGGGCGCCTCTCCAGCTGAGACGGGAGACCAAGGGTCCCTTTCCACGTGCCACAGGAATCCTGGGTCTCCTATCAAGTTTCACGAGGAGTCAGGCATCGTCTCCTTTGGAGGCACTGATCTCCGCATACCTCTGGAGTTTTCAAAGGATTTGAGGCCTCCAGTCGCGATGATGTGGGGAACTAGGTCTTTCTCTGTGGTCTCCACAGGGGATTCAGACACCCTTTCGTCTTGGGAGATGCAAGACGAGCCTGCATTCCAGTCACTGCAGGGATATCCAGCCTTATTTCGCGTCAGGGCATCGCGGTGTCCATTCCACTTGAGGCCGCAAAATCAGGATCCCTCTCACATACCTAGAGCTGAGAGAAGCCTCCTCTTGAGGTGCTTGTGGTAAGGTGGTATTCCTCTGGAGTCGAAGCCAGGGACTAACCTCTCATCTCGAGTTGATTTTTGGTCCACGGAGCTCTTTCGTGTTGCTACAGTGACCTCAGGATCCCTCTAGCCTTGAAACAGTGTTCTTGGGGTTTCTCTGGAATGCCATCAAGGACATCAAGGCTCCTTTCATGTGTGATGTGCAACACGGAATTGCTCTGCACACAGTGCAGGGGAATCGGGCCTCATCTCGCGGCGAGGGGGAAGTCTCATGGTTTTTCTCGAGTTGCGGCGGGAACCTGGGGTATATTCTCGAGTTACGACGGGGATGGCCCTTCCACCCACTTGTGTGTTCAGCCACGTCAGGACTCCTGCCTAGTTGCGAGGGACAACTCTGGATTCTCCTCGAGGCTTGGCAGGGCAATTGGGACGCCTCTCCAGCTGAGGCGGGAGACCAAGTGTCCCTTTCCAAGTGCCACAGGAATCCTGGGACTCCTATCAAGTTTCACGAGGAGTCAGGCATCGTATCCTTTGTAGGCACTGATCTCCGCGTACCTCTGGAGTTTTCAAAGGATGTGAGGCTATCGGTCGCGATGAGGTGGGGAACTAAGTCTTTCTCTGTGCTTTCCACAGGGGATTCAGACATCCTTTCGTCCTGGGAGATGCAAGACGAGCCTGCATTGAAGTCACTGCAGGGATATCCGGCCTTATTTCGAGTCAGGGCATCGCGGTGTCCATTCCACATGAGGCCGCAAACTCAGGGTCCCTCTCACATACCTAGAGCTGAGAGAAGCCTCCTCTTGAGGTGCTTGTGGTAAGGTGGTATTCCTCTGGAGACGAATCCAGGGACTAACCTCTCTTTTCGAGTTGATTTTTGGTCCACAGAGTTCTTTCGTGTTGCTACAGTGACCTCAGGATCCCTCTATCCTTGAAGCAGTGTTCTTGGGGTTTCTCTGGAGTGCCATCAAGGAAATCAAGGCTCCTTTCATGTGTGATGTGCAAGACGGAATTGCTCTGCACGCAGTACAGGGGAATCGGGCCTCATCTCGCATCGAGGGGGAAGTCTCATGGTTTTTCTCGAGTTGCGGCGGGAACCTGGGTTATATTCTCGAGTTACGACGGGGATGGCCCTTCCACCCACGTGTTTGTTCAGCCACGTCAGGACTCCTGCCTAGTTGCGAGGGACAACTCGGGATTCTCCTCGAGGCTTGGCAGGGCAATTGGAACGCCTCTCCAGCTGAGGCGGGAGACCAAGGGTCCCTTTCCACATGCCACAAGAATCCTGGGACTCCTATCAAGTTTCACGAGGAGTCAGGCATCGTCTCCTTTGGAGGCACTGATCTCCGCGTACCTCTGGAGTTTTCAAAGGATGTGAGGCCTCCGGTCGCGATGATGTGGGGAACTAGGTGTTTCTCTGTGGTCTCCACAGGGGATTCAGACATCCTTTCTTCTTGGGAGATGCAAGACGAGCCTGCATTCAAGTCACTGCAGGGATATCCGGCCTTATTTCGAGTCAGGGCATCGCTGTGTCCATTCCACTTGAGGCCGCAAACTCAGGATTCCTCTCACATACCTAGAGCTGAGAGAAGCCTCCTCTTGAGGTGCTTGTGGTAAGGTGGTATTCCTCAGGAGTCGAAGCCAGGGACTAACCTCTCATCTCGTTTTGATTCTTGGTCCACGGAGCTCTTTCGTGTTGCTACAGTGACCTCAGGATCCCTCTAGCCTTGAAACAGTGTTCTTGGGGTTTCTCTGGAGTGCCATCAAGGAAATCAAGGCTCCTTTCATGTGTGATGTGCAACACGGAATTGCTCTGCACGCAGTGCAGGGGAATCGGGCCTCATCTCGCGGCGAGGGGGAAGTCTCATGGTTTTTCTCGAGTTGTGGCGGGAACCTGGGGTATATTCTCGAGTTACGACGGGGATGGCCCTTCCACACACGTGTTTGTTCAGCCACGTCAGGACTCTTGCCTAGTTGCGAGACTCAACTCGGGATTCTCCTCGAGGCTTGGCAAGGCAATTGGGACGCCTCTCCAGCTGAGGCGGGAGACCAAGGGTCCCTTTCCACGTGCCACAGGAATCCTGGGACTCCTATCAAGTTTCACGAGGAGTCAGGCATCGTCTCCTTTGGAGGCACTGATCTCCGCGTACCTCTGGAGTTTTCAAAGGATGTGAGGCCTCCGGTCGCGATGAGGTGGGGAACTAGGTGTTTCTCTGTGGTCTCCACAGGGGATTCAGACATCCTTTCTTCTTGGAAGATGCAAGACGATCCTGCATTCCAGTCACTGCAGGGATATCCGTCCTTATTTCGAGTCAGGGCATCGCGGTGTCCATTCCACTTGAGGCCGCAAACTCAGGGTCCCTCTCACATACCTAGAGCTGAGAGAAGCCTCCTCTTGAGGTGCTTGTGGTAAGGTGGTATTCCTCAGGAGTCGAAGCCAGGGACTAACCTCTCATCTCGTGTTGATTCTTGGTCCACGGAGCTCTTTCGTGTTGCTACAGTGACCTCAGGATCCCTCTAGCCTTGAAACAGTGTTCTTGGGGTTTCTCTGGAGTGCCATCAAGGAAATCAAGGCTCCTTTCATGTGTGATGTGCAACACAGAACTGCTCTGCACGCAGTGCAGGGGAATCGGGCCTCATCTCGCGGCGAGAGGGAAGTCTCATGGTTTTTCTCGAGTTGCGGCGGGAACCTGGGGTATATTCTCGAGTTACGACGGGGATGGCCCTTCCACCCACGTGTTTCTTCAGCGACGTCAGGACTCCTGCCTAGTTGCGAGGGACAACTCGGGATTCTCCTCGAGGCTTTGCAGGGCAATTGGGACGCCTCTCCAGCTGAGACGGGAGACCAAGGGTCCCTTTCCACGTGCCACAGGAATCCTGGGTCTCCTATGAAGTTTCACGAGGAGTCAGGCATCGTCTCCTTTGGAGGCACTGATCTCCGCATACCTCTGGAGTTTTCAAAGGATTTGAGGCCTCCTGTCGCGATGAGGTGGGGAACTAGGTCTTTCTCTGTGGTCTCCACAGGGGATTCAGACACCCTTTCGTCTTGGGAGATGCAAGACGAGCCTGCATTCCAGTCACTGCAGGGATATCCGGCCTTATTTCGAGTCAGGGCATCGCGGTGTCCATTCCACTTGAGGCCGCAAACTCAGGGTCCCTCTCACATACCTAGAGCTGAGAGAAGCCTCCTCTTGAGGTGCTTGTGGTAAGGTGGTATTCCTCTGGATTCGAAGCCAGGGACTAACCTCTCATCTCGAGTTGATTTTTGGTCCACGGAGCTCTTTCGTTTTGCTACAGTGACCTCAGGATCCCTCTAGCCTTGAAACAGTGTTCTTGGGGTTTCTCTGGAGTGCCATGAAGGAAATCAAGGCTCCTTTCATGTGTGATGTGCAACACAGAATTGCTCTGCACGCAGTGCAGGGGAATCGGGCCTCATCTCGCGGCGAGGGGGAAGTCTCATGGTTTTTCTCGAGTTGCAGCGGGAACCTGGGGTATATTCTCGAGTTACGACGGGGATGGCCCTTCCACACACGTGTTTGTTCAACCACGTCAGGACTCTTGCCTAGTTGCGAGACTCAACTCGGGATTCTCCTCGAGGCTTGGCAAGGCAATTGGGACGCCTCTCCAGCTGAGGCGGGAGACCAAGGGTCCCTTTCCACGTGCCACAGGAATCCTGGGACTCCTATCAAGTTTCACGAGGAGTCAGGCATCGTCTCCTTTGGAGGCACTGATCTCCGCGTACCTCTGGAGTTTTCAAAGGATGTGAGGCCTCCGGTCGCGATGAGGTGGGGAACTAGGTGTTTCTCTGTGGTCTCCACAGGGGATTCAGACATCCTTTCTTCTTGGGAGATGCAAGACGAGCCTGCATTCAAGTCACTGCAGGGATATCCAGCCTTATTTCGCGTCAGGGCATCGCGGTGTCCATTCCACTTGAGGCCGCAAACTCAGGGTCCCTCTCACATACCTAGAGCTGAGAGAAGCCTCCTCTTGAGGTGCTTGTGGTAAGGTGGTATTCCTCTGGAGTCGAAGCCAGGGACTAACCTCTCTTTTCGAGTTGATTTTTGGCCCACGGAGCTCTTTCGTGTTGCTACAGTGACCTCAGGATCCCTCTAGCCTTGAAACAGTGTTCTTGGGGTTTCTCTGGAGTGCCATCAAGGAAATCAAGGCTCCTTTCATGGGTGATGTGCAACACGGAATTGCTCTGCACGCAGTGCAGGGGAATCGGGCCTCATCTCGCGGCGAGGGGGAAGTCTCATGGTTTTTCTCGAGTGGCGGCGGGAACCTGGGGTATATTCTCGAGTTACGACGGGGATGGCCCTTCCACCCACGTGTTTCTTCAGCGACGTCAGGACTCCTGCCTAGTTGCGAGGGACAACTCTGGATTCTCCTCGAGGATTGGCAGGGCAATTGGGACGCCTCTCCAGCTGAGGCGGGAGACCAAGGGTCCCTTTCCAAGTGCCACAGGAATCCTGGGACTCCTATCAAGTTTCACGAGGAGTCAGGCATCATCTCCTTTGGAGGCACTGATCTCCACGTACCTCTGGAGTTTTCAAAGGATGTGAGGCCTCCGGTCGCGATGAGGTGGGGAACTAGGTCTTTCTCTGTGGTCTCCACAGGGGATTCAGACATCCTTTCGTCCTGGGAGATGCAAGACGAGCCTGCATTGAAGTCACTGCAGGGATATCCGGCCTTATTTCGAGTCAGGGCATCGCGGTGTACATTCCACTTGAGGCCGCAAACTCAGGGTCCCTCTCACATACCTAGAGCTGAGAGAAGCCTCCTCTTGAGGTGCTTGTGGTAAGGTGGTATTCCTCTGGAGACGAATCCAGGGACTAACCTCTCTTTTCGAGTTGATTTTTGGTCCACAGAGTTCTTTCGTGTTGCTACAGTGACCTCAGGATCCCTCTATCCTTGAAACAGTGTTCTTGGGGTTTCTCTGGAGTGCCATCAAGGAAATCAAGGCTCCTTTCATGTGTGATGTGCAAGACGGAATTGCTCTGCACGCAGTACAGGGGAATCGGGCCTCATCTCGCATCGAGGGGGAAGTCTCATGGTTTTTCTCGAGTTGCGGCGGGAACCTGGGGTATATTCTCGAGTTACGACGGGGATGGCCCTTCCACCCATGTGTTTGTTCTGCCACGTCAGGACTCGCGCCTAGTTGCGAGGGACAACTCGGGATTCTCCTCGAGGCTTGGCAGGGCAATTGGAACGCCTCTCCAGCTGAGGCGGGAGACCAAGGGTACCTTTCCACGTGCCACAAGAATCCTGGGACTCCTATCAAGTTTCACGAGGAGTCAGGCATCGTCTCCTTTGGAGGCACTGATCTCCGCGTACCTCTGGAGTTTTCAAAGGATGTGAGGCCTCCGGTCGCGATGAGGTGGGGAACTAGGTCTTTCTCTGTGGTCTCCACAGGGGATTCAGACATCCTTTCTTCTTGGGAGATGCAAGACGAGCCTGCATTCAAGTCACTGCAGGGATGTCCGGCCTTATTTCGAGTCAGGGCATCGCGGTGTCCATTCCACTTGAGGCCGCAAACTCAGGGTCCCTCTCACATACCTAGAGCTGAGAGAAGCCTCCTCTTGAGGTGCTTGTGGTAAGGTGGTATTCCTCAGGAGTCGAAGCCAGGGACTAACCTCTCATCTCGTGTTGATTCTTGGTCCACGGAGCTCTTTCGTGTTGCTACAGTGACCTCCGGATCCCTCTAGCCTTGAAACAGTGTTCTTGGGGTTTCTCTGGAGTGCCATCAAGGAAATCAAGGCTCCTTTCATGTGTGATGTGCAACACGGAATTGCTCTGCACGCAGTGCAGGGGAATCGGGCCTCATCTCGGGGCGAGGGGGAAGTCTCATGGTTTTTCTCGAGTTGCGGCGGGAACCTGGGGTATATTCTCGAGTTACGACGGGGATGGCCCTTCCACCCACGTGTTTCTTCAGCGACGTCAGGACTCCTGCCTAGTTGCGAGGGACAACTCTGGATTCTCCTCGAGGCTTGGCAGGGCAATTGGGACGCCTCTCCAGCTGAGGCGGGAGACCAAGTGTCCCTTTCCAAGTGCCACAGGAATCCTGGGACTCCTATCAAGTTTCACGAGGAGTCAGGCATCGTCTCCTTTGGAGGCACTGATCTCCGCGTACCTCTGGAGTTTTCAAAGGATGTGAGGCTATCGGTCGCGATGAGGTGGGGAACTAAGTCTTTCTCTGTGCTTTCCACAGGGGATTCAGACATCCTTTCGTCCTGGGAGATGCAAGACGAGCCTGCATTGAAGTCACTGAAGGGATATCCAGCCTTATTTCGAGTCAGGGCATCGCGGTGTCCATTCCACTTGAGGCCGCAAACTCAGGGTCCCTCTCACATACATAGAGCTGAGAGAAGACTCCTCTTGAGGTGCTTGTGGTAAGGTGGTATTCCTCTGGAGACGAATCCAGGGACTAACCTCTCTTTTCGAGTTGATTTTTGGTCCACAGAGTTCTTTCGTGTTGCTACAGTGACCTCAGGATCCCTCTATCCTTGAAACAGTGTTCTTGGGGTTTCTCTGGAGTGCCATCAAGGAAATCAAGGCTCCTTTCATGTGTGATGTGCAAGACGGAATTGCTCTGCACGCAGGACAGGGGAATCGGGCCTCATCTCGCATCGAGGGGGAAGTCTCATGGTTTTTCTCGAGTTGCGGCGGGAACCTGGGGTATATTCTCGAGTTACGACGGGGATGGCCCTTCCACCCACGTGTTTGTTCAGCCACGTCAGGACTCCTGCCTAGTTGCGAGGGACAACTCGGGATTCTCCTCGAGGCTTGGCAGGGCAATTGGAACGCCTCTCCAGCTGAGGCGGGAGACCACGGGACCCTTTCCACGTGCCACAAGAATCCTGGGACTCCTATCAAGTTTCACGAGGAGTCAGGCATCGTCTCCTTTGGAGGCACTGATCTCCGCGTACCTCTGGAGTTTTCAAAGGATGTGAGGCCTCCGGTCGCGATGAGGTGGGGAACTAGGTGTTTCTCTGTGGTCTCCACAGGGGATTCAGACATCCTTTCTTCTTGGGAGATGCAAGACGAGCCTGCATTCCAGTCACTGAAGGGATATCCGGCCTTATTTCGAGTCAGGGCATCGCGGTGTCCATTCCACTTGAGGCCGCAAACTCAGGATCCCTCTCACATACCTAGAGCTGAGAGAAGCCTCCTCTTGAGGTGCTTGTGGTAAGGTGGTATTCCTCAGGAGTCGAAGCCAGGGACTAACCTCTCATCTCGTGTTGATTCTTGGTCCACGGAGCTCTTTCGTGTTGCTACAGTGACCTCAGGATCCCTCTAGCCTTGAAACAGTGTTCTTGGGGTTTCTCTGGAGTGCCATCAAGGAAATCAAGGCTCCTTTCATGTGTGATGTGCAACACGGAATTGCTCTGCACGCAGTTCAGGGGAATCGGGCCTCATCTCGGGGCGAGGGGGAAGTCTCATGGTTTTTCTCGAGTTGCGGCGGGAACCTGGGGTATATTCTCGAGTTACGACGGGGATGGCCCTTCCACCCACGTGTTTCTTCAGCGACGTCAGGACTCCTGCCTAGTTGCGAGGGACAACTCTGGATTCTGCTCGAGCCTTTGCAGGGCAATTGGGACGCCTTTCCAGCTGAGACGGGAGACCAAGGGTCCCTTTCCACGTGCCACAGGAATCCTGGGTCTCCTATCAAGTTTCACGAGGAGTCAGGCATCGTCTCCTTTGGAGGCACTGATCTCCGCGTACCTCTGGAGTTTTCAAAGGATTTGAGGCCTCCTGTCGCGATGAGGTGGGGAACTAGGTCTTTCTCTGTGGTCTCCACAAGGGATTCAGACACCCTTTCGTCTTCGGAGATGCAAGAGCGCCTGCATTCCAGTCACTGCAGGGATATCCGGCCTTATTTCGAGTCAGGGCATCGCGGTGTCCATTCCACTTGAGGCCGCAAACTCAGGGTCCCTCTCACATACCTAGAGCTGAGAGAAGCCTCCTCTTGAGGTGCTTGTGGTAAGGTGGTATTACTCTGGAGTCGAAGCCAGGGAAGAACCTCTCATCTCGAGTTGATTTTTGGTCCACGGAGCTCTTTCGTGTTGCTACAGTGACCTCAGGATCCCTCTAGCCTTGAAACAGTGTTCTTGGGGTTTCTCTGGAGTGCCATGAAGGAAATCAAGGCTCCTTTCATGTGTGATGTGCAACACAGAATTGCTCTGCACGCAGTGCAGGGGAATCGGGCCTCATCTCGCGGCGAGAGGGAAGTCTCATGGTTTTTCTCGAGTTGCGGCCGGAACCTGGGGTATATTCTCGAGTTACGACGGGGATGGCCCTTCCACACACGTGTTTGTTCAACCACGTCAGGACTCTTGCCTAGTTGTGAGACTCAACTCGGGATTCTCCTCGAGGCTTGGCAAGGCAATTGGGACGCCTCTCCAGCTGAGGCGGGAGACCAAGTGTCCCTTTCCAAGTGCCACAGGAATCCTGGGACTCCTATCAAGTTTCACGAGGAGTCAGGCATCGTCTCCTTTGGAGGCACTGATCTCCGCGTACCTCTGGAGTTTTCAAAGGATGTGAGGCCTCCGGTCGCGATGAGGTGGGGAACTAGGTCTTTCTCTGTGGTCTCCACAGGGGATTCAGACACCCTTTCGTCTTGGGAGATGCAAGACTAGCCTGCATTCAAGTCACTGCAGGGATATCCGGCCTTATTTCACGTCAGGGCATCGCGGTGTCCATTCCGCTTCAGGCCGCAAATTCAGGGTCCCTCTCACATACCTAGAGCTGAGAGAAGCCTCCTCTTGAGGTGCTTGTGGTAAGGTGGTATTCCTCTGGAGTCGAAGCCAGGGACTAACCTCTCATCTCGAGTTGATTTTTGGCCCACTGAGCTCTTTCGTCTTGCTACAGTGACCTCAGGATCCCTCTAGCCTTGAAACAGTGTTCTTGGGTTTTATCTGGAGTGCCATCAAGGAAATCAAGGCTCCTTTCATGTGTGATGTGCAACACGGAATTGCTCTGCACGCAGTGCAGGGGAATCGGGCCTCATCTTGCGGCGAGGGGGAAGTCTCATGGTTTTTCTCGAGTTGCGGCGGGAACCTGGGGTATATTCTCGAGTTACGACGGGGATGGCCCTTCCACCCACGTGTTTAGTCAGCGACGTCAGGACTCCTGCCTAGTTGCGAGGGACAACTCTGGATTCTCCTCGAGGCTTGGCAGGGCAATTGGGACGCCTCTCCAGCTGAGGCGTGAGACCAAGTGTCCCTTTCCAAGTGCCACAGGAATCCTGGGACGCCTATCAAGTTTCACGAGGAGTCAGGCATCGTCTCCTTTGGAGGCACTGATCTCCGCGTACCTCTGGAGTTTTCAAAGGATGTGAGGCTATCGGTCGCGATGAGGTGGGGAACTAAGTCTTTCTCTGTGCTTTCCACAGGGGATTCAGACATCCTTTCGTCCTGGGAGATGCAAGACGAGCCTGCATTGAAGTCACTGCAGGGATATCCGGCCTTATTTCGAGTCAGGGCATCGCGGTGTCCATTCCACTTGAGGCCGCAAACTCAGGGTCCCTCTCACATACCTAGAGCTGAGAGAAGCCTCCTCTTGAGGTGCTTGTGGTAAGGTGGTATTCCTCTGGAGACGAATCCAGGGACTAACCTCTCTTTTCGAGTTGATTTTTGGTCCACAGAGTTCTTTCGTGTTGCTACAGTGACCTCAGGATCCCTCTATCCTTGAAACAGTGTTCTTGGGGTTTCTCTGGAGTGCCATCAAGGAAATCAAGGCTCCTTTCATGTGTGATGTGCAAGACGGAATTGCTCTGCACGCAGTACAGGGGAATCGGGCCTCATCTCGCATCGAGGGGCAAGTCTCATGGTTTTTCTCGAGTTGCGGCGGGAACCTGGGTTATATTCTCGAGTTACGACGGGGATGGCCCTTCCACCCACGTGTTTGTTGAGCCACGTCAGGACTCCTGCCTAGTTGCGAGGGACAACTCGGGATTCTCCTCGAGGCTTGGCACGGCAATTGGAACGCCTCTCCAGCTGAGGCGGGAGACCAAGGGTCCCTTTCCACGTGCCACAAGAATCCTGGAACTCCTATCAATTTTCACGAGGAGTCAGGCATCGTCTCCTTTGGAGGCACTGATCTCCGCGTACCTCTGGAGTTTTCAAAGGATGTGAGGCCTCCGGTCGCGATGAGGTGGGGGACTAGGTGTTTCTCTGTGGTCTCCACAGGGGATTCAGACATGCTTTCTTCTTGGGAGATGCAAGACGAGCCTGCATTCAAGTCACTGCAGGGATATCCGGCCTTATTTCGAGTCAGGGCATCGCGGTGTCCATTCCACTTGAGGCCGCAAACTCAGGGTCCCTCTCACATACCTAGAGCTGAGAGAAGCCTCCTCTTGAGGTGCTTGTGGTAAGGTGGTATTCCTCTGGAGTCGAAGCCAGGGACTAACCTCTCATCTCGAGTTGATTTTTGGCCCACGGAGCTCTTTCGTGTTGCTACAGTGACCTCAGGATCCCTCTAGCCTTGAAACAGTGTTCTTGGGGTTTCTCTGGAGTGCCATCAAGGAAATCAAGGCTCCTTTCATGTGTGATGTGCAAGACGGAATTGCTCTGCACGCAGTGCAGGGGAATCGGGCCTCATCTCGCGGCGAGGGGGAAGTCTCATGGTTTTTCTCGAGTTGCGGCGGGAACCTGGGGTATATTCTCGAGTTACGACGGGGATGGCCCTTCCACCCACGTGTTTAGTCAGCGACGTCAGGACTCCTGCCTAGTTGCGAGGGACAACTCTGGATTCTCCTCGAGGCTTGGCAGGGCAATTGGGACGCCTCTCCAGCTGAGGCGTGAGACCAAGTGTCCCTTTCCAAGTGCCACAGGAATCCTGGGACTCCTATCAAGTTTCACGAGGAGTCAGGCATCGTCTCCTTTGGAGGCACTGATCTCCGCGTACCTCTGGAGTTTTCAAAGGATGTGAGGCTATCGGTCGCGATGAGGTGGGGAACTAAGTCTTTCTCTGTGCTTTCCACAGGGGATTCAGACATCCTTTCGTCCTGGGAGATGCAAGACGAGCCTGCATTGAAGTCACTGCAGGGATATCCGGCCTTATTTCGAGTCAGGGCATCGCGGTGTCCATTCCACTTGAGGCCGCAAACTCAGGGTCCCTCTCACATACCTAGAGCTGAGAGAAGCCTCCTCTTGAGGTGCTTGTGGTAAGGTGGTATTCCTCTGGAGACGAATCCAGGGACTAACCTCTCTTTTCGAGTTGATTTTTGGTCCACAGAGTTCTTTCGTGTTGCTACAGTGACCTCAGGATCCCTCTATCCTTGAAACAGTGTTCTTGGGGTTTCTCTGGAGTGCCATCAAGGAAATCAAGGCTCCTTTCATGTGTGATGTGCAAGACGGAATTGCTCTGCACGCAGTACAGGGGAATCGGGCCTCATCTCGCATCGAGGGGGAAGTCTCATGGTTTTTCTCGAGTTGCGGCGGGAACCTGGGGTATATTCTCGAGTTACGACGGGGATGGCCCTTCCACCCACGTGTTTGTTGAGCCACGTCAGGACTCCTGCCTAGTTGCGAGGGACAACTCGGGATTCTCCTCGAGGCTTGGCACGGCAATTGGAACGCCTCTCCAGCTGAGGCGGGAGACCAAGGGTCCCTTTCCACGTGCCACAAGAATCCTGGAACTCCTATCAATTTTCACGAGGAGTCAGGCATCGTCTCCTTTGGAGGCACTGATCTCCGCGTACCTCTGGAGTTTTCAAAGGATGTGAGGCCTCCGGTCGCGATGAGGTGGGGGACTAGGTGTTTCTCTGTGGTCTCCACAGGGGATTCAGACATCCTTTCTTCTTGGGAGATGCAAGACGAGCCTGCATTCAAGTCACTGCAGGGATATCCGGCCTTATTTCGAGTCAGGGCATCGCGGTGTCCATTCCACTTGAGGCCGCAATCTCAGGATCCCTCTCACATACCTAGAGCTGAGAGAAGCCTCCTCTTGAGGTGCTTGTGGTAAGGTGGTATTCTTCAGGAGTCGAAGCCAGGGACTAACCTCTCATCTCGTGTTGATTCTTGGTCCACGGAGCTCTTTCGTGTTGCTACAGTGACCTCAGGATCCCTCTAGCCTTGAAACAGTGTTCTTGGGGTTTCTCTGGAGTGCCATCAAGGAAATCAAGGCTCCTTTCATGTGTCATGTGCAACACAGAATTGCTCTGCACGCAGTGCAGGGGAATCGGGCCTCATCTCGCGGCGAGGGGGAAGTCTCATGGTTTTTCTCGAGTTGCGGCGGGAACCTGGGGTATATTCTCGAGTTACGACGGGGATGGCCCTTCCACACACGTGTTTGTTCAGCCACGTCAGGACTCTTGCCTAGTTGCGAGACACAACTCGGGATTCTCCTCGAGGCTTGGCAAGGCAATTGGGACGCCTCTCCAGATGAGGCGGGAGACCAAGTGTCCCTTTCCACGTGCCACAGGAATCCTGGGACTCCTATCAAGTTTCACGAGGAGTCAGGCATCGTCTCCTTTGGAGGCACTGATCTCCGCGTACCTCTGGAGTTTTCAAAGGATGTGAGGCCTCCGGTCGCGATGAGGTGGGGAACTAGGTCTTTCTCTGTGGTCTCCACAGGGGATTCAGACATCCTTTCATCTTGGGAGATGCAAGACGAGCCTGCATTCAAGTCACTGCAGGGATATCCAGCCTTATTTCGCGTCAGGGCATCGCGGTGTCCATTCCACTTGAGGCCGCAAACTCAGGGTCCCTCTCACATACCTAGAGCTCAGAGAAGCCTCCTCTTGAGGTGCTTGTGGTAAGGTGGTATTCCTCTGGAGTCGAAGCCAGGGACTAACCTCTCATCTCGAGTTGATTTTTGGCCCACGGAGCTCTTTCGTGTTGCTACAGTGACCTCAGGATCCCTCTAGCCTTGAAACAGTGTTCTTGGGGTTTCTCTGGAGTGCCATGAAGGAAATCAAGGCTCCTTTCATGTGTGATGTGCAACACGGAATTGCTCTGCACGCAGTGCAGGGGAATCGGGCCTCATCTCGCGGCGAGGGGGAAGTCTCATGGTTTTTCTCGACTTGCGGCGGGAACCTGGGGTATATTCTCGAGTTACGACGGGGATGGCCCTTCCACACACGTGTTTGTTCAGCCACGTCAGGACTCTTGCCTAGTTGCGAGACACAACTCGGGATTCTCCTCGAGGCTTGGCAAGGCAATTGGGACGCCTCTCCAGATGAGGCGGGAGACCAAGGGTCCCTTTCCACGTGCCACAAGAATCCTGGGACTCCTATCAAGTTTCACGAGGAGTCAGGCATCGTCTCCTTTGGAGGCACTGATCTCCGCGTACCTCTGGAGTTTTCAAAGGATGTGAGGCCTCCGGTCGCGATGAGGTGGGGAACTAGGTCTTTCTCTGTGGTCTCCACAGGGGATTCAGACATCCTTTCTTCTTGGGAGATGCAAGACGAGCCTGCATTCAAGTCACTGCAGGGAAATCCGGCCTTATTTCGAGTCAGGGCATCGCGGTGTCCATTCCACTTGAGGCCGCAAACTCAGGATCCCTCTCACATACCTAGAGCTGAGAGAAGCCTCCTCTTGAGGTGCTTGTGGTAAGGTGGTATTCCTCAGGAGTCGAAGCCAGGGACTAACCTCTCATCTCGTGTTGATTCTTGGTCCACGGAGCTCTTTCGTGTTGCTACAGTGACCTCAGGATCCCTCTAGCCTTGAAACAGTGTTCTTGGGGTTTCTCTGGAGTGCCATGAAGGAAATCAAGGCTCCTTTCATGTGTGATGTGCAACACGGAATTGCTCTGCACGCAGTGCAGGGGAATCGGGCCTCATCTCGCGGCGAGGGGGAAGTCTCATGGTTTTTCTCGAGTTGCGGCGGGAACCTGGGGTATATTCTCGAGTTACGACGGGGATGGCCCTTCCACACACGTGTGTGTTCAGCCATGTCAGGACTCCTGCCTAGTTGCGAGGGACAACTCGGGATTCTCCTCGAGGCTTTGCAGGGCAATTGGGACGCCTCTCCAGCTGAGGCGGGAGACCAAGGGTCCCTTTCCACGTGCCACAGGAATCCGGGGTCTCCTATCAAGTTTCACGAGGAGTCAGGCATCGTCTCCTTTGGAGGCACTGATCTCCGCATACCTCTGGAGTTTTCAAAGATTTTGAGGCCTCCTGTCGCGTTGAGGTGGGGAACTAGGTCTTTCTCTGTGGTCTCCACAGGGGATTCAGACACCCTTTCGTCTTGGGAGATGCAAGACGAGCCTGCATTCCAGTCACTGCAGGGATATCCGGCCTTATTTCGAGTCAGGGCATCGCGGTGTCCATTCTACTTGAGGCCGCAAACTCAGGGTCCCTCTCACATACCTAGAGCTGAGAGAAGCCTCCTCTTGAGGTGCTTGTGGTAAGGTGGTATTCCTCTGGAGACGAATCCAGGGACTAACCTCTCTTTTCAAGTTGATTTTTGGTCCACAGAGTTCTTTCGTGTTGCTACAGTGACCTCAGGATCCCTCTATCCTTGAAACAGTGTTCTTGGGGTTTCTCTGGAGTGCCATCAAGGAAATCAAGGCTCCTTTCATGTGTGATGTGCAAGACGGAATTGCTCTGCACGCAGTACAGGGGAATTGGGCCTCATCTCGCATCGAGGGGAAAGTCTCATGGTTTTTCTCGAGTTGCGGCGAGAACCTGGGGTATATTCTCGAGTTACGACGGGGATGGCCCTTCCACCCACGTATTTGTTCAGCCACGTCAGGACTCCTGCCTAGTTGCGAGGGACAACTCGGGATTCTCCTCGAGGCTTGGCAGGGCAATTGGAACGCCTCTCCAGCTGAGGCGGGAGACCAAGGGTCCTTTTCCACGTGCCACAAGAATCCTGGGACTCCTATCAAGTTTCACGAGGAGTCAGGCATCGTCTCCTTTGAAGGCACTGATCTCCGCGTACCTCTGGAGTTTTCAAAGGATGTGAGGCCTCCGGTCGCGATGAGGTGGGGAACTAGGTCTTTCTCTGTGGTCTCCAGAGGGGATTCAGACATCCTTTCTTCTTGGGAGATGCAAGACGAGCCTGCATTCAAGTCACTGCAGGGATATCCGGCCTTATTTCGAGTCAGGGCATCGCGGTGTCCATTCCACTTGAGGCCGCAAACTCAGGATCCCTCTCACATACCTAGAGCTGAGAGAAGCCTCCTCTTGAGGTGCTTGTGGTAAGGTGGTATTCCTCAGGAGTCGAAGCCAGGGACTAACCTCTCCTCTCGTGTTGATTCTTGGTCCACGGAGCTCTTTCATGAGGCTACAGTGACCTCAGGATCCCTCTAGCCTTGAAACAGTGTTCTTGGGGTTTCTCTGGAGTGCCATGAAGGAAATCAAGGCTCCTTTCATGTGTGATGTGCAACACGGAATTGCTCTGCACGCAGTGCAGGGGAATCGGGCCTCATCTCGCGGCGAGGGGGAAGTCTCATGGTTTTTCTCGAGTTGCGGCGGGAACCTGGGGTATATTCTCGAGTTACGACGGGGATGGCCCTTCCACACACGTGTTTCTTCAGCGACTTCAGGACTCCTACCTAGTTGCGAGGGACAACTCTGGATTCTCCTCGAGGCTTGGCAGGGCAATTGGGACGCCTCTCCAGCTGAGGCGTGAGACCAAGTGTCCCTTTCCAAGTGCCACAGGAATCCTGGGACTCCTATCAAGTTTCACGAGGAGTCAGGCATCGTCTCCTTTGGAGGCACTGATCTCCGCGTACCTCTGGAGTTTTCAAAGGATGTGAGGCCTCCGGTCGCGATGAGGTGGGGAACTAAGTCTTTCTCTGTGCTTTCCACAGGGGATTCAGACATCCTTTCGTCCTGGGAGATGCAAGACGAGCCTGCATGAAGTCACTGCAGGGATATCCGGCCTTATTTCGAGTCAGGGCATCGCGGTGTCCATTCCACTTGAGGCCGCAAACTCAGGGTCCCTCTCACATACCTAGAGCTGAGAGAAGCCTCCTCTTGAGGTGCTTGTGGTAAGGTGGTATTCCTCAGGAGTCGAAGTCAGGGACTAACCTCTCATCTCGTGTTGATTCTTGGTCCACGGAGCTCTTTCGTGTTGCTACAGTGACCTCAGGATCCCTCTAGCCTTGAAACAGTGTTCTTGGGGTTTCTCTGGAGTGCCATGAAGGAAATCAAGGCTCCTTTCATGTGTGATGTGCAACACGGAATTGCTCTGCACGCAGTGCAGGGGAATCGGGCCTCATCTCGCGGCGAGGGGGAAGTCTCATGGTTTTTCTCGAGTTGCGGCGGGAACCTGGGGTATATTCTCGAGTTACGACGGGGATGGCCCTTCCACACACGTGTTTCTTCAGCGACGTCAGGACTCCTGCCTAGTTGCGAGGGACAACTCTGGATTCTCCTCGAGGCTTGGCAGGGCAATTGGGACGCCTCTCCAGCTGAGGCGGGAGACCAAGTGTCCCTTTCCAAGTGCCAAAGGAATTCTGGGACTCCTATCAAGTTTCACGAGGAGTCAGGCATCGTCTCCTTTGGAGGCACTGATCTCCGCGTACCTCTGGAGTTTTCAAAGGATGTGAGGCCTCCGGTCGCGATGAGGTGGGGAACTAGGTCTTTCTCTGTGGTCTCCACAGGGGATTCAGACACCCTTTCGTCTTGGGAGATGCAAGACGAGCCTGCATTCCAGTCACTGCAGGGATATCCGGCCTTATTTCGAGTCAGGGCATCGCGGTGTCCATTCCACTTGAGGCCGCAAACTCAGGATCCCTCTCACATACCTAGAGCTGAGAGAAGCCTCCTCTTGAGGTGCTTCTGGTAAGGTGGTATTCCTCTGGAGTCGAAGCCAGGGACTAACCTCTCATCTCGAGTTGATTTTTGGTCCACAGAGTTCTTTCGTGTTGCTACAGTGACCTCAGGATCCCTCTAGCCTTGAAACAGTGATCTTGGGGTTTCTCTGGAGTGCCATCAAGGAAATCAAGGCTCCTTTCATGTGTGATGTGCAAGACGGAATTGCTCTGCACGCAGTACAGGGGAATTGGGCCTCATCTCGCATCGAGGGGAAAGTCTCATGGTTTTTCTCGAGTTGCGGCGGGAACCTGGGGTATATTCTCGAGTTACGACGGGGATGGCCCTTCCACCCACGTATTTGTTCAGCCACGTCAGGACTCCTGCCTAGTTGCGAGGGACAACTCGGGATTCTCCTCGAGGCTTGGCAGGGCAATTGGAACGCCTCTCCAGCTGAGGCGGGAGACCAAGGGTCCTTTTCCACGTGCCACAAGAATCCTGGGACTCCTATCAAGTTTCACGAGGAGTCAGGCATCGTCTCCTTTGAAGGCACTGATCTCCGCGTACGTCTGGAGTTTTCAAAGGATGTGAGGCCTCCGGTCGCGATGAGGTGGGGAACTAGGTCTTTCTCTGTGGTCTCCAGAGGGGATTCAGACATCCTTTCTTCTTGGGAGATGCAAGACGAGCCTGCATTCAAGTCACTGCAGGGATATCCGGCCTTATTTCGAGTCAGGGCATCGCGGTGTCCATTCCACTTGAGGCCGCAAACTCAGGATCCCTCTCACATACCTAGAGCTGAGAGAAGCCTCCTCTTGAGGTGCTTGTGGTAAGGTGGTATTCCTCAGGAGTCGAAGCCAGGGACTAACCTCTCCTCTCGTGTTGATTCTTGGTCCACGGAGCTCTTTCATGAGGCTACAGTGACCTCAGGATCCCTCTAGCCTTGAAACAGTGTTCTTGGGGTTTCTCTGGAGTGCCATGAAGGAAATCAAGGCTCCTTTCATGTGTGATGTGCAACACGGAATTGCTCTGCACGCAGTGCAGGGGAATCGGGCCTCATCTCGCGGCGAGGGGGAAGTCTCATGGTTTTTCTCGAGTTGCGGCGGGAACCTGGGGTATATTCTCGAGTTACGACGGGGATGGCCCTTCCACACACGTGTTTCTTCAGCGACTTCAGGACTCCTACCTAGTTGCGAGGGACAACTCTGGATTCTCCTCGAGGCTTGGCAGGGCAATTGGGACGCCTCTCCAGCTGAGGCGGGAGACCAAGTGTCCCTTTCCACGTGCCACAGGAATCCTGGGACTCCTATCAAGTTTCACGAGGAGTCAGGCATCGTCTCCTTTGGAGGCACTGATCTCCGCGTACCTCTGGAGTTTTCAAAGGATGTGAGGCCTCCGGTCGCGATGAGGTGGGGAACTAAGTCTTTCTCTGTGCTTTCCACAGGGGATTCAGACATCCTTTCGTCCTGGGAGATGCAAGACGAGCCTGCATGAAGTCACTGCAGGGTTATCCGGCCTTATTTCGAGTCAGGGCATCGCGGTGTCCATTCCACTTGAGGCCGCAAACTCAGGGTCCCTCTCACATACCTAGAGCTGAGAGAAGCCTCCTCTTGAGGTGCTTGTGGTAAGGTGGTATTCCTCAGGAGTCGAAGCCAGGGACTAACCTCTCATCTCGTGTTGATTCTTGGTCCACGGAGCTCTTTCGTGTTGCTACAGTGACCTCAGGATCCCTCTAGCCTTGAAACAGTGTTCTTGGGGTTTCTCTGGAGTGCCATGAAGGAAATCAAGGCTCCTTTCATGTGTGATGTGCAACACGGAATTGCTCTGCACGCAGTGCAGGGGAATCGGGCCTCATCTCGTGGCGAGGGGGAAGTCTCATGGTTTTTCTCGAGTTGCGGCGGGAACCTGGGGTATATTCTCGAGTTACGACGGGGATGGCCCTTCCACACACGTGTTTCTTCAGCGACGTCAGGACTCCTGCCTAGTTGCGAGGGACAACTCGGGATTCTCCTCGAGGCTTGGCAGGGCAATTGGGACGCCTCTCCAGCTGAGGCGGGAGACCAAGTGTCCCTTTCCAAGTGCCAAAGGAATTCTGGGACTCCTATCAAGTTTCACGAGGAGTCAGGCATCGTCTCCTTTGGAGGCACTGATCTCCGCGTACCTCTGGAGTTTTCAAAGGATGTGAGGCCTCCGGTCGCGATGAGGTGGGGAACTAGGTCTTTCTCTGTGGTCTCCACAGGGGATTCAGACACCCTTTCGTCTTGGGAGATGCAAGACGAGCCTGCATTCCAGTCACTGCAGGGATATCCGGCCTTATTTCGAGTCAGGGCATCGCGGTGTCCATTCCACTTGAGGCCGCAAACTCAGGATCCCTCTCACATACCTAGAGCTGAGAGAAGCCTCCTCTTGAGGTGCTTCTGGTAAGGTGGTATTCCTCTGGAGTCGAAGCCAGGGACTAACCTCTCATCTCGAGTTGATTTTTGGTCCACAGAGTTCTTTCGTGTTGCTACAGTGACCTCAGGATCCCTCTAGCCTTGAAACTGTGATCTTGGGGTTTCTCTGGAGTGCCATGAAGGAAATCAAGGCTCCTTTCATGTGTGATGTGCAACACAGAATTGCTCTGCACGCAGTGCAGGGGAATCGGGCCTCATCTCGCGGCGAGGGGGAAGTCTCATGGTTTTTCTCGAGTTGCGGCGGGAACCTGGGGTATATTCTCGAGTTACGACGGGGATGGCCCTTCCACACACGTGTTTGTTCAGCCACGTCAGGACTCTTGCCTAGTTGCGAGACACAACTCGGGATTCTCCTCGAGGCTTGGCAAGGCAATTGGGACGCCTCTCCAGCTGAGGCGGGAGACCAAGGGTCCCTTTCCACGTGCCACAGGAATCCTGGGACTCCTATCAAGTTTCACGAGGAGTCAGGCATCGTCTCCTTTGGAGGCACTGATCTCCGCGTACCTCTGGAGTTTTCAAAGGATGTGAGGCCTCCGGTCGCAATGAGGTGGGGAACTAGGTCTTTCTCTGTGGTCTCCACAGGGGATTCAGACAACCTTTCATCTTGGGAGATGCAAGACGAGCCTGCATTCAAGTCACTGCAGGGATATCCAGCCTTATTTCAGGTCAGGGCATCGCGGTGTCCATTCCACTTGAGGCCGCAAACTCAGGGTCCCTCTCACATACCTAGAGCTGAGAGAAGCCTCCTCTTGAGGTGCTTGTGGTAAGGTGGTATTCCTCTGGAGTCGAAGCCAGGGACTAACCTCTCATCTCGAGTTGATTTTTGGCCCACGGAGCTCTTTCGTGTTGCTACAGTGACCTCAGGATCCCTCTAGCCTTGAAACAGTGTTCTTGGGGTTTCTCTGGAGTGCCATCAAGGAAATCAAGGCTCCTTTCATGTGTGATGTGCAAGACGGAATTGCTCTGCACGCAGTGCAGGGGAATCGGGCCTCATCTCGCGGCGAGGGGGAAGTCTCATGGTTTTTCTCGAGTTGCGGCAGGAACCTGGGGTATATTCTCCAGTTACGACGGGGATGGCCCTTCCACCCACGTGTTTCTTCAGCGACTTCAGGACTCCTACCTAGTTGCGAGGGACAACTCTGGATTCTCCTCGAGGCTTGGCAGGGCAATATGGACGCCTCTCCAGCTGAGGCGGGAGACCAAGTGTCCCTTTCCAAGTGCCACAGGAATCCTGGGACTCCTATCAAGTTTCACGAGGAGTCAGGCATCGTCTCCTTTAGAGGCACTGATCTCCGCGTACCTCTGGAGTTTTCAAAGGATGTGAGGCCTCCGGTCGCGATGAGGTGGGGAACTAAGTCTTTCTCTGTGCTTTCCACAGGGGATTCAGACATCCTTTCGGCCTGGGAGATGCAAGACGAGCCTGCATGAAGTCACTGCAGGGATATCCGGCCTTATTTCGAGTCAGGGCATCGCGGTGTCCATTCCACTTGAGGCCGCAAACTCAGGGTCCCTCTCACATACCTAGAGCTGAGAGAAGCCTCCTCTTGAGGTGCTTGTGGTAAGGTGGTATTCCTCTGGAGACGAATCCAGGGACTAACCTCTCTTTTCAAGTTGATTTTTGGTCCACAGAGTTCTTTCGTGTTGCTACAGTGACCTCAGGATCCCTCTATCCTTGAAACAGTGTTCTTGGGGTTTCTCTGGAGTGCCATCAAGGAAATCAAGGCTCCTTTCATGTGTGATGTGCAAGACGGAATTGCTCTGCACGCAGTACAGGGGAATTGGGCCTCATCTCGCATCGAGGGGAAAGTCTCATGGTTTTTCTCGAGTTGCGGCGGGAACCTGGGGTATATTCTCGAGTTACGACGGGGATGGCCCTTCCACCCACGTATTTGTTCAGCCACGTCAGGACTCCTGCCTAGTTGCGAGGGACAACTCGGGATTCTCCTCGAGGCTTGGCAGGGCAATTGGAACGCCTCTCCAGCTGAGGCGGGAGACCAAGGGTCCTTTTCCACGTGCCACAAGAATCCTGGGACTCCTATCAAGTTTCACGAGGAGTCAGGCATCGTCTCCTTTGAAGGCACTGATCTCCGCGTACCTCTGGAGTTTTCAAAGGATGTGAGGCCTCCGGTCGCGATGAGGTGGGGAACTAGGTCTTTCTCTGTGGTCTCCAGAGGGGATTCAGACATCCTTTCTTCTTGGGAGATGCAAGACGAGCCTGCATTCAAGTCACTGCAGGGATATCCGGCCTTATTTCGAGTCAGGGCATCGCGGTGTCCATTCCACTTGAGGCCGCAAACTCAGGATCCCTCTCACATACCTAGAGCTGAGAGAAGCCTCCTCTTGAGGTGCTTGTGGTAAGGTGGTATTCCTCAGGAGTCGAAGCCAGGGACTAACCTCTCCTCTCGTGTTGATTCTTGGTCCACGGAGCTCTTTCGTGAGGCTACAGTGACCTCAGGATCCCTCTAGCCTTGAAACAGTGTTCTTGGGGTTTCTCTGGAGTGCCATGAAGGAAATCAAGGCTCCTTTCATGTGTGATGTGCAACACGGAATTGCTCTGCACGCAGTGCAGGGGAATCGGGCCTCATCTCTCGGCGAGGGGGAAGTCTCATGGTTTTTCTCGAGTTGCGGCGGGAACCTGGGGTATATTCTCGAGTTACGACGGGGATGGCCCTTCCACACACGTGTTTCTTCAGCGACTTCAGGACTCCTACCTAGTTGCGAGGGACAACTCTGGATTCTCCTCGAGGCTTGGCAGGGCAATTGGGACGCCTCTCCAGCTGAGGCGGGAGACCAAGTGTCCCTTTCCACGTGCCACAGGAATCCTGGGACTCCTATCAAGTTTCACGAGGAGTCAGGCATCGTCTCCTTTGGAGGCACTGATCTCCGCGTACCTCTGGAGTTTTCAAAGGATGTGAGGCCTCCGGTCGCGATGAGGTGCGGAACTAGGTCTTTCTCTGTGGTCTCCAGAGGGGATTCAGACACCCTTTCTTCTTGGGAGATGCAAGACGAGCCTGCATTCAAGTCACTGCAGGGATATCCGGCCTTATTTCGAGTCAGGGCATCGCGGTGTCCATTCCACTTGAGGCCGCAAACTCAGGATCCCTCTCACATACCTAGAGCTGAGAGAAGCCTCCTCTTGAGGTGCTTGTGGTAAGGTGGTATTCCTCAGGAGTCGAAGCCAGGGACTAACCTCTCATCTCGTGTTGATTCTTGGTCCACGGAGCTCTTTCGTGTTGCTACAGTGACCTCAGGATCCCTCTAGCCTTGAAACAGTGTTCTTGGGGTTTCTCTGGAGTGCCATGAAGGAAATCAAGGCTCCTTTCATGTGTGATGTGCAACACGGAATTGCTCTGCACGCAGTGCAGGGGAATCGGGCCTCATCTCGCGGCGAGGGGGAAGTCTCATGGTTTTTCTCGAGTTGCGGCGGGAACCTGGGGTATATTCTCGAGTTACGACGGGGATGGCCCTTCCACCCACGTGTTTCTTCAGCGACGTCAGGACTCCTGCCTAGTTGCGAGACACAATTCGGGATTCTCCTCGAGGCTTGGCAAGGCAATTGGGACGCCTCTCCAGCTGAGGGGGGAGACCAAGGGTCCCTTTCCACGTGCCACAGGAATCCTGGGACTCCTATCAAGTTTCACGAGGAGTCAGGCATCGTCTCCTTTGGAGGCACTGATCTCTGCGTAACTCTGGAGTTTTCAAAGGATTTGAGGCCTCCTGTCGCGATAAGGTGGGGAACTAGGTCTTTCTCTGTGGTCTCCACAGGGGATTCAGACACCCTTTCGTCTTGGGAGATGCAAGACGAGCCTGCATTCCAGTCACTGCAGGGATATCCGGCCTTATTTCGAGTCAGGGCATCGCGGTGTCCATTCCACTTGAGGCCGCAAACTCAGGGTCCCTCTCACATACCTAGAGCTGAGAGAAGCCTCCTCTTGAGGTGCTTGTGGTAAGGTGGTATTCCTCAGGAGTCGAAGCCAGGGACTAACCTCTCCTCTCGTGTTGATTCTTGGTCCACGGAGCTCTTTCATGAGGCTACAGTGACCTCAGGATCCCTCTAGCCTTGAAACAGTGTTCTTGGGGTTTCTCTGGAGTGCCATGAAGGAAATCAAGGCTCCTTTCATGTGTGATGTGCAACACGGAATTGCTCTGCACGCAGTGCAGGGGAATCGGGCCTCATCTCGCGGCGAGGGGGAAGTCTCATTGTTTTTCTCGAGTTGCGGCGGGAACCTGGGGTATATTCTCGAGTTACGACGGGGATGGCCCTTCCACACACGTGTTTCTTCAGCGACTTCAGGACTCCTACCTAGTTGCGAGGGACAACTCTGGATTCTCCTCGAGGCTTGGCAGGGCAATTGGGACGCCTCTCCAGCTGAGGCGGGAGACCAAGTGTCCCTTTCCACGTGCCACAGGAATCCTGGGACTCCTATCAAGTTTCACGAGGAGTCAGGCATCGTCTCCTTTGGAGGCACTGATCTCCGCGTACCTCTGGAGTTTTCAAAGGATGTGAGGCCTCCGGTCGCGATGAGGTGGGGAACTAAGTCTTTCTCTGTGCTTTCCACAGGGGATTCAGACATCCTTTCGTCCTGGGAGATGCAAGACGAGCCTGCATGAAGTCACTGCAGGGATATCCGGCCTTATTTCGAGTCAGGGCATCGCGGTGTCCATTCCACTTGAGGCCGCAAACTCAGGGTCCCTCTCACATACCTAGAGCTGAGAGAAGCCTCCTCTTGAGGTGCTTGTGGTAAGGTGGTATTCCTCAGGAGTCGAAGCCAGGGACTAACCTCTCATCTCGTGTTGATTCTTGGTCCACGGAGCTCTTTCGTGTTGCTACAGTGACCTCAGGATCCCTCTAGCCTTGAAACAGTGTTCTTGGGGTTTCTCTGGAGTGTCATGAAGGAAATCAAGGCTCCTTTCATGTGTGATGTGCAAGACGGAATTGCTCTACACGCAGTGCAGGGGAATCGGGCCTCATCTCGCGGCGAGGGGGAAGTCTCATGGTTTTTCTCGAGTTGCGGCGGGAACCTGGGGTATATTCTCGAGTTACGACGGGGATGGCCCTTCCACCCACGTGTTTCTTCAGCGACGTCAGGACTCCTGCCTAGTTGCGAGACACAATTCGGGATTCTCCTCGAGGCTTGGCAAGGCAATTGGGACGCCTCTCCAGCTGAGGGGGGAGACCAAGGGTCCCTTTCCACGTGCCACAGGAATCCTGGGACTCCTATCAAGTTTCACGAGGAGTCAGGCATCGTCTCCTTTGGAGGCACTGATCTCCGCGTAACTCTGGAGTTTTCAAAGGATTTGAGGCCTCCTGTCGCGATAAGGTTGGGAACTAGGTCTTTCTCTGTGGTCTCCACAGGGGATTCAGACACCCTTTCGTCTTGGGAGATGCAAGACGAGCCTGCATTCCAGTCACTGCAGGGATATCCGGCCTTATTTCGAGTCAGGGCATCGCGGTGTCCATTCCACTTGAGGCCGCAAACTCAGGGTCCCTCTCACATACCTAGAGCTGAGAGAAGCCTCCTCTTGAGGTGCTTGTGGTAAGGTGGTATTCCTCTGGAGTCGAAGACAGGGACTAACCTCTCATCTCGAGTTGATTTTTGGTACACGGAGCTCTTTCGTGTTGCTACAGTGACCTCAGGATCCCTCTAGCCTTGAAACAGTGTTCTTGGGGTTTCTCTGGAGTGCCATGAAGGAAATCAAGGCTCCTTTCATGTGTGATGTGCAACACGGAATTGCTCTGCACGCAGTGCAGGGGAATCGGGCCTCATCTCGCGGCGAGGGGGAAGTCTCATGGTTTTTCTCGAGTTGCGGCGGGAACCTGGGGTATATTCTCGAGTTACGACGGGGATGGCCCTTCCACACACGTGTTTCTTCAGCCACGTCAGGACTCTTGCCTAGTTGCGAGACACAACTCTGGATTCTCCTCGAGGCTTGGCAAGGCAATTGGGACGCCTCTCCAGCTGAGGCGGGAGACCAAGGGTCCCTTTCCACGTGCCACAGGAATCCTGGGACTCCTATCAAGTTTCACGAGGAGTCAGGCATCGTCTCCTTTGAAGGCACTGATCTCCGCGTACCTCTGGAGTTTTCAAAGGATGTGAGGCCTCCGGTCGCGATGAGATGGGGAACTAGGTCTTTCTCTGTGGTCTCCAGAGGGGATTCAGACATCCTTTCATCTTGGGAGATGCAAGACGAGCCTGCATTCCAGTCACTGCAGGGATATCCGGCCTTATTTCGAGTCAGGGCATCGCGGTGTCCATTCCACTTGAGGCCGCAAACTCAGGATCCCTCTCACATACCTAGAGCTGAGAGAAGCCTCCTCTTGAGGTGCTTCTGGTAAGGTGGTATTCCTCTGGAGTCGAAGCCAGGGACTAACCTCTCATCTGGAGTTGATTTTTGGTCCACGGAGCTCTTTCGTGTTGCTACAGTGACCTCAGGATCCCTCTATCCTTGAAACAGTGTTCTTGGGGTTTCTCTGGAGTGCCATCAAGGAAATCAAGGCTCCTTTCATGTGTGATGTGCAACACGGAATTGCTCTGCACGCAGTGCAGGGGAATCGGGCCTCATCTCGCATCGAGGGGGAAGTCTCATGGTTTTTCTCGAGTTGCGGCGGGAACCTGGGGTATATTCTCGAGTTACGACGGGGATGGCCCTTCCACCCACGTGTTTGTTCAGCCACGTCAGGACTCCTGCCTAGTTGCGAGGGACAACTCGGGATTCTCCTCGAGGCTTGGCAAGGCAATTGGGACGCCTCTCCAGCTGAGGCGGGAGACCAAGGGTCCCTTTCCACGTGCCACAGGAATCCTGGGACTCCTATCAAGTTTCACGAGGAGTCAGGCATCGTCTCCTTTGGAGGCACTGATCTCCGCGTACCTCTGGAGTTTTCAAAGGATGTGAGGCCTCCGGTCGCGATGAGGTGGGGAACTAGGTCTTTCTCTGTGGTCTCCACAGGGGATTCAGACATCCTTTCATCTTGGGAGATGCAAGACGAGCCTGCATTCAAGTCACTGCAGGGATATCCGGCCTTATTTCGCGTCAGGGCATCGTGGTGTCCATTCCACTTGAGGCCGCAAACTCAGGGTCCCTCTCACATACCTAGAGCTGAGAGAAGCCTCGTCTTGAGGTGCTTGTGGTAAGGTGGTATTCCTCTGGAGTCGAAGCCAGGGACTAACCTCTCATCTCGAGTTGATTTTTGGCCCACGGAGCTCTTTCGTGTTGCTACAGTGACCTCAGGATCCCTCTAGCCTTGAAACAGTGTTCTTGGGGTTTCTCTGGAGTGCCATCAAGGAAATCAAGGCTCCTTTCATGTGTGATGTGCAACACGGAATTGCTCTGCACGCAGTGCAGGGGAATCGGGCCTCATCTTGTGGCGAGGGGGAAGTCTCATGGTTTTTCTCGAGTTGCGGCGGGAACCTGGGGTATATTCTCTAGTTACGACGGGGATGGCCCTTCCACCCACGTGTTTCTTCAGCGACGTCAGGACTCCTGCCTAGTTGCGAGGGACAACTCTGGATTCTCCTCGAGGCTTGGCAGGGCAATTGGGACGCCTCTCCAGCTGAGGCGGGAGAACAAGTGTCCCTTTCCAAGTGCCACAGGAATCCTGGGACTCCTATCAAGTTTCACGAGGAGTCAGGCGTCGTCTCCTTTAGAGGCACTGATCTCCGCGTACCTCTGGAGTTTTCAAAGGATGTGAGGTTATCGGTCGCGATGAGGTGGGGAACTAAGTCTTTCTCTGTGCTTTCCACAGGGGATTCAGACATCCTTTCGTCCTGGGAGATGCAAGACGAGCCTGCATTGAAGTCACTGCAGGGATATCCGGCCTTATTTCGAGTCAGGGCATCGCGGTGTCCATTCCACTTGAGGCCGCAAACTCAGGGTCCCTCTCACATACCTAGAGCTGAGAGAAGCCTCCTCTTGAGGTGCTTGTGGTAAGATGGTATTCCTCTGGAGACGAATCCAGGGAATAACCTCTCTTTTCGAGTTGATTTTTGGTCCACAGAGTTCTTTCATGTTGCTACAGTGACCTCAGGATCCCTCTATCCTTGAAACAGTGTTCTTGGGGTTTCTCTGGAGTGCCATCAAGGAAATCAAGGCTCCTTTCATGTGTGATGTGCAAGACGGAATTGCTCTGCACGCAGTACAGGGGAATCGGGCCTCATCTCGCATCGAGGGGGAAGTCTCATGGTTTTACTCGAGTTGCGGCGGGAACCTGGGGTATATTCTCGAGTTACCACGGGGATGGCCCTTCCACCCACGTGTTTGTTCAGCCACGTCAGGACTCCTGCCTAGTTGCGAGGGACAACTCTGGATTCTCCTCGAGGCTTGGCAGGGCAATTGGGACGCCTCTCCAGCTGAGGCGGGAGACCAAGGGTCCCTTTCCACGTGCCACAAGAATCCTGGGACTCCTATCAAGTTTCACGAGGAGTCAGGCATCGTCTCCTTTGGAGGCACTGATCTCCGCGTACCTCTGGAGTTTTCAAAGGATGTGAGGCCTCCGGTCGCGATGAGGTGGGGAACTAGGTGTTTCTCTGTGGTCTCCACAGGGGATTCAGACATCCTTTCTTCTTGGGAGATGCAAGACGAGCCTGCATTCAAGTCACTGCAGGGATATCCGGCCTTATTTCGAGTCAGGGCATCGCGGTGTCCATTCCACTTGAGGCCGCAAACTCAGGATCCCTCTCACATACCTAGAGCTGAGAGAAGCCTCCTCTTGAGGTGCTTGTGGTAAGGTGGTATTCCTCAGGAGTCGAAGCCAGGGACTAACCTCTCATCTCGTGTTGATTCTTGGTCCACGGAGCTCTTTCGTGTTGCTACAGTGACCTCAGGATCCCTCTAGCCTTGAAACAGTGTTCTTGGGGTTTCTCTGGAGTGCCATCAAGGAAATCAAGGCTCCTTTCATGTGTGATGTGCAACACGGAATTGCTCTGCACGCAGTGCAGGGGAATCGGGCCTCATCTCGCGGCGAGGGGGAAGTCTCATGGTTTTTCTCGAGTTGCGGCGGGAACCTGGGGTATATTCTCGAGTTACGACGGGGATGGCCCTTCCACACACGTGTGTGTTCAGCCATGTCAGGACTCCTGCCTAGTTGCGAGGGACAACTCGGGATTCTCCTAGAGGCTTGGCAGGGCAATTGGGACGCCTCTCCAGCTGAGGCGGGAGACCAAGTGTCCCTTTCCAAGTGCCCCAGGAATCCTGGGACTCCTATCAAGTTTCACGAGGAGTCAGGCGTCGTCTCCTTTGGAGGCCCTGATCTCCACGTACCTCTGGAGTTTTCAAAGGATGTGAGGCTATCGGTCGCGATGAGGTGGGGAACTATGTCTTTCTCTGTGCTTTCCACAGGGGATTCAGACATCCTTTCTTCTTGGGAGATGCAAGACGAGCCTGCATTGAAGTCACTGCAGGGATATCCGGCCTTATTTCGAGTCAGGGCATCGCGGTGTCCATTCTACTTGAGGCCGCAAACTCAGGGTCCCTCTCACATACCTAGAGCTGAGAGAAGACTCCTCTTGAGGTGCTTGTGGTAAGGTGGTATTCCTCTGGAGACGAATTCAGGGAATAACCTCTCTTTTCGAGTTGATTTTTGGTCCACAGAGTTCTTTTGTGTTGCTACAGTGACCTCAGGATCCCTCTAGCCTTGAAACAGTGTTCTTGGGGTTTCTCTGGAGTGCCATCAAGGAAATCAAGGCTCCTTTCATGTGTGATGTGCAAGACGGAATTGCTCTGCACGCAGTGCAGGGGAATCGGGCCTCATCTCGCGGCGAGGGGGAAGTCTCATGGTTTTTCTCGAGTTGCGGCGGGAACCTGGGGTATATTCTCGAGTTACGACGGGGATGGCCCTTCCACACACGTGTGTGTTCAGCCATGTCAGGACTCCTGCCTAGTTGCGAGGGACAACTCGGGATTCTCCTAGAGGCTTGGCAGGGCAATTGGGACGCCTCTCCAGCTGAGGCGGGAGACCAAGTGTCCCTTTCCAAGTGCCCCAGGAATCCTGGGACTCCTATCAAGTTTCACGAGGAGTCAGGCGTCGTCTCCTTTGGAGGCCCTGATCTCCACGTACCTCTGGAGTTTTCAAAGGATGTGAGGCTATCGGTCGCGATGAGGTGGGGAACTATGTCTTTCTCTGTGCTTTCCACAGGGGATTCAGACATCCTTTCTTCCTGGGAGATGCAAGACGAGCCTGCATTGAAGTCACTGCAGGGATATCCGGCCTTATTTCGAGTCAGGGCATCGCGGTGTCCATTCCACTTGAGGCCGCAAACTCAGGGTCCCTCTCACATACCTAGAGCTGAGAGAAGACTCCTCTTGAGGTGCTTGTGGTAAGGTGGTATTCCTCTGGAGACGAATTCAGGGAATAACCTCTCTTTTCGAGTTGATTTTTGGTCCACAGAGTTCTTTTGTGTTGCTACAGTGACCTCAGGATCCCTCTAGCCTTGAAACAGTGTTCTTGGGGTTTCTCTGGAGTGCCATCAAGGAAATCAAGGCTCCTTTCATGTGTGATGTGCAAGACGGAATTGCTCTGCACGCAGTACAGGGGAATCGGGCCTCATCTCGCATCGAGGGGGAAGTCTCATGGTTTTTCTCGAGTTGCGGCGGGAACCTGGGGTATATTCTCGAGTTACGACGGGGATGGCCCTTCCACCCACGTGTTTGTTCAGCCACGTCAGGACTCCTGCCTAGTTGCGAGGGACAACTCTGGATTCTCCTCGAGGCTTTGCAGGGCAATTGGGACGCCTCTCCAGCTGAGGCGGGAGACCAAGGGTCCCTTTCCACGTGCCACAAGAATCCTGGGACTCCTATCAAGTTTCACGAGGAGTCAAGCATCGTCTCCTTTGGAGGCACTGATCTCCGAGTACCTCTGGAGTTTTCAAAGGATGTGAGGCCTCCGGTCGCGATGAGGTGGGGAACTAGGTGTTTCTCTGTGGTCTCCACAGGGGATTCAGACATCCTTTCTTCTTGGGAGATGCAAGACGAGCCTGCATTCAAGTCACTGCAGGGATATCCGGCCTTATTTCGAGTCAGGGCATCTTGGTGTCCATTCCACTTGAGGCCGCAAACTCAGGATCCCTCTCACATACCTAGAGCTGAGAGAAGCCTCCTCTTGAGGTGCTTGTGGTAAGGTGGTATTCCTCAGGAGTCGAAGCCAGGGACTAACCTCTCATCTCGTGTTGATTCTTGGTCCACGGAGCTCTTTCGTGTTGCTACAGTGACCTCAGGATCCCTCTAGCCTTGAAACAGTGTTCTTGGGGTTTCTCTGGAGTGCCATGAAGGAAATCAAGGCTCCTTTCATGTGTGATGTGCAACACGGAATTGCTCTGCACGCAGTGCAGGGGAATCGGGCCTCATCTCGCGGCGAGGGGGAAGTCTCATGGTTTTTCTCCAGTTGCGGCGGGAACCTGGGGTATATTCTCGAGTTACGACAGGGATGGCCCTTCCACACACGTGTGTGTTCAGCCATGTCAGGACTCCTGCCTAGTTGCGAGGGACAACTCGGGATTCTCCTCGAGGCTTGGCAGGGCAATTGGGACGCCTCTCCAGCTGAGGCGGGAGACCAAGTGTCCCTTTCCAAGTTCCACAGGAATCCTGGGACTCCTATCAAGTTTCACGAGGAGTCAGGCATCGTCTCCTTTGGAGGCACTGATCTCCGCGTACCTCTGGAGTTTTCAAAGGATGTGAGGCCTCCGGTCGCGATGAGGTGGGGAACTAAGTCTTTCTCTGTGCTTTCCACAGGGGATTCAGACATCCTTTCGTCCTGGGAGATGCAAGACGAGCCTGCATGAAGTCATTGCAGGGATATCCGGCCTTATTTCGAGTCAGGGCATCGCGGTGTCCATTCCACTTGAGGCCGCAAACTCAGGGTCCCTCTCACATACCTAGAGCTGAGAGAAGCCTCCTCTTGAGGTGCTTGTGGTAAGGTGGTATTCCTCTGGACACGAATCCAGGGACTAACCTCTCTTTTCGAGTTGATTTTTGGTCCACAGAGTTCTTTCGTGTTGCTACAGTGACCTCAGGATCCCTCTATCCTTGAAACAGTGTTCTTGGGGTTTCTCTGGAGTGCCATCAAGGAAATCAAAGCTCCTTTCATGTGTGATGTGCAAGACGGAATTGCTCTGCACGCAGTACAGGGGAATTGGGCCTCATCTCGCGGCGAGGGGGAAGTCTCATGGTTTTTCTCGAGTTGCGGCGGGAACCTGGGGTATATTCTCGAGTTACGACGGGGATGGCCCTTCCACCCACGTGTTTGTTCAGCCACGTCAGGACTCCTGCCTAGTTGCGAGGGACAACTCTGGATTCTCCTCGAGGCTTGGCAGGGCAATTGGAACGCCTCTCCAGCTGAGGCGGGAGACCAAGGGTCCCTTTCCACGTGCCACAAGAATCCTGGGACTCCTATCAAGTTTCACGAGGAGTCAGGCATCGTCTCCTTTGAAGGCACTGATCTCCGCGTACCTCTGGAGTTTTCAAAGGATGTGAGGCCTCCGGTCGCGATGAGGTGGGGAACTAGGTCTTTCTCTGTGGTCTCCAGAGGGGATTCAGACATCCTTTCTTCTTGGGAGATGCAAGACGAGCCTGCATTCAAGTCACTGCAGGGATATCCGGCCTTATTTTGAGTCAGGGCATCTTGGTGTCCATTCCACTTGAGGCCGCAAACTCAGGATCCCTCTCACATACCTAGAGCTGAGAGAAGCCTCCTCTTGAGGTGCTTGTGGTAAGGTGGTATTCCTCTGAAGTCGAAGCCAGGGACTAACCTCTCATCTCGAGTTGATTTTTGGTCCACGGAGCTCTTTCGTGTTGCTACAGTGACCTCAGGATCCCTCTAGCCTTGAAACAGTGTTCTTGGGGTTTCTCTGGAGTGCCATGAAGGAAATCAAGGCTCCTTTCATGTGTGATGTGCAACACAGAATTGCTCTGCACGCAGTGCAGGGGAATCGGGCCTCATCTCGCGGCGAGGGGGAAGTCTCATGGTTTTTCTCGAGTTGCGGCGGGAACCTGGGGTATATTCTCGAGTTACGACGGGGATGGCCCTTCCACACACGTGTTTGTTCAGCCACGTCAGGACTCTTGCCTAGTTGCGAGACACAACTCGGGATTCTCCTCGAGGCTTGGCAAGGCAATTGGGACGCCTCTCCAGCTGAGGCGGGAGACCAAGGGTCCCTTTCCACGTGCCACAGGAATCCTGGGACTCCTATCAAGTTTCACGAGGAGTCAGGCATCGTCTCCTTTGGAGGCACTGATCTCCGCGTACCTCTGGAGTTTTCAAAGGATGTGAGGCCTCCGGTCGCGATGAGGTGGGGAACTAGGTCTTTCTCTGTGGTCTCCACAGGGGATTCAGACATCCTTTCATCTTGGGAGATGCAAGACGAGCCTGCATTCAAGTCACTGCATGGATATCCGGCCTTATTTCGCGTCAGGGCATCGTGGTGTCCATTCCACTTGAGGCCGCAAACTCAGGGTCCCTCTCACATACCTAGAGCTGAGAGAAGCCTCGTCTTGAGGTGCTTGTGGTAAGGTGGTATTCCTCTGGAGTCGAAGCCAGGGACTAACCTCTCATCTCGAGTTGATTTTTGGCCCACGGAGCTCTTTCGTGTTGCTACAGTGACCTCAGGATCCCTCTAGCCTTGAAACAGTGTTCTTGGGGTTTCTCTGGAGTGCCATCAAGGAAATCAAGGCTCCTTTCATGTGTGATGTGCAACACGGAATTGCTCTGCACGCAGTGCAGGGGAATCGGGCCTCATCTTGTGGCGAGGGGGAAGTCTCATGGTTTTTCTTGAGTTGCGGCGGGAACCTGGGGTATATTCTCGAGTTACGACGGGGATGGCCCTTCCACCCACGTGTTTCTTCAGCGATGTCAGGACTCCTGCCTAGTTGCGAGGGACAACTCTGGATTCTCCTCGAGGCTTGGCAGGGCAATTGGGACGCCTCTCCAGCTGAGGCGGGAGACCAAGTGTCCCTTTCCAAGTGCCACAGGAATCCTGGGACTCCTATCAAGTTTCACGAGGAGTCAGGCGTCGTCTCCTTTGGAGGCACTGATCTCCGCGTACCTCTGGAGTTTTCAAAGGATGTGAGGCTATCGGTCGCGATGAGGTGGGGAACTAAGTCTTTCTCTGTGCTTTCCACAGGGGATTCAGACATCCTTTCGTCCTGGGAGATGCAAGACGAGCCTGCATTGAAGTCACTGCAGGGATATCCGGCCTTATTTCGAGTCAGGGCATCGCGGTGTCCATTCCACTTGAGGCCGCAAACTCAGGGTCCCTCTCACATACCTAGAGCTGAGAGAAGCCTCCTCTTGAGGTGCTTGTGGTAAGGTGGTATTCCTCTGGAGACGAATCCAGGGAATAACCTCTCTTTTCGAGTTGATTTTTGGTCCACAGAGTTCTTTCGTGTTGCTACAGTGACCTCAGGATCCCTCTATCCTTGAAACAGTGTTCTTGGGGTTTCTCTGGAGTGCCATCAAGGAAATCAAGGCTCCTTTCATGTGTGATGTGCAAGACGGAATTGCTCTGCACGCAGTACAGGGGAATCGGGCCTCATCTCGCATCGAGGGGCAAGTCTCATGGTTTTACTCGAGTTGCGGCGGGAACCTGGGGTATATTCTCGAGTTACGACGGGCATGGCCCTTCCACCCACGTGTTTGTTCAGCCACGTCAGGACTCCTGCCTAGTTGCGAGGGACAACTCTGGATTCTCCTCGAGGCTTGGCAGGGCAATTGGGACGCCTCTCCAGCTGAGGCGGGAGACCAAGGGTCCCTTTCCACGTGCCACAAGAATCCTGGGACTCCTATCAAGTTTCACGAGGAGTCAGGCATCGTCTCCTTTGGAGGCACTGATCTCCGAGTACCTCTGGAGTTTTCAAAGGATGTGAGGCCTCCGGTCGCGATGAGGTGGGGAACTAGGTCTTTCTCTGTGGTCTCCACAGGGGATTCAGACATCCTTTCATCTTGGGAGATGCAAGACGAGCCTGCATTCAAGTCACTGCAGGGATATCCGGCCTTATTTCGAGTCAGGGCATCGCGGTGTCCATTCCACTTGAGGCCGCAAACTCAGGATCCCTCTCACATACCTAGAGCTGAGAGAAGCCTCCTCTTGAGGTGCTTGTGGTAAGGTGGTATTCCTCTGGAGTCGAAGCCAGGGACTAACCTCTCATCTCGAGTTGATTTTTGGCCCACGGAGCTCTTTCGTGTTGCTACAGTGACCTCAGGATCCCTCTAGCCTTGAAACAGTGTTCTTGGGGTTTCTCTGGAGTGCCATCAAGGAAATCAAGGCTCCTTTCATGTGTGATGTGCAACACGGAATTGCTCTGCACGCAGTGCAGGGGAATCGGGCCTCATCTTGTGGCGAGGGGGAGGTCTCATGGTTTTTCTCGAGTTGCGGCGGGAACCTGGGGTATATTCTCGAGTTACGACGGGGATGGCCCTTCCACCCAAGTGTTTCTTCAGCCACGTCAGGACTCCTGCCTAGTTGCGAGGGACAACTCTGGATTCTCCTCGAGGCTTGGCAGGGCAATTGAGACGCCTCTCCAGCTGAGGCGGGAGACCAAGTGTCCCTTTCCAAGTGCCACAGGAATCCTGGGACTCCTATCAAGTTTCACGAGGAGTCAGGCGTCGTCTCCTTTGGAAGCACTGATCTCCGCGTACCTCTGGAGTTTTCAAAGGATGTGAGTCTATCGGTCGCGATGAGGTGGGGAACTAAGTCTTTCTCTGTGCTTTCCACAGGGGATTCAGACATCCTTTCGTCCTGGGAGATGCAAGACGAGCCTGCATTGAAGTCACTGCAGGGATATGCGGCCTTATTTCGAGTCAGGGCATCGCGGTGTCCATTCCACTTGAGGCCGCAAACTCAGGGTCCCTCTCACATACCTAGAGCTGAGAGAAGCCTCCTCTTGAGGTGCTTGTGGTAAGGTGGTATTCCTCTGGAGACGAATCCAGGGAATAACCTCTCTTTTCGAGTTGATTTTTGGTCCACAGAGTTCTTTCGTGTTGCTACAGTGACCTCAGGATCCCTCTATCCTTGAAACAGTGTTCTTGGGGTTTCTCTGGAGTGCCATCAAGGAAATCAAGGCTCCTTTCATGTGTGATGTGCAAGACGGAATTGCTCTGCACGCAGTACAGGGGAATCGGGCCTCATCTCGCATCGAGGGGGAAGTCTCATGGTTTTTCTCGAGTTGCGGCGGGAACCTGGGGTATATTCTCGAGTTACGACGGGGATGGCCCTTCCACCCACGTGTTTGTTCAGCCACGTCAGGACTCCTGCCTAGTTGCGAGGGACAACTCTGGATTCTCCTCGAGGCTTGGCAGGGCAATTGGGACGCCTATCCAGCTGAGGCGGGAGACCAAGTGTCCCTTTCCACGTGCCACAAGAATCCTGGGACTCCTATCAAGTTTCACGAGGAGTCAGGCATCGTCTCCTTTGGAGGCACTGATCTCCGAGTACCTCTGGAGTTTTCAAAGGATGTGAGGCCTCCGGTCGCGATGAGGTGGGGAACTAGGTGTTTCTCTGTGGTCTCCACAGGGGATTCAGACATCCTTTCTTCTTGGGAGATGCAAGACGAGCCTGCATTCAAGTCACTGCAGGGATATCCGGCCTTATTTCGAGTCAGGGCATCGCGGTGTCCATTCCACTTGAGGCCGCAAACTCAGGATCCCTCTCACATACCTAAAGCTGAGAGAAGCCTCCTCTTGAGGTGCTTGTGGTAAGGTGGTATTCCTCAGGAGTCGAAGCCAGGGACTAACCTCTCATCTCGTGTTGATTCTTGGTCCACGGAGCTCTTTCGTGTTGCTACAGTGACCTCACGATCCCTCTAGCCTTGAAACAGTGTTCTTGGGTTTTCTCTGGAGTGCCATCAAGGAAATCAAGGCTCCTTTCATGTGTGATGTGCAACACGGAATTGCTCTGCACGCAGTGCAGGGGAATCGGGCCTCATCTCGCGGCGAGGGGGAAGTCTCATGGTTTTTCTCGAGTTGCGGCGGGAACCTGGGGTATATTCTCGAGTTACGACGGGGATGGCCCTTCCACCCACGTGTGTGTTCAGCCATGTCAGGACTCCTGCCTAGTTGCGAGGGACAACTCGGGATTCTCCTAGAGGCTTGGCAGGGCAATTGGGACGCCTCTCCAGCTGAGGCGGGAGACCAAGTGTCCCTTTCCAAGTGCCACAGGAATCCTGGGACTCCTATCAAGTTTCACGAGGAGTCAGGCATCGTCTCCTTTGGAGGCACTGATCTCCGCGTACCTCTGGAGTTTTCAAAGGATGTGAGGCCTCCGGTCGCGATGAGGTGGGGAACTAGGTCTTTCTCTGTGGTCTCCACAGGGGATTCAGACATCCTTTCATCTTGGGAGATGCAAGACGAGCCTGCATTCAAGTCACTGCAGGGATATCCGGTCTTATTTCGTGTCAGGGCATCGCGGTGTCCATTCCACTTGAGGCCGCAAACTCAGGGTCCCTCTCACATACCTAGAGCTGAGAGAAGCCTCCTCTTGAGGTGCTTGTGGTAAGGTGGTATTCCTCTGGAGTCGAAGCCAGGGACTAACCTCTCATCTCGAGTTGATTTTTGGCCCATGGAGCTCTTTCGTGTTGCTACAGTGACCTCAGGATCCCTCTAGCCTTGAAACAGTGTTCTTGGGGTTTCTCTGGAGTGCCATCAAGGAAATCAAGGCTCCTTTCATGTGTGATGTGCAACACGGAATTGCTCTGCACGCAGTGCAGGGGAATCGGGCCTCATCTTGTGGCCAGGGGGAAGTCTCATGGTTTTTCTCGAGTTGCGGCGGGAACCTGGGGTATATTCTCGAGTTATGACGGGGATGGCCCTTCCACCCACGTGTTTCTTCAGCGACGTCAGGACTCCTGCCTAGTTGCGAGGGACAACTCTGGATTCTCCTCGAGGCTTGGCAGGGCAATTGGGACGCCTCTCCAGCTGAGGCGGGAGACCAAGTGTCCCTTTCCAAGTGCCACAGGAATCCTGGGACTCCTATCAAGTTTCACGAGGAGTCAGGCGTCGTCTCCTTTGGAGGCACTGATCTCCGCATACTTCTGGAGTTTTCAAAGATTTTGAGGCCTCCTGTCGCGATGAGGTGGGGAACTATGTCTTTCTCTGTGCTTTCCACAGGGGATTCAGACATCCTTTCATCCTGGGAGATGCAAGACGAGCCTGCATTGAAGTCACTGCAGGGATATCCGGCCTTATTTCGAGTCAGGGCATCGCGGTGTCCATTCCACTTGAGGCCGCAAACTCAGGGTCCCTCTCACATACCTAGAGCTGAGAGAAGCCTCCTCTTGAGGTGCTTGTGGTAAGGTGGTATTCCTCTGGAGACGAATCCAGGGACTAACCTCTCTTTTCGAGTTGATTTTTGGTCCACAGAGTTCTTTTGTGTTGCTACAGTGACCTCAGGATCCCTCTAGCCTCGAAACAGTGTTCTTGGGGTTTCTCTGGAGTGCCATCAAGGAAATCAAGGCTCCTTTCATGTGTGATGTGCAAGACGGAATTGCTCTGCAAGCAGTACAGAGGAATTGGGCCTCATCTCGCATCGAGGGGGAAGTCTCATGGTTTTTCTCGAGTTGCGGCGGGAACCTGGGGTATATTCTCGAGTTACGACGGGGATGGCCCTTCCACCCACGTGTTTGTTCAGCCACGTCAGGACTCCTGCCTAGTTGCGAGGGACAACTCTGGATTCTCCTCGAGGCTTGGCAGGGCAATTGGGACGCCTCTCCAGCTGAGGCGGGAGACCAAGGGTCCCTTTCCACGTGCCACAAGAATCCTGGGACTCCTATCAAGTTTCACGAGGAGTCAAGCATCGTCTCCTTTGGAGGCACTGATCTCCGAGTACCTCTGGAGTTTTCAAAGGATGTGAGGCCTCCGGTCGCGATGAGGTGGGGAACTAGGTGTTTCTCTGTGGTCTCCACAGGGGATTCAGACATCCTTTCTTCTTGGGAGATGCAAGACGAGCCTGCATTCAAGTCACTGCAGGGATATCCGGCCTTATTTCGAGTCAGGGCATCGCGGTGTCCATTCCACTTGAGGCCGCAAACTCAGGATCCCTCTCACATACCTAGAGCTGAGAGAAGCCTCCTCTTGAGGTGCTTGTGGTAAGGTGGTATTCCTCAGGAGTCGAAGCCAGGGACTAACCTCTCATCTCGTGTTGATTCTTGGTCCACGGAGCTCTTTCGTGTTGCTACAGTGACCTCAGGATCCCTCTAGCCTTGAAACAGTGTTCTTGGGGTTTCTCTGGAGTGCCATCAAGGAAATCAAGGCTCCTTTCATGTGTGATGTGCAACACGGAATTGCTCTGCACGCAGTGCAGGGGAATCGGGCCTCATCTCGCGGCGAGGGGGAAGTCTCATGGTTTTTCTCGAGTTGCGGCGGGAACCTGGGGTATATTCTCGAGTTACGACGGGGATGGCCCTTCCACACACGTGTGTGTTCAGCCATGTCAGGACTCCTGCCTAGTTGCGAGGGACAACTCGGGATTCTCCTAGAGGCTTGGCAGGGCAATTGGGACGCCTCTCCAGCTGAGGCGGGAGACCAAGTGTCCCTTTCCAAGTGCCACAGGAATCCTGGGACTCCTATCAAGTTTCACGAGGAGTCAGGCATCGTCTCCTTTGGAGGCACTGATCTCCGCGTACCTCTGGAGTTTTCAAAGGATGTGAGGCCTCCAGTCGCGATGAGGTTGGGAACTAGGTGTTTCTCTGTGGTCTCCACAGGGGATTCAGACATCCTTTCATCTTGGGAGATGCAAGACGAGCCTGCATTCAAGTCACTGCAGGGATATCCGGCCTTATTTCGCGTCAGGGCATCGCGGTGTCCATTCCACTTGAGGCCGCAAACTCAGGGTCCCTCTCACATACCTAGAGCTGAGAGAAGCCTCCTCTTGAGGTGCTTGTGGTAAGGTGGTATTCCTCTGGAGTCGAAGCCAGGGACTAACCTCTCATCTCGAGTTGATTTTTGGCCCACGGAGCTCTTTGGTGTTGCTACAGTGACCTCAGGATCCCTCTAGCCTTGAAACAGTGTTCTTGGGGTTTCTCTGGAGTGCCATCAAGGAAATCAAGGCTCCTTTCATGTGTGATGTGCAACACGGAATTGCTCTGCACGCAGTGCAGGGGAATCGGGCCTCATCTCGCGGCGAGGGGGAAGTCTCATGGTTTTTCTCGAGTTGCGGCGGGAACCTGGGGTATATTCTCGAGTTACGACGGGGATGGCCCTTCCACACACTTGTGTGTTCAGCCATGTCAGGACTCCTGCCTAGTTGCGAGGGACAACTCGGGATTCTCCTAGAGGCTTGGCAGGGCAATTGGGACGACTCTCCAGCTGAGTTGGGAGACCAAGTGTCCCTTTCCAAGTGCCCCAGGAATCCTGGGACTCCTATCAAGTTTCACGAGGAGTCAGGCGTCGTCTCCTTTGGAGGCACTGATCTCCACGTACCTCTGGAGTTTTCAAAGGATGTGAGGCTATCGGTCGCGATGAGGTGGGGAACTATGTCTTTCTCTGTGCTTTCCACAGGGGATTCAGACATCCTTTCTTCCTGGGAGATGCAAGACGAGCCTGCATTGAAGTCACTGCAGGGATATCCGGCCTTATTTCGAGTCAGGGCATCGCGGTGTCCATTCCACTTGAGGCCGCAAACTCAGGGTCCCTCTCACATACCTAGAGCTAAGAGAAGACTCCTCTTGAGGTGCTTGTGGTAAGGTGGTATTCCTCTGGAGACGAATTCAGGGAATAACCTCTCTTTTCGAGTTGATTTTTGGTCCACAGAGTTCTTTTGTGTTGCTACAGTGACCTCAGGATCCCTCTAGCCTTGAAACAGTGTTCTTGGGGTTTCTCTGGAGTGCCATCAAGGAAATCAAGGCTCCTTTCATGTGTGATGTGCAAGATGGAATTGCTCTGCACGCAGTACAGGGGAATCGGGCCTCATCTCGCATCGAGGGGGAAGTCTCATGGTTTTTCTCGAGTTGCGGCGGGAACCTGGGGTATATTCTCGAGTTACGACGGGGATGGCCCTTCCACCCACGTGTTTGTTCAGCCACGTCAGGACTCCTGCCTAGTTGCGAGGGACAACTCTGGATTCTCCTCGAGGCTTTGCAGGGCAATTGGGACGCCTCTCCAGCTGAGGCGGGAGACCAAGGGTCCCTTTCCACGTGCCACAAGAATCCTGGGACTCCTATCAAGTTTCACGAGGAGTCAAGCATCGTCTCCTTTGGAGGCACTGATCTCCGAGTACCTCTGGAGTTTTCAAAGGATGTGAGGCCTCCGGTCGCGATGAGGTGGGGAACTAGGTGTTTCTCTGTGGTCTCCACAGGGGATTCAGACATCCTTTCGTCTTGGGAGATGCAAGACGAGCCTGCATTCCAGTCACTGCAGGGATATCCGGCCTTATTTCGAGTCAGGGCATCTTGGTGTCCATTCCACTTGAGGCCGCAAACTCAGGATCCCTCTCACATACCTAGAGCTGAGAGAAGCCTCCTCTTGAGGTGCTTGTGGTAAGGTGGTATTCCTCTGGAGTCGAAGCCAGGGACTAACCTCTCATCTCGTGTTGATTCTTGGTCCACGGAGCTCTTTCGTGTTGCTACAGTGACCTCAGGATCCCTCTAGCCTTGAAACAGTGTTCTTGGGGTTTCTCTGGAGTGCCATCAAGGAAATCAAGGCTCCTTTCAGGTGTGATGTGCAACACGGAATTGCTCTGCACGCAGTGCAGGGGAATCGGGCCTCATCTCGCGGCGAGGGGGAAGTCTCATGGTTTTTCTTGAGTTGCGGCGGGAACCTGGGGTATATTCTCGAGTTACGACGGGGATGGCCCTTCCACACACGTGTGTGTTCAGCCATGTCAGGACTCCTGCCTAGTTGCGAGGGACAACTCGGGATTCTCCTCGAGGCTTGGCAGGGCAATTGGGACGCCTCTCCAGCTGAGGCGGGAGACCAAGTGTCCCTTTCCAAGTTCCACAGGAATCCTGGGACTCCTATCAAGTTTCACGAGGAGTCAGGCATCGTCTCTTTTGGAGGCACTGATCTCCGCGTACCTCTGGAGTTTTCAAAGGATGTGAGGCCTCCGGTCGCGATGAGGTGGGGAACTAAGTCTTTCTCTGTGCTTTCCACAGGGGATTCAGACATCCTTTCGTCCTGGGAGATGCAAGACGAGCCTGCATGAAGTCATTGCAGGGATAGCCGGCCTTATTTCGAGTCAGGGCATCGCGGTGTCCATTCCACTTGAGGCCGCAAACTCAGGGTCCCTCTCACATACCTAGAGCTGAGAGAAGCCTCCTCTTGAGGTGCTTGTGGTAAGGTGGTATTCCTCTGGAGACGAATCCAGGGACTAACCTCTCTTTTCGAGTTGATTTTTGGTCCACAGAGTTCTTTCGTGTTGCTACAGTGACCTCAGGATCCCTCTATCCTTGAAACAGTGTTCTTGGGGTTTCTCTGGAGTGCCATCAAGGAAATCAAAGCTTCTTTCATGTGTGATGTGCAAGACGGAATTGCTCTGCACGCAGTACAGGGGAATTGGGCCTCATCTCGCGGCGAGGGGGAAGTCTCATGGTTTTTCTCGAGTTGCGGCGGGAACCTGGGGTATATTCTCGAGTTACGACGGGGATGGCCTTTCCACCCACGTGTTTGTTCAGCCACGTCAGGACTCCTGCCTAGTTGCGAGGGACAACTCTGGATTCTCCTCGAGGCTTGGCAGGGCAATTGGAACGCCTCTCCAGCTGAGGCGGGAGACCAAGGGTCCCTTTCCACGTGCCACAAGAATCCTGGGACTCCTATCAAGTTTCACGAGGAGTCAGGCATCGTCTCCTTTGAAGGCACTGATCTCCGCGTACCTCTGGAGTTTTCAAAGGATGTGAGGCCTCCGGTCGCGATGAGGTGGGGAACTAGGTCTTTCTCTGTGGTCTCCAGAGGGGATTCAGACATCCTTTCTTCTTGGGAGATGCAAGACGAGCCTGCATTCAAGTCACTGCAGGGATATCCGGCCTTATTTTGAGTCAGGGCATCTTGGTGTCCATTCCACTTGAGGCCGCAAACTCAGGATCCCTCTCACATACCTAGAGCTGAGAGAAGCCTCCTCTTGAGGTGCTTGTGGTAAGGTGGTATTCCTCTGGAGTCGAAGCCAGGGACTAACCTCTCATCTCGAGTTGATTTTTGGTCCACGGAGCTCTTTCGTGTTGCTACAGTGACCTCAGGATCCCTCTAGCCTTGAAACAGTGTTCTTGGGGTTTCTCTGGAGTGCCATGAAGGAAATCAAGGCTCCTTTCATGTGTGATGTGCAACACAGAATTGCTCTGCACGCAGTGCAGGGGAATCGGGCCTCATCTCGCGGCGAGGGGGAAGTCTCATGGTTTTTCTCGAGTTGCGGCGGGAACCTGGGGTATATTGTCGAGTTACGACGGGGATGGCCCTTCCACACACGTGTTTGTTCAGCCACGTCAGGACTCCTGCCTAGTTGCGAGGGACAACTCTGGATTCTCCTCGAGGCTTTGCAGGGCAATTGGGACGCCTCTCCAGCTGAGGCGGGAGACCAAGGGTCCCTTTCCACGTGCCACAAGAATCCTGGGACTCCTATCAAGTTTCACGAGGAGTCAAGCATCGTCTCCTTTGGAGGCACTGATCTCCGAGTACCTCTGGAGTTTTCAAAGGATGTGAGGCCTCCGGTCGCGATGAGGTGGGGAACTAGGTGTTTCTCTGTGGTCTCCACAGGGGATTCAGACATCCTTTCTTCTTGGGAGATGCAAGACGAGCCTGCATTCCAGTCACTGCAGGGATATCCGGCCTTATTTCGAGTCAGGGCATCTTGGTGTCCATTCCACTTGAGGCCGCAAACTCAGGATCCCTCTCACATACCTAGAGCTGAGAGAAGCCTCCTCTTGAGGTGCTTGTGGTAAGGTGGTATTCCTCAGGAGTCGAAGCCAGGGACTAACCTCTCATCTCGTGTTGATTCTTGGTCCACGGAGCTCTTTCGTGTTGCTACAGTGACCTCAGGATCCCTCTAGCCTTGAAACAGTGTTCTTGGGGTTTCTCTGGAGTGCCATGAAGGAAATCAAGGCTCCTTTCATGTGTGATGTGCAACACGGAATTGCTCTGCACGCAGTGCAGGGGAATCGGGCCTCATCTCGCGGCGAGGGGGAAGTCTCATGGTTTTTCTCCAGTTGCGGCGGGAACCTGGGGTATATTCTCGAGTTACGACGGGGATGGCCCTTCCACACACGTGTGTGTTCAGCCATGTCAGGACTCCTGCCTAGTTGCGAGGGACAACTCGGGATTCTCCTCGAGGCTTGGCAGGGCAATTGGGACGCCTCTCCAGCTGAGGCGGGAGACCAAGTGTCCCTTTCCAAGTTCCACAGGAATCCTGGGACTCCTATCAAGTTTCACGAGGAGTCAGGCATCGTCTCCTTTGGAGGCACTGATCTCCGCGTACCTCTGGAGTTTTCAAAGGATGTGAGGCCTCCGGTCGCGATGAGGTGGGGAACTAAGTCTTTCTCTGTGCTTTCCACAGGGGATTCAGACATCCTTTCGTCCTGGGAGATGCAAGACGAGCCTGCATGAAGTCATTGCAGGGATAGCCGGCCTTATTTCGAGTCAGGGCATCGCGGTGTCCATTCCACTTGAGGCCGCAAACTCAGGGTCCCTCTCACATACCTAGAGCTGAGAGAAGCCTCCTCTTGAGGTGCTTGTGGTAAGGTGGTATTCCTCTGGAGACGAATCCAGGGACTAACCTCTCTTTTCGAGTTGATTTTTGGTCCACAGAGTTCTTTCGTGTTGCTACAGTGACCTCAGGATCCCTCTATCCTTGAAACAGTGTTCTTGGGGTTTCTCTGGAGTGCCATCAAGGAAATCAAAGCTCCTTTCATGTGTGATGTGCAAGACGGAATTGCTCTGCACGCAGTACAGGGGAATTGGGCCTCATCTCGCGGCGAGGGGGAAGTCTCATGGTTTTTCTCGAGTTGCGGCGGGAACCTGGGGTATATTCTCGAGTTACGACGGGGATGGCCCTTCCACCCACGTGTTTGTTCAGCCACGTCAGGACTCCTGCCTAGTTGCGAGGGACAACTCTGGATTCTCCTCGAGGCTTGGCAGGGCAATTGGAACGCCTCTCCAGCTGAGGCGGGAGACCAAGGGTCCCTTTCCACGTGCCACAAGAATCCTGGGACTCCTATCAAGTTTCACGAGGAGTCAGGCATCGTCTCCTTTGAAGGCACTGATCTCCGCGTACCTCTGGAGTTTTCAAAGGATGTGAGGCCTCCGGTCGCGATGAGGTGGGGAACTAGGTCTTTCTCTGTGGTCTCCAGAGGGGATTCAGACATCCTTTCTTCTTGGGAGATGCAAGACGAGCCTGCATTCAAGTCACTGCAGGGATATCCGGCCTTATTTCGAGTCAGGGCATCGCGGTGTCCATTCCACTTGAGGCCGCAAACTCAGGATCCCTCTCACATACCTAGAGCTGAGAGAAGCCTCCTCTTGAGGTGCTTGTGGTAAGGTGGTATTCCTCTGAAGTCGAAGCCAGGGACTAACCTCTCATCTCGAGTTGATTTTTGGTCCACGGAGCTCTTTCGTGTTGCTACAGTGACCTCAGGATCCCTCTAGCCTTGAAACAGTGTTCTTGGGGTTTCTCTGGAGTGCCATGAAGGAAATCAAGGCTCCTTTCATGTGTGATGTGCAACACAGAATTGCTCTGCACGCAGTGCAGGGGAATCGGGCCTCATCTCGCGGCGAGGGGGAAGTCTCATGGTTTTTCTCGAGTTGCGGCGGGAACCTGGGGTATATTCTCGAGTTACGACGGGGATGGCCCTTCCACACACGTGTTTGTTCAGCCACGTCAGGACTCTTGCCTAGTTGCGAGACACAACTCGGGATTCTCCTCGAGGCTTGGCAAGGCAATTGGGACGCCTCTCCAGCTGAGGCGGGAGACCAAGGGTCCCTTTCCACGTGCCACAGGAATCCTGGGACTCCTATCAAGTTTCACGAGGAGTCAGTCATCGTCTCCTTTGGAGGCACTGATCTCCGCGTACCTCTGGAGTTTTCAAAGGATGTGAGGCCTCCGGTCGCGATGAGGTGGGGAACTAGGTCTTTCTCTGTGGTCTCCACAGGGGATTCAGACATCCTTTCATCTTGGGAGATGCAAGACGAGCCTGCATTCAAGTCACTGCATGGATATCCGGCCTTATTTCGCGTCAGGGCATCGTGGTGTCCATTCCACTTGAGGCCGCAAACTCAGGGTCCCTCTCACATACCTAGAGCTGAGAGAAGCCTCGTCTTGAGGTGCTTGTGGTAAGGTGGTATTCCTCTGGAGTCGAAGCCAGGGACTAACCTCTCATCTCGAATTGATTTTTGGCCCACGGAGCTCTTTCGTGTTGCTACAGTGACCTCAGGATCCCTCTAGCCTTGAAACAGTGTTCTTGGGGTTTCTCTGGAGTGCCATCAAGGAAATCAAGGCTCCTTTCATGTGTGATGTGCAACACGGAATTGCTCTGCACGCAGTGCAGGGGAATCGGGCCTCATCTTGTGGCGAGGGGGAAGTCTCATGGTTTTTCTTGAGTTGCGGCGGGAACCTGGGGTATATTCTCGAGTTACGACGGGGATGGCCCTTCCACCCACGTGTTTCTTCAGCGATGTCAGGACTCCTGCCTAGTTGCGAGGGACAACTCTGGATTCTCCTCGAGGCTTGGCAGGGCAATTGGGACGCCTCTCCAGCTGAGGCGGGAGACCAAGTGTCCCTTTCCAAGTGCCACAGGAATCCTGGGACTCCTATCAAGTTTCACGAGGAGTCAGGCGTCGTCTCCTTTGGAGGCACTGATCTCCGCGTACCTCTGGAGTTTTCAAAGGATGTGAGGCTATCGGTCGCGATGAGGTGGGGAACTAAGTCTTTCTCTGTGCTTTCCACAGGGGATTCAGACATCCTTTCGTCCTGGGAGATGCAAGACGAGCCTGCATTGAAGTCACTGCAGGGATATCCGGCCTTATTTCGAGTCAGGGCATCGCGGTGTCCATTCCACTTGAGGCCGCAAACTCAGGGTCCCTCTCACATACCTAGAGCTGAGAGAAGCCTCCTCTTGAGGTGCTTGTGGTAAGGTGGTATTCCTCTGGAGACGAATCCAGGGAATAACCTCTCTTTTCGAGTTGATTTTTGGTCCACAGAGTTCTTTCGTGTTGCTACAGTGACCTCAGGATCCCTCTATCCTTGAAACAGTGTTCTTGGGGTTTCTCTGGAGTGCCATCAAGGAAATCAAGGCTCCTTTCATGTGTGATGTGCAAGACGGAATTGCTCTGCACGCAGTACAGGGGAATCGGGCCTCATCTCGCATCGAGGGGCAAGTCTCATGGTTTTACTCGAGTTGCGGCGGGAACCTGGGGTATATTCTCGAGTTACGACGGGCATGGCCCTTCCACCCACGTGTTTGTTCAGCCACGTCAGGACTCCTGCCTAGTTGCGAGGGACAACTCTGGATTCTCCTCGAGGCTTGGCAGGGCAATTGGGACGCCTCTCCAGCTGAGGCGGGAGACCAAGGGTCCCTTTCCACGTGCCACAAGAATCCTGGGACTCCTATCAAGTTTCACGAGGAGTCAAGCATCGTCTCCTTTGGAGGCACTGATCTCCGAGTACCTCTGGAGTTTTCAAAGGATGTGAGGCCTCCGGTCGCGATGAGGTGGGGAACTAGGTCTTTCTCTGTGGTCTCCACAGGGGATTCAGACATCCTTTCATCTTGGGAGATGCAAGACGAGCCTGCATTCAAGTCACTGCAGGGATATCCGGCCTTATTTCGAGTCAGGGCATCGCGGTGTCCATTCCACTTGAGGCCGCAAACTCAGGATCCCTCTCACATACCTAGAGCTGAGAGAAGCCTCCTCTTGAGGTGCTTGTGGTAAGGTGGTATTCCTCTGGAGTCGAAGCCAGGGACTAACCTCTCATCTCGAGTTGATTTTTGGCCCACGGAGCTCTTTCGTGTTGCTACAGTGACCTCAGGATCCCTCTAGCCTTGAAACAGTGTTCTTGGGGTTTCTCTGGAGTGCCATCAAGGAAATCAAGGCTCCTTTCATGTGTGATGTGCAACACGGAATTGCTCTGCACGCAGTGCAGGGGAATCGGGCCTCATCTTGTGGCGAGGGGGAGGTCTCATGGTTTTTCTCGAGTTGCGGCGGGAACCTGGGGTATATTCTCGAGTTACGACGGGGATGGCCCTTCCACCCAAGTGTTTCTTCAGCCACGTCAGGACTCCTTCCTAGTTGCGAGGGACAACTCTGGATTCTCCTCGAGGCTTGGCAGGGCAATTGAGACGCCTCTCCAGCTGAGGCGGGAGACCAAGTGTCCCTTTCCAAGTGCCACAGGAATCCTGGGACTCCTATCAAGTTTCACGAGGAGTCAGGCGTCGTCTCCTTTGGAAGCACTGATCTCCGCGTACCTCTGGAGTTTTCAAAGGATGTGAGGCTATCGGTCGCGATGAGGTGGGGAACTAAGTCTTTCTCTGTGCTTTCCACAGGGGATTCAGACATCCTTTCGTCCTGGGAGATGCAAGACGAGCCTGCATTGAAGTCACTGCAGGGATATGCGGCCTTATTTCGAGTCAGGGCATCGCGGTGTCCATTCCACTTGAGGCCGCAAACTCAGGGTCCCTCTCACATACCTAGAGCTGAGAGAAGCCTCCTCTTGAGGTGCTTGTGGTAAGGTGGTATTCCTCTGGAGACGAATCCAGGGAATAACCTCTCTTTTCGAGTTGATTTTTGGTCCACAGAGTTCTTTCGTGTTGCTACAGTGACCTCAGGATCCCTCTATCCTTGAAACAGTGTTCTTGGGGTTTCTCTGGAGTGCCATCAAGGAAATCAAGGCTCCTTTCATGTGTGATGTGCAAGACGGAATTGCTCTGCACGCAGTACAGGGGAATCGGGCCTCATCTCGCATCGAGGGGGAAGTCTCATGGTTTTTCTCGAGTTGCGGCGGGAACCTGGTGTATATTCTCGAGTTACGACGGGGATGGCCCTTCCACCCACGTGTTTGTTCAGCCACGTCAGGACTCCTGCCTAGTTGCGAGGGACAACTCTGGATTCTCCTCGAGGCTTTGCAGGGCAATTGGGACGCCTCTCCAGCTGAGGCGGGAGACCAAGTGTCCCTTTCCACGTGCCACAAGAATCCTGGGACTCCTATCAAGTTTCACGAGGAGTCAGGCATCGTCTCCTTTGGAGGCACTGATCTCCGAGTACCTCTGGAGTTTTCAAAGGATGTGAGGCCTCCGGTCGCGATGAGGTGGGGAACTAGGTGTTTCTCTGTGGTCTCCACAGGGGATTCAGACATCCTTTCTTCTTGGGAGATGCAAGACGAGCCTGCATTCAAGTCACTGCAGGGATATCCGGCCTTATTTCGAGTCAGGGCATCGCGGTGTCCATTCCACTTGAGGCCGCAAACTCAGGATCCCTCTCACATACCTAGAGCTGAGAGAAGCCTCCTCTTGAGGTGCTTGTGGTAAGGTGGTATTCCTCAGGAGTCGAAGCCAGGGACTAACCTCTCATCTCGTGTTGATTCTTGGTCCACGGAGCTCTTTCGTGTTGCTACAGTGACCTCAGGATCCCTCTAGCCTTGAAACAGTGTTCTTGGGTTTTCTCTGGAGTGCCATCAAGGAAATCAAGGCTCCTTTCATGTGTGATGTGCAACACGGAATTGCTCTGCACGCAGTGCAGGGGAATCGGGCCTCATCTCGCGGCGAGGGGGAAGTCTCATGGTTTTTCTCGAGTTGCGGCGGGAACCTGGGGTATATTCTCGAGTTACGACGGGGATGGCCCTTCCACCCACGTGTGTGTTCAGCCATGTCAGGACTCCTGCCTAGTTGCGAGGGACAACTCGGGATTCTCCTAGAGGCTTGGCAGGGCAATTGGGACGCCTCTCCAGCTGAGGCGGGAGACCAAGTGTCCCTTTCCAAGTGCCACAGGAATCCTGGGACTCCTATCAAGTTTCACGAGGAGTCAGGCATCGTCTCCTTTGGAGGCACTGATCTCCGCGTACCTCTGGAGTTTTCAAAGGATGTGAGGCCTCCGGTCGCGATGAGGTGGGGAACTAGGTCTTTCTCTGTGGTCTCCACAGGGGATTCAGACATCCTTTCATCTTGGGAGATGCAAGACGAGCCTGCATTCAAGTCACTGCAGGGATATCCGGTCTTATTTCGTGTCAGGGCATCGCGGTGTCCATTCCACTTGAGGCCGCAAACTCAGGGTCCCTCTCACATACCTAGAGCTGAGAGAAGCCTCCTCTTGAGGTGCTTGTGGTAAGGTGGTATTCCTCTGGAGTCGAAGCCAGGGACTAACCTCTCATCTCGAGTTGATTTTTGGCCCATGGAGCTCTTTCGTGTTGCTACAGTGACCTCAGGATCCCTCTAGCCTTGAAACAGTGTTCTTGGGGTTTCTCTGGAGTGCCATCAAGGAAATCAAGGCTCCTTTCATGTGTGATGTGCAACACGGAATTGCTCTGCACGCAGTGCAGGGGAATCGGGCCTCATCTTGTGGCCAGGGGGAAGTCTCATGGTTTTTCTCGAGTTGCGGCGGGAACCTGGGGTATATTCTCGAGTTATGACGGGGATGGCCCTTCCACTCACGTGTTTCTTCAGCGACGTCAGGACTCCTGCCTAGTTGCGAGGGACAACTCTGGATTCTCCTCGAGGCTTGGCAGGGCAATTGGGACGCCTCTCCAGCTGAGGCGGGAGACCAAGTGTCCCTTTCCAAGTGCCACAGGAATCCTGGGACTCCTATCAAGTTTCACGAGGAGTCAGGCGTCGTCTCCTTTGGAGGCACTGATCTCCGCATACTTCTGGAGTTTTCAAAGATTTTGAGGCCTCCTGTCGCGATGAGGTGGGGAACTATGTCTTTCTCTGTGCTTTCCACAGGGGATTCAGACATCCTTTCATCCTGGGAGATGCAAGACGAGCCTGCATTGAAGTCACTGCAGGGATATCCGGCCTTATTTCGAGTCAGGGCATCGCGGTGTCCATTCCACTTGAGGCCGCAAACTCAGGGTCCCTCTCACATACCTAGAGCTGAGAGAAGCCTCCTCTTGAGGTGCTTGTGGTAAGGTGGTATTCCTCTGGAGACGAATCCAGGGACTAACCTCTCTTTTCGAGTTGATTTTTGGTCCACAGAGTTCTTTTGTGTTGCTACAGTGACCTCAGGATCCCTCTAGCCTCGAAACAGTGTTCTTGGGGTTTCTCTGGAGTGCCATCAAGGAAATCAAGGCTCCTTTCATGTGTGATGTGCAAGACGGAATTGCTCTGCAAGCAGTACAGAGGAATTGGGCCTCATCTCGCATCGAGGGGGAAGTCTCATGGTTTTTCTCGAGTTGCGGCGGGAACCTGGGGTATATTCTCGAGTTACGACGGGGATGGCCCTTCCACACACGTGTTTGTTCAGCCACGTCAGGACTCCTGCCTAGTTGCGAGGGACAACTCTGGATTCTCCTCGAGGCTTGGCAGGGCAATTGGGACGCCTCTCCAGCTGAGGCGGGAGACCAAGGGTCCCTTTCCACGTGCCACAAGAATCCTGGGACTCCTATCAAGTTTCACGAGGAGTCAAGCATCGTCTCCTTTGGAGGCACTGATCTCCGAGTACCTCTGGAGTTTTCAAAGGATGTGAGGCCTCCGGTCGCGATGAGGTGGGGAACTAGGTGTTTCTCTGTGGTCTCCACAGGGGATTCAGACATCCTTTCTTCTTGGGAGATGCAAGACGAGCCTGCATTCAAGTCACTGCAGGGATATCCGGCCTTATTTCGAGTCAGGGCATCGCGGTGTCCATTCCACTTGAGGCCGCAAACTCAGGATCCCTCTCACATACCTAGAGCTGAGAGAAGCCTCCTCTTGAGGTGCTTGTGGTAAGGTGGTATTCCTCAGGAGTCGAAGCCAGGGACTAACCTCTCATCTCGTGTTGATTCTTGGTCCACGGAGCTCTTTCGTGTTGCTACAGTGACCTCAGGATCCCTCTAGCCTTGAAACAGTGTTCTTGGGGTTTCTCTGGAGTGCCATCAAGGAAATCAAGGCTCCTTTCATGTGTGATGTGCAACACGGAATTGCTCTGCACGCAGTGCAGGGGAATCGGGCCTCATCTCGCGGCGAGGGGGAAGTCTCATGGTTTTTCTCCAGTTGCGGCGGGAACCTGGGGTATATTCTCGAGTTACGACGGGGATGGCCCTTCCACACACGTGTGTGTTCAGCCATGTCAGGACTCCTGCCTAGTTGCGAGGGACAACTCGGGATTCTCCTCGAGGCTTGGCAGGGCAATTGGGACGCCTCTCCAGCTGAGGCGGGAGACCAAGTGTCCCTTTCCAAGTGCCACAGGAATCCTGGGACTCCTATCAAGTTTCACGAGGACTCAGGCATCGTCTCCTTAGGAGGCACTGATCTCCGAGTACCTCTGGAGTTTTCAAAGGATGTGAGGCCTCCGGTCGCGATGAGGTGGGGAACTAGGTCTTTCTCTGTGGTCTCCACAGGGGATTCAGACATCCTTTCATCTTGGGAGATGCAAGACGAGCCTGCATTCAAGTCACTGCAGGGATATCCAGCCTTATTTCGCGTCAGGGCATCGCGGTGTCCATTCCACTTGAGGCCGCAAACTCAGGGTCCCTCTCACATACCTAGAGCTGAGAGAAGCCTCCTCTTGAGGTGCTTGTGGTAAGGTGGTATTCCTCTGGAGTCGAAGCCAGGGACTAACCTCTCTTTTCGAGTTGATTTTTGGTCCACAGAGTTCTTTCGTGTTGCTACAGTGACCTCAGGATCCCTCTATCCTTGAAACAGTGTTCTTGGGGTTTCTCTGGAGTGCCATCAAGGAAATCAAGGCTCCTTTCATGTGTGATGTGCAAGACGGAATTGCTCTGCACGCAGTGCAGGGGAATCGGGCCTCATCTTGTGGCGAGGGGGAAGTCTCATGGTTTTTCTCGAGTTGCGGCGGGAACCTGGGGTATATTCTCGAGTTACGACGGGGATGGCCCTTCCACCCACGTGTTTCTTCAGCGACGTCAGGACTCCTGCCTAGTTGCGAGGGACAACTCTGGATTCTCCTCGAGGCTTGGCAGGGAAATTGGGACGCCTCTCCAGCTGAGGCGGGAGACCAAGTGTCCCTTTCCAAGTGCCACAGGAATCCTGGGACTCCTATCAAGTTTCACGAGGAGTCAGGCGTCGTCTCCTTTGGAGGCACTGATCTCCGCGTACCTCTGGAGTTTTCAAAGGATGTGAGGCTATCGGTCGTGATGAGGTGGGGAACTAAGTCTTTCTCTGTGCTTTCCACAGGGGATTCAGACATCCTTTCGTCCTGGGAGATGCAAGACGAGCCTGCATTGAAGTCACTGCAGGGATATGCGGCCTTATTTCGAGTCAGGGCATCGCGGTGTCCATTCCACTTGAGGCCGCAAACTCAGGGTCCCTCTCACATACCTAGAGCTGAGAGAAGCCTCCTCTTGAGGTGCTTGTGGTAAGGTGGTATTCCTCTGGAGACGAATCCAGGGAATAACCTCTCTTTTCGAGTTGATTTTTGGTCCACAGAGTTCTTTTGTGTTGCTACAGTGACCTCAGGATCCCTCTAGCCTCGAAACAGTGTTCTTGGGGTTTCTCTGGAGTGCCATCAAGGAAATCAAGGCTCCTTTCATGTGTGATGTGCAAGACGGAATTGCTCTGCAAGCAGTACAGAGGAATTGGGCCTCATCTCGCATCGAGGGGGAAGTCTCATGGTTTTTCTCGAGTTGCGGCGGGAACCTGGGGTATATTCTCGAGTTACGACGGGGATGGCCCTTCCACCCACGTGTTTGTTCAGCCACGTCAGGACTCCTGCCTAGTTGCGAGGGACAACTCTGGATTCTCCTCGAGGCTTGGCAGGGCAATTGGGACGCCTCTCCAGCTGAGGCGGGAGACCAAGGGTCCCTTTCCACGTGCCACAAGAATCCTGGGACTCCTATCAAGTTTCACGAGGAGTCAAGCATCGTCTCCTTTGGAGGCACTGATCTCCGAGTACCTCTGGAGTTTTCAAAGGATGTGAGGCCTCCGGTCGCGATGAGGTGGGGAACTAGGTGTTTCTCTGTGGTCTCCACAGGGGATTCAGACATCCTTTCTTCTTGGGAGATGCAAGACGAGCCTGCATTCAAGTCACTGCAGGGATATCCGGCCTTATTTCGAGTCAGGGCATCGCGGTGTCCATTCCACTTGAGGCCGCAAACTCAGGATCCCTCTCACATACCTAGAGCTGAGAGAAGCCTCCTCTTGAGGTGCTTGTGGTAAGGTGGTATTCCTCAGGAGTCGAAGCCAGGGACTAACCTCTCATCTCGTGTTGATTCTTGGTCCACGGAGCTCTTTCGTGTTGCTACAGTGACCTCAGGATCCCTCTAGCCTTGAAACAGTGTTCTTGGGGTTTCTCTGGAGTGCCATCAAGGAAATCAAGGCTCCTTTCATGTGTGATGTGCAACACGGAATTGCTCTGCACGCAGTGCAGGGGAATCGGGCCTCATCTTGTGGCGAGGGGGAAGTCTCATGGTTTTTCTCGAGTTGCGGCGGGAACCTGGGGTATATTCTCGAGTTACGACGGGGATGGCCCTTCCACACACGTGTTTCTTCAGCGACGTCAGGACTCCTGCCTAGTTGCGAGGGACAACTCTGGATTCTCCTCGAGGCTTGGCAGGGCAATTGGGACGCCTCTCCAGCTGAGGCGGGAGACCAAGTGTCCCTTTCCAAGTGCCACAGGAATCCTGGGACTCCTATCAAGTTTCACGAGGAGTCAGGCGTCGTCTCCTTTGGAGGCACTGATCTCCGCGTACCTCTGGAGTTTTCAAAGGATGTGAGGCTATCGGTCGCGATGAGGTGGGGAACTAAGTCTTTCTCTGTGCTTTCCACAGGGGATTCAGACATCCTTTCGTCCTGGGAGATGCAAGACGAGCCTGCATTGAAGTCACTGCAGGGATATGCGGCCTTATTTCGAGTCAGGGCATCGCGGTGTCCATTCCACTTGAGGCCGCAAACTCAGGGTCCCTCTCACATACCTAGAGCTGAGAGAAGCCTCCTCTTGAGGTGCTTGTGGTAAGGTGGTATTCCTCTGGAGACGAATCCAGGGAATAACCTCTCTTTTCGAGTTGATTTTTGGTCCACAGAGTTCTTTTGTGTTGCTACAGTGACCTCAGGATCCCTCTAGCCTCGAAACAGTGTTCTTGGGGTTTCTCTGGAGTGCCATCAAGGAAATCAAGGCTCCTTTCATGTGTGATGTGCAAGACGGAATTGCTCTGCAAGCAGTACAGAGGAATTGGGCCTCATCTCGCATCGAGGGGGAAGTCTCATGGTTTTTCTCGAGTTGCGGCGGGAACCTGGGGTATATTCTCGAGTTACGACGGGGATGGCCCTTCCACCCACGTGTTTGTTCAGCCACGTCAGGACTCCTGCCTAGTTGCGAGGGACAACTCTGGATTCTCCTCGAGGCTTGGCAGGGCAATTGGGACGCCTCTCCAGCTGAGGCGGGAGACCAAGGGTCCCTTTCCACGTGCCACAAGAATCCTGGGACTCCTATCAAGTTTCACGAGGAGTCAGGCATCGTCTCCTTTGGAGGCACTGATCTCCGAGTACCTCTGGAGTTTTCAAAGGATGTGAGGCCTCCGGTCGCGATGAGGTGGGGAACTAGGTGTTTCTCTGTGGTCTCCACAGGGGATTCAGACATCCTTTCTTCTTGGGAGATGCAAGACGAGCCTGCATTCAAGTCACTGCAGGGATATCCGGCCTTATTTCGAGTCAGGGCATCGCGGTGTCCATTCCACTAGAGGCCGCAAACTCAGGATCCCTCTCACATACCTCGAGCTGAGAGAAGCCTCCTCTTGAGGTACTTGTGGTAAGGTGGTATTCCTCAGGAGTCGAAGCCAGGGACTAACCTCTCATCTCGTGTTGATTCTTGGTCCACGGAGCTCTTTCGTGTTGCTACAGTGACCTCAGGATCCCTCTAGCCTTGAAACAGTGTTCTTGGGGTTTCTCTGGAGTGCCATCAAGGAAATCAAGGCTCCTTTCATGTGTGATGTGCAACACAGAATTGCTCTACACGCAGTGCAGGGGAATCGGGCCTCATCTCGCGGCGAGGGGGAAGTCTCATGGTTTTTCTCGAGTTGCGGTGGGAACCTGGGGTATATTCTCGAGTTACGACGGGGATGGCCCTTCCACCCACGTGTGTGTTCAGCCAGGTCAGGACTCCTGCCTAGTTGCGAGGGACAACTCGGGATTCTCCTAGAGGCTTGGCAGGGCAATTGGGACGCCTCTCCAGCTGAGGCGGGAGACCAAGGGTCCCTTTCCAAGTGCCACAGGAATCCTGGGACTCCTATCAAGTTTCACGAGGAGTCAGGCATCGTCTCCTTTGGAGGCACTGATCTCCGCGTACCTCTGGAGTTTTCAAAGGATGTGAGGCTATCGGTCGCGATGAGGTGGGGAACTAGGTCTTTCTCTGTGGTCTCCACAGGGCATTCAGACATCCTTTCATCTTGGGAGATGCAAGACGAGCCTGCATTCAAGTCACTGCAGGGATATCCGGCCTTATTTCGAGTCAGGGCATCGCGGTGTCCATTCCACTTGAGGCCGCAAACTCAGGGTCCCTCTCACATACCTAGAGCTGAGAGAAGCCTCCTCTTGAGGTTCTTGTGGTAAGGTGGTATTCCTCTGGAGTCGAAGCCAGGGACTAACCTCTCATCTCGAGTTGATTTTTGGCCCACGGAGCTCTTTCGTGTTGCTACAGTGACCTCAGGATCCCTCTATCCTTGAAACAGTGTTCTTGGGGTTTCTCTGGAGTGCCATCAAGGAAATCAAGGCTCCTTTCATGTGTGATGTGCAACACGGAATTGCTCTGCACGCAGTGCAGGGGAATCGGGCCTCATCTTGTGGCGAGGGGGAAGTCTCATGGTTTTTCTCGAGTTGCGGCGGGAACCTGGGGTATATTCTCGAGTTACGACGGGGATGGCCCTTCCACCCACGTGTTTCTTCAGCGACGTCAGGACTCCTGCCTAGTTGCGAGGGACAACTCTGGATTCTCCTCGAGGCTTGGCAGGGCAATTGGGACGCCTCTCCAGCTGAGGCGGGAGACCAAGTGTCCCTTTCCAAGTGCCACAGGAATCCTGGGACTCCTATCAAGTTTCACGAGGAGTCAGGCGTCGTCTCCTTTGGAGGCACTGATCTCCGCGTACCTCTGGAGTTTTCCAAGGATGTGAGGCTATCGGTCGCGATGAGGTGGGGAACTATGTCTTTCTCTGTGCTTTCCACAGGGGATTCAGACATCCTTTCGTCCTGGGAGATGCAAGACGAGCCTGCATTGAAGTCACTGCAGGGATATGCGGCCTTATTTCGAGTCAGGGCATCGCGGTGTCCATTCCACTTGAGGCCGCAAACTCAGGGTCCCTCTCACATACCTAGAGCTGAGAGAAGCCTCCTCTTGAGGTGCTTGTGGTAAGGTGGTATTCCTCTGGAGACGAATCCAGGGAATAACCTCTCTTTTCGAGTTGATTTTTGGTCCACAGAGTTCTTTTGTGTTGCTACAGTGACCTCAGGATCCCTCTAGCCTCGAAACAGTGTTCTTGGGGTTTCTCTGGAGTGCCATCAAGGAAATCAAGGCTCCTTTCATGTGTGATGTGCAAGACGGAATTGCTCTGCAAGCAGTACAGAGGAATTGGGCCTCATCTCGCATCGAGGGGGAAGTCTCATGGTTTTTCTCGAGTTGCGGCGGGAACCTGGGGTATATTCTCGAGTTACGACGGGGATGGCCCTTCCACCCACGTGTTTGTTCAGCCACGTCAGGACTCCTGCCTAGTTGCGAGGGACAACTCTGGATTCTCCTCGAGGCTTGGCAGGGCAATTGGGACGCCTCTCCAGCTGAGGCGGGAGACCAAGGGTCCCTTTCCACGTGCCACAAGAATCCTGGGACTCCTATCAAGTTTCACGAGGAGTCAAGCATCGTCTCCTTTGGAGGCACTGATCTCCGAGTACCTCTGGAGTTTTCAAAGGATGTGAGGCCTCCGGTCGCGATGAGGTGGGGAACTAGGTGTTTCTCTGTGGTCTCCACAGGGGATTCAGACATCCTTTCTTCTTGGGAGATGCAAGACGAGCCTGCATTCAAGTCACTGCAGGGATATCCGGCCTTATTTCGAGTCAGGGCATCGCGGTGTCCATTCCACTTGAGGCCGCAAACTCAGGATCCCTCTCACATACCTAGAGCTGAGAGAAGCCTCCTCTTGAGGTGCTTGTGGTAAGGTGGTATTCCTCAGGAGTCGAAGCCAGGGACTAACCTCTCATCTCGTGTTGATTCTTGGTCCACGGAGCTCTTTCGTGTTGCTACAGTGACCTCAGGATCCCTCTAGCCTTGAAACAGTGTTCTTGGGGTTTCTCTGGAGTGTCAAGGAAATCAAGGCTCCTTTCATGTGTGATGTGCAACACGGAATTGCTCTGCACGCAGTGCAGGGGAATCGGGCCTCATCTTGTGGCGAGGGGGAAGTCTCATGGTTTTTCTCGAGTTGCGGCGGGAACCTGGGGTATATTCTCGAGTTACGACGGGGATGGCCCTTCCACCCACGTGTTTCTTCAGCGACGTCAGGACTCCTGCCTAGTTGCGAGGGACAACTCTGGATTCTCCTCGAGGCTTGGCAGGGCAATTGGGACGCCTCTCCAGCTGAGGCGGGAGACCAAGTGTCCCTTTCCAAGTGCCACAGGAATCCTGGGACTCCTATCAAGTTTCACGAGGAGTCAGGCATCGTCTCCTTTGGAGGCACTGATCTCCGCGTACCTCTGGAGTTTTCAAAGGATGTGAGGCTATCGGTCGCGATGAGGTGGGGAACTAAGTCTTTCTCTGTGCTTTCCACAGGGGATTCAGACACCCTTTCGTCCTGGGAGATGCAAGACGAGCCTGCATTGAAGTCACTGCAGGGATATGCGGCCTTATTTCGAGTCAGGGCATCGCGGTGTCCATTCCACTTGAGGCCGCAAACTCAGGGTCCCTCTCACATACCTAGAGCTGAGAGAAGCCTCCTCTTGAGGTGCTTGTGGTAAGGTGGTATTCCTCTGGAGACGAATCCAGGGAATAACCTCTCTTTTCGAGTTGATTTTTGGTCCACAGAGTTCTTTTGTGTTGCTACAGTGACCTCAGGATCCCTCTAGCCTCGAAACAGTGTTCTTGGGGTTTCTCTGGAGTGCCATCAAGGAAATCAAGGCTCCTTTCATGTGTGATGTGCAAGACGGAATTGCTCTGCAAGCAGTACAGAGGAATTGGGCCTCATCTCGCATCGAGGGGGAAGTCTCATGGTTTTTCTCGAGTTGCGGCGGGAACCTGGGGTATATTCTCGAGTTACGACGGGGATGGCCCTTCCACCCACGTGTTTGTTCAGCCACGTCAGGACTCCTGCCTAGTTGCGAGGGACAACTCTGGATTCTCCTCGAGGCTTGGCAGGGCAATTGGGACGCCTCTCCAGCTGAGGCGGGAGACCAAGGGTCCCTTTCCACGTGCCACAAGAATCCTGGGACTCCTATCAAGTTTCACGAGGAGTCAGGCATCGTCTCCTTTGGAGGCACTGATCTCCGAGTACCTCTGGAGTTTTCAAAGGATGTGAGGCCTCCGGTCGCGATGAGGTGGGGAACTAGGTGTTTCTCTGTGGTCTCCACAGGGGATTCAGACATCCTTTCTTCTTGGGAGATGCAAGACGAGCCTGCATTCAAGTCACTGCAGGGATATCCGGCCTTATTTCGAGTCAGGGCATCGCGGTGTCCATTCCACTTGAGGCCGCAAACTCAGGATCCCTCTCACATACCTAGAGCTGAGACAAGCCTCCTCTTGAGGTGCTTGTGGTAAGGTGGTATTCCTCAGGAGTCGAAGCCAGGGACTAACCTCTCATCTCGTGTTGATTCTTGGTCCACGGAGCTCTTTCGTGTTGCTACAGTGACCTCAGGATCCCTCTAGCCTTGAAACAGTGTTCTTGGGGTTTCTCTGGAGTGCCATCAAGGAAATCAAGGCTCCTTTCATGTGTGATGTGCAACACAGAATTGCTCTACACGCAGTGCAGGGGAATCGGGCCTCATCTCGCGGCGAGGGGGAAGTCTCATGGTTTTTCTCGAGTTGCGGTGGGAACCTGGGGTATATTCTCGAGTTACGACGGGGATGGCCCTTCCACACACGTGTGTGTTCAGCCAGGTCAGGACTCCTGCCTAGTTGCGAGGGACAACTCGGGATTCTCCTAGAGGCTTGGCAGGGCAATTGGGACGCCTCTCCAGCTGAGGCGGGAGACCAAGGGTCCCTTTCCAAGTGCCACAGGAATCCTGGGACTCCTATCAAGTTTCACGAGGAGTCAGGCATCGTCTCCTTTGGAGGCACTGATCTCCGCGTACCTCTGGAGTTTTCAAAGGATGTGAGGCTATCGGTCGCGATGAGGTGGGGAACTAGGTCTTTCTCTGTGGTCTCCACAGGGGATTCAGACATCCTTTCATCTTGGGAGATGCAAGACGAGCCTGCATTCAAGTCACTGCAGCTATATCCGGCCTTATTTCGCGTCAGGGCATCGCGGTGTCCATTCCACTTGAGGCCGCAAACTCAGGGTCCCTCTCACATACTTAGAGCTGAGAGAAGCCTCCTCTTGAGGTTCTTGTGGTAAGGTGGTATTCCTCTGGAGTCGAAGCCAGGGACTAACCTCTCATCTCGAGTTGATTTTTGGCCCACGGAGCTCTTTCGTGTTGCTACAGTGACCTCAGGATCCCTCTAGCCTTGAAACAGTGTTCTTGGGGTTTCTCTGGAGTGCCATCAAGGAAATCAAGGCTCCTTTCATGTGTGATGTGCAACACGGAATTGCTCTGCACGCAGTGCAGGGGAATCGGGCCTCATCTTGTGGCGAGGGGGAAGTCTCATGGTTTTTCTCGAGTTGCGGCGGGAACCTGGGGTATATTCTCGAGTTACGACGGGGATGGCCCTTCCACCCACGTGTTTCTTCAGCGACGTCAGGACTCCTGCCTAGTTGCGAGGGACAACTCTGGATTCTCCTCGAGGCTTGGCAGGGCAATTGGGACGCCTCTCCAGCTGAGGCGGGAGACCAAGTGTCCCTTTCCAAGTGCCACAGGAATCCTGGGACTCCTATCAAGTTTCACGAGGAGTCAGGCGTCGTCTCCTTTGGAGGCACTGATCTCCGCGTACCTCTGGAGTTTTCCAAGGATGTGAGGCTATCGGTCGCGATGAGGTGGGGAACTATGTCTTTCTCTGTGCTTTCCACAGGGGATTCAGACATCCTTTCGTCCTGGGAGATGCAAGACGAGCCTGCATTGAAGTCACTGCAGGGATATCCGGCCTTATTTCGAGTCAGGGCATCGCGGTGTCCATTCCACTTGAGGCCGCAAACTCAGGGTCCCTCTCACATACCTAGAGCTGAGAGAAGCCTCCTCTTGAGGTGCTTGTGGTAAGGTGGTATTCCTCTGGAGACGAATCCAGGGAATAACCTCTCTTTTCGAGTTGATTTTTGGTCCACAGAGTTCTTTTGTGTTGCTACAGTGACCTCAGGATCCCTCTAGCCTTGAAACAGTGTTCTTGGGGTTTCTCTGGAGTGCCATCAAGGAAATCAAGGCTCCTTTCATGTGTGATGTGCAAGACGGAATTGCTCTGCACGCAGTACAGGGGAATCGGGCCTAATCTCGCATCGCGGGGGAAGTCTCATGGTTTTTCTCGAGTTGCGGCGGGAACCTGGGGTATATTCTCGAGTTACGACGGGGATGGCCCTTCCACCCACGTGTTTGTTCAGCCACGTCAGGACTCCTGCCTAGTTGCGAGGGACAACTCTGGATTCTCCTCGAGGCTTGGCAGGGCAATTGGGACGCCTCTCCAGCTGAGGCGGGAGACCAAGGGTCCCTTTCCACGTGCCACAAGAATCCTGGGACTCCTATCAAGTTTCACGAGGAGTCAAGCATCGTCTCCTTTGGAGGCACTGATCTCCGAGTACCTCTGGAGTTTTCAAAGGATGTGAGGCGTCCGGTCGCGATGAGGTGGGGAACTAGGTGTTTCTCTGTGGTCTCCACAGGGGATTCAGACATCCTTTCTTCTTGGGAGATGCAAGAGGAGCCTGCATTCAAGTCACTGTAGGGATATCCGGCCTTATTTCGAGTCAGGGCATCGCGGTGTCCATTCCACTTGAGGCCGCAAACTCAGGATCCCTCTCACATACCTAGAGCTGAGAGAAGCCTCCTCTTGAGGTGCTTGTGGTAAGGTGGTATTCCTCAGGAGTCGAAGCCAGGGACTAACCTCTCATCTCGTGTTGATTCTTGGTCCACGGAGCTCTTTCGTGTTGCTACAGTGACCTCAGGATCCCTCTAGCCTTGAAACAGTGTTCTTGGGGTTTCTCTGGAGTGCCATCAAGGAAATCAAGGCTCCTTTCATGTGTGATGTGCAACACGGAATTGCTCTGCACGCAGTGCAGGGAAATCGGGCCTCATCTCGCGGCGAGGGGGAAGTCTCATGGTTTTTCTCGAGTTGCGGCGGGAACCTGGGGTATATTCTCGAGTTACGACGGGGATGGCCCTTCCACCCACGTGTTTCTTCAGCGACGTCAGGACTCCTGCCTAGTTGCGAGGGACAACTCGGGATTCTCCTCGAGGTTTGGCAAGGCAATTGGGACGCCTCTCCAGCTGAGGCGGGAGACCAAGGGTCCCTTTCCACGTGCCACAGGAATCCTGGGACTCCTATCAAGTTTCACGAGGACTCAGTCATCGTCTCCTTTGGAGGCACTGATCTCCGCGTACCTCTGGAGTTTTCAAAGGATGTGAGGCCTCCGGTCGCGATGAGGTGGGGAACTAGGTCTTTCTCTGTGGTCTCCACAGGGGATTCAGACATCCTTTCATCTTGGGAGATGCAAGACGAGCCTGCATTCAAGTCACTGCAGGGATATCCAGCCTTATTTCGCGTCAGGGCATCGCGGTGTCCATTCCACTTGAGGCCGCAAACTCAGGGTCCCTCTCACATACCTAGAGCTGAGAGAAGCCTCCTCTTGAGGTGCTTGTGGTAAGGTGGTGTTCCTCTGGAGTCGAAGCCAGGGACTAACCTCTCATCTCGAGTTGATTTTTGGCCCACGGAGCTCTTTCGTGTTGCTACAGTGACCTCAGGATCCCTCTAGCCTTGAAACAGTGTTCTTGGGGTTTCTCTGGAGTGCCATCAAGGAAATCAAGGCTCCTTTCATGTGTGATGTGCAACACGGAATTGCTCTGCACGCAGTGCAGGGGAATCGGGCCTCATCTCGCGGCGAGGGGGAAGTCTCATGGTTTTTCTCGAGTTGCGGCGGGAACCTGGGGTATATTCTCGAGTTACGACGGGGATAGCCCTTCCACCCACGTGTTTCTTCAGCGACGTCAGGACTCCTGCCTAGTTGCGAGGGACAACTCTGGATTCTCCTCGAGGCTTGGCAGGGCAATTGGGACGCCTCTCCAGCTGAGGCGGGAGACCAAGTGTCCCTTTCCAAGTGCCACAGTAATCCTGGGACTCCTATCAAGTTTCACGAGGAGTCAGGCATCGTCTCCTTTGGAGGCACTGATCTCCGCGTCCCTCTGGAGTTTTCAAAGGATGTGAGGCTATCGGTCGCGATGAGGTGGGGAACTAAGTCTTTCTCTGTGCTTTCCACAGGGGATTCAGACATCCTTTCGTCCTGGGAGATGCAAGACGAGCCTGCATTGAAGTCACTGCAGGGATATCCGGCCTTATTTCGAGTCAGGGAATCGCGGTGTCCATTCCACTTGAGGCCGCAAACTCAGGGTCCCTCTCACATACCTAGAGCTGAGAGAAGCCTCCTCTTGAGGTGCTTGTGGTAAGGTGGTATTCCTCTGGAGACGAATCCAGGGACTAACCTCTCTTTTCGAGTTGATTTTTGGTCCACAGAGTTCTTTCGTGTTGCTACAGTGACCTCAGGATCCCTCAAACCTTGAAACAGTGTTCTTGGGGTTTCTCTGGAGTGCCATCAAGGAAATCAAGGCTCCTTTCATGTGTGATGTGCAAGACGGAATTGCTCTGCACGCAGTACAGGGGAATCGGGCCTCATCTCGCGGCGAGGGGGAAGTCTCATGGTTTTTCTCGAGTTGTGGCGGGAACCTGGGGTATATTCTCGAGTTACGACGGGGATGGCCCTTCCACCCACGTGTTTGTTCAGCCACGTCAGGACTCCTGCCTAGTTGCGAGGGACAACTCAGGATTCTCCTCGAGGCTTGGCAGGGCAATTGGAACGCCTCTCCAGCTGAGGCGGGAGACCAAGGGTCCCTTTCCACGTGCCACAAGAATCCTGGGACTCCTATCAAGTTTCACGAGGAGTCAGGCATCGTCTCCTTTGGAGGCACTGATCTCCGCGTACCTCTGGAGTTTTCAAAGGATGTGAGGCCTCCGGTCGCGATGAGGTGGGGAACTAGGTGTTTCTCTGTGGTCTCCACAGGGGATTCAGACATCCTTTCTTCTTGGGAGATGCAAGACAAGCCTGCATTCCAGTCACTGCAGGGATATCCGGCCTTATTTCGAGTCAGGGCATCGCGGTGTCCATTCCACTTGAGGCCGCAAACTCAGGATCCCTCTCACATACCTAAAGCTGAGAGAAGCCTCCTCTTGAGGTGCTTGTGGTAAGGTGGTATTCCTCTGGAGTCGAAGCCAGGGACTAACCTCTCATCTCGAGTTGATTTTTGGTCCACGGAGCTCTTTCGTGTTGCTACAGTGACCTCAGGATCCCTCTATCCTTGAAACAGTGTTCTTGGGGTTTCTCTGGAGTGCCATGAAGGAAATCAAGCCTCCTTTCATGTGTGATGTGCAACACAGAATTGCTCTGCACGCAGTGCAGGGGAATCGGGCCTCATCTCGCGGCGAGGGGGAAGTCTCATGGTTTTTCTCGAGTTGCGGCGGGAACCTGGGGTATATTCTCGAGTTACGACGGGGATGGCCCTTCCACACACGTGTTTGTTCAGCCACGTCAGGACTCTTGCCTAGTTGCGAGACACAACTCGGGATTCTACTCGAGGCTTGGCAAGGCAATTGGGACGCCTCTCCAGCTGAGGCGGGAGACCAAGGGTCCCTTTCCACGTGCCACAGGAATCCTGGGACTCCTATCAAGTTTCACGAGGAGTCAGGCATCGTCTCCTTTGAAGGCACTGATCTCCGCGTACCTCTGGAGTTTTCAAAGGATGTGAGGCCTCCGGTCGCGATGAGGTGGGGAACTAGGTCTTTCTCTGTGGTCTCCACAGGGGATTCAGACATCCTTTCATCTTGGGAGATGCAAGACGAGCCTGCATTCAAGTCACTGCAGGGATATCCGGCCTTATTTCGCGTCAGGGCATCGCGGTGTCCATTCCACTTGAGGCCGCAAACTCAGGGTCCCTCTCACATACCTAGAGCTGAGAGAAGCCTCCTCTTGAGGTGCTTGTGGTAAGGTGGTATTCCTCTGGAGTCGAAGCCAGGGACTAACCTCTCATCTCGAGTTGATTTTTGGCCCACGGAGCTCTTTCGTGTTGCTACAGTGACCTCAGGATCCCTCTAGCCTTGAAACAGTGTTCTTGGGGTTTCTCTGGAGTGCCATCAAGGAAATCAAGGCTCCTTTCATGTGTGATGTGCAAGACGGAATTGCTCTGCACGCAGTGCAGGGGAATCGGGCCTCATCTCGCATCGAGGGGGAAGTCTCATGGTTTTTCTCGAGTTGCGGCGGGAACCTAGGGTATATTCTCGAGTTACGACGGGGATGGCCCTTCCACCCACGTGTTTCTTCAGCGACGTCAGGACTCCTGCCTAGTTGCAAGGGACAACTCTGGATTCTCCTCGAGGCTTGGCAGGGCAATTGGGACGCCTCTCCAGCTGAGGCGGGAGACCAAGTGTCCCTTTCCAAGTGCCACAGGAATCCTGGGACTCCTATCAAGTTTCACGAGGAGTCAGGCGTCGTCTCCTTTGGAGGCACTGATCTCCGCGTACCTCTGGAGTTTTCAAAGGATGTGAGGCTATCGGTCGCGATGAGGTGGGGAACTAAGTCTTTCTCTGTGCTTTCCACAGGGGATTCAGACATCCTTTCGTCCTGGGAGATGCAAGACGAGCCTGCATTGAAGTCACTGCAGGGATATCCGGCCTTATTTCGAGTCAGGGCATCGCGGTGTCCATTCCACTTGAGGCCGCAAACTCAGGGTCCCTCTCACATACCTAGAGCTGAGAGAAGCCTCCTCTTGAGGTGCTTGTGGTAAGGTGGTATTCCTCTGGAGACGAATCCAGGGACTAACCTCTCTTTTCGACTTGATTTTTGGTCCACAGAGTTCTTTCGTGTTGCTACAGTGACCTCAGGATCCCTCTATCCTTGAAACAGTGTTCTTGGGGTTTCTCTGGAGTGCCATCAAGGAAATCAAGGCTCCTTTCATGTGTGATGTGCAAGACGGAATTGCTCTGCACGCAGTACAGGGGAATCGGGCCTCATCTCGCATCGAGGGGGAAGTCTCATGGTTTTTCTCGAGTTGCGGCGGGAACCTGGGGTATATTCTCGATTTACGACGGGGATGGCCCTTCCACCCACGTGTTTGTTCAGCCACGTCAGGACTCCTGCCTAGTTGCGAGGGACAACTCGGGATTCTCCTCGAGGCTTGGCAGGGCAATTGGAACGCCTCTCCAGCTGAGGCGGGAGACCAAGGGTCCCTTTCCACGTGCCACAAGAATCCTGGGACTCCTATCAAGTTTCACGAGGAGTCAGGCATCGTCTCCTTTGGAGGCACTGATCTCCGCGTACCTCTGGAGTTTTCAAAGGATGTGAGGCCTCCGGTCGCGATGAGGTGGGGAACTAGGTCTTTCTCTGTGGTCTCCACAGGGGATTCAGACATTCTTTCTTCTTGCGAGATGCAAGAGGAGCCTGCATTCAAGTCACTGCAGGGATATCCGGCCTTATTTCGAGTCAGGGCATCGCGGTGTCCATTCCACTTGAGGCCGCAAACTCAGGATCCCTCTCACATGCCTAGAGCTGAGAGAAGCCTCCTCTTGAGGTGCTTGTGGTAAGGTGGTATTCCTCAGGAGTCGAAGCCAGGGACTAACCTCTCATCTCGTGTTGATTCTTGGTCCACGGAGCTCTTTCGTGTTGCTACAGTGACCTCAGGATCCCTCTAGCCTTGAAACAGTGTTCTTGGGGTTTCTCTGGAGTGCCATCAAGGAAATCAAGGCTCCTTTCATGTGTGATGTGCAAGACGGAATTGCTCTGCACGCAGTGCAGGGGAATCGGGCCTCATCTCGCGGCGAGGGGGAAGTCTCATGGTTTTTCTCGAGTTGCGGCGGGAACCTGGGGTATATTCTCGAGTTACGACGGGGATGGCCCTTCCACACACGTGTGTGTTCAGCCATGTCAGGACTCCTGCCTAGTTGCGAGGGACAACTCAGGATTCTCCTCGAGGCTTCGCAGGGCAATTGGGACGCCTCTCCACCTGAGACGGGAGACCAAGGGTCCCTTTCCACGTGCCACAGGAATCCTGGGTCTCCTATCAAGTTTCACCAGGAGTCAGGCATCGTCTCCTTTGGAGGCACTGATCTCCGTATACCTCTGGAGTTTTCAAAGGATTTGAGGCCTCCTGTCGCGATGAGGTGGGGAACTAGGTCTTTCTCTGTGGTCTCCACAGGGGATTCAGACACCCTTTCGTCTTGGGAGATGCAAGACGAGCCTGCATTCCAGTCACTGCAGGGATATCCGGCCTTATTTCGAGTCAGGGCATGGCGGTGTCCATTCCACTTGAGGCCGCAAACTCAGGGTCCCTCTCACATACCTAGAGCTGAGAGAAGCCTCCTCTTGAGGTGCTTGTGGTAAGGTGGTATTCCTCTGGAGACGAATCCAGGGACTAACCTCTCTTTTCGACTTGATTTTTGGTCCACAGAGTTCTTTCGTGTTGCTACAGTGACCTCAGGATCCCTCTATCCTTGAAACAGTGTTCTTGGGGTTTCTCTGGAGTGCCATCAAGGAAATCAAGGCTCCTTTCATGTGTGATGTGCAACACGGAATTGCTCTGCACGCAGTGCAGGGGAATCGGGCCTCATCTCGCAGCGAGGGGGAAGTCTCATGGTTTTTCTCGAGTTGCGGCGGGAACCTGGGGTATATTCTCGAGTTACGACGGGGATGGCCCTTCCACCCACGTGTTTGTTCAGCCATGTCAGGACTCCTGCCTAGTTGCGAGGGACAACTCGGGATTCTCCTAGAGGCTTTGCAGGGCAATTGGGACGCCTCTCCAGCTGAGACGGGAGACCAAGGGTCCCTTTCCACGTGCCACAGGAATCCTGGGTCTCCTATCAAGTTTCACGAGGAGTCAGGCATCGTCTCCTTTGGAGGCACTGATCTCCGCATACCTCTGGAGTTTTCAAAGGATTTGAGGCCTCCTGTCGCGATGAGGTGGGGAACTAGGTCTTTCTCTGTGGTCTCCACAGGGGATTCAGACACCCTTTCGTCATGGGAGATGCAAGACGCGCCTGCATTCAAGTTACTGCAGGGATATCCGGCCTTATTTCGAGTCAGGGCATCGCGGTGTCCATTCCACTTGAGGCCGCAAACTCAGGGTCCCTCTCACATACCTAGAGCTGAGAGAAGCCTCCTCTTGAGGTGCTTGTGGTAAGGTGGTATTCCTCTGGAGACGAATCCAGGGAATAACCTCTCTTTTTGAGTTGATTTTTGGTCCACAGAGTTCTTTCGTGTTGCTACAGTGACCTCAGGATCCCTCTATCCTTGAAACAGTGTTCTTGGGGTTTCTCTGGAGTGCCATCAAGGAAATCAAGGTTCCTTTCATGTGTGATGTGCAACACGGAATTGCTCTGCACGCAGTACAGGGGAATCGGGCCTCATCTCGCATCGAGGGGGAAGTCTCATGGTTTTTCTCGAGTTGCGGCGGGAACCTGGGGTATATTCTCGAGTTACGACGGGGATGGCCCTTCCACCCACGTGTTTGTTCAGCCACGTCAGGACTCCTGCCTAGTTGCGAGGGACAACTCGGGATTCTCCTCGAGGCTTGGCAGGGCAATTGGAACGCCTCTCCAGCTGAGGCGGGAGACCAAGGGTCCCTTTCCACGTGCCACAAGAATCCTGGGACTCCTATCAAGTTTCACGAGGAGTCAGGCATCGTCTCCTTTGGAGGCACTGATCTCCGCGTACCTCTGGAGTTTTCAAAGGATGTGAGGCCTCCGGTCGCGATGAGGTGGGGAACTAGGTCTTTCTCTGTGATCTCCACAGGGGATTCAGACATTCTTTCTTCTTGGGAGATGCAAGACGAGCCTGCATTCAAGTCACTGCAGGGATATCCGGCCTTATTTCGAGTCAGGGCATCGCGGTGTCCATTCCACTTGAGGCCGCAAACTCAGGGTCCCTCTCACATACCTAGAGCTGAGAGAAGCCTCCTCTTGAGGTGCTTGTGGTAAGGTGGTATTCCTCAGGAGTCGAAGCCAGGGACTAACCTCTCATCTCGTGTTGATTCTTGGTCCACGGAGCTCTTTCGTGTTGCTACAGTGACCTCAGGATCCCTCTAGCCTTCAAACAGTGTTCTTGGGGTTTCTCTGGAGTGCCATCAAGGAAATCAAGGCTCCTTTCATGTGTGATGTGCAACACGGAATTGCTCTGCATGCAGTGCAGGGGAATCGGGCCTCATCTCGCGGCGAGGGGGAAGTCTCATGGTTTTTCTCGAGTTGCGGCGGGAACCTGGGGTATATTCTCGAGTTACGACGGGGATGGCCCTTCCACACACGTGTGTGTTCAGCCATGTCAGGACTCCTGCCTAGTTGCGAGGGACAACTCAGGATTCTCCTCGAGGCTTTGCAGGGCAATTGGGACGCCTCTCCAGCTGAGACGGGAGACCAAGGGTCCCTTTCCACGTGGCACAGGAATCCTGGGTCTCCTATCAAGTTTCACGAGGAGTCAGGCATCGTCTCCTTTGGAGGCACTGATCTCCGCATACCTCTGGAGTTTTCAAAGGATTTGAGGCCTCCTGTCGCGATGAGGTGGGGAACTAGGTCTTTCTCTGTGGTCTCCACAGGGGATTCAGACACCCTTTCGTCTTGGGAGATGCAAGACAAGCCTGCATTCCAGTCACTGCAGGGATATCCGGCCTTATTTCGAGTCAGGGCATCGCGGTGTCCATTCCACTTGAGGCCGCAAACTCAGGGTCCCTCTCACATACCTAGAGCTGAGAGAAGCCTCCTCTTGAGGTGCTTGTGGTAAGGTGGTATTCCTCTGGAGTCGAAGCCAGGGACTAACCTCTCATCTCGAGTTGATTTTTGGTCCTCGGAGCTCTTTCGTGTTGCTACAGTGACCTCAGGATCCCTCTAGCCTTGAAACAGTGTTCTTGGGGTTTCTCTGGAGTGCCATGAAGGAAATCAAGGCTCCTTTCATGTGTGATGTGCAAGACAGAATTGCTCTGCATGCAGTGCAGGGGAATCGGGCCTCATCTCGAGGCGAGGGGCAAGTCTCATGGTTTTTCTTGAGTTGCGGCGGGAACCTGGGGTATATTCTCGACTTTCGACGGGGATGGCCCTTCCACACACGTGTTTGTTCAGCCACGTCTGGACTCCTGCCTAGTTGCGAGACACAACTCGGGATTCTCCTCGAGGCTTGGTAAGGCAATTGGGACGCCTCTCCAGCTGAGGCGGGAGACCAAGGGTCCCTTTCCACGTGCCACAGGAATCCTGGGACTCCTATCAAGTTTCACGAGGAGTCAGGCATCGTATCCTTTGGAGGCACTGATCTCCGCGTACCTCTGGAGTTTTCAAAGGATGTCAGGCCTCCGGTCGCGATGAGGTGGGGAACTAGGTCTTTCTCTGTGGTCTCCACAGGGGATTCAGACATCCTTTCATCTTGGGAGATGCAAGACGAGCCTGCATTCAAGTCACTGCAGGGATATCCAGCCTTATTTCGCGTCAGGGCATCGCGGTGTCCATTCCACTTGAGGCCGCAAACTCAGGGTCCCTCTCACATACCTAGAGCTGAGAGAAGCCTCCTCTTGAGGTGCTTGTGGTAAGGTGGTATTCCTCTGGAGTCGAAGCCAGGGACTAACCTCTCATCTCGAGTTGATTTTTGGCCCACGGAGCTCTTTCGTGTTGCTACAGTGACCTCAGGATCCCTCTAGCCTTGAAACAGTGTTCTTGGGGTTTCTCTGGAGTGCCATCAAGGAAATCAAGGCTCCTTTCATGTGTGATGTGCAACACAGAATTGCTCTGCACGCAGTGCAGGGGAATCGGGCCTCATCTCGCGGCGAGGGGGAAGTCTCATGGTTTTTCTCGAGTTGCGGCGGGAACCTGGGGTATTTTCTCGAGTTACGACGGGGATGGCCCTTCCACCCACGTGTTTCTTCAGCGACGTCAGGACTCCTGCCTAGTTGCGAGGGACAACTCTGGATTCTCCTCGAGGCTTTGCAGGGCAATTGGGACGCCTCTCCAGCTGAGACGGGAGACCAAGGGTCCCTTTCCACGTGCCACAGGAATCCTGGGTCTCCTATCAAGTTTCACGAGGAGTCAGGCATCATTTCCTTTGGAGGCACTGATCTCCGCATACCTCTGGAGTTTTCAAAGGATTTGAGGCCTCCTGTCGCGATGAGGTGGGGAACTAGGTCTTTCTCTGTGGTCTCCACAGGGGATTCAGACACCCTTTCGTCTTGGGAGATGCAAGACGAGCCTGCATTCCAGTCACTGCAGGGATATCCAGCCTTATTTCGAGTCAGGGCATCGCGGTGTCCATTCCACTTGAGGCCGCAAACTCAGGGTCCCTCTCACATACCTAGAGCTGAGAGAAGCCTCCTCTTGAGGTGCTTGTGGTAAGGTGGTATTCCTCTGGAGTCGAAGCCAGGGACTAACCTCTCATCTCGAATTGATTTTTGGTCCACGGAGCTCTTTCGTGTTGCTACAGTGACCTCAGGATCCCTCTAGCCTTGAAACAGTGTTCTTGGGGTTTCTCTGGAGTGCCATGAAGGAAATCAAGGCTCCTTTCATGTGTGATGTGCAACACGGAATTGCTCTGCACGCAGTGCAGGGTAATTGGGCCTCATCTCGCGGTGAGGGGGAAGTCTCATGGTTTTTCTCGAGTTGCGGCGGGAACCTGGGGTATATTCTAGAGTTACGACGGGGATGGCCCTTCCACACACGTGTTTGTTCAGCCACGTCAGGACTCTTGCCTAGTTGCGAGACACAACTCGGTATTCTCCTCGAGGCTTGGCAAGGCAATTGGGACGCCTCTCCAGCTGAGGCGGGAGACCAAGGGTCCCTTTCCACGTGCCACAGGAATCCTGGGACTCCTATCAAGTTTCACGAGGAGTCAGGCATCGTCTCCTTTGGAGGCACTGATCTCCGCGTACCTCTGGAGTTTTCAATTGATGTGAGGCTATCGGTCGCGATGAGGTGGGGAACTAAGTCTTTCTCTGTGCTTTCCACAGGGGATTCAGACATCCTTTCGTCCTGGGAGATGCAAGACGAGCCTGCATTGAAGTCACTGCATGGATATCCGGCCTTATTTCGAGTCAGGGCATCGCGGTGTCCATTCCACTTGAGGCCGCAAACTCAGGGTCCCTCTCACATACCTAGAGCTGAGAGAAGCCTCCTCTTGAGGTGCTTGTGGTAAGGTGGTATTCCTCTGGAGACGAATCCAGGGACTAACCTCTCTTTTCGAGTTGATTTTTGGTCCACAGAGTTCTTTTGTGTTGCTACAGTGACCTCAGGATCCCTCTATCCTTGAAACAGTGTTCTTGGGGTTTCTCTGGAGTGCCATCAAGGAAATCAAGGCTCCTTTCATGTGTGATGTGCAAGACGGAATTGCTCTGCACGCAGTACAGGGGAATCGGGCCTCATCTCGCATCGAGGGGGAAGTCTCATGGTTTTTCTCGAGTTGCGGCGGGAACCTGGGGTATATTCTCGAGTTACGACGGGGATGGCCCTTCCACCCACGTGTTTGTTCAGCCACGTCAGGACTCCTGCCTAGTTGCGAGGGACAACTCTGGATTCTCCTCGAGGCTTGGCAGGGCAATTGGGACGCCTCTCCAGCTGAGGCGGGAGACCAAGGGTCCCTTTCCACGTGCCACAAGAATCCTGGGACTCCTATCAAGTTTCACGAGGAGTCAGGCATCGTCTCCTTTGGAGGCACTGATCTCCGCGTACCTCTGGAGTTTTCAAAGGATGTGAGGCTATCGGTCACGATGAGGTGGGGAACTAGGTGTTTCTCTGTGGTCTCCACAGGGGATTCAGACATCCTTTCTTCTTGGGAGATGCAAGATGAGCCTGCATTCAAGTCACTGCAGGGATATCCGGCCTTATTTCGAGTCAGGGCATCGCGGTGTCCATTCCACTTGAGGCCGCAAACTCAGGATCCCTCTCACATACCTAGAGCTGAGAGAAGCCTCCTCTTGAGGTGCTTGTGGTAAGGTGGTATTCCTCAGGAGTCGAAGCCAGGGACTAACCTCTCATCTCGTGTTGATTCTTGGTCCACGGAGCGCTTTCGTGTTGCTACAGTGACCTCAGGATCCCTCTAGCCTTGAAACAGTGTTCTTGGGGTTTCTCTGGGGTGCCATCAAGGAAATCAAGGCTCCTTTCATGTGTGATGTGCAACACGGAATTGCTCTGCACGCAGTGCAGGGGAATCGGGCCTCATCTCGCGGCGAGGGGGAAGTCTCATGGTTTCTCACGAGGTGCGGCGGGAACCTGGGGTATATTCTCGAGTTACGACGGGGATGGCCCTTCCACCCACGTGTTTGTTCAGCCACGTCAGGACTCCTGCCTAGTTGCGAGACACAACTCGGGATTCTCCTCGAGGCTTGGCAGGGCAATTGGGACGCCTCTCCAGCTGAGGCGGGAGACCAAGGGTCCCTTTCCACGTGCCACAGGAATCCTGGGACTCCTATCAAGTTTCACGAGGAGTCAGGCATCGTCTCCTTTGGAGGCACTGATCTCCGCGTACCTCTGGAGTTTTCAAAGGATGTGAGGCCTGCGGTCGCGATGAGGTGGGGAACTAGGTGTTTCTCTGCGGTCTCCACAGGGGATTCAGACATCCTTTCTTCTTGGGAGATGCAAGACGAGCGTGCATTCAAGTCACTGCAGGGATATCCGGCCTTATTTCTAGTCAGGGCATCGCGGTGTCCATTCCACTTGAGGCCGCAAACTCAGGATCCCTCTCACATACCTAGAGCTGAGAGAAGCCTCCTCTTGAGGTGCTTGTGGTAAGCTGGTATTCCTCAGGAGTCGAAACCAGGGACTAACCTCTCATCTCGTGTTGATTCTTGGTCCCCGGAGCTCTTTCGTGTTGCTACAGTGACCTCAGGATCCCTCTAGCCTTGAAACAGTGTTCTTGGGGTTTCTCTGGAGTGCCATCAGGGAAATCAAGGCTCCTTTCATGTGTGATGTGCAACACGGAATTGCTCTGCACGCAGTGCAGGGGAATCGGGCCTCATCTCGCGGCGAGGGGGAAGTCTCATGGTTTTTCTCGAGTTGCGGCGGGAACCTGGGGTATATTCTCGAGTTACGACGGGGATGGCCCTTCCACACACGTGTGTGTTCAGCCATGTCAGGACTCCTGCCTAGTTGCGAGGGACAACTCGGGATTCTCCTAGAGGCTTTGCAGGGCAATTGGGACGCCTCTCCAGCTGAGGCGGGAGACCAAGGGTCCCTTTTGATGTGCCACAGGAATCCTGGGTCTCCTATCAAGTTTCACGAGGAGTCAGGCATCGTCTCCTTTGGAGGCACAGATCTCCGCGTACCTCTGGAGTTTTCAAAGGATTTGAGGCCTCCTGTCGCGATGAGGTGGGGAACTAGGTCTTTCTCTGTGGTCTCCACAGGGGATTCAGACACCCTTTCGTCTTGGGAGATGCAAGACGAGCCTGCATTCCAGTCACTGCAGGGATATCCGGCCTTATTTCGAGTCAGGGCATCGCGGTGTCCATTCCACTTGAGGCCGCAAACTCAGGGTCCCTCTCACATACCTAGAGCTGAGAGAAGCCTCCTCTTGAGGTGCTTGTGGTAAGGTGGTATTCCTCTGGAGACGAATCCAGGGACTAACCTCTCTTTTCGAGTTGATTTTTGGTCCACGGAGTTCTTTCGTTTTGCTACAGTGACCTCAGGATCCCTCTATCCTTGAAACAGTGTTCTTGGGGTTTCTCTGGAGTGCCATCAAGGAAATCAAGGCTCCTTTCATGTGTGATGTGCAACACGGAATTGCTCTGCACGCAGTACAGGGGAATCGGGCCTCATCTCGCATCGAGGGGGAAGTCTCATGGTTTTTCTCGAGTTGCGGCGGGAACCTGGGGTATATTCTCGAGTTACGACGGGGATGGCCCTTCCACCCACGTGTTTGTTCAGCCACGTCAGGACTCCTGCCTAGTTGCGAGGGACAACTCGGGATTCTCCTCGACGCTTGGCAGGGCAATTGGAACGCCTCTCCAGCTGAGGCGGGAGACCAAGGGTCCCTTTCCACGTGCCACAAGAATCCTGGGACTCCTATCAAGTTTCACGAGGAGTCAGGCATCGTCTCCTTTGGAGGCACTGATCTCCGCGTACCTCTGGAGTTTTCAAAGGATGTGAGGCCTCCGGTCGCGATGAGGTGGGGAACTAGGTCTTTCTCTGTGGTCTCCACAGGGGATTCAGACATCCTTTCTTCTTGGGAGATACAAGACGAGCCTGCATTCAAGTCACTGCAGGGATATCCGGCCTTATTTCGAGTCAGGGCATCG